>NC_137435.1:10180000-10780000 GCF_964374335.1 Astatotilapia calliptera
CTAATGAGTGGCCTTAGTTCAGTTTGCCATTTACTGTCCTCACTTAGGTTAAAGCAGAGTGTATTTGATCCCCTCTATGGTGTGGTGTATAGTAAAGGAGATTCACATGTGTACTACCTCCTGTTACCCTTGTACCATTTTGGGCCCCATTGACTTCCATTATAATCACATATTTTCCATATACTGTAATCCTGACATGTGATAAGGCTTTTCTCGTGGATACCTAATGGATCTAAGCCTCTGCCTTCAAAATAAAGGAAAAATAGGTTTTGGATCAAATGAGCACAATATTAGGCACAGCACCACCATAGACACTCAGTGGTTTTGAATGCAGGACATGGTTATCTTACCTTGCAAAATACATGGTAACAAAACGGCTAATCACCATAAAATAGTCTTGATGTAGTGGAACTGATATAAGAGAGTGGTGTGAATGTGATTGGCCCGTAGAGCCGCCTCCTTGAAGTGAACAACGGCAGCCTGCCCCGTTTTTTTTTTTTCCTTTCTCTAAATCTCTCTAAATGTTTTTTTTTTTTTGCTTCACTCTGGACATGAGGCTTGTGTTTGCTCTGAGCAGTGAGGGGGAGGGGCAGTCGTTACACTCCCAGTGGCACATCAACAGAGCTGGAGGGAGAGAGAGAGAGATCCTTCTTATTGGATTCAAGTGCACATTTGAGTTCTGTGAGAATAGTTTGCAGCCTTGTCTTACTAGTCATTTCTACACAGACGCCATGAAATGCACAGACGCGGGCACGCACAACACGAAGCACATGGTCAATTTAGGGGAGGCTTAGGTTAAAGCAGAGTGTATTTGTGTTAGAAACGTCCCCAAAAGTTACAAGTGTGAGACCTAATGATGACTGTAGTTGGTGATGTTTTTGTAGTTGTAAGTGAAGTCATGTCTCTGTTTTTAGGATAAGTCTACTCTAGAGATCAGCAACCAAACCGGTGATCTTGAACACTGCATTCAGGTAAGTGTTATGTTCTCATCAGTATCTAATGAGTATCTAATGAGTGGCCTTAGTTCAGTTTGGCATTTACTGTCCTCACTTAGGTTAAAGCAGAGTGTATTTGTGTTAGAACCGTCCCCAAAAGTTATAAGTGTGAGGCCTAATGATGACTGTAGTTGGTGATGTTTTTGTTGTTGTTAGTATGGGTGGGTTTTAATAATCGATTCATTGATTAAAATCGGTTCAGGTTTGGATAATGTGATATCGATTCATTAAAATCCGGAATCGATTTTTTTTTTTTTTTTTTTTATATAAATGTATTTTGCCCAAAATCCTTCTCCTTCTTATTGGATTCAAGTGCACATTTGAGTTCTGTGAGAATAGTTTGCAGCCTTGTCTTACTAGTCATTTCTACACAGACGCCATGAAATGCACAGACGCGGGCACGCACAACACGAAGCACATGGTCAATTTAGGGGAGGCTTAGGTTAAAGCAGAGTGTATTTGTGTTAGAAACGTCCCCAAAAGTTACAAGTGTGAGACCTAATGATGACTGTAGTTGGTGATGTTTTTGTAGTTGTAAGTGAAGTCATGTCTCTGTTTTTAGGATAAGTCTACTCTAGAGATCAGCAACCAAACCGGTGATCTTGAACACTGCATTCAGGTAAGTGTTATGTTCTCATCAGTATCTAATGAGTGGCCTTAGTTCAGTTTGCCATTTACTGTCCTCACTTAGGTTAAAGCAGAGTGTATTTGTGTTAGAACCGTCCCCAAAAGTTATAAGTGTGAGGCCTAATGATGACTGTAGTTGGTGATGTTTTTGTTGTTGTTGTTGTTAGTATAGGTGGGTTTTAATAATCGATTCATTGATTAAAATCGATTCAGGTTTGGATAATGTGATATCGATTCATTAAAATCCGGAATCGATTTTTTTTTTTTTTATATAAATGTATTTTGCCCAAAATCCTTCTCCTTCTTATTGGATTCAAGTGCACATTTGAGTTCTGTGAGAATAGTTTGCAGCCTTGTCTTACTAGTCATTTCTACACAGACGCCATGAAATGCACAGACGCGGGCACGCACAACACGAAGCACATGGTCAATTTAGGGGAGGCTTAGGTTAAAGCAGAGTGTATTTGTGTTAGAAACGTCCCCAAAAGTTACAAGTGTGAGACCTAATGATGACTGTAGTTGGTGATGTTTTTGTAGTTGTAAGTGCAGTCATGTCTCTGTTTTCAGGATAAGTCTACTCTAGAGATCAGCAACCAAACCGGTGATCTTGAACACTGCATTCAGGTAAGTGTTATGTTCTCATCAGTATCTAATGAGTATCTAATGAGTGGCCTTAGTTCAGTTTGGCATTTACTGTCCTCACTTAGGTTAAAGCAGAGTGTATTTGATCCCCTCTATGGTGTGGTGTATAGTAAAGGAGATTCACATGTGTACTACCTCCTGTTACCCTTGTACCATTTTGGGCCCCATTGACTTCCATTATAATCACATATTTTCCATATACTGTAATCCTGACATGTGATAAGGCTTTTCTCGTGGATACCTAATGGATCTAAGCCTCTGCCTTCAAAATAAAGGAAAAATAGGTTTTGGATCAAATGAGCACAATATTAGGCACAGCACCACCATAGACACTCAGTGGTTTTGAATGCAGGACATGGTTATCTTACCTTGCAAAATACATGGTAACAAAACGGCTAATCACCATAAAATAGTCTTGATGTAGTGGAACTGATATAAGAGAGTGGTGTGAATGTGATTGAGAATATATATATATATATATATATATATATATATATATATATATACTGTGTGTGTGTCGGTGGCAAACAAAACGGCCCGTAGAGCCGCCTCCTTGAAGTGAACAACGGCAGCCTGCCCCGTTTTTTTTTTCCTTTCTCTAAATCTCTCTAAATGTTTTTTTTTTTTTTGGCTTCACTCTGGACATGAGGCTTGTGTTTGCTCTGAGCAGTGAGGGGGAGGGGCAGTCGTTACACTCCCAGTGGCACATCAACAGAGCTGGAGGGAGAGAGAGAGAGATCCTTCTTATTGGATTCAAGTGCACATTTGAGTTCTGTGAGAACAGTTTGCAGCCTTGTCTTACTAGTCATTTCTACACAGACGCCATGAAATGCACAGACGCGGGCACGCACAACACGAAGCACATGGTCAATTTAGGGGAGGCTTAGGTTAAAGCAGAGTGTATTTGTGTTAGAAACGTCCCCAAAAGTTACAAGTGTGAGGCCTAATGATGACTGTAGTTGGTGATGTTTTTGTAGTTGTAAGTGAAGTCATGTCTCTGTTTTTAGGATAAGTCTACTCTAGAGATCAGCAACCAAACCGGTGATCTTGAACACTGCATTCAGGTAAGTGTTATGTTCTCATCAGTATCTAATGAGTGGCCTTAGTTCAGTTTGCCATTTACTGTCCTCACTTAGGTTAAAGCAGAGTGTATTTGTGTTAGAACCGTCCCCAAAAGTTATAAGTGTGAGACCTAATGATGACTGTTGTTGGTGATGTTTTTGTAGTTGTAAGTGAAGTCATGTCTCTGTTTTTAGGATAAGTCTACTCTAGAGATCAGCAACCAAACCGGTGATCTTGAACACTGCATTCAGGTAAGTGTTATGTTCTCATCAGTATCTAATGAGTATCTAATGAGTGGCCTTAGTTCAGTTTGCCATTTACTGTCCTCACTTAGGTTAAAGCAGAGTGTATTTGTGTTAGAACCGTCCCCAAAAGTTATAAGTGTGAGGCCTAATGATGACTGTAGTTGGTGATGTTTTTGTAGTTGTTAGTATGGGTGGGTTTTAATAATCGATTCATTGATTAAAATCGATTCAGGTTTGGATAATGTGATATCGATTCATTAAAATCCGGAATCGATTTTTTTTTTTTTTTTTTATATAAATGTATTTTGCCCAAAATCCTTCTCCTTCTTATTGGATTCAAGTGCACATTTGAGTTCTGTGAGAACAGTTTGCAGCCTTGTCTTACTAGTCATTTCTACACAGACGCCATGAAATGCACAGACGCGGGCACGCACAACACGAAGCACATGGTCAATTTAGGGGAGGCTTAGGTTAAAGCAGAGTGTATTTGTGTTAGAAACGTCCCCAAAAGTTACAAGTGTGAGACCTAATGATGACTGTAGTTGGTGATGTTTTTGTAGTTGTAAGTGAAGTCATGTCTCTGTTTTCAGGATAAGTCTACTCTAGAGATCAGCAACCAAACCGGTGATCTTGAACACTGCATTCAGGTAAGTGTTATGTTCTCATCAGTATCTAATGAGTATCTAATGAGTGGCCTTAGTTCAGTTTGCCATTTACTGTCCTCACTTAGGTTAAAGCAGAGTGTATTTGATCCCCTCTATGGTGTGGTGTATAGTAAAGGAGATTCACATGTGTACTACCTCCTGTTACCCTTGTACCATTTTGGGCCCCATTGACTTCCATTATAATCACATATTTTCCATATACTGTAATCCTGACATGTGATAAGGCTTTTCTCGTGGATACCTAATGGATCTAAGCCTCTGCCTTCAAAATAAAGGAAAAATAGGTTTTGGATCAAATGAGCACAATATTAGGCACAGCACCACCATAGACACTCAGTGGTTTTGAATGCAGGACATGGTTATCTTACCTTGCAAAATACATGGTAACAAAACAGCTAATCACCATAAAATAGTCTTGATGTAGTGGAACTGATATAAGAGAGTGGTGTGAATGTGATTGAGAATAAATATATATATATATATATATATATATATATTATACTGTGTGTGTGTCGGTGGCAAACAAAACGGCCCGTAGAGCCGCCTCCTTGAAGTGAACAACGGCAGCCTGCCCCGTTTTGTTTTTCCTTTCTCTAAATCTCTCTAAATGTTTTTTTTTTTTTTTTTTTGCTTCACTCTGGACATGAGGCTTGTGTTTGCTCTGAGCAGTGAGGGGGAGGGGCAGTCGTTACACTCCCAGTGGCACATCAACAGAGCTGGAGGGAGAGAGAGAGAGATCCTTCTTATTGGATTCAAGTGCACATTTGAGTTCTGTGAGAACAGTTTGCAGCCTTGTCTTACTAGTCATTTCTACACAGACGCCATGAAATGCACAGACGCGGGCACGCACAACACGAAGCACATGGTCAATTTAGGGGAGGCTTAGGTTAAAGCAGAGTGTATTTGTGTTAGAAACGTCCCCAAAAGTTATAAGTGTGAGGCCTAATAATAATAACAGTTGATGATATTTGTCAAAGCTGAGCCCAGGGCAAACTAAGCTAAATTATTGGTTTTAGCTAATAGCTACAATAAGCATAACAGTTACTGTTAGGCTGTCATTTGTTCGCATGATGCTTTTTCTTATACACGCAATACATTTATTACCCAACTAATTCAACAAAGTTCTGTCCATACAAGTACTGTGTAATTGAAAACACAAAGATTGTTTATTATTGTTAAATATGTCTGCTATATAATGAATTTCACAAGTACACTGCTGTGCAGTTTAGGTTTGTTTTAATATTAATTTTCATATCCCTCTTTAAAAATACCCTATGCAACCTTGTTTTCTAAATGACATATTATTTTTTTTCAAATGTATATCCTCAAACCAGTGATTCCAGTGTTGAATTTTATGCTATAACTAGTATTACTTTTACAGTTTAATATTTCCTTATTTGGTTTTATAGATATCAAAAATATGTTGTAATAATATGATACTTTTAGAAACTCAGTTTTTGTTTTTTGTCCATCCTTTAAGGCTGCAGTTCCTCCTATAGTTGCCACAACATCATTACTTCAACCAGCATCTGATAATTGCTTCGTTGAATACTCAAAAAAGAGGTCCTCAAGACAAAAACAGGTGGAAAATGTTTAATATACATGTTTTATTTATCTTTAAATAGCTCTAACTTTTAATCTGTCACAAAAAATACTTCTATCATGTCTTAAATCTTAAAGAGATGTTATTTTTTCCCCAAGGTCTCGACATATACAGAAACATCTTCTGATGAATCCGATCACACAGACTATAGTGATGCTAATTATGTTCCAGACACTGAAGGAAGTTCCTCTCAGCTAGATGAAGATGAACCTCTTTATCCAACTGCACAGAAGTCTCTGCCTTCTCTGCAATACCCCGATTTATCTCCACAAAAACTAGATAATTATTCAGAAATTTTAAATAAAGGCAATGGTGCCACAACTTTTAAGAAGAGGATCTCAAAAACTCCAAGAAAGAGAAAGCTCTCGTCCCACAGTGCAACAAATAGTAATGAAAGTACACCGAAGAAAAGCAGAACTCAACAGATTTTGGACTCGATCAAAGTGTTACCACCTTCAAAGTCTGGAAGTCGCCGTGTATATGATAAGAGAAACTATTGTTTGTTTTGTCTCCAGCCTACATCAAAAATTGCACGACACCTGGAGACTGTACATAAAAATAAGGAAGAGGTTGCTCGTGCATTTCAATATCCCAAAAATTCAAGAGAGAGGCGCAATAGGTTGAACATCCTTAGAAGACGCGGAAATTTTGCCCATAATGCCAGTGTTGTGAAGAGGGGGGCTGGTGAGCTACAGGCCTGCTATAGACCAAAGAAATCCACAGAGGGCATTGATTACATTCATTGTTATCACTGCCAGGGACTCTATTCTAAGAAAACACTGTGGAAGCACATGAGAATATGCCCAGCAAAGAAAGAAAGTGAAGAAGACTCCCAGAGTGGGAAGCAGCGGGTTCGATCCAAATGTGCACTGAAAACTGCTGTTGTTCGTGACATTGGAGAGGGCTTGAAAACTGTGATTTCCTGCATGAAATATGACGAGGTAACTCAATTAATCCAAAATGACCAACTTCTTCTTCAGTTTGGACAGCACCTTTATGATCTAAATGGTTCAAGAAAGAACAGACATGACTACATAAGGCAAAGGCTTAGGGAACTTGGGCGACTGCTGCTTATAGCTCAGAAGAATACCCCCATTCAAAAGGCAGAGGAACTGATTTATCCTGCAAACTTCAACCATTTGATATCTGCAGTGAAAGAGGTGGCTGGGTACGATCCTGAAAGAAATACGTTCCAGAAACCTACCTTAGCTCTAAAAATTGGCAACAATCTGGGAATTATCTGTGAGCTTGTAGAGACTGACAATTTGTCCTCAGAAGACGGAGACTCAAGCCTTGTGCAATTTGCCAGAGAATTTAAGGCTATCAAAAATTTTAGATGGAAGGGACTGATCACCAGAGGTGCAACAACAACCATGAAGGAGTCTAAGTGGAATGCACCACAGATTTTACCTTTAACAGCTGATGTCAAATGCTTGGATCGCCATATGGAGACTGTTAAAAGCAGTGCTGAAAGAATGCTGAGGTTGACTCCAACTCCATACAGCTATGCAATGCTTGCCAAAGTGACACTAGCTCAAGTGATCATTTTTAACAGAAGAAGAGAAGGAGAGGTATCAAGAATGGAGGTGTCCACCTTTAAAGACAGAAAAAAGTCAGAAATCAATATGGACATGGCTGCTTGTCTGACCTCACTTGAGAAAAAAATGTGTGATTTCTTCACCAGAGTAGAAATCCGTGGAAAACGAGGGAGAGGAGTTCCTATTCTCCTAAAACCATCAATGGTCTCTGCAATGGAGCTCCTTGTGGAAACTCGTGAATCTTGTGGCGTCCCCAAAGAGAACATTTACATGTTTGCTAGACCAGGAGCTTTATCTGCCTATCGAGGAAGAGACTGTATCCAAATGTTGGCAAAGGAGAGTGGAGCAAAACACCCTGAAATCTTAACATCAACAAGGCTCCGAAAACATATCGCAACAATGTCGCAGGTGCTTAATCTTCAAGAAAATGAAGCAGATCAACTAGCAGACTTTCTGGGTCATGACATACGTGTGCACAGGCAGTATTACCGCTTGCCTCAAGGAACACTTCAGCTTGCTAAGATGAGCAAATTACTTTTGGCACTGGAGAACGGAACTGTTTCACATTATAAAGGCCAAACACTTGATGATATTGAAATTGACCCCGAAGGTAAGAGTGTAAATTTTATTAGGATGCTCTAAAATATAATAATTGATTTTTTTTTTAATTATTAAATGCTCTGGAAACCTTTAGAAAAAGTTGATCTGGAAAATTCAGATAACTCAAGCGATGAGAGTGAGCCTCTTCAATCGGCTCTGGAGGCAATAAAAACACCAGAGAATGAGACAACGGATCAGGATGGAGACAGAGGGCCATGGACTTCTTCATCTCCAGGGACGTCTTCATCTCCAAGGACTTCTTTCAGTCCTCCCTTGAAAAAGGGTACTGACCAATTTGTTTTGGCATAAACATAAACTTTATACATTGGCACAGAAAAATAAATATGGTTCAGTGAATTAATGAAGTGAAAAGGTGATAAATAAATGACGGTCACGATCATCAACTCGGCGAACAAATAATTCAGAATTCATCCAATATGCACAATTTTGCTTTTACTTTGAACAGGCTTGTGCCTACCTTTAAATCTTTTTAGACCGGTCTGTTGTCCGCCTCATATCAGATCGTACCTTAAGGTCCAAATTAGACCTCTCAGCCGCAAAAGAATCCAGGTCATGGCACCAATTATTAAATTCATTTCTTTGTATTCTTTTAACAGCGAAGAAAGACACGGCTCAAAGTGGTCTAACTCAAAAAATGATCTTTAATTTTACATTTTCCGGAAAATGGAGACTGAGCACACAGACATCAGCTCAAGTCTGAAGCAGCAGCAGGCAGTCTGGTTATTTATATACTTCCTCTAGACGTCACGCACACTTTTAAGTTTCGATCAAACACTCTACTTAGTTTCACTTTCTGCCTGCAGCTCATATTCTTTGCAAAAGCATGCAGTTTCCTATCAGCCTGCGACCTAGTTTACACTCAACGCTGGCCATCTCTTATACGTAAAAGAATATAATCAGCAAATAAGCACTAATAATATATATATATTAAATACATGACATTATTCATTGAGTAGAGGAGGAAAACATTTGATATTGAAAAAGTTTTAAGCAGTGTATTGATGTCTGTTTTCTTTTCTTCAAAGGCAACCGAAGTAACGCCAAATGTAAGTGGGAAGATCATGAGGTACGTGCAGTTGAAAAACACATGATGCGTTTCATCAACACATGCAAGTTGCCTCAGAAGCTGGACTGCACTCAATGCATCAATGCAGAACCCTATGCACTGAAAGACAGAAACTGGACTGGGGTAAAAAATTATGTTAGAAATCGCATTACTGCCTTAAAAAGAAAAGCTTGTGCAAAGGACTGAGGGCTGTTTGTGATTTCAGTGAGTTAAAATTTCCTGTTTCTCTGGTAAAATGGTTCTGAAGATGTTTTGAAGATGTTGCACTCCAAAAATTTCAGGTTCAGTAAGCAGGTGTAAGTTTGTTTCCTAAAACCTTTTGTCATTCTGAGAGGAAAAAAACAAATCTTTTCAAGTTGACATTTTTTTCTTAACATGGTTTTCATTGTGTCCACTTCGCACTGTATGAGATGTATTTGGAATCAAAGTTTTTTACATTTGCAGGTAGAAGCACTTAATGAATTGTGCAGATATTTTGTTGTTTCTTTGTTGCTGCAAGTTCCTGTGTATACATGAAGTGCATGTAAAGTGCTAAAAACAACACGGTAGAAATAAAAGAAGCAGAATATTTAAATGTTTCTGTGGCACAATAAGTTGTGATTTCTTTCATAATAAGTAATGACCTGACTTTGAAGTTCTGGCAAATCCATTGGATTTTGTCAAGTTAGCAGACCTAATTGCAATGAATATTGTTAGGTTGGGTAGAAAAAGATGGCTTTTAACATTGTGACACTGAGCAGCAGCAGCATCCTAAAACATTTCTAGATGGTTAAATCATAACATTACCTTGTACTTACTTTGATGAAGTAATATCCCCAAAACTGAAGTTATGTGTGTATTGCTGAAGACCCCAAATGGAAGTAACGACCCCAAAAGTGGCATAACATAATTTGTGTATGTGTGTATTGCTGAAGACCCCAAATGGAAGTATGGTCCCCAAAACTGACATAAAATAACTTGTGTATGTGTGTATTGCTGAAGACCCCAAATGGAAGTATGGTCCCCAAAACTGACATAAAATAACTTGTGTATGTGTGTATTGCTGAAGACCCCAAATGGAAGTAAGGTCCCCAAAAGTAGCATAAAATAGTTTGTGTATGTGTGTGTCGCTGAAGACCCCAAATGGAAGTAAGGTCCCCAAAAGTAGCATAAAATAGTTTGTTTATCTGTGTATCGCTGAAGACCCCAAAGAGGACATTAAACATTCCCAGTCCCCAATGTGAAGGTAAAAATACTGTCTGGACAAATGTTGCTTAAAATGAAAATCTCAAGTGATTTTTTATTTCTGTGGTCTTGGAGGAGTAAAACTGAGTTGCCAGCTTGCTTCTAAACCATACAGAAAGTGGTGTCCCCAAAGGGTGGGAGTTAAGATATGCGACCCCAAACGGGACTTAAGCGAGTATGTGTGTGTGTGTGTGTGTGTGTGTGTATAGTAGCTTTTTGAATGTGTACTAAATTTGTGCTAAAATTGCACAGATAGTATCTGACACGGGGTGCTTTGAGTGCAATCTGACCTCAGTTTTCAGTTGGTTAAACTCTGACCAAAGTTTGACTGACAGCTTGTATATCAGCATAAAATAATTGAACTAAACAAGCGGCTGCACCAATTTGATCGATATGCACTGTTAAACTGCACAAATGCAAAGTTAGATGTGAGGCAAATTATTTAAAGCAGCATCAAACATTAACATTGAAGTGTGTGTACTAGAACTTGCCTGTAATTCTCTTGATTGCAGGATCTCAAGTATTTCACATGGCACCATTATGGTGATCTACGCCATACAGAGCAAGACATTTCAATTGGATAGAAAAGCCTCTTCCTTTTCCACATTTCCTCTTTTTAACAGTGACAACTCTAATCATCAGAAATTGATATTTTAAATGCCAAGTCTTGAGCTTCATTAAAGTGGTGTCAGGGGCAATAATAAATATCTTTAAAGTAGAAAGAAATGTGTTTAATAATGACTTTAATCTAATTCATATCAGCATGTTCTCTTGGGGAAACTGTTTAATTTTTATGATTTACACATAGTTCCTTGTCTGGAGGCGAAAATGAGCAATGGCCCATATTTTTGTTAGCATGATATGAAAGCATTAATTTTCACCCACAAACCTGACAGAACAGGGCTCCTAGAGGCAAGTTAATACAAAATGATCACATTTTCACTCATAATCAATATTGGTCAGTGACAGTAGTCTCCTATTTTTCATTCCACCAGTTGTCTGGAGAGAATGATATGTGGCTCTTTCCTGGTAAAGGGCCCTCTCAGCGACTTGG
Organism: Astatotilapia calliptera; assembly: GCF_964374335.1. Classification (NCBI taxonomy): domain Eukaryota; kingdom Metazoa; phylum Chordata; class Actinopteri; order Cichliformes; family Cichlidae; genus Astatotilapia; species Astatotilapia calliptera. The sequence continues at coordinate 10,191,343 of NC_137435.1, forward strand.
AGATGGAAATGGCGTTTTTAACAAGTGGCCTGGGAAGCTATTGATTATAGTGCCATTTCTGGAGCTGCAGTTTCTACGCCCTGAGAGCCTCTCCAGCCTTCTACGCCGGTTGGTTCTTAACAGTGTGAAAGTAGGAATGTTGAAACTGTTGCCACTGTTGTGTGATGCTTTATTTTCAATATTTGCTGTGCAAGTTGGCTTTGTGGATTTGTCAGTATCTCCAGTATGTTGTTAGTTGAGGTGACCACTTATTCATTTCTTTCATTTTCTGGTTTTTGATTTTCTGTTTTTTTTGTTAGTGGGATGAAAGTCATTTTTAGTGTTTGGAACTATTAAATTGATTTATACTATTTTCCTTAGCTAATTACTAATTACTAATTACTAAGTGACTTTTCTAATGACTTTTACTACCATTGAGCTTCCAGTTGTGTATGTTACTGTGGCATGTACAATCCACATAAATGTTGTCGTAAACCAACCCTAGGCCCCCAGCCCCAAGGGAACAATGGTCCTAAGCAGCAGCCAGCTCCTCTAGCAGAAAATGCTGAGGGCCACCTCAAGGAACAAAACAAAGAGACCTAAACTTTGATGTGCAATCTTACGCTGAGAGGCCACAGACACAGCTCATAACATCCACAGCTACCACTTTTAACAAGGAACCTCAGAGGTGTCATTGTCGTGCTTGATGGGAAAGGCACACGGAGGACCTAAACATTATTAGGTAGATACTGATCAGTATATATGTCAGGATCTTGGCACACCTACTTAGTACAAAACTAATATTGCTAGATTATTTTCATATTTAAAAAAGATAAAAATATCAAAATAAAATGTCATCAGTGATTCAGGATATAAGAGATGGTGATTTTCAGCCCATCCTTGTACATGCATATAGTAAGGCTAAAATAGTTTTTCTCTTGTAACTTGGGCGTAACATGTAAGTAGACCTCAGGGCCTTATTATTGACCATTATTAGCTGTTTGGCATTTATAACAACTGAAAAATGAAAAATAAACTAAAAGGAGACAGGAGAAACATCCTTCAACTGTGTGTGAATATTGATGTTGTAATGTTTGTCCACCAGATGGCACTCTGCAACTTCCCTGTTGGAAACTCATGTGTTGGGAACTGCTGATCCGGGTAAACAATTTTTTAAATGACCAAATAGAATAAGTCTTAAAAATCCTATATCAGCCTGGCTCTGCATGTAACAATACAAGACAACACTTAAGACAGAAATGGATATCACAGTTTGTTGACAAACAAACATAACATAGCAGAAACAAACTTCAAAGTAATAGTACTACTTAGTGATAGATGGGAGGAATAAAGTAATTTGTAAAAGTATATAGTAACTACTGATATGTAAATATACCAGAATATGAAGTGCATCACTAAGAGATGAAAGCATAAAGCTCCTCTTAATTTAAAGCGTAGCTTGTCAGTGTCTTTCTGGACCTCCATCCATTTTTGTCTGCTTGTTCAATTCAGACTCCCAGAGTAAGGGTGGAGCTCATTCCAGCTTTCATAGAGAGGGAGGCAGGATAGACGCTGAACAGGCTAACACAGAAAGACTGACTAAGGCCAGTTTAGAATCACCAACTAAGCTAACGACATGGATGTCCTTGGACTGTGGGAGGAAGCTGGAGGACCTGGAGAGAACCCACGACCTTCTTGCTGTGAGGCAACGGTGGTAACCACTGCACTGCTGTGCCGCCCACAATGCAAACATACCGTACAAGACTGTAAACATGTCTGAGTTAGCTTGTTGAGTCTCTTGATGCAAAGAAGGACCCCCGAGGTGTTGAGGAACCTTAATGCGTGGGAGAAGAAGCTATTGCAGTGTCTCATGGTGGTGGCTGAGATGCTCTGAAACCTTTTTCCAGGCAGCAGAAAAGTGAATGCTTCTCACACACGAGGGGTCTGCAACAATGCTGGTAGCTTAGCGCACAGAGAGTGTTGTTCCTTAGGGGAGCTTAGAGCCATATAAAAAAACAAACACTATCTTCCAAAATTGTTCTCTCATCAATGTCTGGGTACAGGTTTTCTTCGCTTTTGTTAACAGATTAAAATGGTTAGTCTTTTAATATGGGTATTACAAATCTGTTAAGATTGAGTACACACCAGAGGATATGTGAAAACCTCTCCACACGGTTTAGTTGCTGTATCCCAACCTCTCCCAAGCTGTGCATCTTAGGTGACATCAGTGAATTAGATATGGAAGTAAATACATCACATATACTCCTTAGTTTTCTTAGTGATGCATAAATAAATATTTTCATGGACTGGAAATCAAAAAACAGTTTCTATGGGTATCTATGGGTGGTTGACTGTAGGGATGGTTACCGGTATCTGACATAAACGGTAGTAACCAGACCGAAAAGCAGCGCACATTTCGGTGCTTTATTTTGGTGCTTTTTTTTTTCCTGAGATGTCATACACTTTGGATTCCAGCCAATCATTTTACCTTTGCAAGGATAGTAGTCGGGCCCAGGTACGTACGTTCTTTTAGAGCTACAGATTAAAAATGCCCAAGGCGAAGCGGTCAAAAGTCTGGCTGTACTTCACATGCAAACTCAGCAGCCTGCAACAAGTGCTTTAAGGTGATACTGTGATACTGTGCAAAGGAGGTAACACCTCGAATCTGACGACGAACCTGGCGACGCATAGCATTTTTTTAAAAGCCGAGAAATGTACCGAGTTAGCAACATCCCCCAAGAACCCGAAGAGGAGAGTCCTGGCCCCTAGCCCTGTCAGTGTAGCAGAAATGATGATGGCAGCAGCAGCCGTTCTTCTCTGCGTGAGTAGCTTAATGTTGTTCGTGTATAATTTATGTTGAGTAGGCTAACCACGTTATTAAATTAATGCATGTAAGGTGAACTAGCAAACACCGTCGTAGTTACATGCAGCTGTCTTCTTGTTTGATGGCAGATACTCCCTTCACCCTGGCCAAAAAGGCTAAAATGACCAAAGAAAAAGTGGAAAACAGCTAAACATGAGAGGTTTTTGGACAAAGTTTGTGTTTTTTCCATTGTTTAAGCACTGCTTCCAGCCAAGAGTGATACCATATATGCCCTATAGCTGCAGAAAAAGCTAACATTGTTATCTTTTTACAAAAAAACAGCTAAAAATAAGAGGATTTTGGACAAAGTTTGTTTTCTCTATTCTTTAAGCACCGGTTCGAGCACCGTTTAAGCACCGGCACCGTTTCAAAAGTACCAGTTTGGCACCGGTATCGGATAAAACCTAAACGATACCCATCCCTAGTTGGCTGTAGTCTTTTTTCCGCCTTCATCCACCTTGCAGGTGTTCACTGTGTTGGGTGGGTTGGCCAACGCTGGGAAGTCCGTTCCGCACCTTGGAGGCTTGTGGGTGCACCAAAGACCTATGGTGTGGATTGCTGGGTGAAGCTTGTCCCAGACCCAGACCTGTGTGTGTTGTCCCTCTTGTAATAAAAGGATAGCGCACAAATAGAAATGTTCACGCCACTAAATTACATCTTCCTGAATCCCCCCCCCCCCTTTTTTTTTGCCTGTCCTGCCTTAGACATTGTCATACTGTATGCCACATGTAATGTAATAACGTAAATAACACGACTAGAAATGAAGAAATAAGCAGATAAACCCTGAAGAAGAGGAGCCTATAGAGAATTTATACAGCTGATCTTGGAAAAGCAAAATGTATTTAGCACAACAGTGTATTCAGATCATGATACTGATTACAAAAGCTGCCAGATAGGACAGGATTTTTTTTTTTTTTTTTTTTTTAAAGATTGAGTTCACAGAAAACGCTGGTAATAAAAGTTCTTGTGTAAAGTCATTGTTAAGCTGACTTTAGGCACAGCACATTTTTGTATCTTATTTCCTCTGTGACACCTTTACCCCATTGGTCCCAAGCTTACTTGATAATCTTGTAGCAGCTCAATAACAACTTACAATGTGTTTGCAATATCATAACCTGAGCTGAAAGTAGAACTAGAACCTTTGGATACTTAGAAATGTTGGGTCAGGTACTGGTCAAGGTTGGCAACACATAAAATTCAATCCAAAGATAAATTATCTACCCCTTTTATGACTCTGAGCCTCAAGTCCATTTGTTTGTGTTGAAGATTGAAATCTTAAGCCTTAGAGCTTCTTTTCCTCCCTTAATATACTACAGAGACTATACTATATACTACACTCAAGCTACAAAAATAAAATAAATCCATCAGCTTTAGAGGGATCACAAGAAGTAGCCAAATTAACAATTTGGTATATTTTGAGAATAAAGACAGTACTAGTGGGCACACTAGTAACTTAAAACTAAGTCTAAAAATTGTTGTAATTCTTATCAGAATTTTATTACCTTTTTAATGATCATCACTCAATCAAGTTACGTAGGTAAACATGTCCCAGTCTGCTCAGAGCCCACTGTGTTTCTGCAGGTTTAATTACATTCTTGTTGTAGATTTTATTGGCCACACAGAAAGAAAACAAATATTTCAATCATAGATGGGCAGAAAAAATGTGTCATTAGTCTGTCGAGCTTCTCCCAAAGCCTTTTTTTTTTTTTTTTTTTTTACCTTGGAGTCACCTTACCATTGTATAAATTCTTACAGAAGCATCTATTTTCATTGCTCATTAATTGCCTAATTACTCCCCAACTGTCTTTGTTTCAGAGGATGGCTTACTGACCAAGGGGGTAAGTCTTCCAGCTGGTGTCTCAAAACAACCTATTAATCCTGTGTCACAGCAATTCTATGAACTTGTCAGCATTAGCAATTCATTCAACTCTAATCACAACTTGAGCTTTATTTTTAAGAAATTTCAGGTTGCTGAGTTGAGTGGATCTGGTGTTATTATAATGTACCATTGGCTAATCCTCTACCTCTCTAAAATATTTTAAAAACTGAACAAGGAGATTTACTGCAACTTGCTATAGGAAAGACCGTATTTTAATATATACCCAGGTTATAAGAAGGGGAAGTTTTTTTAGTTGCTACAACAGCTTTAATTGTATGCCATAATTAATTGACTTTCCTTGTATCCTTATTTATTACTTGATATTTTCTGCTTGGTCTCTTCATTTCCCTAGAGATTTGGTTTATTGGTGTAGACTATAATTAGGCTGAGTTTTGATTCCTGTGCGTTTCTTTTATTATTCCTGTTTCTTGTATTTTAGAATTGTAGTTACTGTGTAGTGTTTTTGAAGTTTTGGTTTCTTTGGTTTTCTCCTGGTATTTTGTTATTTCTAGCCTTCCCAGTGTTCTCCTGTACCTTGTAAGGCTGACTTTTGTCTCTGTTTGGTTTAGTGTTCTCATTATTTCCTATTTTACTTTGTTTGTTAGTGTCTCTTGTGTCTTGTTTGCTTATACCACCTGTGTGGTGTTCATCTTGATTTTGTTCAGCGGTGTCTCGATCACTTCCTGTTTCCACTTCCCCAACTAGCCCTAGAGTATATAGAGTCCTGTCTTTCCCTTGTTCACTGTCAAATATTTGTTGTGTTTTTGTTGTTCATTCCATTTTCACTTTTTTTGTCTCTCAGCTTGCTTTGTGAAATTTTGTGTGCAGGACTTCAGCTCTCACCCTAAAAAAGGTTATTTTTTTCTTTACTGTGTTTGCCTTGGAGTATTGTGTTTGGATCCACTCTCTGCTGAAAACATAACAGATGAGTGTGTGTAGATCATTAAACTATTGTTAGTAATTTAAAAAAATATATTAATAAATAACACCAACACACTTCCACACAGTTCCGATTGGGGTGAAGAAAATGGATGCATCCCCTGGCTTTTTCTTTTAGGTCTACCAGTCTCCACACTCCATGGAGTGTTGATGAATGATTTGCTTGGCTGAGCGTACTAACAGCAACTAGATTATATTTATCACATAGTGGTTACTCTCATTGGCTCACTGTAAAATTCAGAATAAAATTTAAAAACCTTCTCCTCACATACAAAGTCCTGAGTGATCAGGCATGATTATGTATTTAAGAATGCATGAATTCATAGTAGGATTGTTTCTCAGTAGAAAATATTACTTTCAGAGTGAAGGTTCCTAAAGCTTCCAAAAGTAGAATGGGAGGTAGATCTTTCAGTTTTCTGCCTCATTTCCTGTAGAACCAGGGCCCATTTGAGGTTAGGAAGAACTGTGTGTTAAGGTTCTCAGGAAGAACGTTCTCTTCTTGTCTTAGAACTCATGTTTGTCATAAAGCTTAAAGTCAGGGCTATATCAAATGCCCCTGAAACATCCCTTACTTATGTTGCTGTAAACTACTTTAACTTAGTTCATATTTATATTTAAAGTATTTAATACTTAGTAAACATATGACATACGGTATTTATTTTTAAAAGTTTGACAGTGAAACCATGATAAGATGTTTTGAGCCTTTCTAACTAAATCCATTTGTAGATTGAACTTTAGACTTTGTGTTTGTAATGGACCATGGATAGTCTTGATAACAAAAATACCCCCTCTCTAGACCCCAGATCCCAATTTGATCCAGCAGATGCATGGAGACCTCACATGATGCATTGTGCAGTGTATTTTGCCTCCACTGCTTTCAACATGTGTTGATATGCTACTATTGCATGTTATTGGCTTTGCTCTTCTCATCTGTACATACTTTTGGCCTGGCTGTTTTTCACAGTCTGTCTCAGTCATGTCAGATAGCTGAAGCTCTCCGAGTGTGGTTTTGCCTGAGGTCTCTTCCTGTTAAAGGGAGTTCATCTTCTTCTCTGTTGCCAAGCATTTACTCACAGAGGATCATCACATCTCTATGAAATCGCTGAATATGAAACACCTTCAGATAATTGTTGTTGTAAACTGCTGCTGTATAGATAAAAGTGAATTTATAGCAGCTCATCAGTCTACATTTGATTAGAGAAAGTAGCAATACAGCTATACTATAAGCCATTACAATAAATCCAACTGGCATTTGAGGGGAAATATGGACCCAAAAGCAGATTTACATGCAGACAAGATTAACGAAAGGCCTTTAATAATAGTCCACAAGATGGGAGTTCAGAAATCTGAAGAATAACACAGTCCGACTCTTACTGAAAACTCAAGGGGCAGGGTAACATTGGATGACTAGAAACAGACAGTACAACAAGACAAAGGATAGACTCAAATTGAGGGTTTAAGTACACAAAGATCGATTAGGGGCAAAGGAAACAGGTGGGTGAACAAACAGGCAGAACCAATCAAGGGAAACAAGAGAAAAGCCAGACATGGGTCAAAATACTATCAAAATAAAACAGACAGCGACAAGACAACAACCACCTAACAAAGAGACTGAGACCTGACAATAAGATACAGGCAACACAGGGGAGTCCAGATAAACTGAAACTGAAGAATTCTAACCACAAACAGTTAGTCTGCAAAAAGCTAAGAACAAGAAAACAGAGACAAAACTGAGACGACTAAAAAACAACAACCTGGAATTAATTCTAATCACCATAAAATTAATCTAAAAATAATTAGAGAAGTCTAAACTTGTGCAAAAAACCAGGGACAATTAACACCAAAAAGCCTTGAGGTAAGTTATCTCGATATTTAATGTGATATACACATCACAAATGGATGACTGAGTTTTGTGTCTTGAAAACAATTGTAATTAACTGAGGAGACATAGATTATGTGAATGGGCTGTTTTGTACTGTTGAAGATGAGTGGCAGCTTACAACTGCAGATCTGTTAATTGCCACTGATAATGCTGGTAACATGCCAGAGGCTAAACAACTAAGTAACTTCAAACACATGAACCTAGCTGCTCAGTGAGTTCTGTAGCAGACCTCTGTGTCACCATTACTTGGAAGGATTAAACAAATCTCCACAGCTAATCATACCTTGGTGGTAAAAGCATCAGCTGCAGCATATGCCACTTGCTGTTTAGCTTGAAATTTGAATAGAACCTTTAACATAATGGAGAGGCATTTTTTTTGTTTTGTGCAACAACCTGCCATTTGTGTTGCTCTCTTCTTAGTTGTGAAAAAGCAGAGCTGATATTAACACTAATCCAAATTACCATCAGTGGCTTTTAAGCCACTGAAATTAGTGGGCATCATTGCACCTTTCCATCATCTGAATTATGACACATGAACAGGCTTTGGTGGTACAGCCACATAGGACTTTTGGGAAATTATTCCAGATATATACGTTGGGTTAACTGACTCACATAGCCTTGTTTAACCTGATGTTCATGTCATTGATGTTCAACTGGACATACACTTGGACATTGGTTTTTTTTTTGCCAGTCCCGTTTGGTTCTTCTGCCATCAGAATTGTTGTCTAAAGGCAAAGAAAGATGCCCAACGGATTTACTTTACCAAATGGACCATCCCAGCCTTGCCATATTGGTCTATTTGATTCACCTTTGCTTTTATTGTTTATTTTATTATCATTTGCTGAAGACGGGACAGACTTGACTGGGGAAAAGAAAAGGGAGAAAGAAAGAGGGAAAGAAAAAGAGCGGGGAACATTGTTAAATATCCCAATTCTTTGATCTTTGGGCTGAAGGAAGAACAACACTCAGTGCGCATGCGCCAACCAGCGTGCAGCCTGTTACAGTCGCTCCTGCTTTTCTCTTAGTTTAGCTCTTTTTTCTTACGTATTCTTTTTTTTTCTGACTTGTATTTTCCTCCGTTGTCTATCTCTTACTCAATCATGTGGATTGAGAGAGTTTTTGTTCTTCTGGTGGCCGTGGAACTGTTACTTTTATCATGGAACGGGACCGCGGCACATCTCCTACACGCACGGACTGTTTACTCCAGAGATCAGCTGATCGCCCTGATGCCGGCCGGCTCGCTGGCCAGGCCCGCAGAAGTGCCCGCAGAAGTACCAGCTGAAATTTGGAGGAAAACACATCGGGGATGCAGAGGTCAAGGACAGAAGAGAAGAAAAAAGGTGACGGTGAGACAGCGGAGGCTCGAAGCGAGGAGGAGGTTTAAACCGTGTCTGCCGTCTATCGTGATGGGAAATGTGCGATCGTTGGCAAGTAAAATCGACGAGCTCTCAGCACTGGTACGGAGTCAGAGGGAATACCGAGAGTGTAGCCTGATGTGTTTCACCGAATCATGGCTGCACCAGGTCATTCCCGATGAGAATGCTTCCGTGGAAGGCTTCCACACTGTTCGGGCGGACAGGGACAGCATCGCTAGCGGTAAGCGTAAAGGAGGTGGGCTTGCTGTTTTAGTTAACAACCGGTGGTGTAACCCTGCCAACATAACAATCAAAGAAAGGATTTGTTGCCCGGACACTGAACTGTGTGCTGTTGGACTCAGGCCGTATTATTTACCCAGGGAATTCTCTCACGTCATCTTGGTGGCCGTTTATGTTCCTCCCTCTGCTAACCCCACAGCTGCATGTGACACTATCCACTCTGCCATAGCTCGGCTACAGACTCAGCACCCGAGTGCCTTTATTGTGATCTCGGGTGACTTCAACCATGTATCACTGGACAATACACTACCAACATTCAAACAATATGTGGACTGTCCCACCAGGGGAGAGAAAACTTTAGACTTACTGTATGCTAACGTCAAGGATGCATACAGCTCCTCCTCCCTCCCCCCACTTGGTAGGTCAGATCATAACCTGATTCACCTCACCCCCCGCTATGTGCCAATTGTGAGGAGGGAACCTGTGACCACCAGGACTGTTAGGAGGTGGTCAGAGGAGGCAATAGCGGAACTACAGGGCTGTTTCGAGGTGACCGACTGGGAAACACTCTGTGAGCCTCACGCCGAGGACATCAATGGGCTTACTGAGTGTATCACAGACTACATAACTTTCTGCACCGACTCCATTGTTCCAGCTCAGACTGTTCATTGTTACCCAAATAACAAGCCGTGGGTGACTAAGGACATCAAAGCCCTCCTCAACAACAAGAAGAGGGCTTTCAGAGGGGGCAACAAAGAGGAGGTGAGGAAGGTCCAGGTGTTACTAAAGGACAAGATCAGAGAGGCTAAGGACAATTACAGGAGGAAGCTGGAGTGGAAACTCCAGCAGAACAGCATGAGAGAGGTGTGGAGGGGCATGAAGACCATCACTGGATTCAGGCCAACCAACAGCAGGGGAGCTGAGGGAGGTGAGAATAGAGCCGACGAGTTGAATCTGTTTTTCAATAGATTCGACACCACAGTGTCTGCTCCCACCCCCACAACCTCACCTGTAGTCAGCCTGGAATCCAGAGCCACACCACTGTGCCAGCCTCTCTCTTCACATGTTGCCTCCTGTGAGATTCCTGACACCCCTCCCCCACCCATCACCTTCACTCAATACCAGGTTGAGATGCAAATGAGGAGACTTCACTCAGGCAAGTCTGCTGGACCAGACGGAGTGAGTCCCCTTGTCCTCAAGGCTTGTGCCCCCCAGCTGTGTGGAGTCTTTCATAAACTGTTTATGCTGAGTCTGAGTCTGCAGAGGGTCCCGGTGATGTGGAAGACATCATGCCTCGTCCCTGTACCAAAGACGCCTCGTCTCAGTGGCCCCCAGGATTACAGGCCCGTGGCACTGACCTCCCACATCATGAAGACCCTGGAAAGGCTCATCCTGGACCAGCTGCGACCCATAGTAAGACCACATCTGGATCCCCTTCAGTTCGCTTATCAGCCTCGTCTCGGAACAGAGGACGCCATCATCTACCTGCTCAATCGTGTCTACACCCATCTGGACCAGCCGGCGAGCACTGTGAGGGTCATGTTTTTTGACTTTTCCAGTGCTTTCAACACCATCAGGCCGACCCTCCTGGGTGATAAGTTAGCAGCGATGCAGGTGGATGCTTCTCTGGTGTCCTGGATTGTTGATTACCTGACAGGAAGACCACAATATGTACGTCTCCCACAGTGTGTGTCTGACAAGGTGATTAGCAACACAGGGGCACCACAGGGGACTGTCCTCTCCCCCTTCCTCTTCACCCTCTACACCACAGACTTCAGCCACTGCACAGAGACCTGCCATCTTCAGAAGTTTTCTGATGACTCTGCGGTGGTTGGATGCATCAGCAGGGATGATGAGACAGAGTACCGGGCTGTGGTCGACTCCTTTGTCACGTGGTGTGAGCAGAATCATCTGCAGCTCAACGTGGCAAAGACCAAGGAACTGATCGTGGACTTCAGGAAGACCAGGAACCACTTGACCCCTGTTTCAATCCAGGGGGTCAGTGTTGACATTGTGGAGGACTATAAATACCTTGGAGTACACATTGACAATAAACTGGACTGGGCTAAAAACACCACAGCACTTTACAGGAAGGGCCAGAGTCGTCTCTATTTTTTGAGGCGACTGAGGTCCTTCAACATCTGCCAGAAAATGCTGAGGATTTTCTATGAGTCTGTGGTGGCCAGTGCGATCCTCTATGCTGTTGCATGCTGGGGGAGCAGGCTGAGGGTCGCAGATGCCAACAGACTTAATAAACTGATCCGTAAGGCCAGCAATGTTGTGGGGATGGAGCTGGACTCCCTCAAGGTGGTGTCGGAGAGGCGGATGCTGTCCAAGATAAAGACAATGTTGGATAACACTTCCCACCCACTCCATGACATGTTGGTCAGTCACAGGAGCTCGTTCAGTGAGAGACTGAGATTACCGAAAAGCACCACTGAACGACACAGGAAATCTTTCCTGCCTGTGGCCATCTCCCTGTACAACGCATCCACTTAACACACTGTTTGCTGCTACAACTACACATGTTTCTTTTCCAAATATTTATTTATAAGTGACTTATGTATGTATGTATGTATATATATGTATATATTGTACTATTCTTAGTTAGCGTATTGTCTGTCTTGTCTTAATGTTGGTTTAAAATGGAGCACTGTAACAAAAAATAATTTCCCCCAGGGATCAATAAAGTATTCTGATTCTGATTCTGATTCTGATATAAATGCTCAATCAACAATCTCTTTATTCCATACAACACTTTGAGCTTTAAAAACGTCTAGACGGGAGATGTGGACAGGAGGGTGTCCGCCAGATCTCGAAGTGTCTGACTGTTTCTCACATTCTTATAGCTTCAGCCCCCCTCCAAACTAAGCATTCACATTCTTTCTCTCTTACGGCGCCTAAATGACAGCCTTGGCTTTCTGTTTTATCTCCTGATGAGATGGGGCAGAAAACCTCTGTTCTGTTCTTTCTAATCAGACAAATAAGGCCATGATTCTCTGAAAACAGTGTTTCTTATAAATCCGCAGTATAATGCATCATAAAACAATGTCATTCATTCACAATAAATCAGCAGTCTACTGTAATACAAATCAGTCTAATAAATGTAATAGTTATCACCTTCTTCTAAGTCAGGAGTATAATGCAACCTAAAACTACATAATGATTTCACAATCTTAGAGGTATAACGTGGCATAAGATAATATAATAATCTCACAACATACACTTTATAATGAGAGCTTAGACTGCAACACTGTGCAGTTTCTGCATATTTTGTATTATTTTGTATTTTTGCATTTTCCATTGTCACAGGAGGCGACCAAGGACAGTTCTGAAAAACTAAATCTTTTATGATTATTTGATTAGGTTTAAGATGAAGGGCATGCACCAAAATGAAGAGTATCTTCTGAGATGGATAAAAGTAAAAGATTCAGTGAGGTTGGAGTAACTGCGACTGCCAGCTCCCACTCTTTTTTTTTATTCTTTAGTAAGACTCTTGGGTGGGTGTCTTCAGCACACTTAAAAATACTAGATACTCCTGTGCAAAAACATACAAAGATTTAAGAGATTTAGGAGCTGTTTGCTTTTTAACTCTCAAAATATGAGGTGATGAGGTTTTTCCATTTCTCTCTACATCCTATCTGCTGTTAGAAACATACTATTTATAATTTATTGTTAATATTTTTTTAATCACAGACCTTGCAAATGTCTAAGAGCCTTTCATATTTCAGAACCAGCTAGTTGGAAGTAAATACAGATTTCAGGCAGTTCACATTCAAAGAATTTCTATTCAGCTGTAGCAAACACTTGAACATCGCCATGTGTGTGAGATTATAATCACCTTGTCATTGTGTCCTCTGTTGTTGTTATGTGTTGATCATAAAGGTGCTTAGTGTGGGGCTGGGCTACAGCTATACACATGTGGCCATATGCAGGGATCCTTCTGTCCTCTCTCCTGTTTGACATATAAGCTCTGTTGGTGCCAGATGAGCTCTCACTGAAAACTGGATGTAGGCCGGTCAATCCTCACGGGCTCACCTGTCAGCCTGTGTTTCTCTTTCCCTTCTAAAGCAACGCTGACACTTCCTCTGTCCCTTGTCTCTACTCTTCTGCTGTCACTCTTTCTTCTCTCCTTCACATTCTTACTGACTCAGTGACTAGTGTCACCAGTACAGGGTTAATCATGTACCTGGCACAGGTATTTCCAAGATGCCAGATCCTACCATGTATCAGTCTTGTCTGGGTCTATATCGTTGGTTCTCTTTAATCCATATATGCCGTGATTTTGGGCAGCAAACAAATTTGTACAAATTGATCAGTAGGAAGGTTGCTAACTGGCCTTTTATACTTCTTCTTCTTTCTTTTTTCTTTTTTTTTATCTTGCGCAATATTCTTGTTGTTGGTGGTTGTGGCTGTCTTTTTCTTTAAAACCACATATTTCTAAAAAAAAAAAATCTTAAATACATATTTCAGTACAATCTATCAACAGTGCATACTGAACAACAAATAAAATAGTAGTCAAATAGTATTTCATTTCTGCTGGAAGTACTTAATTGTTTATCCACTAGTCAAGTCAAGTTTATTTATAAAGCACATTTAAAAACAACCGAGGCTGACCAAAGTGCTGTACAATAAAATACAAATATAAAATACAATAAAACAGAGCCTTTCATATTTCAGAACCAGCTAGTTGGAAGTAAATACAGTTTTTAGACAGTTCACATTCAAAGAATTTCTATTCAGCTGTAGCTGTAGTTTGTTTAGGTTGCAGTAGCTCTGGTTTGCATTTGTTTGAGCCTTGCTTCCCTGTAGTGGTGCAATCATATACTCTCCAAGCGCATTTTAAGTTAGTGGGACTCAGTACTTTTTGTCATAGATTCAATCCAATTACACTGTTGGAAATATTCCTTTGAGATTCAGATTCATGCTGACAATTGTGATTGCAATACAATTTTTGCAGATTTGGCTACTGCTTCTTCATCCTGATAATCTCCCATTCTGCCACATCCCATTGGGTTTTATTGGATTCCGATATAACCACTGAAAATCACGAGAGTCACTGTCATGATATAGCTACATAGACATACACATAGCAGACAATAGAATTTGACTTTGGTATTTATGCCGTGATTGATTTGTATTTATTCCATAAAACCTTTGTTTCCACAAATGTGCAGAAGGCTGAACTTTGACACTAAACAGGTTGGGATCAATGGATTCAAGCTGTTGACACTAAAGTCTGACCCTGCCATCTGCATGCTATAGCACAAATTAAGATTAATCAAATCCATGCAACCAGTGCAGTCTGTGTGAGCATTTTAAAGAGTGTGAATTTTGAGTAACTGTGTGCCAAGCTCAAAACAGTCTGGCTATTCTCCTCTGACCTCTTTCATAAACAAGATCTTAGACAGCCGGCTATCTCCAGGTTCTGTTGATTCTTTTGCTTTAGATTGCACACAGATTTCTGTTTCACCCCTTTGCATGTTGAGATGAAGTGCTGCTATTAAGCCAGGCAGACATATTGGAGGAAAAAGGAATGAAGCAGCATCAAAGAATAACGGTAAGATAATACAGTAATAGAGAACAGCCAAACCTGAACAAGCAGGCTATTGGCAAGCAATTATAACTTACTGATCAATGTGCGATATGACACTACACAATGGTTTAATTGCTTGATTAAGCATACGAAACTGTATTACTTATAAAAAAGCTAAAACAAGAGAGTGTATCAGGTTTTTATTTGTTTATTAGTCTAAGTAATTCTTTGGCACATGTTTTGTGAGGTGATCTCATTCATCTCACTTAATTTGTTAATGTTTCATATGACCACTTTGAAAATATTTATTTTTCTGCCAAATCCTGAAATTTTTCAGTTGATTTAATTCATGTAACATAATGTCGTAATAATTAATTGACCTATTTTTTCAGCATAATATGATTAACTGCTCCTCTGCAGAGTTTCTGTGTAAACAAACAACATATGGGCATGTCATTTATCAAAAAAACCTGCTGTGGGTATTAAAGTTCAAAAACAACATGAGGATAATTGATGATATTATGTTTAAAAACCAAGCAATAACAATAAAACTACTGAATGTATTTTACATTTGACTATAAGTACAGTAAATGCATGCATACATACACAAAACTATATTGATTGCATGTAAAATGCAATTATTAAAGCACAGCATATCCAGCTTATTGCTACAAGCTGCAACAACCCCCCCCCCCCCCCCCCCCCAAAAAAGAAAAAAAAAAACCCCAAAAAAAACAAAAACATTATGCAACATGTAAAACTTTACATATGGATTCAGTTAGGAGACTTTGTTACTAGTACTTTTGAAATCCTTACAGGGCTAGAAATTAAATATAAATAGATACTTGAACCTGGTGGAGCAAAAATATTTAATCAGTATATGAGTACACACTTTTTGTATCAGTTAGATAAGAGCTTGTCAAATGATGAGTTTTCCACCTCTCCTATCACTATATCTCAAGTTCATCTTCGATTTCCTAGCTGCAGCCTGGTGTTAATGCTAATGTTATGTGGTATCATTGGAGACACTAAAGTTGATGGCTAGCTTTAGTGGACTTGTGTCCTGTATAAAACCCTGTCTCCAGATATACCAAGAAAGATTTAGTGAAGAGCGAAGGGGTCTTTTAAATGAATAAGTGCTGGAAATGTGGTGACACATCTCTACACCCAGCCATTTGGATTGAAATTGCAAAGAGGTGAGCACTGAGGTCCTGTCCATTTGGAAGACTGACAGCACAATCAGGGACGTCTTAATCACATCTGGTTGTCTCATTAATCAAAGGAAGTACTATTGTTAAATGTTATGCCTGTGTCCATCACTTCACCAGTACATTTCTGGTAATAATTTGGCTAGCATTCAAGGAAAGTTCTTTGAATTGACACAGCATGTAGCTGACCTGCTGTCTGTTTTAATTTTTAGTTTGCAAATATCATATGGCTACATTTTCAACTACTGAGAGAGGGGTAGTAATCAAGTCCACAAAGTATATGTGATTGACATGACACTGGAGGCTCTGTAGCATGAGTATTTTCCAAAAAGGCAAAAGCAAAGTGTGCTTACTGAAATAGTTGCTGGGGTTTTTGCCAAGTAGAATTTCCAAAGTATTTTTATTTGATTGAAAAGAAGTCAACACTCCCTTAAACGTTTAAATGTTGCATAAGCTGTAGAAAGTGAGCAGCCATCAACATGTATTTGACATCTCATTTCAGTATTTTTTACTTGGTCCATCATATAAAACTTACATGATTGATCAGTTTATTAGGTTGTCCTTACTATTATTTTAAAAGTTCAGAAATTGCTAACCAACTACTCCCATTCCCAGAGCAATGCACCACAAGATGGGTAAAATGAATTGCATAGCCAATAGTTCTATTTATCATTAAGTTGACGTAACCCTTGTGGTGTCCTCGGATCAAAAATGGTCCCTAGGTGAATGGCAAACAAGCATATGGGAATCCCGAGGACACCAGTGTCAAGAACTGGAGAGAGAAGTATCATCAAGAAAGCGAGAGCCACGCTGTACAGAACAAGCCTGGCAAAAATATTTCAACTAGTCAAAAATGTATCTAGGAATCTCAGAACAACAAAATCTATCTTAAATTCTGTACTATGTTTAACAGCATTTGGGAGATAATTTAAAAAAAATCATGGAGGCTAATCTGTCCTCTATGGTATGTTTTTTGGTTTACACTTTAGTTTACATATTCCTTTATCTACTCAGTCTAATTGACTTTTATTGATATGCAGTATTGTCTCAGGGTTTTGGCGTAATGGAAATATTTGCTGTGGAGCATGTTATTTATTGCATTGTTTAACGATTCATTTATCAAAGTACATGAATGGCCGCTAACACCACCACCACCCGCCGCTTAATCCACCACAATTAGAATCTAATTGTTCGAAAATCCCTGCACAGTATTATTGAGAAACTCTTTTGTGAATGACAAAGGGTTATTTTTTTGTTTTTAGTTTCTATTTGACCTGCAGAATATATTTGCCATTGCATGTTTATACTTTTATTATGCATGCTGAATACAGACTTTTCAGTGCTGTGAATTGTACAGTGGAGATTTCATGTTTGGTATTTTTTTTGTGTCAGATACCTGTATCAGCACAGCTAATAACATTCTGCCTCCATGCTTGGGGTCGGCCATCTTTCTAATTCACTCCGATGTACTTTCAGTTACAGTATACTCATTTTCACAAACTGCACTAATCTGTCCAACTACTATCCCGTCTCACCTCTGGACAAAGCAGGCGTCTGACTGCCCAGAAGAGTAATTCTTAAAGATCCTGCTGAATGCTTCCCTCTTTTGGCTGAGGTAGCTTAATCATTACAGTTAATGGAGATACTTGACTGTCTGTGGGTTTAATACTGTACTAGATGGAATCCTCAAATTTTTAAAGCAAAATTGACTTGTAGAGTCAGTTGTCGTTGATCCTTTCATTGCAGTGTGGCACAAGAGTCCAGGGTTGTCAGTTTCAGGATCCTCCTCTCCTGCTCTTCTGCTCCCGTTGTGACATAGCATGCTGTTGATATGTTGTAGGAGAAATGTCATTTTTAAAAAAAATATATATATATAACAGGTTGCCTTCAACTAGTGTTGACATTTCGATGTTCAGCTGAGGACAAACACTCCATAAACCCATGATGAGGGTCGACTTGCAGAAAGCTATGACGAGCTAACAAGCAATCTCTTCATATTCAGTCTCGCATCATCACTGCAATGCTTATGATAAATGCATAGCGGTCAGCATTGTTTCAGGCAGGTTACTGCTGCGAATGGGATTTATTGACTAAGACATAGTTGTTTGTATGAATTAAAGAATAATTGTTTTTTCATGTGTAAGGTTTTTGATGAAAACAGTGCAGTAAAATCATAATGTTAAACCCTCTTGAACAGTTTGTAGGCAACGATTGACTGACTTTCTGCAACCTTCAAGTTGGTCTCATAAAAGCTGGCTAACTGTCACCCCTGTCAGCACAGCCCGAGAGGTGGACGAGACATGTCATCCCAACAAAATTTAAAATGTGTTTTGAGGCCCCTTAGTAGAGTGGCTGCCACTCTTTCTCATCCCCAGGCAGATTTAATGCCCAACACTACTCCAGAGAGCAATGTGCCCACCCCAGCACATCATGGGGTGTATTTCTGTCTTTCTCAAACTCTCTCTCTCTCTCTCTCTCTGTCTATGTGAAGGGACCCAGGTGAGGCTGTTATAGAGCTGAACCTTGAATTCCCTCCAGAATGTTTCTGTATATCAGAAGTTTGACCTCTCTGCTGTCCATTGAAGGCATCTGAATAAGAATTATTACTGTAGGAATTTGTTTGCTTTACCTGAAACCATAATAAACTGTGTGTGCCTGTGATGGAAATATCCTCAGAAATGCACATTCATTGCTTAAATAAATGTGAAAATTTTGAAATTGCATCTGTGAAACTTCGTGCATGGAGCAGTTTGCCTTTTACCGTAATTTAGTTTATAGTACAGGCAGGTTTAGCTGAAAAGGCTCTGCTCTTTTTTGGGAGTTCTCTACGAATTTGAATAGGAAAAACTGTTTAGCTTGTGAATCACTTATTTTTATTTGGAATAGTTTCCTCATTTTCTGAATGCTGGAAATGAATTGCCATCTTAATTTGACCAGAAAAGTCTGTTTCTGTCCTCGGAAATCACTTAAAGACGTACTATGTTTGAGAGTATTCTCACCTAATATACTCTTCTCTCTCTTTCTTTAGTCATCCCCCCACCACAGCCAATATTTTGTAATAACATTCTAACAACAGTTTCGTATTCAACAAAGGAACATATCCTGAAATCATAGCTAAATAATTAACTGATTAATCAAAATGTTCTGATTCTTTTATTGATAAAGGAAATTATTGCTATTTTCAGTCATGCTCTAATATGGTCACTGCCAGTAGCAACATTTAAAATTGCGGAAAAGATTGTGCCATTATTAAGAAAGCAGTCCAGAAGCCTTATGTTTTATTTAAACTACCAAATGCAAAACATTAAATATGCCAGCTACGTGCAGCCGTTGAGCTCATGCTGTTGATTTAGATGCATGGCAATACAAGTGTAATTCGAAATGCGTCACTGCCAGTATACCTGCTCTAAGTATTCACAGTAGTCCGTATTATCAACTAGGACAGGTATGATCTGTCAGTTAATCAGCTTTTCAAGTGTCAGAATTTATAGGTGTGATACAAATGTACTAGTACTAGTACACCTTTCATGTGTGACTAAGTGTGTGGTGGTAGACTACACTTTCTTACCATGTGACAAGTGTCCCTTTTTCCTGATGGTGAACATGGAAGTTCAGGGGAAAAAGAATATCATTATGGAAACATCGAACTGAGTCTGAGTGCACCTCTCCACTGCTGATTCTGTGTAGTCATCATTTAAACAGGATAGGGGGATAAATTTCATATTGACTGGCTGATTATACTCATTCAATTTGCAGTGATCAAACGGAAGGATGAGCTGTAGGCTTCGGTGACTGTATGGTTGCTGGGTTGGCAGCTCAAATAAAGCCTGAGGTGCCTCACATCTACCTGGAAGTCTCTGTGAGATGATGTGATTGTTGGTGATGATATGGGGTAATGGATGTGTATAGCTTTCAATCTATTGGCAGTCTTTCTTACTCCTGTGCCTGTTGCGGGCAAACTCATTTTGTAAACACCTCAAGAAAGTTATTCAGAGAGACAGGGGTTCTTACTCCATCCATCTGACTAAATAGCACTCTGACAAAGCTTTGGGTGTGTATTTTTATAATGAGAGCTTCTTTCCATGATCCCAAACCACCTTTTGGCATTTCTGCCACAGTTATTTTGTATTTGATAATAAATAACCCCCACACAGTTACTTTATATTCTTAGAGCAAACAAGCCCATGGACTGTATACACCCGATGATCAATTGGCTACCAGTCTAATAGTCTGCAAATGTACAGTATTCAAATGAATGAGACTGTGCATCAGCCCGAAGCAGAACTGAGCTAATGATTTATGTCTGCTGGCACAGTGACTTCAGTGCAGCCCATTTCTCACCTTTCCATAACATTACCTACTATGGTTCCTCTCTACAACTATATGATAGGCAGTATGAGTAGAAGTACTGTGTTTCTCTATGCAGTAAAATGATAAAAATCCCCACATGAATATTAAAACTTTCACAGAGGGCAAAAGATGTAATGTTTTAATCTGGAAAGGGTCAGAAGCAGTTATTTAGGTATTCATAATTCTGAATGGGCAAGTACTAATAATTAAAATTGTGTTCTGCTTAAAGTAAAATGTCATCCCTAATAAATAAAAAGAAAAAGCTATAATCGAAGCTGAAGGTAACCTTTATCTTCTCTTGATTTTCATGACTACTTAGTTTAGTTTTCTGCAGGGTCAAGTACCAGTTCACCATGATGCTTACTGAGATATTAATATTATCACTCTTTTCACACTTTCCTGGAAACCATTACCTAAATTAACAATTGTCACAAAAATTTAAAAAAGATAAGCGTTTTCTGTATTTCTGCCTTTATTAGTTACTGTAATTTAAATGATAAAGTAGTTCAATAGCCAATGAGACTTATAGCTCTATAATATAGAGCCTGGGAGACAACATTATTGTGATAATGCCATATGTAACTCAACTCAATTTTACTCTTGGAAATAGTTAAAGCTGGCAAACTAGTTATGTATTGATCTGTGGTGCTAAACTGTGCAGGTTAGTTTAGCAGAACTATACAGCTCCATCTAGCATTAGACTATAATTATAATGCAGCATAGGTGTAACAAAACCACAGCAGGAGAGAACTCAAATGCAAACCACCAGTTGGGACAGATATCCAAAATGCTGGTCTTTTAATCCAGGCAGGCAGTGCATGCACAAGTGTTTATTACATCAAACACGTCCAGCAAGGTACCAGACACGGCAGAGACCAGAAACAAGCAAAAGGTTATACACGAAGAAATTGCAGTTTGCACGAGGTAGCACAGAACATTCACTAGGAAAACTACAAACACTGGTGATGATGCACATATGAGGGAAAGAGAATTTTGACAAGGGAAAAGGGCAAGATGAATATGAATTATGAAACTGAATCAAAGGTTGAAATTGAAAAAGGCAGTCTGGCAAGTGGGAGGGGAAGGACATTAGATATACACTGAGAAGACAAATTGGCTAACTAGAAACGGGTAGGAGAAATTAGACACAGGTGAAACTGGTGAGGAGAGGGCAAACAGCTGGAAAGGAAGAAAATCTAAGAGCGACAAGAACCTGAGAGACCAGGGGGTACAAAATAAAACAGGAAATCACTTGAACAAAAAACCCAGAGCCATGCTTAAATTTAAAAATTCCAGTAGTCTGATGGCAGCTTTTGCCCCAGAGTCTTGCCCCAGAGCACCAAAACATGCTCATGTGGTTTTATTGATGTATTTTGCTTCGCTTGGTGTCGCTTGACGCTTTCTCTGTGTGACTGGAAACCAAAGCATGGGAAAAAGGTACAAGTTTGCAGTTGGTGTGAAGACAACCTAAACAAGATTGCAACTCGCATCTTCTTGTCAGCACTTTTAAAA
This sequence comes from Astatotilapia calliptera, assembly GCF_964374335.1. Classification (NCBI taxonomy): domain Eukaryota; kingdom Metazoa; phylum Chordata; class Actinopteri; order Cichliformes; family Cichlidae; genus Astatotilapia; species Astatotilapia calliptera. The sequence goes on from NC_137435.1 coordinate 10,213,086, forward strand.
GAAGCATTTACTGTATCAAGATGCCGTTTTGTTTTTAATTGCGCCTAGATTAACATGTCTATGATAATCACCACCTTGATGATATCACCTGGTGATAAAATGTCTTAATTTTACCTAAATTGGTGCTTTACAGTTTTGACTTAACTTTGTCTATTTTTCTCACATAAGGCAGCATACGCTCTAAGCTTTCAGTTATGGCAAGCAAAAATAGTTTAGTTGAGGAGTTTGTTACAGTAAAAGAAATAATTGTAGGTCATATTTTGTTGAGTTTTAGATTTATTCTAAAAAATTATAACACTTGACATCTCTACATAAACTACATTTACCATTATTGGAACTTTGCAGCAATGCAACAGTGGTGGGATTTATTTATTCTACATTATTTGTTTTTTATTTGTTACACTCTGTGCCACCATTGTCTTTATGCCATTCTAATAGCGTCATTGTGTCACTATCTTGCAGGACTTTGTTGTGAACAAGCGAGTAATTGCAAAGTACTCATGTGACATACTGCTAATGGGCCCACTCAACAAAAAAACCAACAAAAAAAAAAACAAGCTGAAATGCTGTGTTGAGCTGTAAGAGGATATAGTGATTTGAAATATGAGTGAGGCAGAGAAAGAGACAGAGAAGGAGAGAAAAACCGTTGAGAACAAGATTGTTGAAACATGTTATTAAATTGATTGTGTGATATAGAGTGCACAGTGCTGTTGGTCTGAGGAGCTTGTGACCTTCAACAATGAGACCATTGATCAGGTGAGTGGAGATAGGAGACTTGACCACATGTACAATAGTCTGTCCTGCTAGTGGAGAACAAAGCACCGATAGACTGATTCATGCCGTTACAGTTTTGTAATTGTTGCCAACTTTTTTGTTGCCCCAGTGGATTAATGCGGGGTACAAATTATTTAGATTTTTACTTTGATACTGTTGACTAACAAAGCTGATGGATATGAATTTAATGCATGCTTTTTCGGTTATGATGTATTTTCTTCATCACATGAAAATAGATTTTGTTAAGTATAAAGCAGTTGTAGCAGTATCATTATTCTTATGACTTTGTATTAGCATTAAAATCAATCTGTACAAATTCACTTGTTGAAAATGTGTTTCCAGTTTCCACCTTTTGTTGGATTACAGATATTAATACAGATGTTACAGACATTTTTAATTGCCATTAAGGTTGTTTCTGTCAAAGTGTAAAAAAATAAATGCAATGGTCCTTGTTAACGATGCGCATATAAGAGAGAGCAAAAACACCAATACCAAAGCAGTTTTAGCTAATAATTCCTATATTAAATAAATGTGAATTTATCTGCTGTTGCAGTTAAAGATAAAGACAGCTCTTTTTAAAATTAATTTAATAAAGAATATGACTCACTTGCTGTTAAATTCAGAAAGTCAGCTTAGCTTCATAAAAATGTTATGCAAAGGGTTTTATTACTACCCATAAAAATCTGATATGTTTAAAAAGTATCAGAACAATAATGTCCCAGTGGCAGACAAAACCTTACAACCACCTGTTGTGCAGGTTATTTCAATGACAATTAACTTAATCTAAAATAAAGTTAGGGTTGAGTGCACCGTAAGTTATGTGTTTTGTTAACCGGTCAGTCCAAAGTTGTTTCTCTTGGACTGCAACAGAAGATATTTTTAATATGTCCCCACCTTCTACTAACACTAAGATGCATGCCAACTTTTTTGCCCATTATTCAAAATCAGCTTTTCTTTCCCCCAGTATAGGCCGATTGAGGATAACACTGCATTAATACTTGATTGTGTTTTTTAATTGAGGATGAGAAAACAAAGGAAGACCTGAGCACGAGGCAGCAGTTTGGGTTGGTCTCAGCTGCATTTTCGAGTCACGCTGCCACCAGTGTTCCATACAAGCATGGAGCTGTTGCTTTTTTTAGCGCCTGCTTTCCAGTTTGCAATGCTCTATTAGACAGAATGTCCATCTGCCAATATATTCAAAATGCACAGCGTAGGGTATTAACATGCCCTTGGAAAAAAGGGTTTGGCTCTGTAGGGCAAGCATTTCCATAAATCGCAGCAGAGGCAGTTTTATTACAGGTTGTAAATAGAAGTCTCTGCCATATTTTATGACAGCCATCACTAACTCATTCTGATTCTTATTACCTCTCTGTTCTTTGACTTGCAGGACCATTCATAGACACATTCTGTGCACAAGTTTATGCGGCATAAAGGATTGATTGTAAAGGAATTTATTCCCAGTGTAATTGCGCCTTTAGCTTGAGCTACACTTTTGTCTTCAGCTGCTGTTTTCACGTGCATTATAACAGGACCAGGCACTTTTTACACATAAAATTTTCATACGGATGCCATATGTACATATGTACTAGGAAATTGATTGAAGAGCCATCAAGTACAATATGTTATGAAGGCAGGGAACACAGTGATTAGATTACAGATTATTAAATCTACATTCGGCTTGAAGGGAAAAGTGACTGTTTGATTTTTACTGAATTGATATTACTATAAAGCACTTTATTGTATAGGGATAATTGTTTGTGTAATTTTGTGATTAAGAATTAGCATGACCTTTAATTAAAATTAAACTACAATATCTAGTCTTGTTAGACACTGTGCCCTTGCATTTATAATTTTTACGCTGATAAGTCATCAGCCAGACCAGCCAGGCTCATACATATGTGCATTGCAAATATATTTGCTAATCGTTTTTTAGAAGCACTCCACTTTTCTAGTCTAGCTTGTTTACTTATTTGAATTGGCTGGCAGAGCCATAATCAGCTTATGATCTTTATCATTTTGTTGCCAGGAGCGATACTGAGATTATTGCTTTATTCAAGTATGGTGATTTGTTGACCATAATCTATACGTTTTAGTGAAAATATTAACAAAAAGAGAGTGGCATGACTTTCTCAGCTTTGCTATCTCAGTACAGTTGAATTTAAAAATTAGGGAAAGGGCAACATTCAGCTGCTCAAAGAAGAACAGCTCTACCACTGATTATTTGATTGTTGTTGCTCTGATTCTAGCGAATTATAATTAGAATGTTGATCATTTCCCAGAAGTTAGCAGTGCAGGGGAAATAATCATTTTAGTGCTGCGTTTCAAGAGAGGAAAACAACAAAATCTCTTCCATTATAGACTTCCAAACTACACCCCTGTTTTGTGCTGGGACACACATGGGTGGAGTGAATGGGGATGGATGGCTGGATTAGGAATGCCGGGAGCGAGTAGATTATCCAGTATCTGGGCAGGCAGATGCGCAGAGAAGAAAATGACTACACAAAGAGCCAGATCTCCATCAGGGGATCAATTCATGTTGCTTGGTCTGTCACTTCCTGTGAAAAAGCAAATTTCATGGTGTGTTTTTCACAAGGCCAGCTCTGAAAATAAACATCACAAAGACAGTTTCTCGCTCTCTGTCTCACTCGTTTCCTCTGTCCTCCTCCCTGTCCCCACTTCAGCTATTTCTGCTCCACACTCACCTACCACATTCTTGGAGTAATAAAATGTGCAATCAAATATGCACACATGCACAGTTACACTTGAGACACATGACCACATGCGTGCTGTCACCTATATTTGCTGAGTATGGTGAATGCCGGTGTGTAAATTTTTTAAGAGGTTTAGCCAGCAAGAGCTGGAATGAGCATTGCTGTTGGCTGAGTTTCTCAGCCTGGGGCCCCTTGCTTTGCTCACCCATTTCGCCCAGTAGAGCTTCGTCCTTATCGCTGTCCTGCACCCCATCACTGCTGAAGCTGGGTTCCTTTCCTGCTTGACCACATTTATCCAGGGGGCTCTTGTCTGGGGGTGATAAGCTGTTAGACTTACCAGTATGGACGTTGGGGTTCCCACATCCTCTCCTTCACTCCACTCTACAACTCTTTACTTCTTTCACAGTAGTGAGGACCGTTTTGGGGACACTACCCAATTCAACAATACTTTCACACTTAATTTTTTTCCTGCTTTGGCTATTACACACTGCACAGGTTCCACTCTCATCCCACTTATCCCATCTCTTTCTTTCCTCGTCTTTCTTGTGCTAATGTGATAAAGCACCTAAAAGTGAATGAAACAAAAACTACTTTCAGTGATTAGTTGTAATGAACACATTGTGATCATATTGTTCAGGTACTCAAATTTGTATCTGTGTGACAACAGATTGCGCAGACCCCACCTTTTTGGGTTCTGAAGGCATGCACAGTTTGTCTTGAGTTATTTTCCTGTGAAGTTTGCATTCAGCACTTTCTCACGTAGTTTAAAGTCTTTGTCAAATTTCTTGTGTGGTTGTGTCACTTTGCTGTGTTTAAAAGGGATTGTGATGGGCAGAAGCCTTGGTTTTATAAATATTTAAAAATAGGGGAAAAAAGACTCCTCGTCTTTGTTGTAGTGTGATGAATCCTTTGCTTAGTATGGGAATGAGAGCTGTAATTATAGCCTTAAAAGTGACAGTCAGAGTTTTCAAGGTTCTTGCTATCCAGCCTTGGGTTAAAAGCAGCAAAGCCATGTGACACAATCTCTAACAAGTTGTCAGTGTAGACCACTTTCTATTTAGCACAAGCCATACCACATCCTTCATGTGTTTTCAGGTTGTCCTCCACTAACCGCTGGCATTGGAGTTACTTGTTGCTTAGGCTTGCCAGCTTCATTTAAATTTGGAGCCCAAGGAACCATCCCAGGCTTTTTATGTGTAAAAAGAATAATCTCTGAGTATTACTGCTTAACAAAAAAAGCTCCAGGCATTTGATGAAAAAGTACTGCTTAGAAGCGTAGACATGCAACTAGATTTATTGTGGTATTACAGTTTGAGTTTGCCTTTTCTAGTCCCGATTTGCTTTTGTAATTTTATATCTCAATTAACAGGAGACTGTCGTACTTTAAATGATGTACTTTAGTTATTGTCTAATAGCCCGTAGAGAGACAAACATTGCACTTGTTTATTTCTCATTGGAAATGTGTATTGCCAACATTGTAACGAGATGTTACAAACACATGCTCCTGCTGGTGTCATCTCTTTTCTCATGTGCAGGGAGCTTAATTATAGTTCTTCGTGTTGTTGCAGGTTGTTATGAAGAGAAAGCGAGATAGCGTGAAGAAATGGGAAAAGGAGAGGGTAAACCATTAAAGACTGTGTGCAGATTCAGAATGTTAATTTGGGCTGTGTATAAAAAAAATTATGGACTTGATCATGGGTTTCCTCAGAAGCTGTAATTAGGACATTAAAGCCATGGTGTGTGTACGACAGCCTGTTCTCACTCCCCACTTGTGAAGTACTTGTTTTATGAACTTGGAAGCATACTGACCTTGGAGCTTTGAGATATCTAATATCTTGATCAGCTACACACCACCAAATATTCAGAATAATCTGTTTATCTACTTAAGATTTTGTATTTTTGTTTTTATCTGTGTGTCTGCTTAATTTAGGCACGTACTGGAGGACCTGCGGTTTTTACAATTCTTTTAACTTAATTGTTAAAAGCTATACTGTAGAATACAGAAACTAGTTTCTTTATCTCAGTGAGCAAAATCGCTAAAATCATCAAGTGTAAGTTGTAGTTTTTGGGCCTATGGAGTCTAAAGCTGATGTGATCAGCTGTTTGCCCAGTCAATAAAAAGACAATCCAGTCACTTAATCTTTATTAGCTGTTTGTGAAGAGAAAATGGCAAATGTCCTCAGGTTTGGGCTTGCTGCTTTTTTCAGTTTTATGCAACACTGAATCAAAATATTTTTGTGTTTCGGACTGTTGATGGGGCTGACCGTACGCTTTGGAGGTGTCACTTTTGCTACTTAGTTTTAAATATTTCAACCCAAAAAAAATGTAAGCATCGCAACAAATAAGAATAAAAATGTAGCTGCTTAGGTTTCAGATTGATTGAAAGATTTAGTTTGACTTCATCAGCAATGTTTCCGGGATGTCTGTCACAGCTTTTCTGAAGAGCTGTCACTAAAGGGGTGGGACAAGAGGTGAAATCCCTACAAATTCCCTACCAGAGTGCTCCTTGGTGATCCCTCCTCTTTTCTATCTGTTCTTTTGCCCTTTAGATCCCTAGACCTTTACATTCTCAACGGAGAAACAGTCTCCATGCAAATTCCCTGCATCTCAACAAATATGGACCTTGTTCCTCTTCTGTCACCTTTTCTCACCATGCTCCTGTGTGCTGTTTACGGTATCAGACAGCCTCAGTCAAACACACCCACGGAAACTCCTTGCCACAGCGCTGAAGGTGGATTGTGCTCCTACCTCTTGTTTTCTCTACAATGTGAAGCTCTAAGCCAAAGACAGAGCTCAGAGGAATGAATTCCTCGTGAAACCCAGAGTGAGGAGAGCAGGAAATAATTCAGCAGCAGCTCCAGCAGCAGCATCAGCATCGATAGTGGTGGCAGCAGTGAGCGTGAGAGAGACGGAGAGAGAGGGAGTGTATGTGTGTGTGAGAGTGTGTGAGCAAGCTTGAGTGAGAGCGAGTTCCTATGCACTGAGCCGAGCGTAGCTGAGCCGTGCCGTCGCATGGCAAGCTGTGTGTTCCCCTTTGGTTCCCGCGCGCTCTGATCAGGCAGAGCTTACAGAAGGGAGAGATGTGGCTTCACTCGGATCTCCAGCGTCAGTGAAGACCAGCACCCAGCCGGGGCATCACACAGCAGCATGGTAGGACTAGAGACCCACTGCTGACACCAGCGTGACTGATGATGACAGCCCACGCGTGGGTTACCATGCGCCACAGCCGCGCCGCTCTAGGAGGAAACACAGCCATGTGAAAGTGACTCGGCTGCCAGCAACTCTTGGACATGTTTTCCAGGGCAAAGTCTGGATTTCTTTCTGTTTTGAACTTGTTTGTTTTTCTCTTGGTGCTGTCTGGCTGCCCCGAACTCACCTATCAGGCAAGGACTAAAGGCAGATGGAACAAGGGGGGTAAGTCATGATGGGCAACCGTGATTTCGATTTATTTTGATTATTAATTGGAAAATTGGAGTAGTGTCATTGAACTGACCTGTACCAGGATATTTTATAAATGAGACATTGGACATTTGACTGTGATCTTGTGTGGGATAGTGTTAAAATCTCATCACAGACTGACGTTGCCTTTAAACACATTTGGAATAATACAACTGTGGATTTAACTGTCATGCTTCTTTTGCAATAACACACTCTGGTAGAAGTGTGTGCAAAGAAAGTTTACCCTTTTTTTTAACACAGCACAAAGTGATGATCGCTTACAACCACAGAATGGTAGCTCCCAACTTTTCAGAGCTAGCCATTGAATCGCTGTCCAACACAGAGGTTAACATTTTTCATAGACGGGATGTTATTTTAACTGTCTAACTGTGATCTTTTAGATTTTTAAAGATCTAGCTTGAAATCCCTTCACATACACGCACACCATTCTGTCTCCGTGTGGCGAAGGTGTGTTGCGTGAGATCACATTTATCTTTGCACCCTGGAATGTTTGGTTGGCAGGACATGCCACCGGTGTCTTAGAACTGTGATTTTTGGTTTAAAGACTTAGATCACTAGTCTTGAGGGGAGGTGTAAATAATTCATCTCAGCCCCTCCGTGGGAGCGGTCCTCTCGCCTCTCTTGTAGCATTTAATCCCCTTTGTCGGATTAAAGGAACCTCTAATCTTAGTGCTAGTGCTCAGCGAGAAGGCTGAGAGATGCTCCCTGCAGCCTATCGGCATTGTTAGCACTCAAGGCTCATGCTCAGTGGGTGTGTGTCTTCAAAGAGGCAGTGTCACCACTGTGATCTATGTAATGATTCCTTGTTACTTTGCTCTTTTTCTGCCTCACCCACTCTCCACTTAAAATTTCTTGAAATCCAGCTCTTTCACACCCACCTTGTACATGAACTTCTCACTGAGATGCATCATTAGCACCCAGCAGTTCTAAATTAATGACTTGGACCAAGCTTTCAGGTCACTAATACACATTTTTAAAAGAATATTAGGTAATGAAAGAATTTCTCTTTCCATTTCCAGTGCCTCTCACGTAAGCCGCTCTACATATTCATCGTTTAATTTTTCATAGTTTCAGCTATTGGTGTATTTTCAGCCCAGTTTTGAATCACTTGAAATGATAAAGTGTGCTTAAGAGTAGAGCTTGATTTTTATTTTTTTTTTGCAAATATGAATTAGCAATCAGTAAACCAAGAGTAAAAGCAGTTACACTATGAAATCCCAGCTATCACTGGCCTCTGGTGAAATGGAGGGCAGTGACCTCCCTCGGTGTAATTAGGCCATAAACTCCATCCCTATCTGTGCACTGTTGAACAAATCATTCCACAGGCTTGCTCTTAATTTTAACCTTGGTGGCTTAAACCGGTAGTTTTGTGACAAAAAAAAAACTAATGTTTCTTCATATTTAAGATAAGATATGTGTGGAGTTAAGAAATGTTTATGGATGCTGTTTCATTCGCTGTAAAGATACTAGTTGTGTGTAATTTGTGTACCATCACAGTGTAGCTGGATTTCTCACATGATCATATAATTTGCCAGAATTATTTAGGTTGTCAACATTTACCCTGCTGTTACTTATAGCTAACAGTCCTTTGGAAAAACGTGTGCACACTGCATAGTTTTATATGTTCAGACTGAGTTTCCTGTTGCAAAAATACAGCATGAGCAAAATATAAAATGATATAAAAAAACATCAAAAAAACATCAAAATGACCCAATACATTGAGGTTATTGGCCACCCAATATCTTATGAATGTCAGACACTCGCCATCCACCTTCCAGAGGAATGAAAGCTGTTTATAGAAATTTGGATTCCACTAGGGGCAAGTTGTCACAGTGGAAAGGTGATCAAAACTCTCATAGAAATATCTCAAAGCACTTCTGCAATCTAAGGAGACTGGCTCCCATATTGTGATATCTCACTCCATGAGCTTTGAAGCTCCGCTGAAACACCACTGCTACTGTTTTTGAGTGAAGGAAAAAAAAAAGACTATAATATTTCTCTGCCTCCTGTGATAAGCGGAAAAAGACTTGCGTTGCGTTGATTTGGGTTGCATTGTACTGTAAAGGTTGGCAACTGAAAGAAATGTACTGATATAAAACTGAAAGTCTGTAAGTTAGAACTTCCAACAAGAAAGTCCATCCATCCATCCATCCGCTTATCCTTTTCAGGGTCACGGGGGGCGCTGGATCCTTTCCCAGCTGTCACTGGGCGAGAGGCGGGGTACACCCTGGACAGGCCACCAGTCTGTCGCAGGGCTAACACACAGAGACAGACAACCATTCGCACTCACATTCACTCCCGCATTCATACCTATCGGCGATTTAGACTAATCAATTAACCTGTCCCCACAAACTGCATGTCTTTGGACAGTGGGAGCAAGCCGGAGTGCCTGGAGGGAACCCACGCAAACACGGGGAGAACATGCAAACTCCACATAGAAAGACCCCGGCCTGATGGTGGAATTGAACTCAGGACCTTCTTTCTGTGCGGCAACAGCACTAACCACCGTGCCACCAAAAGAAAATCCATTTATCTATAAAATTACAGCAGAAAAACTTGCATTGCATATTTTTGCTGTCAAATTTCAAACGGACTCGAGCATCGGGCTTTGCTTTGCAGCTCAGTGTGGCTGTAGTCGATATTAGAGGTGCGAACTTCTTCCCACAGATTGATGTCTTAGTCAGTGGTATTCTTTGGTTGTTGCTTTAATCGTTTATCTTAAAGGTAAGAGTAGTTAACCCTACCTGCTCGCATGCCACTGATGGGTATTTCACTTGTCATTCCTGCAAGTTGCTAAATTTCTTTGTTAATTCATCCATTGATCACCACATGACCTCTAATCTCTTTCTAAAGGTCTATCATATTTTAGACATAGGTACAAGCTAGATATGATAACTTATAAAACAACCTTCATCTTTATCTATATGTTGCGTTGCTTTTATCTGTTCTGACACCTGACTTCAAAGGTAAAAAGAACACAGACTATTCCCGACTGCCAACTAGCATTATGACAGAAGAATGTGACAGAAGTGAAGGCTTTTTGTAGACACATATTACTAGTAACTTTTAGCAGGATTTTGAGATCAAATCAGAACTGGTTGGTCCAACTTGTTAAAAAATCTTAAATCAGTGTTGTCCAATAAAGCTGCAGTCGGAGCATCTTTCATCCATCTTTCCGCAGCCTGGTTTGTGCTGACGGTGTTTAGCCATTTGATTAACACCATGTGTACAAGGTGTGCTGCTGTGTAGGTAAAAATCAATGGTTAAACATTATTTGCTTTCATCCAATCTCAAGAGAGTGCTTGTTCTGAGTGTCTTGTGATCAGGAAAGATTCCACTTACTTCCTATCCATGATGTCTGACACGACACTGGAGAAAATCCAACAAATTACTATTCCTTCATATTCTTACACCACCCTGCAGAGACATCCTCCATAACTAATATCACACAGGCACCCAGATCAGGGACAGTAGAGATTGAACTGAGCCCAGCAGTGGGGGAGAAATCCAATTGAATGTATTACAATCCCACCAAACTACAATAAATGGAAATGTGAAGACAGTACCAGGTGGAGAGAAGCCTGGCTGTGTTAACACAAAGCTATGAAGACAAATGATATTTGGAATACTCCAGGTTTAGAGACGGGGTCACTTTTTGTAATGTTTTCAAAAACTGATTTACTAAATGGGGGGCCTGCTGAGGTGGTCAGCGATGAACACACATTAGAGAAATAACACACACTCCAACAACAGAGTATCTCTGGCGTCTGGGATGATAGTGAGAGTATCAGATTTATAGAGCAAGAGAGGAGATGGGGAATTAATATCATCACTTCCTACTCACACAGGAATAATATGTAGCCTACAGATCAACAGCACAAATTGCTTGCTTTATCACTGTGTTTGCACATGCTCTGCTTCATAACTGTGCAATTAGTAAGTGCCGGTCAAGGCCGATCAGTCCATTAGAAACAATAAAGCGATCATCTGAAAACGTTGCATACAAAACAAAATTAGCCAAACAAAATGACCTTTTTACAGATTTATGTAGGTAGGCACCCTATTTTAACAGACAAGCGCTGTTATGGGATAATTTGTCTGTTTTGCACATATCAAATTCATACATTCAAATTATGAAAATACACGTTCATACCTTACTGACATGACACTGGGATATGGATAAATCAGCTTCTATCAAGAAAAAATGACGCATCACTGCATAGGGATCGTAAATACATTAGAGGGTAAAGTATACAACTGGAGCCTGAAATATCACCTAATGACCAACCACCAGCGACAAAACAGGAAATGATTTCCATTAAAATCGGATAGGTGCATTAGTGTTCTTACTTTTAGAGTAGTTAAATGTCCCAGGAATCCACAGGGTAGAGGCTTCTGGCACAGTTTGACCTGCGTGCAATGTGGATGGAGAAGATTAGAAAGTCTTGCTCCAGCAAGTTACTGCAAGTTTATTGTTTAAAGGATGTGTTGCAGCTTGTGGCCAGACAAAAAAAAAAAAAAGAATTACTCCTCTCTCATATACTTACACTACCTACTCTATAAATCAACCCTTTTCCAGACATTTCCGCTAGAGAAATCAGACACGGGCACATCAGTGGGCTGAGCATAGAGATGCATTTTGTAGTGTTTCCTTTTCCCCCACATCTTTGAAATCACAGCTCATGCAAACTTTGTCTCTGTTGGCTTGCTCACAGTTATGAATAGAGTCAAATCACAAATACTCCCCGAAAGTTTAATAGTTATTCTTTATTTACTACCGACAGCCACCACATTTAACAGCTCAGTTATAAGGCAGAGCTCAGCTGACTATTCAGCAGCAGAGACTGCCCGATGTTGTCGTGTTTATGCTGTTTACCACAGTTCATGACCTCAGTATAGCATTTCCATACGAATTTGATAGAAAGAGAAGCATTTATTTTTGAAGGTAACAAAAGTCAGTAGTATGAATAATAGATGATAGTATTGAAAAAAAAATGCTTTATGTTGGTACTGTAGTAGATTTAGTCTTCCGTTTTCCTCAGAATTGGGTGTATTTTTTGTGAACCAGTCTTTATGTAAAATTGCTATTAATGGATATGCCTGAACCCCCAATGTGCCAGTCATGCTGTGGCCCTAGCAGGAAGTCAGAGCTGGCTGCAGGGATAGAAATATTATACAAACTAATGGGGGGAAAATTAGGCAACAGCCTGACAGGAAAATTAAATCACTGTCATTATTTTTACAATTAATAAGCTTTGACTTGTGTCTTGGGGCAGGGAACACATGAAGGACTCTCACAGAACAAGCAAAAAAAATTAAATAAATAAAAATCACTCACTATCTGTTCCTGTGACGTTTTGCTGACATTCTGTGACTCAGTTTGATTTCATTATAGAGATTTCTCAGAACAGTTTTCACCCTCTCGTGTATGCTAATGTGAAAATGTAGGCCGAATTTTCAGTTCTGCTAAACACTTGATTTTATTTTAGAAAAAAAAAATGCTTACAAGACAGCCAAGCAAGTACATCTGTAATGAGTGAAGTAGCTCTCCTAATTACGCAATCATGAAAAAGGCTCAAAAGGCAAAAAAATATGCCTGCTGTTTCTTGTTCATTCCAATTAGATCATTAAGCTGTGTGCCACTGCAAGTTCAGAAGAATCGTTTTCTCAAATGTACTTGCCTTATGTACGCCTACATGTGGTTAGGAAAAAAAAATGCATTTGTACAAGCTGAAAAGTGTGGGCGAGATTACAGATACAGTGGTAACAGGATTGAGTCAACATTAGGTAAATGTTGTTGCTACCCAGTTTAGAGTGTTAGAGGGTTGATGATAAATGAAAGCAAAGAAAATTATTATTTTATGCGTTCCGACGCTGCTTTCTTTACTGTAATGTATTTTTTTTAAACATAAAGCATACAATGGCAAACATACACACACAAAGGTAAAAAATTCAACATTGTTATTGAAATGCAAATTTTAGAAGTAAATATATAAACACATCTATCGCTGTTTTAATTTGTGATTGTGTGGGTGTCACAATTTGTCGTGCAGTATGTGTTTATTTATATTATCTAACAATCTTTGTGTTGTGACTCATCGGGTTGTAATGAGGGACTGAGGCTATTCATTTATAGATAGGCCAGTGTTTTTTCTCTCTTCTGTGTGAATAGGAGTTTGTCTCACTGTAGTTCGGCCTTCAGACGAACACAGAGCTTGTTTTGAACCTTCACCTTTCTTTCACCATTTTTTTTTTTTATTGATGGGTTTTTATGCCACGAATCTTGTTGCAAGAAAATTGCCCGCTTTTGTCACTGATTTGGCTTTTCTTTTTACACCTATGGGAACAGAAGGATCAGGAAAATTGTAATCTTTTAATGCTTGTATGGGTGTTTTGAAAATGATTTTACAGGTTAAATACAGTTAGGTAAAGACAGAAAATGGTAAGGACATTTGTGGGATAATAGAATTCAATAGTAATATTCAGTTATCTGTCATTCCCATTTTGGTATGGTTTAAATAACATGTATGAAAATGTGCCACTAATTTTGCTAATGTGACTTTGGCTGCCAATCAAAATAATAATCCATCTGTCTGATTAAGTCATCTAAATATTATGCAATTAAATATGTCAGTCCCTGTGTTGTTGTTACCCCTAGCTATCTTAAACTTTTAAGTGAAGGGGTTTATCATTTTTGATAAACCTGAGGAAGATTATTTACTGTGGACAATTACAAAGGAAGAGGCAGTGAAATAACTAATTCTGTAAATGGGTAAAGTGTCATCACTGTACTTATTGCTCTTTTGCCACTTGCCATGTAAACAGCTTAGCTTAATTTCCACATTCTAGTCTTCCAATGAAGCTGACTTCTAATAGCAGAAGAAATTACACAGTACAATAACAGTGTTTGTGAGTAAATTTCACACCGTAAATATGACAGCTTAGCTTGACGGATAGAAGAGGGCACATTTTATAGCTGCAGATCCTTTCACCCTGTCGTTATCTGACTTGGCTACAGCCACGTTGCAGAGTATCTGCTTGATCACATGTGAAGATGGTCCAAGTATAATAGTGTATGCATGATTGCTTTACTGCACACAATATCCTTTCCTCTTGCATCTCGCTCTCTCTCTAGCTTGGTCTCTAGAGATGATGATGGCTATGATGTGATGATTGTGACGAAACGCAAGTTTTGCTGTTTAAACTTTGGATTTAAATATTGTATTGCAGCAGAAAAACTGTGCTAGTCAGCAGAGAGTGTGGAGAGAGTGTAACGCCTTACTGTTCAAGGTAATTGTATTGTAGGGATTCTTTATTATTTCTTTGGAAATGTCAGGAGCTAAGCTCTAACATCAGAGTCTCTGGCCAATTGAATTTTTCTACTGTTGCCAGGAAGATGACGCTGTCACGGTCAGAAACAGGAATCCTTCACAAAGCATGTCAGTAGACAGAACTACATCTCAGTAAGCTTTTCTTTTCTTTCTTTTTCTTTCTTTCTTTCTTTCTTTCTTTCTTTCTTTCTTTTTTTTTTACCTTATCTGTGACTCTCTCCTCCACTCTAACTCACTTTCTTTTGATATACCTCCTTACCGCTCTTTGCTCTCCCCAATAAAACTTTAAAGAGATAAGAAGCTTTTTTCTATTTCAGGGTCACCATTAGCCTGAATAATGCATTGACAAGAGAAGAGCAGTTTGAGTTCTGTGGAGGATAGAAGCACAGCCTTCAATTAAATTATACATCATTATCACAGCTGGCAAGCCTGGTGCGACCGTACCCACTCCATCCTCCTCTAAATGTTCCATGTTACTGCCTTGTCCAATATTGTGTGTCAAGCAACAGCCTCTTCTTGTGCCAGCATAGAGCTGGGATGCAGATAGCACCGCCTGTGTTGGTTAGAGGAGCACATAAAAAATGGGAACAGTCTAATACAGCAACTTAACTGAAAGTACTGTAGTGGTGTTATTCTGACTTTCTGATTACGCCCATCTTTAATGGACCGTGGTATGCAGATTGTTAAGTTGTTCCAGTCAGTCTGTAAAATAATGCAATATGCAGCAATATGTTTAAAAACAACGTTAAAGCAATCTCCTGTTTGTTTGGGTTTTTTCAAAATTTCCTGCAGTGTGTCCTTGAGTAGTGTATTTGAACCTGTGACTGCTAATCAGTAAGGACATTTTAAGAATTGGGTCCATTATTGTTTCTGGTCTGTTTCATTCTCATGTCTGTAAAATCTCTGCCAAAGGAGGGAATTTCTTCAAATTTTGCACAAACAATAAGCTTGTCTAAAAGATAAATTCATTAGAATTTATGGACTATGGTCGACAGTAAGTATTGTTGTGACTTTACAAAACCCATTTTGTCCCACTGTCACATCTCAATGAGTGGCACACATTATCGGCTATCATGTGTGACATAAGCATAAATGACATACTGCGTTTTTGTTTGTTTTTTAACTGTTGTTTTTTGACTGCAGCAAACACAACAGATTTTAATATGATACCAGGCATCTCTTAGCCG
Organism: Astatotilapia calliptera; assembly: GCF_964374335.1. NCBI lineage: Eukaryota > Metazoa > Chordata > Actinopteri > Cichliformes > Cichlidae > Astatotilapia > Astatotilapia calliptera. The sequence continues at coordinate 10,228,548 of NC_137435.1, forward strand.
TACATTTGTGGCAGCTAATTGCTTCTTTCGTAAAGAAAATGTCAAATGTAAAGATCTTAAATTGTTCGCCAGCATATTAAGAAGTCTGAGCACTCATTTGAACAGCATCTTGGACAATAATCTGTTTGCAGGTACAACAGTGTATATTTTTATTGCAGATTTATTAATGCCAGTGGCTTTTAAAAGCCACTGTTGTATAAAATGATAACTTTCATTGTACATCCTACTTGTAGAAAAACTGAAAGCTGTAGTTGAGAAGGACATTCTCTAGTGTGTTATTACCTGCCCTATATTAGTGCTGCATTATTAACATTGTCCTTAGCCCACTAGTTAATTAACCCCAAAGACCTTAATTTACAGACGAATAATGCATAACAATGGATTACCTTCCTGTTCTCATTACTAAGATTGATTGATTAAAATCACAGTTGTGTTATCGGTCATGCTTAAATATGAACATATTATCAGTGAGTTGCCATTATTGAGCTATTACTAGAAATTAACTCTAGCGTACTGTATTCAGCGTTCTCATATTCTGACAAAGCTGGTACGTTAAGCAGTTTTGACTATACAGACATGACTCCCGCCCTTTGTGAATTATTTCAAGTCAAGCCGTGTTAATACAGTTTAATCTCAGAGTTGTCTTGTGATTAAATATTTGTAAAACACATATGCCGTACCATGGTACTGTAGAATTAGGTGTCATTAAAAATCTACGGAGTGTCATTAAGCAAGGGAACTGAAATTTTAATATTTTCATTAGCAGTCCAAGTTCTAATAACCAATCATGTTTCCTCAGGCTACATGCATAGTGAATAAAACAAACAGAATTTGCCAAATAGCTTTTTTGAAATTGCCAGCTTTAATCTGACTTCAATTTGACCCTAGTGGATAGCTGATGCGTTTCCTGGCTAATGTTAACATTTCAAACTTACAAATTATACAGTCTTATATGCGTTACTACAAGACAAAAATAAATAAGAAAATGCAGCAAATTATTTGTGGAAATTTTTTTTCGTTTCTCTGTTAAAAGGAAAAGCAGCCTTAATAGCAGTCTTGTTAAAAAAAAACAGTCCTTTTTAAATATGTACCAAAGTAAAAAAAAAAATCTATCTGCATGTGCTCATACTCAGTTTTAATACCATATAAAATTGTTAAAATTGTAAAAAACATCCTTCTGAAACAGGACACTGCATTTTTGTTGCATTGAGCTCATATTTAGTGCAGCATTATTTCTCTGTGCACTTTTGTGTCACCGGATTAGTGTGTTTATAGTCCAATTTATCATGTTGGATTTACCTGCCATGAAAAATCTCTTCCTATCTCTGAATATGTAATGGCTCTGCTTTGCAAATACACCGAGATGAATATTAACAAGTGGTCTCTGCAGTCTTCCAGCTGATGCCCTGCAAAGGTTTTAGAGCGTGATGTCTTGCAGAGACTAAAATAACTTGTAGAATATTAACCCAAAGCCAACAAATGTAAAACAAAGTAATTCCCAGGATCTCACTATACCTACCAGAACCCCTTTTCCTTAAGCATATAAAATACAAAAAGTTGGATCACTGGGAGCTGCAATCTTTTGCTTTTTGTCTGCCATAAATGATCCAACAAAGGTTTCTCACCTTTGCTTTCTGACAGAGTGGGTGGCTATGATGCAGTGGATAAAATGAAGTGATATGTGACCATGGATGCTTTGAAAGATGAGGTGGAAGTCTGCACAGTGAGGCTGGATTAAGAGTTTAATGACTGGTAAAATTGTGGCATTTCGTCCAAGGTGACCCCTGTGGAGAGGTGATCACGCCAAAGCTAGATGGAAAGCGAAGGTAATCCTTCCTGCCTCATTTTCAGATAGATGTCACCAGCACAGGCTTTGTCACCAAAGCCCAAGGCATGTAATTACACTTTTATTGGCTTTAGGGAGCCTGCATCATTCATTTAAAGAATAATCTCACTTCTGAGCACAAGCCACAGTACATATAGATCATACCTGCATGAAAGCCTCTTGTTCTTACTTGCTGTGGCTTAATGGACTTCTATGAATATAGGTTGGATTCATTGCTAACAGCACGTAGGGCGTTAATACCTGAGTGTTGCCCAGACGTTAGCCCTCTCGCTTCCTCAGTTGGGTGTTTCGTGAGTTGAAGAGCAAGGCCATATGAGTATGACAGCAGTAGCATGTGAGTGTCTGGATCTACTGCCAACCAGCCTTGACACCATTAGCTCCGGTGACACATTAAGGTTCTGTTTGCCTTGTAATTTGTTTTGTCTGTCAGTTTGATGGATGTCTTGTTTGCCGGCACTTCCTCACACATTGGAAAATGGTGGCTCGAGGACATTGTTAAACGAACTTCAGAAAGGGAGGCAGAAAGCATTTGTTTTCTTCAAACAGGTTTTTTTTGTGCGTGTGTGTTAATGGGTGTGTGCAACAATGTCTCCACTCCATACCGCGTCACACGCTGGGTAATTAAAGGTGAAAAGCTCATTTGAGGGCAAAGGCAGGGTAGGTACAGCGGTATGAGTAAGCTAGAAATGGAGATGGCGGTGACATTCCTTTGAGTAAATTTCCTAGCACTGAGATTTAAGTCATATGCTCAAATATGATTTGTACTCGAGCGTGAAGACTGTAAAACCACAAAAATGTCAATCTGATCCCATTTTATTTCCTATAAATATATGCTGGTAAGCACCGCTTTTAGTAATTCCGCTCTGCTATGCTTTGTTCATACTATTGACCTTACGTCTGTGACTGAGCAGCATGGCAGTATCCGTAAATGCAGTTTAGCACACTTGAGGAAGTGTAGCAGTATGCCAAAGAATGGTTTCACCTCTTTCTGCACAGCAGGTCACGCAAACGGCAGCATAGGACTGTTGAAAATTTCACTGCCTGACCACTCGCCCCCAGCTGTGCAATGTGGGAAGCCATCAGAGCCTTCTACCTCGACCACTCGGCTGTGGAAACATTTCTGCTACAGCACCAGCTCAGCTTAATGAGCCTCTTCGTCATTACCTACAATATATGTAGTGCCCCCAAAGGTGGGTGAATGAATAGATCTACAGTCAACACACTTTATTTGGTGCTCAAGCTTCAAGGATGTTTCAGATATGGGACATGCCATAACATCGTTGATGTTGTTGTTTGTCCTGTCTAAGTGTGGCCAAATATTGGAATCCCATAAATAGCTTAATATGAATGAATTTAGATACATAATTCTTACTGTTTAACACTGCGCTCATATGGTTTGATGTTTACTCAAAGTGGCAGTAAATATTAATATAAATGTAGCTGGTTTCAAACAAGTTTTGGTAGATGGGTCCAGCTTAGATTGATTCAGAATTTGGATTACTGAATTTTATGTCTAGGTTGTTTATAAAGGTGGACGTAGCTACTGTGATACTATGTATTGGTAAGTGAAATCCTGGAGTAAAGTCTCAAAATGAGTTTTTCTTAACTCACAGCTTCCTGTTTATAAATCAGATGTGACAAACGAGGGGCACTGACTGCACATAGACTAGCAAATCAGTAACAAGGTACTCCCACCCTAAAACATAACTTGCTTTATCCTTCTTTTTGACTTTACTGAGGCCTGTAATTTACAAAATGAACATCATGTTGTTTGAATAAGACTTGAAAACAGTGATTTAAAACCACGCAGTTATTAAGAAACTGTTTACCGAGGTCTTAGACAAAGATAGGTGGAGCACCATTTTCAAGAACAACTAAATAACTGGAATCTATTTTGCCAATGTTCCTTATTATGTGAGAATTTTGGTAATTACACTCTAAAGAAACTGCAGTATAGTCACCTGCTCGTCTTCAGTGCACAGTGATGTTAGTATGGAGCAGGTGAGCAGTCTGTGATGAAATGCTGCTCAGGTGCTGCTCTGCTGTTTTCTTCTGTCAGCCCCATTGACAGTGTACTCAGCTCACTCAGTCTCAAAACTTGACTAAAGTTGGTAAGCCCCGTGTGCTATCACTCTTCCCCTCTTTTCCTCGCGTGGTTTCATTTGTTACAACAGACCTTGAAATTTGAGAGACTGTGAGAAGAGCGGTGTAAGACTGTAACAGACATATCACAGTCTGGAAGCCATGGCTTCTCTTCCATTTTTCCTCACACGTGGAGAAGATAATATGTTACAGCTGAATCTCTTCACCACTCTAATCCACGGAGCAGGGGATGAAATCTTATTTGGGGATCAGCACCAGTGCATCACTGCCATGATAGCAACAACATGCAACTCTGCAAGCTCTTTTTTAAGAGCATTAGAGCCTAGGAATGAATCAGTCAGCAAAAAACCCCAAAAAACAACTTTTTGGCTCAATTATTTACTTATTTTTATTTTTTCAATTAGAACTGAAACAGCTGGATGCTGGTTTCTTAAAGTGTGTCACTAAAATAGCCATGCCTTAATCCCTCCATTCATTGAAAGTATCAACTATACTCGCCATTAAATTATGGATGTCTGTTTGAAACGCTATAGCAAAATATTTGAGACAGAGAGCGTTGGATTATTCAAATACAAAGGCTTGGTGAATGAGCTTTCCTTTTGTATGTGTTTGTTTCCTTTTCTGTCCTTTTAAATCTGAAGCCAAGCTTGTCTCAGAAGGATATGCAAATTTAGAAGAATAGCTGTCTGGCTCCCTGAGAAGCTCTTATCCTGCACTGTAGCTTCAATGGTGAATAGAGCTGGAAGATTTTAATGTGCTATAAGGGGCCGTTTTGACAAACTCTTCCTTTTGAACGATGGAATAAGCGTCTGTTCACTGTCTGAGCAACATAACTGGACCCTTTGGTAGAGATTAAAGCATTTCTGTTTCTCTGTTCTGTTGTTGATGGCCTAAATAACTTTGGATTGTCTATAAATAGCTAATATCTGTTATCCAGCATGCTGTCACCAGTTTAAATCTCAAATCTTATTTTAGATTTTGACAAGCTAGTCTTAGTCTGAATAACACCTGCTCACGTAAAAGAAAGGAGGGCACCTTATTTCCTATCATGTTGAATCACTGAGGGCTGAACTTGCTCTCCTCTGTTAAACTTGCATAGCAAATAAGGGTCTCCGAGGAGCTATGAAAAGCTGGAGGAGATTGTCACAGCTCATAAACAGGAGCTCGGGAGAGGTATTACAAAGCAAAAAAAATCGGAGAGGTAAAACTGCAGAACTGCAATTTGACAAGCAGGTTCAATCTTCATTTCACTCAAGTAGCTGCTGACTGTGATTGTTCTCCACAAAAACTCAAATGGTGTCGCTTTTATTTTCTGCTTGTAATGCTTACAGTGTTTCCAACACTTGATTTGCGCAGAGATGTAGTGATGCAGTTATTCAGTTTGTGGATGCAGCCAAAGTGTTTTTGCTGTAAACATTTGTTCGTGATTAAGAAGACACCATTAGCATATTGGAACTCTGTTCCAATTAATAAAGATAATTTCATCCATGCCCACACATGCCCCAAATCTGTGCATGGTGGCAGCCTACAGTAACAGCTGAGAGGATAGATTTTGACTCAAACAGATGAATGAGCAGATGTGAGTTGACAGTTCGCCACCACAGGTGAATCTGATGTTGGGGATATCATAGAAAAAAGCAGCCCACCCCAGAATCATTTTCAACAATGCAATCATTTATTCTAACAGGATTAAAAGCTACTTATGAGCCAAACTATCACTCGATTCCATTTTTTTCTTGGCTGGTTCCTTCTTTCTGCTACGTTTTGTTGCAGTGATGTGTATCAAAGTAAATACGGACCTTTTTATTACAAGAAGGGCTGATTTTGTGTTTTTTAAAAAGCTGTTCACGTGTTAATTTGAGGACCGAGTACAATATATATTCATCATACTTACATAGACTGCTTGTGCTTTAAGTAGATATCAACTATTAGATGATGGCCAAACTTCTCAGTCTCCTCAGCTGGACTGCACTAGGATGAAGAAGGTGTGGTGCTTCTGTGCTTCAGGCCATCGTGATCACATACTGTATGAATATTTTATTGTATGTGCTCTGATGGGTTACTTCAGTAAACCACAAGGACAGACCATTGCTAGCTGTAGATACACTGTAGTTTTGCCCATCGGAAATGATCTTTTATTATTCTCGTGACTCGATGGGTATATAACCATAGCTAATGATGCTTAGAATGTTTGTACCATTACTTTTGCATTAATGACTCCAGTATCTATTGTTTTTTATAGTCTGTAATGGTGTTTTTATGAATAGAGTTTAAAAAGGTTTTTTTTTTTTTAAATAGCAATTTCAGTTGAATAGTAAAACTCCATTACAAAGATTATACACTTATAGTTATGCAACAAAAAAAGCTGTCCCTTTATGAGAGTCACATATCCAGGTATTTCTACGTGTAACTGACTTGTTGGATAGTCTACTTGTGGACTGACCCTAATATATATATGAATTCTTTTCATGTGGATAGCAGTGGTATTTAAATTAAAAATTAGTTAGGAAAGGAAATGTAAAAACATTTAGGTAAGATTTCAAATTTCCCACACTATACTTTTGTTAACTTAAGCCCCCTACTCAGTAAAAAGGACTCAAGAGGCAGAGGGGGTGTTTTTTCTCTTAACTTTGTCCCATTGGGATGACACGCTGTCTTTGTTATCTTATACCCAACATCAAACTCCTGATCCCAATCATAGCCTCTCTTTTTTTTTTATCTGACTGTGCACACTATTCTCCCACGTCACCCCAGCTGCTCCAGCACTGCTCCTCAGATTAGAGAACTCGCCAGCTCTCAGCTTTATCTACCATTGTTCCCCACCAAATAAAATTGGCTCCAGCGGGGAGTGGGAAGGAGAGTCGCTGGGGTTTATCTTAATCAGGAGCAGACATTAAAAAGTTACACAGAATTAGTTTTTTTTCTTGCTCCTCTCTGACAAGGGTCATTAGGGTTAACGCTGTAAAAAAAGGGGTGGGATGAAGTAGAGATTTGTCTCAGCATGTTCTGGCTTGAAGTACAAAGCTTCAAGGACAGTTGTGAATTGAATACACCTGGTAAGACATGGTGGGACAGAATGAAAAAGAATCAGCATGACGCTCGACAGCAGTTTGTATTTTGGATCTGTGTCAGAGGCTTTCAAAGGATGGTTACTGTAAAATGTTGTTGTGTTTTGTCATGAAATATCAATTTCTCAACTTAGCTTGTTTTACTCATGTTTTCAATGTAGATAGTTGCATGGTTGAACAAAGTGTCCTTTATCAAAGTCATCATATCGAAATTCTGCCATACTGAAACTACAAAGCCTTGTATTACTGTACAGTTTATATCTGAGCATGATATCTGGATAGGGAGGATTAAATGTTAAATGCTGATGTAATTAATTACAGCACATTACAATCACAACGTGGGTGGATAGTTCAGACAGGTAAACTTGACCACTAGACAATATTGGACAATTTGACCTAATATTCAAGATAAAAACCTTCTCAACATATTAAAAGGTCAACTACATCATCCACCTGTGAACTTTGTTTTGTATTGATATAAAGACTGAAAGTGATTCAAAACTCAGTCTTTTTTGTAATAGTGGGGCGACCGTGGCTCAGGGGGTTGGAAAGCGCATCTGTAACCGGAAGGTCGCCGGTTCGTTCTCTCTGTCCTGGTCGTTGTGTCCTTGGGCAAGACACTTTACCCTACCGCCTACTGGTGATGGCCAGAGGGGCCGATGGCGCGATATGGCAGCCTCGCTTCTGTCAGTCTGCCCCAGGGCAGCTGTGGCTACAACCGTAGCTTGCCTCCACCAGTGTGTGAATGCGAGAGTGAATGAATAGTGGCATTGTAAAGCGCTTTGGGTGCCTTGAAAAGCGCTATATAAATCCAATCCATTATTATTATTCAGCCACCATCTTAGGGTTATTGAATCCCTCCATTTGAAACCTTTGGCCCATTCAGAGTTTATTAAGTGAAGAGCATGAAAGTCAAAGTAAAATAAACATGTAGTCTGGAGCACTCAAACAGTGCCATGCAAAACTAACAAATTTAAGAGGATGAATATGGGTGGTATTTGTCTGTAGCAAGATTTGAGAAATGTACAATAGGTAGTCTAATGCAAACTCAAATGAAAAAATGGTTATAATGAGCTGTGTATAAGGCGAGACAAAAGAGAATGGACAAAAGGACTTGTAATAACGGGCTCGACGAAGAGATTTTCACTGGAAAGGATGTGCAGTAAGTTAGGTTGAAGGATTGAAATGGATATGTGCTAACAAGTAAGGAGTGTTGAGAAAATGGAAGGAGTACTCTGGGAAGTTGATGAGACAGAAGGAGATGTGACTGTGTCTTTGTGGATCTCTAGAAGGCATTTGATAGGGTGCCAAGAGAGGAACTGAGGTATTGCGGGTTTAAGTCAGGATTGGCAGAGACGTACAGTATGTGAGGCAGTTGAAGGACATTTATGAAGACAAACAGTGGAGAGGTGTGGTAGTACTAACGGATACTTTCAAGGTGGGGATAGGATTACAACAGGGATCAATTCTGATGTTGAGTTGACAATTTTATCTCAATTTTCATATTATTTTCATGACAACACAATACATTGCACTGCATTGAGTTATTTGTCATTGTCGCAAAAGTATTGTTTTTAATTTGAATTTTAATAAAGAAAATGTTTTTCACACTTTTTTTTCAGAGTTTTAGATTAATTTTAGTCCCATGTTCCCTGTGTACCAGAACTGTTGGTACTCAGTGAGCAATTCTGGCTCAAAATATCTTCTCTTCCACACTGGCCCAGTTGGCATTTCCCTGCCTGCACCTGCACTCCTATAATTAGTCATGTCAATGTTTCCTAAAAAGTTCAGGTGTAGACTGAACTATCCGTGTTAATGGCTACCAACTATATATTGTTTGTGTGCATATACACATTTACTGTACAGGTCAGGACAGACTGGATGAATTTGTGAAGAACAAATGCCTTTGTATGCATTCACCCATAGATTGCAAGACATTAGCTCACACAAATGGAAAATTTAACTTGGACATTTACTGATTTACTTTTGTAAATGGTCACATATGCTACAATTCTGGTCACAATCTGGAGCTCTGAATTTAAGTTTAGATTGTTTTAATTGGATGGTGGATGTAGATAGAGGAAGCTAGTTTCTTTAACCTTGACATGGGACCACCAAATCCATCAGATCCAACTAGGCTCATATGATACTGAGATATGACTGTAATGTAGGCAGCACTGATAACGAAAACACTTATTAATACCAAGATGAGGTAGGAACCAATGATCTGATGTCATTATGAGATAAAGCACCCCTGATACAGGTTCATCATTTTTAATTCATAAATTTAGTTGGATGTTTTGTTTTGTTTTTTTTAAACCTGGTGATTTTACCACACACCCATGTCACGTTACAAGTTTCCTGTGAGTGTGGACCTTAAATGGTTCTGATTCTTATCAATTCTCACTATGTCCTGGTTTCAGTCCTGACTCACACAGGGACTAAATGTGATGGAAAAAGTGAGTGAAGGACAGCCTGTATGTCCCTGTGGCCAGTGTCCAGTAAGATGGACTTCAAATATGACAGTGAAGGGCAGGGGTTATGGACAGAACCAAATCCCTCATCAGAATTTTGATTGAAACCATAAGACAGTGACAGATTCACTATGACCCTGACCCAAGCTGACATGGCCATGGTGAACTATTCAAATAGATCAACCACAATGAGCTTTTGGTTTTCTCAAAGAGCTGACCTAACTGGCACGTTTCTCTTTCAGTCTTTGTCAAGACACAGCTTACACTTCCTGTATCTCCTCTACTTATCCTTCATAACTCCATTCTCTGTAACCCCTCACGTCAAACCTCCCATTTGGCCTAATTTTCCCATGAGCTGCGTGTATTAATCAAGCTTAAGGCCTGATTGACAGGAGTTATCACCAGTGAATCAGTTCAGCCCTGCCTATCTAGCCCTTTCTGTCTGACTTGGAGACTATCAGAGCTTCTGCTATCTCTTGCGCCTGCAGCCAGTGTCTACCATGAGGAAGGGCTGCTACATCTGTGGCTCCCGCTTATCGCTTTCATTTTTAAACATCCCACAATCAAAGAGCCTGTAGCATTTCCTAGCTAATTGCCAGAGGATAATAAATTGCAAAATCCCACAACACCCCCGTCCTCTCTGTTAACCTCCATCTATGGTGCTTACAGTAACTGGCAGCAGGTAGCTAATAATCTGCTTCATTGGCGCCTCTCTTGATCGCCTGACTTGAGCATGTCCGCTATTCAGTTACAGGCTGAGTGACCCACTTTAATGGAAATTGTACCTGAATCCCTGGAACTCATCAAAACAAATGGTAAGTTATTCCAAGCGATGTGATGGTATACTGGTACTCTATCTGCCAAGATACAAATATGGAGCACTGTGGCTGAGCTGCAGTTTTCATTTAAAGATATTGGTCTCTGTCATTGCCCCAATTTACAGGATTACTATCTTTTCATTATGAACTGGTTATGTTAAACCAGATTTACTGTATTTAAACAGATGGCATACGAGGGTGTCAATTTTGCATGACAGGATTAGGCTCATCTCGCCATTTGGGGGTCTTTTAAAAAGCAGCAGAATATTAAAACATGAGCGCATTAGGAAAGATGCTTTCATGCAGAGTTGCTGAGTGTAATACTAAGGGGTGATAATTGCTGGGGATACACCCTTGGTCCTAATAATGTAAGGCTTAATTATTCCATGAAAAAGAAATGTTGCCTGATCATCTCGACTCCAGCATTTAATCTAAGCCTTATCTAGATTCCTATAGCCTTTTCTGCATTTGTAAGCATCCTGATATTAAACAACATTGGCCCGTTGAGACTTATCTGGTTCAGGATGTTCTCTCTGATTATCACTTTAACAAGAAGATTCTCAATTTTGAAGCAAATGTGTCAGTTTATTAACTGCATTAACTCCACACATGTATACTCACACAGAACACTGTGGTACACACAAAAGTGCACATTACTCTCTCTTTTTAAAAAATATCTATTTACACATAGAGCATTAAATTATTATCTAATGTTTTGACATGTAAGTGGAGGACTTTTTTATGTTTTTCATAACACAACGAACCTCACATTACCCTGACGTTTGTGTCATACAGTTTTCAGATCTCTAAGATTTGCACAGAAAGTGTTTTGACTTGGGATCAAAGCTGTTGCAAAGTGTCTGATGAATATGTGCATTTAGATTGGTTACAGTGGCGTAAATATGTTTTAGCTGGTGTTTTCTACTCCTGGAAGGTTAAACTTCTAGGAAATTTTACCAATATTTTACCGATAATTTTCCATAGTTATGAAATTTTACGTCACCAACAGATAAAGTGTTTGTGAAGGAAAGTAGGAAACAACCCATAAGTTGGTTTCAGAGATGATTTCATCGTAATTGAGAAGACTTATGGATTAACAAGCTAGTATGTGAGAAATAGAATTTTTGAATATTAAAAAACACCAGCACAGCTAGTCTCAGAGCACTAACTGTAACATGAACATAGGATTATAGAGTGAGAATCTACAGTTTTCTCTGGAGTATCTACTTTGCTGTACCTGTCATTAGGGGATCCCTCTTGGAACCCTCCAGTCATCCTTCTCACCATTCCTGTGTCCCAGTTCCCACTCCTATTTTTCCTCTGGGTACTAATTATTGTGTGGAGGAGGCTGAGAAGTTAACCAGCAGATACATTATAACAGTATCCCTATGTCTCTGTGACTCCTCCCAGGGACACAAGATACTACTTTTGATATCATTTCAAATCAGAAACACATACTGATACTGGTGTTTACATATATTTCTGGTAATTTTTTTTTTACTTACTTTGCATTAAAACCGATGATGACACAATTTCATATAGTTTCATACAATAAAACTTTACCAAGTGCCTGCAGTTCAAAAAAGTGCCCCTCCGACAGCCAAACTCATCTGTTCTCTGATTGGATAGTTGCATTTGTGATTGACATGACATTGGCCAATCAGATGAAAGGAAGAAAAACAGGGTCAAAATTCGTACTTTTAACTTGAAATTTGTGTGCAGAGTTTCCCACGTATTTTTTGACTAAGTTCACACACAAATCGTTTTTACGCACACACAAATTCTTTTTACACATACAAATCTTTTTTTACACACACACAAATTCTTTTTACACATACAAATCCTGATTTACAAGTGCAAAACTGATTTACAAGTACAAAATATGTATGACCACAATTTGAGCCCATAATCAGGTCCTCTACCATAGGCCTAGTTTGAGGGTCCTGCACAGTATTTTTGCACATTTCCTAGTATCTGTTGGAGCCACTCACCTACGTCCAAGTCCACACACAAATCTTTTTTACGCACACACAAATTCTTTTTACACATACAAATCTTTTTTACACTCACACAAATTCTTTTTGCACATACAAAACTGATTTACAAGTACAAAATATTTATGACCACAATTTGAGCCCATACCTGATCTTGAAGGATAAAGGCTGCCAACAGCTGCCCAATCACATGGCAACCTGTCGGTGCATTTAGGCATGTTCACAAGGATGTTAATCCAAGAATGTGTAAGACAGGTGATTTAAGTGACTGAACGTAGCATAGATGGTGGTGGCAGATGGGCTGGTCTGATCAGAAACCTCTGATATACAGGATTTCCTGCACAGCCATCTGCAGGGTTTAAAATACCCATGAGCAGAAACTCTTCTTCAGAAGCTCTTCTGCTGGCAGTGTAATGGTGTGAGGGAGTGTTTTTATATATATTTAGAGAATACTCTCAGTCACTATTAGCACTAACATCTCAGTGTGTTACAGGTTAAAGCGTTAAATCTGAAAAATATTAAAACATACCAAAACCAGCTGACCTTGAAACTATGTTCAGTTACCATATGGGGAAAAATAGCTACTTGAACAAAGATGCTAATACATACATAATCCCAGTAATTCATAAAACATGTAACATTAATGGGCATGCGTAAACAACCTTGTTTATTCCACCAATGTTTTAATGACTCACCTTTGTTTTGACCTTAGTAGGCCATATAATGTGCATTTTTAATGAGGCCATAACATCCATTTTAACATAAGTAAACATATTTTTGATTCATTTAACACGGAGGCTTGTTTGTATGATAATGACCCGGATTTGTGTAATTGATCCGTTGTTATTGTTATTCTAGTTTATCATTAATATAGTCACTTTTATATAGTTTTGTGTGTAAACATTTTTCTGCCACTGGATGCATAAATAACAATAACCATTATATGTTTAAATCACAGTCATGTGGTGTCATGGACAGCACACGATAATAATCACATTTATTATGAATTTTAAATTTGGCGCTTTCATCCAAGTCTATATGGCACATAAAGAATGCAGCCACTTACGAAGCAAGTTGTTTTCTAATCTTGGTGTATAGCAGTTGCTGGATGCATTATTGAAGTTTTACCAATCTGTGTGTAATAAATCCTCTTGACTCCTATTATTCATTGCATAATGGCTTCCATTCATCACTGAAAACATAGGGTAAATTAGCTGCTGGAACCTGGTGTTTGGCTCTAAGGCTTTATTGAAAGAATCTTTCAGACTCTTTGTCTATTAGTTCATGTCTTTAAGAAAAGGAAAACTTTACTTTGTGTAATGAACCCTTTTAAAATATTGCTTTTGAACTTTAACAATAAGATATCCCCATGAAGTGGCAAACTGTTCTTTCGAATATGTTTTTTAAGACCTCACACATTTGAGATAAACTTCATATTTTCTGTTCATGAGCACTCCATGTTTTAGATCATCACATTACACAGTTGTGTCTCCTCCCATTACTTTCAACCCTTCCCCCCCAAATGATAATTAAACAAGGAATGCGTCAGAAAGCACAGAATTAACGCACTTGATTATGCATTCTTCACACATTAATCTTTCATGATTTGGGAATCAACATTCTTAATTATTCAAAACTGCAAAATGTATGAAAAGTTGAATGTGGAATAGGCAAAACACATGAATACAGGAATAAGAAAAACCAAATGCACGTGGAAATGGAGAAGCAAAAGTCTAATACCACATAGTGTGAAGCAAGCTTTCTCTCAATTCTCTCATCATTAAGTCAAAAATGTGCATCAGGGAAGAAGACTGGGTTTAATAATTACCTGATAAAATTTTAATGCAGGGCAGAGAACGGAATGGCCTAAGTGGTGTGGAAGAGATCTTTGACCTGAAACGGCAGTCCTGCAGGGCACATAGACCAGTAGGGATAGAAGGGCCTATTTAGCTATCATGTTGGATCAAAGCGAAGTCAAGTTAAATTAGGTGAATAGAATGTGTCAAGGTACCCATAGTGGTTTTTCTCATCTGTCCAGTTTCAGTTAATCTTATCTAGGAATTAGAGTAAACTTCACAAGGGATTATTTTGTGTATTTTTTACTGGAAATTGTTTAGCTCTAATTAATAGAGAATGAGAAGTGATTAATTTAATCCATTTTAAATGTCTGCAAAAGATGAAAGGCCACGTTTTAATCCACCCATATTTCAACAAATAAACAATCTCTTGCATGTTTGCATAAGGTCACACTAATGCTGTGTATGCTCTTTCAATCTGCTTGTGTGTATATATACTGTGCATTGTGTTTGTTTTTGGCTAACCCCAGTTAAAAAACCAAATCAATTAGTCACTGTGACAGTGAATACATTTCGACCCCGCTCTATTGTGGCCATAAATTGGTTTCAAGTTTATGTAGTCTAAAGGTCCTTCTGAGAACAAAACACTGACCTCTGCCTCTGAAATCTTCTGTAGTCTGACAGTGACTCTGTAAACCACAACCCTAGGAGAGAGTTGTTACTGTGGCTGGAGGTCACCCAGGCAAGTCTGCTGGGATGACACAAGGGCTCCCGGCATGTTTTCTGGCCACTGTTGCTTCCACTCCCGGTCACCAAAACAAAGACAGTCGCTAGAGCCAGCACTTGGCCTCTCTCTCCCCGGCCCTTGAAGGCAGTCACAAACATATGCACTATTGTGCGTGTGCATACACACATAACTGTGCATTGGAGTTGACCAAGGTTCCCCATGAGGGTCTTGGCTTGTCATCTGACAAAGCCTAACAATAGCGGTGAGCAGATGCCTGGGTTCCAGGGCCAAACAGATGGATTGGCCAAGTGGCTTGGATAAAGATCACCTTCCTAACCCATAAAGGCAGCTTGGGGTTCTGACTGTCATGGTGTTGTGTTTTTAGATAAATTAGCACAGTGAGAAGAAAAACAGTGGGGTTTGGGTTTGCAAAGGTCCAGCAACAGCTTGCAGGAAAGCAGGCATAAAAGAGAAGCTTGCTTAGGGCCTAGACTCCTACCAAGTCTAATCCTTCACCCATGGCTTGGAAGTCCAGAAGGGAGGACTGGTATCTCTCAATGAGGGTTTGAATTATTAAAGTAGATTTAAACCATCAGGCTGGCCTGTTCTATGGCTGATGGGCTGGTTTGAAATGACCTTTAGATGTAACATGCTATAGGCAGTGTGTCAGTAACCACGGTTCCCACTACTGCAACTGTGCCTGAGAATTAGGGATTAAATATATATATATATATATTTATTTATTTATTTACTGTGTGTGTGTGTGTGTGTGTGTGTGTGTGTGTGTGTGTGTGTGTGTGTGTGTGTGTGTGTGTGTGTGTGTGTGTGTGTGTGTGTTTTAAACCCTGAACAACATTTTTGGTACCTAAAACATGACCAACAAAAAGTAAAATAAGCAGCTAGTGAAAGGGAATTTTTTTAAACGGTCCAACACTAACTCCAGTCTTTGTGATATATAGTCTAGTTTGTGATATTTCTACCCCATGTACCTCCTAACATGGAATTTGTCACTCTCTAAAAATTTAAACACACTTGTGTATCTTTTATGGAACACATGGGTCTTTTGGGTTGTTCCGTTGTGTTCATTTATATACAGGAGTATTTCTGCACAAAAGATGCAGCAAGAGTTGCACCAGCCACACAGCTCCCTTGTGCCAGCTGTGCCACCCAGTAGGCATTATGGGAGGTGGATAGTGCTCTGTTAAACTAGTGTAAAATAAAAACTAGTTTGGGCTGTTTCCAAGCTGCATTTTTTGCTATTATTAGTATTCATATTATAATTTATACATTTTCTCTTTGATGTTATCCTTGTTTCACTCTATACTCCAAGCCTACTCCAACCTAAAAAAAAAGTTATTAAGAGATTAGTGAAGGAGAGTCTTTGCCTTCAAAGAGCCCCAATGTGCTGCTGATGTTACAGCTTGGCTTGTAATGATGGCTTTGTTGGCTGGCAGCTGTAATTTGAGGAAGAGGAAGTGCTGGTGTCTGACCTCTTGGTTTTCAGGCAGCCCTCACAGCACATATAGTATTAAAACTCTGGCAGTCAAACAGGGAGGGGCAGTCGGTGTAATGGTCCTGAGTAAAGTAGAAGAGGGTGCTTAGCCAGGGTAATTTAAGAGCAGGGCATACGGATGGAATTGGGGGCAGAGAAGAGACTCGGCAGGGCAGCAGTGATTAGACAGAAGGGCTCTCTTAAATGCAGCAATGGATCTTGCCACCATGATAGAAGAGCCACGAGAACAGGGGAACCCTCCTTGTGACGTCATCAAAGGGGTGAAAATGACCATGAGGTTTGGGAATTCTATAATTAAAGGGCTCAGTGAAGTCCTTTTGACAACGCTGATCATGCTGTTTGCTAAAAAGCAAGTAGGACACCGGGTTGCTATGCTCAGTAAAAATGTCCTCGTGGTCAGCAATGTACAACAAAGGTTTTCCCAGAGGATAAGAATACGGGAAGTTAAACGTTCAAAAGCCAAGTACTTTAATGCTACACTGCTGCATCAAGCCTTGTGCACACACAATCAGAAGAATTAGCAAAAAGCACAAGTCATCATGCAGTGGTGCTGCACCCTCAGGTTCAAGAGGTCGCTGTTGATAGGGTAGGTAAGCACTGAAGGCATGCAAATGTATTTCAGATGACTTGATGACAGGATGTTACAGACCTTCCTTGCCAAGCAATGAGTACACAATGCCTGCGGTCCTTATGCTGCCTGGCCCTTATTTATCTGAAGGTAAAACATAAATGGAAAGCTGCAAATGGCACTCAGCACCTGTGTGCATGTCTGCTTGGGCATTTAGTATAATGAAAGCCACATGTCTCCTGTCTGGACAGGTTGGAAATGATGCAGCTCAAATGAACCTGCCTCTCAGTTAAATGTTTTTACACTTCACACTCCATTATAGTGGTGCTGATGTGAGCAGCTCCAGGTGAGTCGCAGGGATGAAAGCTGTCAGTGGAGGAGAGGGGCGGAGGTCCTTGGAGTGGGAGTGGGAGAAAGGAATGAGAATGGAGCACAGCTCATTGGGAACATCAGCCTGCTACAGGGAGGACAGGGAACATGACTCATTAGGTATGGGCCTCTGCACTTTCTATACTGAGCTGCATGCTAATATAGGGAAGACATGGCTGTACTGGGACTTCAGTCATGGATTATTACAATGCTAGAGAGTGGGAAAAGGTTGTGGCTTTTCTTTGGAGCATATGTTAGATATATCACATCACCTTGCAAGAACCAATTGCATGTGATACAGTCAACAATGTTCATATTGTTATAAAAGATCAACTTTTCTGTGAGTTTACTGGAAACATAGTAACAACCACATGATTGATTTGAATAGTTAATGAGAAAAAAAGCCTTGGATCATATACATTATGACCATCGAAAAGCAAGTGAACCCTGATGGAGAATGAAGGAGAGTGAAAACCTTTATCATACTAATGAGGGATATTAGCCATACTTTCAGGCTTCAACGACATTGACAATTTTACACTTGACATTAATTGCCTATCTCAAGTACTGAAAATCTTTTTTAACCTCAAGAGTGCAATTTTATGAGCCCGAGTTAAATATGGAGGGGTTGGTAGTGAATGCAGACAGCCAAAAGTTTCCTATTTGCAACTTTGGGTTGTCAATAAAATGCTTCTGTGATGGAATTAATATATAAAAGTACATATCATCCCTGGGTGTCATATAAAAAAAAGCAAACAACACAGTTCTATTTAAGTCACATTCAATGTGTGAAGCCACCCTGTAAATTATCATTAACCACTAAACACAGCACATGGGGATGGACTGTGTTTAAACACCACAAAACAAATGAGGGTTTATTTGCTCTCTAATTTTCTTCCTTTTCCTGACAAAGACTAATTAGATGCTTGAGGATACATCCAATTAAACAACATGCCGCTCTCACAATTAAATGTCATGTGCAATTACTATGAGAGAAGTGACCATTCCTCATATCTCAGAACCCATTTCCATGAATCCCTCTGTCATTCTACAAGCTCTTCTTTTTAGATTTTGATTTCTCTCCTGCCCTTTGTAAATGCAGTAATTGCATCAGAAATCTGTCTGATTACTCATGATGTAAACTGTGTAAAATGTTCAATAATACTAATAATTTTAAAATACCATATCTTAAAAACAAAATGTTAGTAACTACTTGAATAAGAAGAATAAGCTATTTGTTAGTGGAAAATGTTCATTGTTGGAATTTGTTTTCTCACATGATTTGTTGGCAATGTTAAATATAGAATATCAACACACATATGTTGTATTAAGAAGTAGTACTTTAGATAAGTTTATGTTTTGCCTGTGGTCCTACATTCTTAACAGAGGTGTCCCAGTTTTAAAGAGATTTATGAGAGATTTGGTCCCCAACTAAGGCAGAAAACATCCCCTTTGGGCAAAACTCCCACTCACTCACACCAAAGTGAACAACAACAACTGAAAGCGAAGCCCCTTTGAAAGTTGCCTCGAGACCCGCGAGCTTACCTCTGCATTGTTGTTGTGTTTTGCTTGTTGTTCACCTGCAGTGATTTATGTGTGTATCTGGCGGCGTGTTTGCTACCATATTTTAAGTTCCATTTTTGGGGCATTTCAACTTTATCCTGTCATCATGTAGCACAGGCTAGACTCGAGCCTCAGTGCCCCAAGAAGCAGGTAGAAACCTGACCTTGCTACATGACGGCTATTTCCTAAGTATCAAATCATTCAATCCCATCTGGAGTACTTCTGAAGAGGCAGCTCATAGTGAAGTGTTTTTGATTTGGCTCACATGATGTGACCATTTCCTTTATCAAAGTGCAGGCTGTTTCAGTTAATCTCAAGGGTGCTCCTTTAGAGAACCCTCACCCACCCACACACACACACCCACACACCCATGCTGCTGCACCCCTGTGACAGTCACCTGTTTTCTGTTTCACACAAATCTTGCGTGGGTAGTGCAGTGTTCATCCGCAGTTGCTGCCGTGTCACTGGGAGAGGGTGTATTCTCCAGAGTAATCCAGATCTACTCCTCCGTAGAGCCCGCGCACTGCTGCCTCGATGGCTGTGGAGTTGAAGCACAAAGCTAGTTCCACCATACTCTTCTTCTCTCTTGCGCACTACTCCACCCATCTTACATGTTCCTCATCTGTTTCCATAGGTGAGATTTGGAATCGGGTGGGAGTGTGTCCAATGGCATTAACCCACAGTGGAGGCTGAATCAAAGATTAGAGCAGTGGAGGGACTATGCAGACTGGTGCTGGGTGGGAGGTGATACTGTGGTGAGATGGGGCTTCAGGCGCCTGGGAAGGGTGGACAGCTCTCATCTGGGCCAGCAGGGAAAGAGAAATAATACAGAGATATGGGGCTTGAAATCCAAAAAGGGATAGGCCTAAATCTTATGCTATTGAGATGAAGCTTTGGGGCTAATAAAGGATTCCCTTGAAGAAAGAGTGAGAGCTCGGCAGCTTTCAGAGTTTGTAGTGTCCCTGCTGGCGCCATAGTAGACCAATTTATCATCTGTGTTCCTTTTGAAAGCTGCTGCAGTCATGGAAGAGGCAAATTTTCCTTGATGTCAGTAAAGTTTAGTTAAAAGTTTTACTGACTTGTCAGCATGTTCGGAAATTTGTCTTTTTAAACTGGCTTTCTAGTGCTGGGTTGAGTTATAGAGATATTGAAGCACTTTAAATTCAAGAGCTCATAAAAGAACAATTATTTGTCAGTGTCCTTCCCTTTCCTTTGCTTTCCTTTCCTTTCCTCTTTGCCCTTGCTGGTATAAATCTGTTTGATGGGGCATTAAGCGACGAGACACTACTCAGAGTACCATAATATGTGCAATGAGTAAATCGTCAATTTGAGGGCAGCACTATACCACACCGATTTCACAGGAAAAAATAATCAGGGTTTTTTTGTTTTTTTTTTCAGATTCTTGTAGGTCGTTTGACTTTAACTGAATACCTTTAAACATCATTGGAATTCTTAAAATATTAACAAAATTTGTGAATATTTATCAGTGCCATAGCCACGATACACTCCAGCATTACAGGTAAAAGCATGAAGTACTTTTACTTCCTCTGCTTTTTTACAATATTAATGTCAGTCAGTAGTAAAAAAATTACCTTTACATTTGGGTGAACTTTCAAAATGGTAAATACATCAATCTTGAACGTTCTGCTCTTTCTGTCTCAGTGAGTGTGTGTGTGTGTGTGTGTGTGTGTGTGTGTGTGTGTGTGTGTGAGTTTGCTTGTGTCAAAATTGGGGACTTCTGTCAGCTCACACACCAGTCAATTGGGGACACCTCTACCTTTGGGGACCAAAACCACCGTCCCCAATTAGATTTACCTCTAACAATGTTCAGCATGCTCTAAAACATATTTTAATCCAAAAATCTCGCCTGTCCTCAAAAGTGACATTTTTTAGATTTTTTGTGTATGTGTATGACATTGCCCCCAAAAATTTTTGCAATCTGTGTATAACTCTATGTTGCCCCTAGTGGAAGTGTGTGAAATTGCAAGAATTTCCACTGTCCCCAAAAGTGACATATCTTGGATTTTTTTGTGTGTGTATTACCTCTCCCTAACCCTTATATTATTATACTGTAAGATTTCTTTTAATATACTGATCTTTTTTGAAAATCTTGACATAAATTACTCTAATTTCTTGATACTTTTATTGCAAAATATTTCAGATGTTTCTTGAATTTCTGTTGGATGGTGCAGGGATCCAAAATTTGGTGAAACAGCTGAGCTAAATTTAAATTTCAATGTTAATACCTTTTAGGCAGTATGTAAAATACTGCCTAAAAAGCATAAAAAGTCACAAGCATATGGCATAAAACTTAATTCTCACCAAAGTTTCTTTAAGAGCTGATCAAAAACTGTGTAAGACAATGGTCATTACATATGGATCATGACAGAAAAAAAATTATATCCTGGATACAAGTGGGAAAGATTAGCTTCTGTAGCATGGTTGACTGGGCCTTAGAGATATGTGCAGAGCTTGACTCAAGTCAAGTTCAAAGTCAGCTTTATTGTGAAAACCCACATGTACAGATGATACACAGGAATTTTAAATTGTAATGCTCCCACGGTCTACAGTGTACAGTGAAAACCTTAAAGATAAAAACAAAACAAAAGTCCTATGTACAACATAATACAATGAACACTAGTGTCATACAATCAGAGTGCTTTCGGGAAAGAGTTTGTGTGCAAGTGGGGGTGGGGCAGTAAGTCAAAGAACGATGTTTAGAGTTTTGTATGTCTGTCGGGTGGGGGGGCTCAGAGGAAAGAGATGAATGCAGGTCTGGAGTTCGTGTGTGTGTAAGAGTGAAGAGGGACAGAGCAGGGACAGCCTAAAGATAGGGGAGGTGAGGTAAGACCTCTATGTCACCATAGGCCTTGATCGCAGCCATGGAGGTGTGTGCAAGCAGCAGCATGTAGAGCAGCTTTAAAGGTATGAAAAGTGATTAAAACTTTTTTAGTTTTTTATACCTATATCTTAAGGGTTCTGCTGACAAGTTTCAGCATTTTCTGTTTGAATGTAAGAAAGTTATTTAGTAATAACTGCTAATACTGGTTTGCTAGATGTGCCCTTGATGATTTGGGGAAAAAAAGACTTGAGCTAATTAGCCCGAAAAACCTAGCCACATATAAGTTACACATTCAGAGCCGTCTTGGATTAAACATCAAGGGATGTTTGAATGAACCAAACTTTCAATATTTTAGGGGATTTAATTTTTTTTATGCTTTTATGATTCTAAAATAATAAAGGATGTTTATTAGCATCCTTAAGTTTTTCATGTGCAAGCTAACAATGAGGATTATCTTGTTAATTAAGAGAGGCTAATGAAACGGAAAAAATAAATAAGCTTTATAAAGAGGAATATTATGCTATTTGTTTAATTTATTTATTTATTATTCCGAAACAAAGAAACATAAATAAGCTGCAGGATTTTGAATGTCCCCATTTAGGTTAAAGTGGAGTGTATTTGTGTTAAAAACGTCCCCAAAAGTCATAAGAATATGGCATACTAGTGACTCTAGTTGGATATAGTGTTGTATTATTTTTTTTTGATATCATGTCCCTATTTTCTGTATAAACCTATCCATGAAGTCAGAGAACAATTTATCAATGATTCCCACACTCAAGTAAGGGTTATGTTGTAAAATCCTTCATTATGTCTAAGATTTGAAAATATGGAACAAATACCAATCAGAATGAGGATTAAGATAAAGCAATCCATCCCCCACATCATTAGACATACCTCAACATATGCATATGTTTAATAATCAGAGTTCATTGTATTTCCCAGTTCCAGTTATTTACCAGTTATTGTATTTTTAAAAATAGTGTCATGTCCCTTTTTCAGTATAACTCCATGCATGAAGTTCGAGAACAATTTATCAATGATCCCAACACTCAAGTAAGAGTCATGTTAAAAAAAAACAACCCCTTCATTATGTCTAAGATTTAAAAATACAGAACAAATACCTTAATATATGCGTGTGTTTAATAATCAGAGTTCATTGTATTTACAAGTTCCCTAAGGAAAGTTTCCCATTGAATGTCCCCATTTAGGTTAAAGAGGAGTGTATTTGTGTTAGAAACATCCCCAAAAGTCATAAGTATATGGCATACCTATGACTATAGTCGGATATGTTTTTGTATTGTTTTTTTAAAAATAGTGTCATGTCCCTTTTTCAGTATAACTCCATACATGAAGTTCGAGAACAATTTATCAGTGATCACCACACACAAGAGTTATGTTGTAAAATCCTTCATTTAGGTTAAAGCGGAGTGTATTTGTGTTAGAAACGTCCCCAAAAGTCATAAGTATATGGCATTCTAATGACTATAGTTGGATATGCTTTGGGATTTTTTTTTTATCATGTTCCTTTTTTCTGTATAAATCTACCTATAAAGTCAACAAACAATTTATGAGTGATCTCCTCACTCAAGTAAGGTTTATTGTTGTAAAATCCTTCATTATGTCTAAGATTTGAAAATATGGAACAAATACCAATCAGAATGAGGACTAAGATAAAGAAATCAATCCGAAAAGTAGTTACACATACCTTAACATATGCATGTGTTTAATGATCAGAGTTCATTGTATTTACCAGTTCCCTAAGGAAAGTTTCCCACTGAATGTCCCCATTTAGGTTAAAGAGGAGTGTATTTGTGTTAGAAACATCCCCAAAAGTCATAAGTATACTGTACGGCATACCTATGACTATAGTCAGATATGTTTTTGTATTGTTTTTTACAAATAGTGTCATGTTCCTTTTTCAGTATAACTCCATACATGAAGTTCGAGAACAATTTATCAGTGATCACCACACTCAAGAGTTCTGTTGTAAAATCCTTCATTATGTCAAAGATATGAAAATATGGAACAAATACCGATCAGAAGGAGGATTAAGATAAAGTAATCCATCCCCCAAATCATTACACATACCTCAACATATGCATATGTTTCATTATGAAACATATGCATATGTTGAGGTATGTGTAATGAGTTCGTTGTATTTACCAGTTCCCTAAGGAAAGTTTCTCATTGAATGTCCCCATTTAGGTTAAAGCGGAGTGTATTTGTGTTAGAAACGTCCCCAAAAGTCATAAGTGTATGGCATTCTAATGACTATAGTTGGATATGCTTTGGCATTTTTTAAAAAGATGTTATCATGTTCCTTTTTTCTGTATAAATCTACCTATAAAGTCAACAAACAATTTATCAGTGATCTCCTCACTCAAGTAAGGTTTATTGTTGTAAAATCCTTCATTATGTCTAAGATTTGAAAATATGGAACAAATACCAATCAGAATGAGGACTAAGATAAAGCAATCCATCCCCCAAATCATTACACATATCTTAATATATGCAGATGTTTAATAATCAGAGTTCATTGTATTAACCAGTTCCCTAACGAAAGTCTCCCATTGAATGTCCCCATTTAGGTTAAAGCGGAGTGTATTTGTGTTAGAAACGTCCCCAAAAGTCATAAGCATATGGCATACTAATGACTATAGTTGGATATGTTGCGGGATTTTTTTTCTAAAAATAGTATCATGTCCCTTTTTCAGTATAAATCTATCCATGAAGTCTGTAAACAATTTATCAATGATCCCCACACTCAAGCAAGGGTTATGTTAAAAAAAGAACAACCCCTTCATTATGTCTAAGATTTAAAAATACAGAACAAATACCAATCAGAATGAGGACTAAGATAAAGAAATCAATCCGAAAAGTAGTTACACATACCTTAACATATGCATGTGTTTAATGATCAGAGTTCATTGTATTTACCAGTTCCCTAAGGAAAGTTTCCCACTGAATGTCCCCATTTAGGTTAAAGAGGAGTGTATTTGTTAGAAATATCCCCAAAAGTCATAAGTATACTGTACGGCATACCTATGACTATAGTCAGATATGTTTTTGTATTGTTTTTTACAAATAGTGTCATGTCCCTTTTTCAGTATAACTCAATACATGAAGTTCGAGAACAATTTATCAGTGATCACCACACTCAAGAGTTATGTTGTAAAATCCTTCATTATGTCAAAGATATGAAAATATGGAACAGTTACCAATCAGAATGAGGACTAAGATAAAGCAATCCATCCCCCAAATCATTACACATATCTTAATATATGCAGATGTTTAATAATCAGAGTTCATTGTATTAACCAGTTCCCTAAGGAAAGTTTCCCATTGAA
This sequence comes from Astatotilapia calliptera, assembly GCF_964374335.1. Taxonomy (NCBI): domain Eukaryota; kingdom Metazoa; phylum Chordata; class Actinopteri; order Cichliformes; family Cichlidae; genus Astatotilapia; species Astatotilapia calliptera. The sequence continues at coordinate 10,253,576 of NC_137435.1, forward strand.
TGTCCCCATTTAGGTTAAAGAGGAGTGTATTTGTGTTAGAAATATCCCCAAAAGTCATAAGTATATGGCATACCTATGACTATAGTCGGATATGTTTTTGTATTGTTTTTTAAAAATAGTGTCATGTCCCTTTTTCAGTATAACTCCATACATGAAGTTCGAGAACAATTTATCAGTGATCACCACACTCAAGAGTTATGTTGTAAAATCCTTCATTATGTCAAAGATATGAAAATATGGAACAAATACCAATCAGAAGGAGGATTAAGATAAAGTAATCCATCCCCCAAATCATTACACATACCTCAACATATGCATACTGTATGTTTCATTATGAAACATATGCATATGTTGAGGTATGTGTAATGAGTCTGTTGTATTTACCAGTTCCCTAAGGAAAGTTTCTCATTGAATGTCCCCATTTAGGTTAAAGCGGAGTGTATTTGTGTTAGAAACGTCCCCAAAAGTCATAAGTATATGGCATTCTAATGACTATAGTTGGATATGTTGCGGGATTTTTTTAAAAGATGTTATCATGTTCCTTTTTTCTGTATAAATCTACCTATAAAGTCAACAAACAATTTATCAGTGATCTCCTCACTCAAGTAAGGATTATTGTTGTAAAATCCTTCATTATGTCTAAGATTTGAAAATATGGAACAAATACCAATCAGAATGAGGACTAAGATAAAGCAATCCATCCCCCAAATCATTACACATATCTTAATATATGCAGATGTTTAATAATCAGAGTTCATTGTATTAACCAGTTCCCTAAGGAAAGTTTCCCACTGAATGTCCCCATTTAGGTTAAAGAGGAGTGTATTTGTGTTAGAAACATCCCCAAAAGTCATAAGTATACTGTACGGCATACCTATGACTATAGTCAGATATGTTTTTGTATTGTTTTTTACAAATAGTGTCATGTTCCTTTTTCAGTATAACTCCATACATGAAGTTCGAGAACAATTTATCAGTGATCACCACACTCAAGAGTTCTGTTGTAAAATCCTTCATTATGTCAAAGATATGAAAATATGGAACAAATACCGATCAGAAGGAGGATTAAGATAAAGTAATCCATCCCCCAAATCATTACACATACCTCAACATATGCATATGTTTCATTATGAAACATATGCATATGTTGAGGTATGTGTAATGAGTTCGTTGTATTTACCAGTTCCCTAAGGAAAGTTTCTCATTGAATGTCCCCATTTAGGTTAAAGCGGAGTGTATTTGTGTTAGAAACGTCCCCAAAAGTCATAAGTGTATGGCATTCTAATGACTATAGTTGGATATGCTTTGGCATTTTTTAAAAAGATGTTATCATGTTCCTTTTTTCTGTATAAATCTACCTATAAAGTCAACAAACAATTTATCAGTGATCTCCTCACTCAAGTAAGGTTTATTGTTGTAAAATCCTTCATTATGTCTAAGATTTGAAAATATGGAACAAATACCAATCAGAATGAGGACTAAGATAAAGCAATCCATCCCCCAAATCATTACACATATCTTAATATATGCAGATGTTTAATAATCAGAGTTCATTGTATTAACCAGTTCCCTAACGAAAGTCTCCCATTGAATGTCCCCATTTAGGTTAAAGCGGAGTGTATTTGTGTTAGAAACGTCCCCAAAAGTCATAAGCATATGGCATACTAATGACTATAGTTGGATATGTTGCGGGATTTTTTTTCTAAAAATAGTATCATGTCCCTTTTTCAGTATAAATCTATCCATGAAGTCTGTAAACAATTTATCAATGATCCCCACACTCAAGCAAGAGTTATGTTAAAAAAAAGAACAACCCCTTCATTATGTCTAAGATTTAAAAATACAGAACAAATACCAATCAGAATGAGGACTAAGATAAAGAAATCAATCCGAAAAGTAGTTACACATACCTTAACATATGCATGTGTTTAATGATCAGAGTTCATTGTATTTACCAGTTCCCTAAGGAAAGTTTCCCACTGAATGTCCCCATTTAGGTTAAAGAGGAGTGTATTTGTTAGAAATATCCCCAAAAGTCATAAGTATACTGTACGGCATACCTATGACTATAGTCAGATATGTTTTTGTATTGTTTTTTACAAATAGTGTCATGTCCCTTTTTCAGTATAACTCAATACATGAAGTTCGAGAACAATTTATCAGTGATCACCACACTCAAGAGTTATGTTGTAAAATCCTTCATTATGTCAAAGATATGAAAATATGGAACAGTTACCAATCAGAATGAGGACTAAGATAAAGCAATCCATCCCCCAAATCATTACACATATCTTAATATATGCAGATGTTTAATAATCAGAGTTCATTGTATTAACCAGTTCCCTAAGGAAAGTTTCCCATTGAATGTCCCCATTTAGGTTAAAGAGGAGTGTATTTGTGTTAGAAACATCCCCAAAAGTCATAAGTATACTGTACGGCATACCTATGACTATAGTCGGATATGTTTTTGTATTGTTTTTTACAAATAGTGTCATGTTCCTTTTTCAGTATAACTCCATACATGAAGTTCGAGAACAATTTATCAGTGATCACCACACTCAAGAGTTCTGTTGTAAAATCCTTCATTATGTCAAAGATATGAAAATATGGAACAAATACCGATCAGAAGGAGGATTAAGATAAAGTAATCCATCCCCCAAATCATTACACATACCTCAACATATGCATATGTTTCATTATGAAACATATGCATATGTTGAGGTATGTGTAATGAGTTCGTTGTATTTACCAGTTCCCTAAGGAAAGTTTCTCATTGAATGTCCCCATTTAGGTTAAAGCGGAGTGTATTTGTGTTAGAAACGTCCCCAAAAGTCATAAGTGTATGGCATTCTAATGACTATAGTTGGATATGCTTTGGCATTTTTTAAAAAGATGTTATCATGTTCCTTTTTTCTGTATAAATCTACCTATAAAGTCAACAAACAATTTATCAGTGATCTCCTCACTCAAGTAAGGTTTATTGTTGTAAAATCCTTCATTATGTCTAAGATTTGAAAATATGGAACAAATACCAATCAGAATGAGGACTAAGATAAAGCAATCCATCCCCCAAATCATTACACATATCTTAATATATGCAGATGTTTAATAATCAGAGTTCATTGTATTAACCAGTTCCCTAACGAAAGTCTCCCATTGAATGTCCCCATTTAGGTTAAAGCGGAGTGTATTTGTGTTAGAAACGTCCCCAAAAGTCATAAGCATATGGCATACTAATGACTATAGTTGGATATGTTGCGGGATTTTTTTTCTAAAAATAGTATCATGTCCCTTTTTCAGTATAAATCTATCCATGAAGTCTGTAAACAATTTATCAATGATCCCCACACTCAAGCAAGGGTTATGTTAAAAAAAGAACAACCCCTTCATTATGTCTAAGATTTAAAAATACAGAACAAATACCAATCAGAATGAGGACTAAGATAAAGAAATCAATCCGAAAAGTAGTTACACATACCTTAACATATGCATGTGTTTAATGATCAGAGTTCATTGTATTTACCAGTTCCCTAAGGAAAGTTTCCCACTGAATGTCCCCATTTAGGTTAAAGAGGAGTGTATTTGTTAGAAATATCCCCAAAAGTCATAAGTATACTGTACGGCATACCTATGACTATAGTCAGATATGTTTTTGTATTGTTTTTTACAAATAGTGTCATGTCCCTTTTTCAGTATAACTCAATACATGAAGTTCGAGAACAATTTATCAGTGATCACCACACTCAAGAGTTATGTTGTAAAATCCTTCATTATGTCAAAGATATGAAAATATGGAACAGTTACCAATCAGAATGAGGACTAAGATAAAGCAATCCATCCCCCAAATCATTACACATATCTTAATATATGCAGATGTTTAATAATCAGAGTTCATTGTATTAACCAGTTCCCTAAGGAAAGTTTCCCATTGAATGTCCCCATTTAGGTTAAAGAGGAGTGTATTTGTGTTAGAAATATCCCCAAAAGTCATAAGTATATGGCATACCTATGACTATAGTCGGATATGTTTTTGTATTGTTTTTTAAAAATAGTGTCATGTCCCTTTTTCAGTATAACTCCATACATGAAGTTCGAGAACAATTTATCAGTGATCACCACACTCAAGAGTTATGTTGTAAAATCCTTCATTATGTCAAAGATATGAAAATATGGAACAAATACCAATCAGAAGGAGGATTAAGATAAAGTAATCCATCCCCCAAATCATTACACATACCTCAACATATGCATACTGTATGTTTCATTATGAAACATATGCATATGTTGAGGTATGTGTAATGAGTCTGTTGTATTTACCAGTTCCCTAAGGAAAGTTTCTCATTGAATGTCCCCATTTAGGTTAAAGCGGAGTGTATTTGTGTTAGAAACGTCCCCAAAAGTCATAAGTATATGGCATTCTAATGACTATAGTTGGATATGTTGCGGGATTTTTTTAAAAGATGTTATCATGTTCCTTTTTTCTGTATAAATCTACCTATAAAGTCAACAAACAATTTATCAGTGATCTCCTCACTCAAGTAAGGTTTATTGTTGTAAAATCCTTCATTATGTCTAAGATTTGAAAATATGGAACAAATACCAATCAGAATGAGGACTAAGATAAAGCAATCCATCCCCCAAATCATTACACATATCTTAATATATGCAGATGTTTAATAATCAGAGTTCATTGTATTAACCAGTTCCCTAAGGAAAGTTTCCCACTGAATGTCCCCATTTAGGTTAAAGAGGAGTGTATTTGTGTTAGAAACATCCCCAAAAGTCATAAGTATACTGTACGGCATACCTATGACTATAGTCAGATATGTTTTTGTATTGTTTTTTACAAATAGTGTCATGTTCCTTTTTCAGTATAACTCCATACATGAAGTTCGAGAACAATTTATCAGTGATCACCACACTCAAGAGTTCTGTTGTAAAATCCTTCATTATGTCAAAGATATGAAAATATGGAACAAATACCGATCAGAAGGAGGATTAAGATAAAGTAATCCATCCCCCAAATCATTACACATACCTCAACATATGCATATGTTTCATTATGAAACATATGCATATGTTGAGGTATGTGTAATGAGTTCGTTGTATTTACCAGTTCCCTAAGGAAAGTTTCTCATTGAATGTCCCCATTTAGGTTAAAGCGGAGTGTATTTGTGTTAGAAACGTCCCCAAAAGTCATAAGTGTATGGCATTCTAATGACTATAGTTGGATATGCTTTGGCATTTTTTAAAAAGATGTTATCATGTTCCTTTTTTCTGTATAAATCTACCTATAAAGTCAACAAACAATTTATCAGTGATCTCCTCACTCAAGTAAGGTTTATTGTTGTAAAATCCTTCATTATGTCTAAGATTTGAAAATATGGAACAAATACCAATCAGAATGAGGACTAAGATAAAGCAATCCATCCCCCAAATCATTACACATATCTTAATATATGCAGATGTTTAATAATCAGAGTTCATTGTATTAACCAGTTCCCTAACGAAAGTCTCCCATTGAATGTCCCCATTTAGGTTAAAGCGGAGTGTATTTGTGTTAGAAACGTCCCCAAAAGTCATAAGCATATGGCATACTAATGACTATAGTTGGATATGTTGCGGGATTTTTTTTCTAAAAATAGTATCATGTCCCTTTTTCAGTATAAATCTATCCATGAAGTCTGTAAACAATTTATCAATGATCCCCACACTCAAGCAAGAGTTATGTTAAAAAAAAGAACAACCCCTTCATTATGTCTAAGATTTAAAAATACAGAACAAATACCAATCAGAATGAGGACTAAGATAAAGAAATCAATCCGAAAAGTAGTTACACATACCTTAACATATGCATGTGTTTAATGATCAGAGTTCATTGTATTTACCAGTTCCCTAAGGAAAGTTTCCCACTGAATGTCCCCATTTAGGTTAAAGAGGAGTGTATTTGTTAGAAATATCCCCAAAAGTCATAAGTATACTGTACGGCATACCTATGACTATAGTCAGATATGTTTTTGTATTGTTTTTTACAAATAGTGTCATGTCCCTTTTTCAGTATAACTCAATACATGAAGTTCGAGAACAATTTATCAGTGATCACCACACTCAAGAGTTATGTTGTAAAATCCTTCATTATGTCAAAGATATGAAAATATGGAACAGTTACCAATCAGAATGAGGACTAAGATAAAGCAATCCATCCCCCAAATCATTACACATATCTTAATATATGCAGATGTTTAATAATCAGAGTTCATTGTATTAACCAGTTCCCTAAGGAAAGTTTCCCATTGAATGTCCCCATTTAGGTTAAAGAGGAGTGTATTTGTGTTAGAAACATCCCCAAAAGTCATAAGTATACTGTACGGCATACCTATGACTATAGTCGGATATGTTTTTGTATTGTTTTTTACAAATAGTGTCATGTTCCTTTTTCAGTATAACTCCATACATGAAGTTCGAGAACAATTTATCAGTGATCACCACACTCAAGAGTTCTGTTGTAAAATCCTTCATTATGTCAAAGATATGAAAATATGGAACAAATACCGATCAGAAGGAGGATTAAGATAAAGTAATCCATCCCCCAAATCATTACACATACCTCAACATATGCATATGTTTCATTATGAAACATATGCATATGTTGAGGTATGTGTAATGAGTTCGTTGTATTTACCAGTTCCCTAAGGAAAGTTTCTCATTGAATGTCCCCATTTAGGTTAAAGCGGAGTGTATTTGTGTTAGAAACGTCCCCAAAAGTCATAAGTGTATGGCATTCTAATGACTATAGTTGGATATGCTTTGGCATTTTTTAAAAAGATGTTATCATGTTCCTTTTTTCTGTATAAATCTACCTATAAAGTCAACAAACAATTTATCAGTGATCTCCTCACTCAAGTAAGGTTTATTGTTGTAAAATCCTTCATTATGTCTAAGATTTGAAAATATGGAACAAATACCAATCAGAATGAGGACTAAGATAAAGCAATCCATCCCCCAAATCATTACACATATCTTAATATATGCAGATGTTTAATAATCAGAGTTCATTGTATTAACCAGTTCCCTAACGAAAGTCTCCCATTGAATGTCCCCATTTAGGTTAAAGCGGAGTGTATTTGTGTTAGAAACGTCCCCAAAAGTCATAAGCATATGGCATACTAATGACTATAGTTGGATATGTTGCGGGATTTTTTTTCTAAAAATAGTATCATGTCCCTTTTTCAGTATAAATCTATCCATGAAGTCTGTAAACAATTTATCAATGATCCCCACACTCAAGCAAGGGTTATGTTAAAAAAAGAACAACCCCTTCATTATGTCTAAGATTTAAAAATACAGAACAAATACCAATCAGAATGAGGACTAAGATAAAGAAATCAATCCGAAAAGTAGTTACACATACCTTAACATATGCATGTGTTTAATGATCAGAGTTCATTGTATTTACCAGTTCCCTAAGGAAAGTTTCCCACTGAATGTCCCCATTTAGGTTAAAGAGGAGTGTATTTGTTAGAAATATCCCCAAAAGTCATAAGTATACTGTACGGCATACCTATGACTATAGTCAGATATGTTTTTGTATTGTTTTTTACAAATAGTGTCATGTCCCTTTTTCAGTATAACTCAATACATGAAGTTCGAGAACAATTTATCAGTGATCACCACACTCAAGAGTTATGTTGTAAAATCCTTCATTATGTCAAAGATATGAAAATATGGAACAGTTACCAATCAGAATGAGGACTAAGATAAAGCAATCCATCCCCCAAATCATTACACATATCTTAATATATGCAGATGTTTAATAATCAGAGTTCATTGTATTAACCAGTTCCCTAAGGAAAGTTTCCCATTGAATGTCCCCATTTAGGTTAAAGAGGAGTGTATTTGTGTTAGAAATATCCCCAAAAGTCATAAGTATATGGCATACCTATGACTATAGTCGGATATGTTTTTGTATTGTTTTTTAAAAATAGTGTCATGTCCCTTTTTCAGTATAACTCCATACATGAAGTTCGAGAACAATTTATCAGTGATCACCACACTCAAGAGTTATGTTGTAAAATCCTTCATTATGTCAAAGATATGAAAATATGGAACAAATACCAATCAGAAGGAGGATTAAGATAAAGTAATCCATCCCCCAAATCATTACACATACCTCAACATATGCATACTGTATGTTTCATTATGAAACATATGCATATGTTGAGGTATGTGTAATGAGTCTGTTGTATTTACCAGTTCCCTAAGGAAAGTTTCTCATTGAATGTCCCCATTTAGGTTAAAGCGGAGTGTATTTGTGTTAGAAACGTCCCCAAAAGTCATAAGTATATGGCATTCTAATGACTATAGTTGGATATGTTGCGGGATTTTTTTAAAAGATGTTATCATGTTCCTTTTTTCTGTATAAATCTACCTATAAAGTCAACAAACAATTTATCAGTGATCTCCTCACTCAAGTAAGGTTTATTGTTGTAAAATCCTTCATTATGTCTAAGATTTGAAAATATGGAACAAATACCAATCAGAATGAGGACTAAGATAAAGCAATCCATCCCCCAAATCATTACACATATCTTAATATATGCAGATGTTTAATAATCAGAGTTCATTGTATTAACCAGTTCCCTAAGGAAAGTTTCCCACTGAATGTCCCCATTTAGGTTAAAGAGGAGTGTATTTGTGTTAGAAACATCCCCAAAAGTCATAAGTATACTGTACGGCATACCTATGACTATAGTCAGATATGTTTTTGTATTGTTTTTTACAAATAGTGTCATGTTCCTTTTTCAGTATAACTCCATACATGAAGTTCGAGAACAATTTATCAGTGATCACCACACTCAAGAGTTCTGTTGTAAAATCCTTCATTATGTCAAAGATATGAAAATATGGAACAAATACCGATCAGAAGGAGGATTAAGATAAAGTAATCCATCCCCCAAATCATTACACATACCTCAACATATGCATATGTTTCATTATGAAACATATGCATATGTTGAGGTATGTGTAATGAGTTCGTTGTATTTACCAGTTCCCTAAGGAAAGTTTCTCATTGAATGTCCCCATTTAGGTTAAAGCGGAGTGTATTTGTGTTAGAAACGTCCCCAAAAGTCATAAGTGTATGGCATTCTAATGACTATAGTTGGATATGCTTTGGCATTTTTTAAAAAGATGTTATCATGTTCCTTTTTTCTGTATAAATCTACCTATAAAGTCAACAAACAATTTATCAGTGATCTCCTCACTCAAGTAAGGTTTATTGTTGTAAAATCCTTCATTATGTCTAAGATTTGAAAATATGGAACAAATACCAATCAGAATGAGGACTAAGATAAAGCAATCCATCCCCCAAATCATTACACATATCTTAATATATGCAGATGTTTAATAATCAGAGTTCATTGTATTAACCAGTTCCCTAACGAAAGTCTCCCATTGAATGTCCCCATTTAGGTTAAAGCGGAGTGTATTTGTGTTAGAAACGTCCCCAAAAGTCATAAGCATATGGCATACTAATGACTATAGTTGGATATGTTGCGGGATTTTTTTTCTAAAAATAGTATCATGTCCCTTTTTCAGTATAAATCTATCCATGAAGTCTGTAAACAATTTATCAATGATCCCCACACTCAAGCAAGAGTTATGTTTAAAAAAAAGAACAACCCCTTCATTATGTCTAAGATTTAAAAATACAGAACAAATACCAATCAGAATGAGGACTAAGATAAAGAAATCAATCCGAAAAGTAGTTACACATACCTTAACATATGCATGTGTTTAATGATCAGAGTTCATTGTATTTACCAGTTCCCTAAGGAAAGTTTCCCACTGAATGTCCCCATTTAGGTTAAAGAGGAGTGTATTTGTTAGAAATATCCCCAAAAGTCATAAGTATACTGTACGGCATACCTATGACTATAGTCAGATATGTTTTTGTATTGTTTTTTACAAATAGTGTCATGTCCCTTTTTCAGTATAACTCAATACATGAAGTTCGAGAACAATTTATCAGTGATCACCACACTCAAGAGTTATGTTGTAAAATCCTTCATTATGTCAAAGATATGAAAATATGGAACAGTTACCAATCAGAATGAGGACTAAGATAAAGCAATCCATCCCCCAAATCATTACACATATCTTAATATATGCAGATGTTTAATAATCAGAGTTCATTGTATTAACCAGTTCCCTAACGAAAGTCTCCCATTGAATGTCCCCATTTAGGTTAAAGCGGAGTGTATTTGTGTTAGAAACGTCCCCAAAAGTCATAAGCATATGGCATACTAATGACTATAGTTGGATATGTTGCGGGATTTTTTTTCTAAAAATAGTATCATGTCCCTTTTTCAGTATAAATCTATCCATGAAGTCTGTAAACAATTTATCAATGATCCCCACACTCAAGCAAGAGTTATGTTAAAAAAAAGAACAACCCCTTCATTATGTCTAAGATTTAAAAATACAGAACAAATACCAATCAGAATGAGGACTAAGATAAAGAAATCAATCCGAAAAGTAGTTACACATACCTTAACATATGCATGTGTTTAATGATCAGAGTTCATTGTATTTACCAGTTCCCTAAGGAAAGTTTCCCACTGAATGTCCCCATTTAGGTTAAAGAGGAGTGTATTTGTTAGAAATATCCCCAAAAGTCATAAGTATACTGTACGGCATACCTATGACTATAGTCAGATATGTTTTTGTATTGTTTTTTACAAATAGTGTCATGTCCCTTTTTCAGTATAACTCAATACATGAAGTTCGAGAACAATTTATCAGTGATCACCACACTCAAGAGTTATGTTGTAAAATCCTTCATTATGTCAAAGATATGAAAATATGGAACAGTTACCAATCAGAATGAGGACTAAGATAAAGCAATCCATCCCCCAAATCATTACACATATCTTAATATATGCAGATGTTTAATAATCAGAGTTCATTGTATTAACCAGTTCCCTAAGGAAAGTTTCCCATTGAATGTCCCCATTTAGGTTAAAGAGGAGTGTATTTGTGTTAGAAACATCCCCAAAAGTCATAAGTATACTGTACGGCATACCTATGACTATAGTCAGATATGTTTTTGTATTGTTTTTTACAAATAGTGTCATGTTCCTTTTTCAGTATAACTCCATACATGAAGTTCGAGAACAATTTATCAGTGATCACCACACTCAAGAGTTCTGTTGTAAAATCCTTCATTATGTCAAAGATATGAAAATATGGAACAAATACCGATCAGAAGGAGGATTAAGATAAAGTAATCCATCCCCCAAATCATTACACATACCTCAACATATGCATATGTTTCATTATGAAACATATGCATATGTTGAGGTATGTGTAATGAGTTCGTTGTATTTACCAGTTCCCTAAGGAAAGTTTCTCATTGAATGTCCCCATTTAGGTTAAAGCGGAGTGTATTTGTGTTAGAAACGTCCCCAAAAGTCATAAGTGTATGGCATTCTAATGACTATAGTTGGATATGCTTTGGCATTTTTTAAAAAGATGTTATCATGTTCCTTTTTTCTGTATAAATCTACCTATAAAGTCAACAAACAATTTATCAGTGATCTCCTCACTCAAGTAAGGTTTATTGTTGTAAAATCCTTCATTATGTCTAAGATTTGAAAATATGGAACAAATACCAATCAGAATGAGGACTAAGATAAAGCAATCCATCCCCCAAATCATTACACATATCTTAATATATGCAGATGTTTAATAATCAGAGTTCATTGTATTAACCAGTTCCCTAACGAAAGTCTCCCATTGAATGTCCCCATTTAGGTTAAAGCGGAGTGTATTTGTGTTAGAAACGTCCCCAAAAGTCATAAGCATATGGCATACTAATGACTATAGTTGGATATGTTGCGGGATTTTTTTTCTAAAAATAGTATCATGTCCCTTTTTCAGTATAAATCTATCCATGAAGTCTGTAAACAATTTATCAATGATCCCCACACTCAAGCAAGGGTTATGTTAAAAAAAGAACAACCCCTTCATTATGTCTAAGATTTAAAAATACAGAACAAATACCAATCAGAATGAGGACTAAGATAAAGAAATCAATCCGAAAAGTAGTTACACATACCTTAACATATGCATGTGTTTAATGATCAGAGTTCATTGTATTTACCAGTTCCCTAAGGAAAGTTTCCCACTGAATGTCCCCATTTAGGTTAAAGAGGAGTGTATTTGTTAGAAATATCCCCAAAAGTCATAAGTATACTGTACGGCATACCTATGACTATAGTCAGATATGTTTTTGTATTGTTTTTTACAAATAGTGTCATGTCCCTTTTTCAGTATAACTCAATACATGAAGTTCGAGAACAATTTATCAGTGATCACCACACTCAAGAGTTATGTTGTAAAATCCTTCATTATGTCAAAGATATGAAAATATGGAACAGTTACCAATCAGAATGAGGACTAAGATAAAGCAATCCATCCCCCAAATCATTACACATATCTTAATATATGCAGATGTTTAACAATCAGAGTTCATTGTATTAACCAGTTCCCTAAGGAAAGTTTCCCATTGAATGTCCCCATTTAGGTTAAAGAGGAGTGTATTTGTGTTAGAAATATCCCCAAAAGTCATAAGTATATGGCATACCTATGACTATAGTCGGATATGTTTTTGTATTGTTTTTTAAAAATAGTGTCATGTCCCTTTTTCAGTATAACTCCATACATGAAGTTCGAGAACAATTTATCAGTGATCACCACACTCAAGAGTTATGTTGTAAAATCCTTCATTATGTCAAAGATATGAAAATATGGAACAAATACCAATCAGAAGGAGGATTAAGATAAAGTAATCCATCCCCCAAATCATTACACATACCTCAACATATGCATACTGTATGTTTCATTATGAAACATATGCATATGTTGAGGTATGTGTAATGAGTCTGTTGTATTTACCAGTTCCCTAAGGAAAGTTTCTCATTGAATGTCCCCATTTAGGTTAAAGCGGAGTGTATTTGTGTTAGAAACGTCCCCAAAAGTCATAAGTATATGGCATTCTAATGACTATAGTTGGATATGTTGCGGGATTTTTTTAAAAGATGTTATCATGTTCCTTTTTTCTGTATAAATCTACCTATAAAGTCAACAAACAATTTATCAGTGATCTCCTCACTCAAGTAAGGTTTATTGTTGTAAAATCCTTCATTATGTCTAAGATTTGAAAATATGGAACAAATACCAATCAGAATGAGGACTAAGATAAAGCAATCCATCCCCCAAATCATTACACATATCTTAATATATGCAGATGTTTAATAATCAGAGTTCATTGTATTAACCAGTTCCCTAAGGAAAGTTTCCCACTGAATGTCCCCATTTAGGTTAAAGAGGAGTGTATTTGTGTTAGAAACATCCCCAAAAGTCATAAGTATACTGTACGGCATACCTATGACTATAGTCAGATATGTTTTTGTATTGTTTTTTACAAATAGTGTCATGTTCCTTTTTCAGTATAACTCCATACATGAAGTTCGAGAACAATTTATCAGTGATCACCACACTCAAGAGTTCTGTTGTAAAATCCTTCATTATGTCAAAGATATGAAAATATGGAACAAATACCGATCAGAAGGAGGATTAAGATAAAGTAATCCATCCCCCAAATCATTACACATACCTCAACATATGCATATGTTTCATTATGAAACATATGCATATGTTGAGGTATGTGTAATGAGTTCGTTGTATTTACCAGTTCCCTAAGGAAAGTTTCTCATTGAATGTCCCCATTTAGGTTAAAGCGGAGTGTATTTGTGTTAGAAACGTCCCCAAAAGTCATAAGTGTATGGCATTCTAATGACTATAGTTGGATATGCTTTGGCATTTTTTAAAAAGATGTTATCATGTTCCTTTTTTCTGTATAAATCTACCTATAAAGTCAACAAACAATTTATCAGTGATCTCCTCACTCAAGTAAGGTTTATTGTTGTAAAATCCTTCATTATGTCTAAGATTTGAAAATATGGAACAAATACCAATCAGAATGAGGACTAAGATAAAGCAATCCATCCCCCAAATCATTACACATATCTTAATATATGCAGATGTTTAATAATCAGAGTTCATTGTATTAACCAGTTCCCTAACGAAAGTCTCCCATTGAATGTCCCCATTTAGGTTAAAGCGGAGTGTATTTGTGTTAGAAACGTCCCCAAAAGTCATAAGCATATGGCATACTAATGACTATAGTTGGATATGTTGCGGGATTTTTTTTCTAAAAATAGTATCATGTCCCTTTTTCAGTATAAATCTATCCATGAAGTCTGTAAACAATTTATCAATGATCCCCACACTCAAGCAAGAGTTATGTTAAAAAAAAGAACAACCCCTTCATTATGTCTAAGATTTAAAAATACAGAACAAATACCAATCAGAATGAGGACTAAGATAAAGAAATCAATCCGAAAAGTAGTTACACATACCTTAACATATGCATGTGTTTAATGATCAGAGTTCATTGTATTTACCAGTTCCCTAAGGAAAGTTTCCCACTGAATGTCCCCATTTAGGTTAAAGAGGAGTGTATTTGTTAGAAATATCCCCAAAAGTCATAAGTATACTGTACGGCATACCTATGACTATAGTCAGATATGTTTTTGTATTGTTTTTTACAAATAGTGTCATGTCCCTTTTTCAGTATAACTCAATACATGAAGTTCGAGAACAATTTATCAGTGATCACCACACTCAAGAGTTATGTTGTAAAATCCTTCATTATGTCAAAGATATGAAAATATGGAACAGTTACCAATCAGAATGAGGACTAAGATAAAGCAATCCATCCCCCAAATCATTACACATATCTTAATATATGCAGATGTTTAATAATCAGAGTTCATTGTATTAACCAGTTCCCTAAGGAAAGTTTCCCATTGAATGTCCCCATTTAGGTTAAAGAGGAGTGTATTTGTGTTAGAAACATCCCCAAAAGTCATAAGTATACTGTACGGCATACCTATGACTATAGTCAGATATGTTTTTGTATTGTTTTTTACAAATAGTGTCATGTTCCTTTTTCAGTATAACTCCATACATGAAGTTCGAGAACAATTTATCAGTGATCACCACACTCAAGAGTTCTGTTGTAAAATCCTTCATTATGTCAAAGATATGAAAATATGGAACAAATACCGATCAGAAGGAGGATTAAGATAAAGTAATCCATCCCCCAAATCATTACACATACCTCAACATATGCATATGTTTCATTATGAAACATATGCATATGTTGAGGTATGTGTAATGAGTTCGTTGTATTTACCAGTTCCCTAAGGAAAGTTTCTCATTGAATGTCCCCATTTAGGTTAAAGCGGAGTGTATTTGTGTTAGAAACGTCCCCAAAAGTCATAAGTGTATGGCATTCTAATGACTATAGTTGGATATGCTTTGGCATTTTTTAAAAAGATGTTATCATGTTCCTTTTTTCTGTATAAATCTACCTATAAAGTCAACAAACAATTTATCAGTGATCTCCTCACTCAAGTAAGGTTTATTGTTGTAAAATCCTTCATTATGTCTAAGATTTGAAAATATGGAACAAATACCAATCAGAATGAGGACTAAGATAAAGCAATCCATCCCCCAAATCATTACACATATCTTAATATATGCAGATGTTTAATAATCAGAGTTCATTGTATTAACCAGTTCCCTAACGAAAGTCTCCCATTGAATGTCCCCATTTAGGTTAAAGCGGAGTGTATTTGTGTTAGAAACGTCCCCAAAAGTCATAAGCATATGGCATACTAATGACTATAGTTGGATATGTTGCGGGATTTTTTTTCTAAAAATAGTATCATGTCCCTTTTTCAGTATAAATCTATCCATGAAGTCTGTAAACAATTTATCAATGATCCCCACACTCAAGCAAGGGTTATGTTAAAAAAAGAACAACCCCTTCATTATGTCTAAGATTTAAAAATACAGAACAAATACCAATCAGAATGAGGACTAAGATAAAGAAATCAATCCGAAAAGTAGTTACACATACCTTAACATATGCATGTGTTTAATGATCAGAGTTCATTGTATTTACCAGTTCCCTAAGGAAAGTTTCCCACTGAATGTCCCCATTTAGGTTAAAGAGGAGTGTATTTGTTAGAAATATCCCCAAAAGTCATAAGTATACTGTACGGCATACCTATGACTATAGTCAGATATGTTTTTGTATTGTTTTTTACAAATAGTGTCATGTCCCTTTTTCAGTATAACTCAATACATGAAGTTCGAGAACAATTTATCAGTGATCACCACACTCAAGAGTTATGTTGTAAAATCCTTCATTATGTCAAAGATATGAAAATATGGAACAGTTACCAATCAGAATGAGGACTAAGATAAAGCAATCCATCCCCCAAATCATTACACATATCTTAATATATGCAGATGTTTAATAATCAGAGTTCATTGTATTAACCAGTTCCCTAAGGAAAGTTTCCCATTGAATGTCCCCATTTAGGTTAAAGAGGAGTGTATTTGTGTTAGAAATATCCCCAAAAGTCATAAGTATATGGCATACCTATGACTATAGTCGGATATGTTTTTGTATTGTTTTTTAAAAATAGTGTCATGTCCCTTTTTCAGTATAACTCCATACATGAAGTTCGAGAACAATTTATCAGTGATCACCACACTCAAGAGTTATGTTGTAAAATCCTTCATTATGTCAAAGATATGAAAATATGGAACAAATACCAATCAGAAGGAGGATTAAGATAAAGTAATCCATCCCCCAAATCATTACACATACCTCAACATATGCATACTGTATGTTTCATTATGAAACATATGCATATGTTGAGGTATGTGTAATGAGTCTGTTGTATTTACCAGTTCCCTAAGGAAAGTTTCTCATTGAATGTCCCCATTTAGGTTAAAGCGGAGTGTATTTGTGTTAGAAACGTCCCCAAAAGTCATAAGTATATGGCATTCTAATGACTATAGTTGGATATGTTGCGGGATTTTTTTAAAAGATGTTATCATGTTCCTTTTTTCTGTATAAATCTACCTATAAAGTCAACAAACAATTTATCAGTGATCTCCTCACTCAAGTAAGGTTTATTGTTGTAAAATCCTTCATTATGTCTAAGATTTGAAAATATGGAACAAATACCAATCAGAATGAGGACTAAGATAAAGCAATCCATCCCCCAAATCATTACACATATCTTAATATATGCAGATGTTTAATAATCAGAGTTCATTGTATTAACCAGTTCCCTAAGGAAAGTTTCCCACTGAATGTCCCCATTTAGGTTAAAGAGGAGTGTATTTGTGTTAGAAACATCCCCAAAAGTCATAAGTATACTGTACGGCATACCTATGACTATAGTCAGATATGTTTTTGTATTGTTTTTTACAAATAGTGTCATGTTCCTTTTTCAGTATAACTCCATACATGAAGTTCGAGAACAATTTATCAGTGATCACCACACTCAAGAGTTCTGTTGTAAAATCCTTCATTATGTCAAAGATATGAAAATATGGAACAAATACCGATCAGAAGGAGGATTAAGATAAAGTAATCCATCCCCCAAATCATTACACATACCTCAACATATGCATATGTTTCATTATGAAACATATGCATATGTTGAGGTATGTGTAATGAGTTCGTTGTATTTACCAGTTCCCTAAGGAAAGTTTCTCATTGAATGTCCCCATTTAGGTTAAAGCGGAGTGTATTTGTGTTAGAAACGTCCCCAAAAGTCATAAGTGTATGGCATTCTAATGACTATAGTTGGATATGCTTTGGCATTTTTTAAAAAGATGTTATCATGTTCCTTTTTTCTGTATAAATCTACCTATAAAGTCAACAAACAATTTATCAGTGATCTCCTCACTCAAGTAAGGTTTATTGTTGTAAAATCCTTCATTATGTCTAAGATTTGAAAATATGGAACAAATACCAATCAGAATGAGGACTAAGATAAAGCAATCCATCCCCCAAATCATTACACATATCTTAATATATGCAGATGTTTAATAATCAGAGTTCATTGTATTAACCAGTTCCCTAACGAAAGTCTCCCATTGAATGTCCCCATTTAGGTTAAAGCGGAGTGTATTTGTGTTAGAAACGTCCCCAAAAGTCATAAGCATATGGCATACTAATGACTATAGTTGGATATGTTGCGGGATTTTTTTTCTAAAAATAGTATCATGTCCCTTTTTCAGTATAAATCTATCCATGAAGTCTGTAAACAATTTATCAATGATCCCCACACTCAAGCAAGAGTTATGTTAAAAAAAAGAACAACCCCTTCATTATGTCTAAGATTTAAAAATACAGAACAAATACCAATCAGAATGAGGACTAAGATAAAGAAATCAATCCGAAAAGTAGTTACACATACCTTAACATATGCATGTGTTTAATGATCAGAGTTCATTGTATTTACCAGTTCCCTAAGGAAAGTTTCCCACTGAATGTCCCCATTTAGGTTAAAGAGGAGTGTATTTGTTAGAAATATCCCCAAAAGTCATAAGTATACTGTACGGCATACCTATGACTATAGTCAGATATGTTTTTGTATTGTTTTTTACAAATAGTGTCATGTCCCTTTTTCAGTATAACTCAATACATGAAGTTCGAGAACAATTTATCAGTGATCACCACACTCAAGAGTTATGTTGTAAAATCCTTCATTATGTCAAAGATATGAAAATATGGAACAGTTACCAATCAGAATGAGGACTAAGATAAAGCAATCCATCCCCCAAATCATTACACATATCTTAATATATGCAGATGTTTAATAATCAGAGTTCATTGTATTAACCAGTTCCCTAAGGAAAGTTTCCCATTGAATGTCCCCATTTAGGTTAAAGAGGAGTGTATTTGTGTTAGAAACATCCCCAAAAGTCATAAGTATATGGCATACCTATGACTATAGTCGGATATGTTTTTGTATTGTTTTTTAAAAATAGTGTCATGTCCCTTTTTCAGTATAACTCCATACATGAAGTTCGAGAACAATTTATCAGTGATCACCACACTCAAGAGTTATGTTGTAAAATCCTTCATTATGTCAAAGATATGAAAATATGGAACAAATACCAATCAGAAGGAGGATTAAGATAAAGTAATCCATCCCCCAAATCATTACACATACCTCAACATATGCATACTGTACGTTTCATTATGAAACATATGCATATGTTGAGGTATGTGTAATGAGTCTGTTGTATTTCCCAGTTCCCTAAGGAATGTTTCTCATTGAATGTCCCCATTTAGGTTAAAGCGGAGTGTATTTGTGTTAGAAACGTCCCCAAAAGTCATAAGTATATGGCATTCTAATGACTATAGTTGGATATGCTTTGGGATTTTTTTAAAAGATGTTATCATGTTCCTTTTTTCTGTATAAATCTACCTATAAAGTCAACAAACAATTTATCAGTGATCTCCTCACTCAAATAAGGTTTATTGTTGTAAAATCCTTCATTAAGTCTAAGATTTCAAAATATGGAACAAATACCAATCAGAATGAGGACTAAGATAAAGCAATCCATCCGCCCAAATCATTACACATATCTTAATATATGCAGATGTTTAATAATCCGAGTTCATTGTATTAACCAATTCCCTAAGGAAAGTTTCCCATTGAATGTCCCCATTTAGGTTAAAGCGGAGTGTATTTGTGTTAGAAACATCCCCAAAAGTCATAAGTATATGGCATACCTATGACTATAGTCGGATATGTTTTTGTATTGTTTTTTTAAAAATAGTGTCATGTCCCTTTTTCAGTATAACTCCATACATGAAGTTCGAGAACAATTTATCAGTGATCACCACACTCAAGAGTTATGTTGTAAAATCCTTCATTATGTCAAAGATATGAAAATATGGAACAAATACCAATCAGAAGGAGGATTAAGATAAAGTAATCCATCCCCCAAATCATTACACATACCTCAACATATGCATATGTTTCATTATGAAACATATGCATATGTTGAGGTATGTGTAATGAGTTCGTTGTATTTACCAGTTCCCTAAGGAAAGTTTCTCATTGAATGTCCCCATTTAGGTTAAAGCGGAGTGTATTTGTGTTAGAAACGTCCCCAAAAGTCATAAGTGTATGGCATTCTAATGACTATAGTTGGATATGCTTTGGCATTTTTTAAAAAGATGTTATCATGTTCCTTTTTTCTGTATAAATCTACCTATAAAGTCAACAAACAATTTATCAGTGATCTCCTCACTCAAGTAAGGTTTATTGTTGTAAAATCCTTCATTAAGTCTAAGATTTCAAAATATGGAACAAATACCAATCAGAATGAGGACTAAGATAAAGCAATCCATCCGCCCAAATCATTACACATATCTTAATATATGCAGATGTTTAATAATCCGAGTTCATTGTATTAACCAATTCCCTAAGGAAAGTTTCCCATTGAATGTCCCCATTTAGGTTAAAGCGGAGTGTATTTGTGTTAGAAACATCCCCAAAAGTCATAAGTATATGGCATACCTATGACTATAGTCGGATATGTTTTTGTATTGTTTTTTTAAAAATAGTGTCATGTCCCTTTTTCAGTATAACTCCATACATGAAGTTCGAGAACAATTTATCAGTGATCACCACACTCAAGAGTTATGTTGTAAAATCCTTCATTATGTCAAAGATATGAAAATATGGAACAAATACCAATCAGAAGGAGGATTAAGATAAAGTAATCCATCCCCCAAATCATTACACATACCTCAACATATGCATATGTTTCATTATGAAACATATGCATATGTTGAGGTATGTGTAATGAGTTCGTTGTATTTACCAGTTCCCTAAGGAAAGTTTCTCATTGAATGTCCCCATTTAGGTTAAAGCGGAGTGTATTTGTGTTAGAAACGTCCCCAAAAGTCATAAGTGTATGGCATTCTAATGACTATAGTTGGATATGCTTTGGCATTTTTTAAAAAGATGTCATCATGTTCCTTTTTTCTGTATAAATCTACCTATAAAGTCAACAAACAATTTATCAGTGATCTCCTCACTCAAGTAAGGTTTATTGTTGTAAAATCCTTCATTATGTCTAAGATTTGAAAATATGGAACAAATACCAATCAGAATGAGGACTAAGATAAAGCAATCCATCCCCCAAATCATTACACATATCTTAATATATGCAGCTGTTTAATAATCAGAGTTCATTGTATTAACCAGTTCCCTAACGAAAGTCTGCCATTGAATGTCCCCATTTAGGTTAAAGCGGAGTGTATTTGTGTTAGAAACGTCCCCAAAAGTCATAAGCATATGGCATACTAATGACTATAGTTGGATATGTTGCGGGATTTTTTTTCTAAAAATAGTATCATGTCCCTTTTTCAGTATAAATCTATCCATGAAGTCTGTAAACAATTTATCAATGATCCCCACACTCAAGCAAGGGTTATGTTAAAAAAAAGAACAACCCCTTCATTATGTCTAAGATTTAAAAATACAGAACAAATACCAATCAGAATGAGGACTAAGATAAAGAAATCAATCCGAAAAGTAGTTACACATACCTTAACATATGCATGTGTTTAATGATCAGAGTTCATTGTATTTACCAGTTCCCTAAGGAAAGTTTCCCACTGAATGTCCCCATTTAGGTTAAAGAGGAGTGTATTTGTGTTAGAAACATCCCCAAAAGTCATAAGTATACTGTACGGCATACCTATGACTATAGTCAGATATGTTTTTGTATTGTTTTTTACAAATAGTGTCATGTCCCTTTTTCAGTATAACTCAATACATGAAGTTCGAGAACAATTTATCAGTGATCACCACACTCAAGAGTTATGTTGTAAAATCCTTCATTATGTCAAAGATATGAAAATATGGAACAGTTACCAATCAGAATGAGGACTAAGATAAAGCAATCCATCCCCCAAATCATTACACATATCTTAATATATGCAGATGTTTAATAATCAGAGTTCATTGTATTAACCAGTTCCCTAAGGAAAGTTTCCCATTGAATGTCCCCATTTAGGTTAAAGAGGAGTGTATTTGTGTTAGAAACATCCCCAAAAGTCATAAGTATATGGCATACCTATGACTATAGTCGGATATGTTTTTGTATTGTTTTTTAAAAATAGTGTCATGTCCCTTTTTCAGTATAACTCCATACATGAAGTTCGAGAACAATTTATCAGTGATCACCACACTCAAGAGTTATGTTGTAAAATCCTTCATTATGTCAAAGATATGAAAATATGGAACAAATACCAATCAGAAGGAGGATTAAGATAAAGTAATCCATCCCCCAAATCATTACACATACCTCAACATATGCATACTGTATGTTTCATTATGAAACATATGCATATGTTGAGGTATGTGTAATGAGTCTGTTGTATTTACCAGTTCCCTAAGGAAAGTTTCTCATTGAATGTCCCCATTTAGGTTAAAGCGGAGTGTATTTGTGTTAGAAACGTCCCCAAAAGTCATAAGTATATGGCATTCTAATGACTATAGTTGGATATGTTGCGGGATTTTTTTAAAAGATGTTATCATGTTCCTTTTTTCTGTATAAATCTACCTATAAAGTCAACAAACAATTTATCAGTGATCTCCTCACTCAAGTAAGGTTTATTGTTGTAAAATCCTTCATTAAGTCTAAGATTTCAAAATATGGAACAAATACCAATCAGAATGAGGACTAAGATAAAGCAATCCATCCCCCAAATCATTACACATATCTTAATATATGCAGATGTTTAATAATCCGAGTTCATTGTATTAACCAGTTCCCTAAGGAAAGTTTCCCATTGAATGTCCCCATTTAGGTTAAAGCGGAGTGTATTTGTGTTAGAAACATCCCCAAAAGTCATAAGTATACTGTACGGCATACCTATGACTATAGTCAGATATGTTTTTGTATTGTTTTTTTAAAAATAGTGTCATGTCCCTTTTTCAGTATAACTCCATACATGAAGTTCGAGAACAATTTATCAGTGATCACCACACTCAAGAGTTATGCTGTAAAATCCTTCATTATGTCAAAGATATGAAAATATGGAACAAATACCAATCAGAAGGAGGATTAAGATAAAGTAATACATCCCCCAAATCATTACACATACCTCAACATATGCATATGTTTCATTATGAAACATATGCATATGTTGAGGTATGTGTAATGAGTTCGTTGTATTTACCAGTTACCTAAGGAAAGTTTCTCATTGAATGTCCCCATTTAGGTTAAAGTGGAATGTATTTGTGTTAGAAACGTCCCCAAAAGTCATAAGCATATGGCATACTAATGACTATAGTTGGATATGTTGCGGGATTTTTTTTCTAAAAATAGTATCATGTCCCTTTTTCAGTATAAATCTATCCATGAAGTCTGTAAACAATTTATCAATGATCCCCACACTCAAGCAAGGGTTATGTTAAAAAAAAGAACAACCCCTTCATTATGTCTAAGATTTAAAAATACAGAACAAATACCAATCAGAATGAGGACTAAGATAAAGAAATCAATCCGAAAAGTAGTTACACATACCTTAACATATGCATGTGTTTAATGATCAGAGTTCATTGTATTTACCAGTTCCCTAAGGAAAGTTTCCCACTGAATGTCCCCATTTAGGTTAAAGAGGAGTGTATTTGTGTTAGAAACATCCCCAAAAGTCATAAGTATACTGTACGGCATACCTATGACTATAGTCAGATATGTTTTTGTATTGTTTTTTACAAATAGTGTCATGTTCCTTTTTCAGTATAACTCCATACATGAAGTTCGAGAACAATTTATCAGTGATCACCACACTCAAGAGTTATGTTGTAAAATCCTTCATTATGTCAAAGATATGAAAATATGGAACAAATACCGATCAGAAGGAGGATTAAGATAAAGTAATCCATCCCCCAAATCATTACACATACCTCAACATATGCATATGTTTCATTATGAAACATATGCATATGTTGAGGTATGTGTAATGAGTTCGTTGTATTTACCAGTTACCTAAGGAAAGTTTCTCATTGAATGTCCCCATTTAGGTTAAAGCGGAGTGTATTTGTGTTAGAAACGTCCCCAAAAGTCATAAGCATATGGCATACTAATGACTATAGTTGGATATGTTGCGGGATTTTTTTTCTAAAAATAGTATCATGTCCCTTTTTCAGTATAAATCTATCCATGAAGTCTGTAAACAATTCATCAATGATCCCCACACTCAAGCAAGGGTTATGTTAAAAAAAAGAACAACCCCTTCATTATGTCTAAGATTTAAAAATACAGAACAAATACCAATCAGAATGAGGACTAAGATAAAGAAATCAATCCGAAAAGTAGTTACACATACCTTAACATATGCATGTGTTTAATGATCAGAGTTCATTGTATTTACCAGTTCCCTAAGGAAAGTTTCCCACTGAATGTCCCCATTTAGGTTAAAGAGGAGTGTATTTGTGTTAGAAACATCCCCAAAAGTCATAAGTATACTGTACGGCATACCTATGACTATAGTCAGATATGTTTTTGTATTTTTTTTTAAAAATAGTGTCATGTCCCTTTTTCAGTATAACTCCATACATGAAGTTCGAGAACAATTTATCAGTGATCACCACACTCAAGAGGTATGCTGTAAAATCCTTCATTATGTCAAAGATATGAAAATATGGAACAAATACCAATCAGAATGAGGACTAAGATAAAGCAATCCATCCCCCAAACCATTTGTGTTAAAAACGTCCCCAAAAGTCATAAGCATATGGCATACTAATGACTATAGTTGGATATGCTTTGTAATTTTTTTAAAAATAGTATCATGTCCCTTTTGCAGTATAAATCTATCCATGAAGTCTGTAAACAATTTATCAATGATCCCCACAGTCAAGCAAGCGTTATGTTTTCATTATGAAACATATGCATATGTTGAGGTATGTGTAATGAGTTCGTTGTATTTACCAGTTCCCTAAGGAAAGTTTCTCATTGAATGTCCCCATTTAGGTTAAAGCGGAGTGTATTTGTGTTAGAAACGTCCCCAAAAGTCATAAGTATATGGCATTCTGATGACTATAGTTGGATATGCTTTGGGATTTTTTAAAAGATGTTATCATGTTCCTTTTTTCTGTATAAATCTACCTATAAAGTCAACAAACAATTTATCAGTGATCTCCTCACTCAAGTAAGGGTTATTGTTGTAAAATCCTTCATTATGTCTAAGATTTGAAAATATGGAACAAATACCAATCAGAATGAGGACTAAGATAAAGCAATCCATCCCCCAAATCATTACACATACCTTAATATTATGCAGATGTTTAATAATCAGAGTTCATTGTATTAACCAGTTCCCTAACGAAAGTTTCCCATTGAATGTCCCCATTTAGGTTAAAGCGGAGTGTATTTGTGTTAGAAACGTCCCCAAAAGTCATAAGCATATGGCATACTAATGACTATAGTTGGATATATTGCGGGATTTTTTTTCTAAAAATAGTATCATGTCCCTTTTTCAGTATAAATCTATCCATGAAGTCTGTAAACAATTTGTCAATGATCCCCACACTCAAGCAAGGGTTATGTTAAAAAAAAAGAACAACCCCTTCATTATGTCTAAGATTTAAAAATACAGAACAAATACCAATAAGCATATGGCATACTAATGACTATAGTTGGATATGCCTTGCATTTTTTTTTTTTTAAATGGTATCATGTCCCTATTTTCTGTATAAATCTATGCATGAAGTCGGAGGACAATTTATCAATGATTCCCACACTCAAGTAAGGGTTATGTTGTAAAATCCTTCATTATGTCTAAGATTTGAAAATATGGAACAAATACCAATCAGAATGAGGACTAAGATACAGCAATCCATCCTCAAGATCATTACACATACTTTAACACAGGGGTCCCCAATCCCAGTCCACGAGGGCCGGTGTCCCTGCAGGTTTTAGATGTGTCCTTGATCCATCACAGCTGATTTAAATGGATAAATTACCTTCTCAACATGTCTTGAATTGTGATTCAGGTGTGTTGACTCAGGGTGAGATCTAAAACCTGCAGCGACACCGGCCCTCGTGGACTGGGATTGGGGACCCATGCTTTAACATGAGCAAATATTTAATAATCAGAGTTCATTGTGTTTACCAGTTCCCTAAGGAAAGTTTCCCATTGAATGTCCCCATTTAGGTTAAAGCGGAGTGTATTTGTGTTAACAACGTCCCCAAAAGTCATAAGTATATGGCATACTAATGACTATAGTTGGATATGTTTCATAATTTTTTTCTAAAAATAGTATCATGTTCTTTTTCAGTATAAATCTATCCATGAAGTCTGTAAACAATTTATCAATGATCCCCACACTCAAAGGTTATGTTAATAAAAAAAACCTTCACTATGTCTAAGATTTAAAAATACGGAACCAATACCAATCAGAATGAGGACTAAGATAAAGAAATCCATCCGAAAAGTAGTTACACATACCTTAACATATGCAGATGTTTAATAATCAGAGTTTATTGTATTAACCAGTTCCCTAAGGAAAGTTTCCCATTGAATGTCCCCATTTACGTTAAAGCGGAGTGTTTTTGTGTTAGAAACGTCCCCTCAAAAGTCATAAGAGTCAGGTATACCAATAACTATTGTTGCATATGTTTTTGCAATTTTTAAATGGAGGTATATTTCTGTATTTAGTATTAATCTACCCTTGAGATCAGTGACAAAACCGTTAATGGTCACTGATCGTTAATGACGATCAGTTAATGATCACTGTACTCTGGTACTATATCAATTCAATTTTATTTATGTATATCCTTTTGATTGTCCTCATTCAGGTTAATGCAGTGCATTTTTGTTAGAAATGTCCCCGGAAGTCATAAGAGTCATCTTCTTTGGCAGTTTTTAATTGTCTCTTGTCTATTTGTTATTCATGTTAAATCTACTCGTAACATCAGTGAAAACTAAAATTAAGATATCCATTCTAAAATCGTACAGCTTGTCTTATCACTCACAGATCTTTAATACTGTACTTATTGGTGCCCTGATGTAAAGGATATTTTGATTGCTTCTAATGTAGGTTAAAGTAGTGTGTTTATTAATCATTAAATTAAATCTTTTATGATAGGTTTGGATAGTTTCTAAAAATCAAATGAACTCTTGGTAATTGTGTTCAAATTATCTGTGTTAACAATTCATAGGTGAAATTAGAAATTTCTTTTAGTTTAAATATAATATAAAAACTAGTTTAACTGTCTAATGTTTGCCTTTTTAACTGATGGTTATCTACTCAAGACTAACCAAGCTGAAGCAGCATCATGAGAAATGCCTGAAATGTAAAAAAAAAAATTGATCTGCAAAATCCAGATTCCTCAAGCAATGAGATTGAGTCTCTTCTGTCAGGTATGGAGCCAACAAAAACACAATAGAATAAGAAAACGGATCAAGATGAAGACAGGGGACCAGGGACTTCTTCCCAGTGAACATATTTGGAAGCAAAGTTCTTGCCTTACAATTTGCTGGTAACAAACACTCAATAGTACAGATTATTTTTTTTTATCCAAGTTTCTCTGCATTAATGATGTGCATATAAACTCCCAAAACAACACAGTAGTAATAAATGCAGTCAAAAATTTAAATTGTTCTGTGGCCGAGACATTGGACATAGTTTTGATTTCTTCAAGATAAATAGAGACCTTAATTATTGTTTAGATTATTGTTAGATTGGGTAGTTAACATTACATTGTACTTTGAAGGAATTGCCTTTAAGGGAAGTAATATCCCCAAAACTGACATAAAATAACTTGTGTATGTGTGTATTGCTGAAGACCCAAAAGGGAAGTATGGTCCCCAAAACTGACATAAAATAACTTGTGTATGTGTGTATTGCTGAAGACCCCGAATGGAAGTAAGGTCCCCAAAAGGGGCATAAAATAGTTTGTGTATGTGTGTGTCGCCGAAGACCCCAAATGGAAGTAAGGTCCCCAAAAGTGGCATAAAATAGTTTTTTTTATCTGTGTATCGCTGAAGACCCCAAAGGGGACATTAAACATTCCCAGTCCCCAATGGGAAGGTAAAAATACTGTCTGGACAAAAGTTGCTTAAAATGAAAATCTCAAGTGATTTTTTATTTCTGTGGTCTTGGAGGAGTAAAACTGAGTTGCCAGCTTGCTTCTAAACCATACAGAAAGTGGTGTCCCCAAAGGGGGGGAGTTAAGATATGTGACCCCAAACGGGACTTAAGCGAGTATGTGTGTGTGTGTGTGTGTGTGTGTGTGTGTGTGTGTGTGTGTGTGCAAGGTTGAATGAGTCCATCAGTCTTCTTTGCACTGATTAATAAGGGACACGCTGAGAAATATGAGAACTGGGAGGGGCTGGTGTTTGTATGCCAGTGGTACCTGCATGTTATCAGCACATTACACCAAGTAAAAATGCACTTTTTGTTTATACAAGTTACCGCGCTGTTTACTGAGAATCCCTGGGAGATCTGTCAATGATGAGGACCGGTCTAAGTAAGATAAGTGGCAGGAAGGTGATTCAAAATGTTTTAGTTATTTGAAAGCAGGAGCAAGTTGCGTCAATACAGAGGATGGTTCTGTGAGCATTAGGGTAAAGTGCATGAGCAATAATAATTTGGACTATTTCCTTGGAGGAATGTAGAGATGGTTGGTGATGAGTAGAGGGGTTTGCGTTTATGAAACAGCATTCAGTGATGGTTTGATAAGGTATCTAATCGAAATGTACCACTCACTTATTTCTCCTGCAAATCGATCCCCAGATATTTGGCTGCTATTACATCAAGATCAGCAATTATTTAATCTGATTTTTTCCCCTTTTCAAAAGTTCATAAATGTCTTTAATGTCTTTGTCTTAATATTTCCCCTGGCAGAAAATCCGTATGTATTGATTTACAAATGAGGGGTCAAAGGTGTTGTTAGAACCAGCAAAGATTTAAGATAGTTTGACTGATAACCTTTAAATGACATAAAACTAATATATTTAGTGGTGTTTAATTTAGTCAGTGTTGATGATTAACTGTGCAGTTATTTGAGTACTTATTACCTGTATCAAAGGTGTTCCTCTGTATCACTATAAACTGAGTACACTGCTGATTAGAACCACTGGGCTCGAGGAAATTGTGATCCCTATTACCTACTTCTGTGATTCAAAATCAGCAGATGACTTAATAGGGAAAATAATTACAAGTGGCAGCTGCATTTCGAGTTGGGCCTTCTTCAGATCACCTGGAATCGGTTATACCAACACTGATTCCATAAGGAGCCTAACCTGTCTCCTAACAAGTACTGAAATTAGGACAGTTAGCCTGCACCAGCCAGTTATTTACACTGCACTGAGCCAAGTAGTCATTATTATGCAAATTCATTCAATTGCAAAAGTGGGGAGAGAGTGGTCTTGTGAAGATGAGGAATTGAAGATAATTAGCAAGAAGGCATTTTGTTTGAACCCAGCCACTTCGACTTGGGATGCACTACGAAGATTGGGTGATAAACAAGCAATGAAAACACACAAGGGGAAAGAGAAAAAAGACAACAAGCGCTTTCATCTAAACCCACACAGAGATAAGTCTAAGGAATACTCGGCTGTTGTGTTGCTAAATGTTGCTGGTAGACAGCTTTGGAATTAGCCATCTCCAATCTGATTGTCCCCAGCACTTTAATCTGTAATGCAGATAAATATGGCTCCAAACTCTTTGGGAGAGTGGCTGCCGATGCCCCGGGTCTGGCCATCTAACAGCGTCTCTCTAAATGGCTTTGACTGGCAATGAAACGAGACTGTGGCAGCAGCACTGATGTGATGTTAGCTCGCTCTCTCTGTTTGTCTGTCTGCCTGCTTGTTGTTCGCTATAGGTATCATTGTTTCCATTCCATTTCACAGCAATCGGCCTTGGTGAGAGAAAGTGCTTTTCTATCCTTGAGCTGTGTCTTTGTCATATCAAGGCCTCTAGCTTGAGCTACAGATTTTTTATATAAGCGTAAGAATGTGTGTATTTGTATGCTTATCTAACGTATGTGCCTGTAGTTAGAGCAGTTTAACTTTACAGTACATAGATTTTTAATGTGTGCAAGTGAGTATGTGCAAAAGTGTGTTTGTGAGCACTGAATGGTTAAGAATGCTGATGGATCTATTTTAGGCTAAAGGCTCTCTGTCAAACGAAATTGCATTAGTATGACAACAGACATTCAAGGCTTGTTGAAAGCAGTCACTAGAATAAAGAATCTTTTATCAAATCCAGGCTTGCACATTTTACAAATTGTATGCAAAGACCTTTCTTCTGCTCTTTAATTTTTCAAAACTGACAAAACACATTTTGTGTGGCAATTTCAATCGGCTGTTTTCTCTTTGTGTCTTTTTTGACATATGCATATTTTGGGTACCTACTAACAGTGGCTGGCTTTGATTTAATGAGTGTGTCGTCAGCAAAGCAAAATTTTAAGAAAACACATTTATGCACTGTGCAGCTCTGACAGTGTTAGAAGCCGATTCCTTTCAGTTTTAATTGCGTCCTGATAACATAGGTAGAATGATGCTAGGAGTAATTAATCACGCAACTCTTTTGTAAGTACATTTATAACACACACACACAAGTAGACTCACAGAGACGCACACACACACACACAGGGCTGTGGCAAGGTGATCAATCAACCTACGGCAATGTTCCAAACACACCATCATTCCCTCCATGGCTGCCTTTATCAACAGGCTAATTTGTCTCCCTCTGCACCTCAAACATTATGAGTCCTCACACATTTAGCCCCACACCTTTCCCTTTTATCTTTCTACCCACCACTTAATACAGCAATTAGAGAGCTGTGGAGGTTGCAGCTTCCCATTAACTCATGCCAGCTCAGGGTAGTTGCCACAATCACATACTGTAACCTGTAGCCTGCTGTGACAGCTACAGTGTTCGGAAGACAAGGCAATTGCTACCTCAGCCCAGTTTCCCTCCCTCTACCTTTTCCCTGTCTCTACTTTTCATAACACGTCCCACAGTTACTCTTATTACATTATTTCTTGCATACCAGTCTCATCGATCTTCCTGCTTGCAAATCTTCCGTCTCATATGCAGGCTCACTGGGTTGATAAAGCAATCAGCACTACTGTAGCATTAAGTAGGTAAACATATTATCACTGCCGCGCTGTGCTCTCTCTCCTCCCCCTTTTCATTTCCTTATAGTTGCCCACACCTTGTGTCTCTCCCCTTCACTCTTTCCTTGCTCTCGCATACTTTTCTGCTTTCATGTGCTCCCCCTGCTCTTGTTCTGCCCTCATCCTCCAATCTTTCATGTTGATTTCAAAACTGGCAAGTCCACAGATGAAAAGTGGAATGGAGTCAGTTGAAGAGAGCCAATTTCCTCTTCTCTTGTGAAGATTAGCTGAGGCTCATTGGAACGTATGCTTTGTGTTAAAGAGCCTGCCAAATGACAGAACACGGTTGGGGAATTCATAATTATCTTTTTATTACACTGCATGTATAATGACTGCCCCTATTATAAAGCTCAGGACGATGTACACAATTACATTGCCCCAGACAGTTGTGAAACAGGTGCATCTATTGTACATTATAGCTGATGTCTTTTTGATAGCGAAACCATGTATTTTGGCCATTTTCTATATTTGTTTATTTGCGATGCATGGTTTACTGCGAAATGTGATATTTTGCAAATAACATTACGGAGAATCAAACGGCATTGCCTATTAATGTGGTTAACATCGTCATAATATGTGCGCACACTATTGGAGCTTTGGAGGTGAAATGAATGGAATTTCCTTTATCGAAGCAGCAAAGCTGTTTGCAGTATTTACCATATTATCTGAATTATGTGCAATTTTGAGAAACAGTGAGACCTAGTGGTGAATAAAATATGAGGGCTCATAGAGGGTAGAGCATCTGTTATAGATGTAGCCTGAAGGCATTAAGAATGACTGTGGATTACCATACAGTGCTATACCAAAGTGTTGTCTTCATTCCTGGTTTACGTGCAGCTGCTGTATTATTTAAAGGTGGTATGGGAATATGCACATTTTTCCCGACTAAAGGTTTAAAAGGTTTGAGGGATCACAGGAGAAAAAGAGGACCATTTCAAAAGCAGGAGTGTGTCAGCAATACATTGAGAGCTTTTGCAGTCTTTGCACTTGTCACCTATGCATTTTTATTTATTTTTTTGCACGCAGTTTCAGATTAAATTCCAAGTATTTTTCTTAAAATTGAATTTTTTCCTGGTCCCATTCTTGCAGACCTTGAAAATTAAATTGGAAGGAGAATTCCAAGTTTGTAGTAGTGTTTGCCTGGTTTAGGGAATGTGTATAAATGCAATTGAAGGGATGCTTTGAGTGAATATTTACAAATACCTACACATGGTCTTATCCGTGATGCCAAATGGTACAGAGTTCAGCAAGGGCTGGGTTTATAGGTTTTTAAATGAGAGTGGATCAGAACAAATGGGTGGTTTGGCTGTAGTATTTCTGTCATCCCACCACAAACAGAAAAACAACAGGACTGCAGGCTTGTGAATAGACTCTGTTATTAACCCCATAAATCACAGGACTGCTGATGGATGCCATATATGAAACAATTCATCAGATTTTCTCGCTCTCTTTCTCATTTGCAGTCTCTCACACACACACATAAGCCCATACACACAAGCACATGTACAAACACGCAAGCTCGAAAAGTACTAAATGTTTCAGCTCTTTCCCACAGTGTAGCATGACATTGCATTTTGGTCACGAAGAATGTTTTCTTTTTCTTATTTTTTTCTTCTGCCAACCTAAACAGGAATGGATGATTCCCTAAAAACTGTTCACATCCTAACTGTCCTAACAACTTGTGTTAGACAAGGTATTTGCTGCTTGGCGAGCAAGAGAAAATATCTCTCCACGAATAATCCCGTTGACTCTTGTGGATTGTGTGAAGGAAAAAAAAATAGAGGGTAGATAAGATTATAGGTAATGAAGAGGAATGGATTGAGGCAAAGCAGATGGAAAAATGGAAGGAGTCTTAACTCCATGACCAGCAGCTTTGTGATAGTGATTTAAGAGGTCAGAGAAGAAAGATAAAGGCTTGTGCATTATTAATGCTGAAGGGATCTAACTGATGTGACTGCAAGTTTCTGCTGGTGTTCCTGCTGCAGAAAAACGATAATTCATCAAAGTGTGTTATCACTGCCTCATGCAATAACATGTTTGAATCTGTATCTGCTCTCATTCCTGTTTCTTCATATTGTAAAAATAGAACAAATACCTGCTTTTTTAGCTAGCTGTCACTTTCCTGGGGTGGAAGTATACATGAACTGAACTAAATGCACCAAAATGAATTTTTAAAGTCAGTTCTGCAGGAATTTGACCTCTTTCTCTGTGGAAGTGCTTGAAAAAATATTTCCCTTGGTGTTTGTGAAACTGGAGAATATTTATCTACAAGTGTGGAAAGTTTGTGCAACGCAGGCTGGTGAAACTGCAAACACTGTTACCAGTACACAGTCGGGTCCTTGCGCATGTGGCGTTCTCCTAGAATTGTGTGTTTGTGTCTGTTGCCCGTATTTGTACGTGCATGTTTGCGTGCGAGATTGAGTGTAAGCTTGATGTTTGCTGTCGCTCCCAGTGTAGATTGATGGCTTATGGACAGGTAATTTATGACCTCTTTGTGGCAGGCGGAGAGAATGGTGACATGTGACTTTCCCTGCAGAAAAAATAAATGTTGCTGTGGAGCCCACATCACCTTACCCTCACTTGTTTTTGAAAGAACAGATTTTGTTTTTCTGTCTTCTCAAAAGCTCTGTTTTTATGCAGTAATAGTATACTAATTTCTCTTTCCTAAACTAATAGTTGTTAAAAAATTCACCCTCAGTGATTGATAAATACATGAAATATAGCCAATGGTTTTTTTTCCATATGCTGCTACTAAATGTTTTAAACCATCATATTATAAGACACATGCTGAAACTGAAGAACAAAGAGAACACTACAGGACTTAATCATTATAGAAGTTATATTGCAATGTAATAATAATACTGATGATGATGATGGGGTCAGGGTTGGAACCTTGGTCTTATGTTTGGAGTGGAGGAATGGAACAGGAGAGAAACCAGCTGGGGCTCAGGTGCTAGAGCGGGTCATCTACCAATCGGCAGGTGGATCAAACGACGACTCTTACAGCTCATGTGCCAAATTATACTTGGGCAAGATAGTGAACCCCGATCTTGTCCCCAGTGCATCCATCAGTGTGTGAAAGAGCGTGGGAATGTTGTATGAAAGTGCTTAATTATAGATAAAAGCAACGTGTGTGTGAATGAGATTTGCAGTAGAAAGCGCTCCGAGTGCTCAAAAAGGCGCTATATAAGAAGCACTTCATTTAACATTTAATTATAAGCTATGTTTAAGATTGTGACAAATGAGATACTAACACTATGGCACTGGCACTATGAAATTGATGACCTAAAAATAGGAAAATGCATCAAAAATAGTAAACACCACTAATTTTATTGGTCTCTAAAATCTGACATCAGTAAGTGCTGCCAATACAGTTCATCACTTTATTATTTTTTGCTCTAATTAGAGTTGTGCAAAAGTTGTACTCCACCACTGCTGGCAGATTCTCAATGACTTAGCTAGTTTAGGGTTACTGCATGTCTCTGATAGCTAGCTAAACTGGACAACTGGCTGAGAAACAGCACAAACTGCCACAGTCAACGTAGCCTGAAGGGCCTTACATGTATCACATGTCTTCATCTTATTAAAGTTGAAGAATCTGAACTTGTTGTTGTAGCCAGGAGTGATACCAAATCCACAATGCATTATCTGGCAGTTACACGTGTGTCCTTTGTCCTCTGCAAGATTGGTTGAAATATTTTCGATTAAATAATTTATTAAAGGCAATCGATACACTCTTAAAATTACACTATAGTCCTGAAACCACACAGTTGGACTCATTGATTAATCATTAGCTGCCTTACATTTCACCACAGTTTTTTCTCTGTGCCCATTATTAACCATGTATGTCTGACCCTTACCTCGCTGCTCAGATTCCACCTCTAGCTGTCTTTGTTTTGCCTCTCTCTCAGTAGGGAGCTGGGGACTTTGACATGCCAGCCATCATTTACAGGAATATGGTGTAAAATCGATCTCATGGAGAAGTCTACTGCAACAGTAAATTTGTGAGGGCTGCAGATTAATTTCAAGGTCTTTTTGGGGGAACATATGGTCTGTCTGAAATGGGGAGAACACATGAAGGTGTGATATCATATTGTAATTTATCATGTGGCTATATTCTCTGTTGCCTGTGCGTCTGTGCCAGAGGTTTATTGAAAGGACAAGACAGTTTCATTTGAGCTGAAATAAACATCAAATGGTGGCCCAGCTCAATCAATCGCTTTGTCCGTCCAAGTAATTCTTCCCCAGAGATGAAGGCTGTAGTGAGAGGAGCAAGAGCAGGAAGTAGAATGGCAGAGAGGGAGAGAAATGTGTGAGCAGAGGTTGCCTGATGGATGGGCAAGTTATTACACCATGGGGAGGACGTGTCATTTATTGCCAGTTGCCTGTCTCTTGTTGCCTCTTGTTTCTTTTATGGCAGTGATTACAGAGCGGATGCATGGACAAACAGCTCCCTCAGAGATCCCCATAAGCCATATAAAACACATGCAGACAGAAACACAAGCAAACTGGATTCTAACCTTCCACAGCAAGCCGGTGCACCGCCAGGACAGACAGGGCATGTTGTGGGTAAGAGTTAGATTAGCGAGGTCTACTACAGGATGTGTCTGTCCCTAATATGATGTCTTGCTAAAGCCAGAGTCCAACAGACCTTGAACAACTTCTTTTGTTTCTTGCTACCAGGAACTGTAAACAAATACAAAATCTGCTGCACACAGAAATCGTTAGTGTGTCTGCGTAAGACTGTGGCTCATCCCCAGATCAGTCGAGCAAAATGTCTGTGGTAGAGCTGGAAAAACACAATCACAAAAACAACTGTCTGAAGAATGTAGCTGAAGGAAATGAGTATTTATTTTATTGCATTTTTTTCTTTTTTATGGGTACATTTTAATCTGAATAAAAATGCAGACCAGGCCAGCCTTAAAAAAATATAATTGTATTTGCCCAGACTTAAAGAAACTGATAATAGACTGTATTGTTGAATACCACATTGTCTATTTAAAGGCGATCACTGGAAGATATGAATTGCCTCCTTCTTTACACTTTACATTTCCATTATACAGAATTTGCAAACTTCTACCCATAAAAAAAGACTTAAGTCGCTGCTCGGGAGATTTGTGCCCATGTTCATTGTCTCCTAATCACTCAGCTATCAAGCCAGCCCCACTGCTCCAACTTTTTTATCCAAGGACAGTGGCAATTTAGTGGTGCCTGTTCCTGACACTGTGCCAAGCCATGCTCTTCTTTGTTGTCCTATTTTTCATAACGCCACTTTCTTCCGGGGCTAAACAATAACAGAAGGGAGGGCCTTTAATAAGCCTCCATCTCAGCACTGTGGAGCTCAGGGGCGTGTGGCAACAGTAACTGTGTGTATATATTATTGATGGCTGGCACCTTGGCCCTATGTTTGCAGTGGAGGAACGGAACAGGAGAGAAACCAGGTCATCTACTGCGCTATGGAGAAAGTGCCGGAGGCCCAGCTGACTCACCCAACCAACATTATTGCATTATTATTGCATTTCTTTCATTACTGCTATCACCTGCTTTTTCAGTACCTCTGGCTTGGAGTCACAATTCCCAAAGAGTTTTCCTCATGGCCTTACGGAGAGTCACTTCTCACAAATTTACCTGTTCTGTTACACACACAGATGCTTTACTGTTTCTCTCAATCCTCCCAATCTTAACAGCCCCCTTTCTCTCGTCCGGTGTGTGAAGTGTTTTTCACATCTTTGAAGAAAAGTAACATGATTAGCCTTTGAAAAAACATCACTTCAATTCAATGTTGTTGAGTTGCTGCAAGGGATAATTTGCTGGACCAAAAATGTTTTGCTACAAATATTTAAACAATCTTTTACTCTAGGGTAATATTTTAGCCTAGTAGATGGTTATTTCCCATTTAATAGCCTGGTTTTACACATGCATTTGTGTTATGGGATGCAATTAGGATGGACAGAATGTTGTTGTTCAGAATTATGTTTTGAGGTCAAAAGCACAGTAAACACCTCAGATATATCACATTGACCCCCAGTGTGTTTTTTGTTTTAGAGGGGTGCATTAATTTGTGCTGCCGAAATTATACTGCACTACATGTAACACCCACATGTTTAAAGTGAAGTAATTATAATTTGTGGGTTGAGTAGAATGGTCACAGAGTTTGTAAACATTGATGCAGAGCATTTGTATCCTAGTCATATTGCTCTTTCTGTCTCCAAGAAGGCAACTGTGGGTGTTTGATCTCATTAATGTGGTGATTAAGTGTTCATTGTCTCATATTTCTCTACTAGAAAAGATTCTACTCTCTTTATGTGGCTGTGAATTGTAAATGTAATGGGACTAAATGATACTATCACATCCTGCATGAGCCATTACTGTTTCAGGGTAAATGTGTTTCCCAGAATTAGCAGTAGGTCGGCCCATTGTGTTATCACACGTAGTGATCACGGGCATGAATGCCTCACTGAAATGTTTCCTATTCAAATGGTTAAAATACACAATTAAAAGTGCATAACTGCAACTTTATTCAGTAAAATGTTCCTGTCTGATTTCAGTCACTGATCCATTTGATTGGGCTGATACAACCATGACACAGCCTACCATGATATTTATGTACTTGGTATATTGGTACTATGAACCAGAAATTTAGTAGGTAGTACCAATACCACAGAATTGCATGATTCTCAATACTGGCATAATGTTAGTTTAAGCAGTTATATAATGTTAGCCACTGTAAACATGTTAGCCTATGAAAGGCTATGCATAGTTGATTTTTACAAAGACATTGCCAGCTGCCTTACACAAGATGGTAAGCTGTGTTTCAGGAAAATAATGCTTTGACTGCTGTTGGATGTTGAGCTAAAACTGCACCAATTTCACCTTGAATTATTTGAACACATCTAGGTTTGGTCTTTTAGGTGTTTCTCTGAACTGGAAGCCTTTCCTTTTGGTATAGAAAGATATGACAGTTTCCGTTCTGGTGGCCTCCATGGTTTGTTTAAACCATCACCTGTTGGATTTATGTCATACAATATTATGGAATTTTGATCTTTGTTAAATTCGCAATTATATATTAAATTAGAGCTTTTTAAAGTTTATAATTACGCTGTGTTGTAAGGTGGAAGTAGTTTTGTTGCTTTTCTACTGAGTATGGCGATGTAATCTATAACTCAACAAATTATGTTCATGCTTAGCCACTCACTGTGTATGGCATATTTATTACCTTTATCTAACCAGGATGTTCTATTGATTTCAAATCTCTTTTACTAGGGAGAACTGGTCAGGAGAGCAGCCGTAGAAACTCAAAACATCTAAGAAATCCAAAAAATACGACATGGTTGGAAATGGAAAGAAATTCTGTGCTTAAAACAGAACATTAATACTGAAAATGTATCTGTTTTAAAACACCAGCACTCCAGCTGACTTTGTGTATTGTACATCAAACAAATAAATAGATTAAAGCATTTCTTTTTAATCTAGCATAGAGTGATTTTCCAAAGTATTTCTAGATTTTCTAGATTTTTGATTGATTGGTGGATTGAAAGGAAGTTCAGCAATTCATCACCATCACATTTATTTTGATGGATTTAAAAAACACATGTTTTCAAACATGTACTGAATATCTTCACGATTTGGGGAAAAAATGTATTGCTGGGAATGGTGGGATATTCGCTATTTTCTGATATTTCATGGACTATTATTTTTTACTATACCCTAGTTGTGCTCATGTAGTGGCCGCTTTCTTTTATTTATTTTTAAACTGCGTGTGTTTGTGTGTGTATGTGTGTGTATGTGTGTGCATGCTCTGTCTGACAAACCATCGCTGGCCTTGTTTAATGGAAGGGTCACTAGAGGTCATTCAGGGCCAGAGCCGACCACGGGCCACGCATTCCTTGGGTCACTCATAATTACCCGGCTTGTAGCCTGGGGGGG
The DNA here is from genome assembly GCF_964374335.1 of Astatotilapia calliptera. Taxonomy (NCBI): domain Eukaryota; kingdom Metazoa; phylum Chordata; class Actinopteri; order Cichliformes; family Cichlidae; genus Astatotilapia; species Astatotilapia calliptera. The sequence goes on from NC_137435.1 coordinate 10,292,667, forward strand.
CGCCATAAAAATGAGATAGGCCATCTCAATCTCCACTCTTCTTGGCCAAGCCTTTTCCTGCGCTAGTTTTAAATGTGTTCAGCGACCCCCAACAAAATACTTCCATATACTACAGTGAAGTGTCCCTGGGTTGTCAGTCATGTTTTTTTGTTTCCCTTTTTTCCCCATCAGATATGATGTAGGAAGTTATATGAGCATATTAGCCAAGACCTTTAATGTTTTTATGGACCACCTCTGAAAATTGTTTGTTTCAGTAGTTGTGTTTTCCTCATCACACAAGTATAAAATATTTCATCCTTATTAGAAACCTGCATAGCTCACTAATAATTGATAGCATGAAGGCAGGGTTCCATCAGAGGAATAGCAATGAGCATTATCTCTTACACCTTTTATGGGGAAGTAAGTGCTCAGGAGTTGTCTTGTTTTGCATTTGATCATTAAGGCTATCATGAGCTCTGCACAACAGATAGGGCGGGGTTTTTTATGGGTTTCATTTATAGCACTCAAACTAAAGGATCTAGTACATTAAATTGGGTAGACAAATAGCTACAACACGTAGATGCAGAGTGTAACTATGTGTTTTACATGTCAGGATATGTAACTGAAGTTGAAATGAATGTCTTTGTTGGTGGTTTGGGGCAGTGAGGCTCCAGAATAATGGTTGACTAATCCACATCCTCAACTTTACATATTTCATGGAACTATAGTTAATTTTTTCCTCAAGTACATCATTTTCTTTTCAAATCTTCAGCTCTTTGTTGTCTCGTTCTGACTTGTTCCCCAAATGTCATTTTCAGCGTGTCTTGTATGCTCATCATTCATCTTCAGGCTCCCATAAAATTGAGACAGTGATTTCTTTTATGGCTATTATTAGGGATGGTGTCTGTCTTCAGAAGCCTGCACAAAAGTGTGAGTGGTCCCTTGTGCACTGTTTCATATCAAGGTTAACTTGTAGTGATTAGAATAAGGAGATGAGTAGTTGCCATGGGGATGAAGGAAATGGTAGTGGAGAGGATGATAAGCCTAAAGTGTCTCAAGTCTGATGTTTGTGTTGCACTGCAAACAAAGCTAATCTAAGCATTGTTCATATGTATCATTTTTTTTTCTCCTTTTGCAGTATGGTGTGATGATGTAACAGATTCCTCTTACATGATTATTACTACAGTTGAACCGTAGTCTAATATTGTAATTACTTACTTGAATACAGTATTTTATTTTTTACTTTTTTATACCTACAGATGATGGAATGTATTCACTTATGTATTTCTTTATTTCTGGTTTAGAGGGATAATTGTAATTATTATGAACGATAATGAGTAATCAAATGTTATTTTATATTATAAATGTTTGCATTCAGCGATTATACAAGCAAGATAATTAAGTACTTTTATTCATTTTTGCTGTGACTCTGTCATTTTGTCTTATGAATCCAACACACACTTTTTCTTTGTTGTAGTCCACTTTTGCACCTCCCTAAAAACAAACAAAAAAACACTCACAGATCTCCTGCTTTGTAGGCGTTGCCCAGCAGGGATCATTGTTTGCCAGTGTAGGACAAAAACATTAAAAAACACCCCCAAGTCATTTAGTTATTTGGTTTTCGGTTAAGCCCTAAGAAAATCAGATGTTTCAAAGAAAATGTCAGAACAAAGATCAATAAATGCATAATGCTTCTAAAACTGAGCAATCTGAATTGTAAACAATCATCATCTCAGTATTTATTATAATATTTGTGATTATGATTTTGGCTATAATCATAATCAAAGCTAGCTTGTAATATTTTCCATTAACCGATGAGTTTTGGTTGGCCGTCTGAACTGTTGCTTTGGGAATTCTGGCATCTGTCTTTGAAAAATATGCATCCACAAATAGTATTCATGTGATATTGAACAATTTTCTCTAACTTAACCTCTTAAACAGCACTTTGTTTACAGTACTGCCAACTATTTCAACAATCTAGGCTCCATCTTGGATGGAATTTCTGTTCTTTGACATATTTTTTAAGTAACTGTTTAAGGCTCTTTATAGAAAATCCCCTTGAAATCATAATCGCAAATTATGTAAAACCCTAATCTCAATCTGTTGTTATCAACTGGGTCATCTTCAGTCATTACAAAAATTGTGTCTTTAGTGAAGGAAATTCTCAAAGTTGTGTTCATTTTGTTACAAAGACTGTATAATTGGTGATTTTGACCATTTCTATAGCTCCATGGCATCCGCTTCTTCTATGGAGTTAAGCCAAAATCCTATTCAGTGTATGTTTCCCTTGGCAGTGCCTTGAACATTCAATCTATAATCCTTGGAGGAAAGGGCTAATGCCCCATGATCGCCCCCGTGAGAGGTACTATCCTCACATCCCTAATGCAGAGCTTCTTCTCCCTGCTGCCGTCCCCAACAACACAATAATTAATGAGCTCGAACAGCCTATCACTGTACAAACCTCCCTGCCCAATCTCAGTTATCCACATCATGGAATGATAATTTGACTTACGTAGGTGCTAATTTCATATAAGTTAAAAGGCAATTAGGAAAATGTGTCTTTTTGACAGGCAGAGGGATTAAGGCTAAGCTGTGATGCCACCAGTCTTCAGAGGCTTCAGGCTTATACTGGGTATGGAGGCCTCTGCTTGGCAACAACATTATCGGTCATCACATTAATAACCCCATATTTCACATCTCCATTTGATGTGCTACATTTAATTAAAGTGTGAGGTTGTGTGACGAATTAATGCCTAATTGGAAAGCACCTCTTGAACAATCTCTTTGCCCTACACCAGATGTGGTTAGTTATGTGGTGAGATAAGTTGCCTTTTCTTGTGTCCAAGGCTAAAATAAATAAAACTGGACACATTTTATGGATGCACATATTTCTTTTGATACATTACTAGAGTATGTCACCTGCAGAACTATGCATTTCAGAAACAAGGCGTCTTCAGTGATGCAGTTTGACACAGCAGTGTTTGTGTGTAGGATAGAAGGTCGTTGCATACAAGAGTATCAACTACACAGGTAAAACTCACCTGCCAGCTAAAATTAAGGGTAAAAGCTCTGAAAATGTGGACAACTGGACCCAATCTTCGGCTTAGAAACCTCAAACATCTGCTATTCCACATTATAGTCATAGTTCAAATCTCATAAAAATGTAAATTTGCCATAAGGTGCAGGAGAGTGCTTAGAAAATGATTTATAAATACCTCTGACATACTGTGTATTTTCTATGCATATATTTCTCTCTTTGAAAGCTAGTGGATGGGAATTTGAGCTAATCTGACATTTCATATACCTCAGACTATTTTGGGAGATACTTAAAGATAGAGGTTTTCTCTCCTACCTCAGCATTCCCTGAGCGTAGAAATGATGATTATTGTGGATTTGCATAGAAGTGTTGTTAACGAGTTTACTCATACCGTTTAGAGCCTAAAAAGCAATTTTCACCTAGGCAGTAACCATGCAGGATATTGAAGTATGATATATGCTCAGTTCCTTGGTTCTGCTTATTCCTGAGGACATTTTGACTGTTGTTTAACTTGCTGTTCTCTCTTTAGATCAGGTTTTCTGGGCCTGATTGTTTGTCTTGTGCGTGTTCTGCTCTAAAGGAGACCTAACAAATTGAATTTGTTTAATAGTGGCAGACAAACTAGCTCCCATTACAAACAGGTTAGCCCCATTTACCCTTTTCCTTGTTTCAAATTAAAGCATCAATGTTACACTTGAGCTTGTCAGTCCACTGAACTCCCTCCTGCTGCACATCAGGCAAGTTTTTATTTTTTCATTGTGTAGCTGTTTATCTCCACTAGATATGTTCTCGTGCCGGCATGTTTTTCATCATTTGTACCTCATGCTGTAGTAATGACTCTCAGGAACTTGATTAATGCGAGTATTGATTTCATTGTTAAATGCATGGACTCCAGTGTAGAATTCATCAAAATACAGTTGCATATAATTAAATTGTCTGTTTATATTTAATGGCTCTACATAATTATAAATTATTAAAACTGACACTGGTATTTTTAACACAGGATAATGATGCTGTCTGTTAATATGTTTATTATGTTAGAAATGAAGGCGAAGGTTCATCCAAATTCAAACACATGGTCTCATTTCAGGTGTACAGTACTACAAGGAGCATTCTGGGCTACATGAATGTAATAAAAAACGGCTGGTAGGACAATGAAAGACCAGTACTGAGAATGCGTATATTAATAAAGACCTTTATTATTGAAATGCATCTTCTTCAGTAATTTTTTCAGGTGGCCTCATGTGGATATCTGTATATAAATGTCCTTTTTGTAACTGGCATTTAAAATACAAGCACTTAAACTGTTTTGACGAAGAGGGGAGGTCACTGGGACTGGATTGAAGCTTAATGTGACATTTCTTTCTTGTATATTAACAAAAAATGTTTCATTAAGACCACAATCTTTAAGAATGTTGAAAAGTAATCAAACCTGAACTGTTAAATAAAAGATAACGGAAACATCCTCAATTTTTAGAGTCAGCTGTGCTTTTTATCTCTAATCGAGTCAATGATCCACTTTCCTATTCTTGGTAGTATTTTCTGCTCTTACTACTCTCTCCGTTGTCCATCATCCCTACTATAGCTATAAAAAAAAATCCTACACATACCCACCCCCACACATACAGACACCATTTTTGGGTAGTGGGATTATGGACTGTGTCCCAATGCATCCATATTTCAGGGTTGTATCTCTAGTGTCACTCTGCATCTTGTCTGTGGAAGCAACAAGAAGGATTCAGCTTGTGTTTAAGCATGTTTATGTTGCTGACCCAGTTACTGGATTCTTGCAGCGTTAGATATGTGGGCAGGGTGGGGCAGAATGTAGACATCATTTATTTCAGTTTAGCTTTGCATTGTAATAGAGATTTACACATTCACACATGAGCACAAATGAACGACAATACATAGGCATTCAGTGGTGCACACACAAACACACACACCTCTCTAAATTATATGTGACGAGCGCTCAATCACTTGACCAATCCTTGAACTTTATGTGATTCTCATAAATGGCATTAGAAAAAGGCACAAGCGTAGAGCTTCTTCAGATGCTTTAGAGTAGCTACATTGTAAAAATACAAATTAGCTCCCAGTGGATGGGTAATGGAATACCTACGCTGAGCAGAGAAAGTGGTTAGATAACCAGGGAGACACAAAACCATGTGGAATGCTTTAGAGTTTCGTTTAAAATCCAAGGTATTCAATAATGTAGAGAGAACTTTGAAAGCTCAGCCGAGTATTCAAGCACAGAGGATGTCAACAGTGTTGGGAAAGTTAAAGGTACAGCTCGTTCTGAGCAGCGACTGCGGTGGGTGTGTGAGCCTGTGTGTGACGAAGATGCAGACGCAGCGCAGAGCGTGTGGGAGCAGGGATGCTGTTATGATATGGTGAAATGACATGAAAACAACAATCTGGTATATTTTCATGTTCAGGTTTTTGGGCATTTCTGTTGCATTGCCTACAGTCAGGTTAAAACTGAACTTTGTGATGTCATGTTTACCAGAATTACTGCAAGACGTCAGCCTGTTATTTGAACATTCAACACATGAAGTAATACAGAGCTCTTATTGAGTCACCACTCTTCATTATTCCCTTTCTCATATTTTTCAATACTCATTTTACATCATCTTTGTATCAGATGATGTGAAATCTGTTTACAGTTCTTGTTGTTCATTGCAATATACACTTACCAGCCACTTTGTTAGGTACACCTGTTCAACTGCTGTTAACGAAACAAACTATTTAATCCTCCAATCACTTGGCAACAGGTCAGTGCATTTAAGCATGTAGGTATGGTCAAGACTTTGAATGTGGAGTGGTTGTTGGTGCGTGATGGAGTGGTCAGAGTGTTTCAGAAACTGCAATCATCTCTAGGCTTTGGAGAATGGTCCAAAAAACACCCAGAAAATATCCAGAGAGCAGAAGAACACTCCTGTCATTCAGGAAACGGAGGCTGCAACTTGCAGAGTCTCACTGAAATTGGTTAATATAAAATAGGAAAAGTGTTCTGCTGCAACTTTTGTTATCCTGTTTAAGTGTCCTGTTTCGCTTCAAGGGTTCAGGCCGATCGAAGTGATGTTTTCGTGTGGGGGATATGTTCTTGGCACACTTTGGGCACTTCAATAAAACCGAGCATCGTTTAAATGCAACATCCTACCTGAGTACTGTTGCTGTCTATAATCATTCCTGTACCACGGTGTGCCCATATTCTGATGGCCGCTTCCAGCAAGATAACAGAGCATGTCACAAAACTCAAATCATCCCAAACTTGTTTTGAAGTGGCCAGTGAGTGCCTCACTTCACAATACCTACCCCGCTGGGTTTTTACATCAACTCATGCACATCTTTTGTGTACTTAGTAAAGGTTAAACCACCATAATTATCTTGCAGCAATTAGGGGATAATAGATACATAAATACATTATCATGGCATCAAATTTAATACAAAACTGTATTTATTCGTTATTCTTTTATCCCTCTTCTTCCTGTTGCATCTGTGTTTTCTGTGGCATAAGCTACTCTAAACTCTACTTGCTGAGTGAGTAGTACTTTCAACTTTTTGTAGACTCCTGATAGACTGCTGGATCCCCCAGTAATGAGCCATGTCACCACCACATGTGAAGAAGCTGCTGTCTGTTCACTGGAGAGATGTTCTGCTGCACACACTAGCACACAAACACACATGCTTCATTCACCATCACTGAGAGTTCTTCTATGACTCTTAAAAGAATGATGCTTCCTCTCAAACAGGTGCAATGTCTCATGTGGAAAAGCTACGTCTGTGAAACCTGTGTATCAGCTTTAAGACACATTTTGCACACATCTAATTATTAAATGATACTAGCTGCATTCTTTACCTCCTTGATCTCACTGACAACACCATCCATCTGTGTGTCCTTCATAACTCTGTTGTCAGTGAACATGTGACACCACTTGTCCTTGTTGCGAAGCTTGTTGCTCTGACAGTGCTGTGAGATTAATGTATTCACAAACCTTTACTGATGTCTCTCTCTCACTCTCTCTCTCTGTATTGGTCCTACAAAGCTGGAGAGCTTGGTCTGTAGGCGTTATGAATGTTAAGAATATTTTTGTCATCACTGGGTTTTGTCTCTGAGGCTATCTTCAGGTTCCTTTAAGTCTCTGCAGTAATTCTCATGATGTTCTTACTCTGAAACTAACCCAGGCAGCAAACATAATTGAGGTGCCCCCTTTTCTCTCTTATGCTGTCAGGATGACACTGTCCATCCTTCCACTCTCAGCTAAGAAGAAGACAAAGGCAGTTATCTGGTCTTGGCATGGTTGGCTGTGAAAGTAATTAGAATGCACACTTCTTAGGTCCTTACATAGATATGCTAATTCACCCTATTAATCTTGTCCCCCTCCATGTAAACATGGGAGCCAGATGCTACACCAGTTGCTCCTTGCTTTCAAAACTCAGCTAATGCTGCTTTACTGAGATAGAGCAATCTGCTGGAAAATAATCAACAGTGCCTGACCAGAACATCGCTCTGGAAACTCCCCATGACCTCACTGGCTAAGTTCAGAGCCCAAATATCGCTGGAATAATTAGGGTGACTATGTATCTTCCCCATTCCCTCAGCCTTTATCAGTAAACTTCATCCTGTTTATTTAGTGACACTTTAATTGGACGGGTTTTTACTTCAAGCGAAGGGCTCTTTACACATTAGATGTTTATGGAAACGTTCATCTAAAGTGAATATGTTAAATCAGTTTTCAAATGCTGTCTATGAAGTAGCTTCTGTGGTGTTCAAAGTGAGCACAGTCTCCTTTTTAAGCACTCTCGTAGTCTTGTCCTTCCATATGGCATAGACATTTATTATTTAATGGTATTTCTTCTTTGTCTCTCCATTTCTTAAAAATATTTAAGTTTTGCAACAGTGGAGTACACAGTACTGGGAAAAAATTACTTGCAGCAGGTGAACTTAAGGAAGGGATTTCACTTATTTATTTCCTTCAATGGCATGTGCTCACACAGTGAAGGGCACAGTTAAGTTGATTATCTTGTTACAAGTGCTGGAGCCTCACTGTATACATTACTGCATACTGTGGATCCTCTACAAAAGAAAGAAAAAACTCAGAGAGATATAAAACAGAGAATGCGTAAGGTGGTAATGTTGTTACTCTAATAAAAAAAGCCCCTGTGCAGCTAGTTCATCTTATTCATCACTCATAGAGGAAAACAGGAAGAACCCTTGTTTTCTAGCACTGTAGCCCCACTTAATAGTCAGAGCTCTGTTGAACCTTTTTCCTTTAGTTGTAAGTAGAAATAACTTCATTATTTATTTTTTTTGAATAAAAATGCAGTTAGAGAAAAGAAAATCATAGCATGGATACATCATTAAGCACAGCAAATGTAATAATTGCTTGTATTTATTAGGTCTGCTTCTCTCCTATTGATCTTCCTGAACTGTCCTCAATACTTACTTCCTCCAAACCATCAACATTACTTTTAGAGCACATTCGCAAACTCTTAAAAGACGTTTTACTACTAATCTCTACTTCAGCTTTACTACTACTTAAAAAAGACCTTGCTAGATCCATCTGTCTCACTTATTTATATACTGATTGCCAAGTTCTTTCCAGAAGGTCTTAATAGAGTGTTCAAACAGTTCTGTGACCATTTCCAAATGGTTTATTTAAAGAGCTTTAGTTAGTATGTAGAGGTGATGGCACAGACACTGCCCTACTGAAGGTTACTTAATATCTTCTTATGGTGTCTGACAGTGGAGAGTGGCCCTTGCAGACTTAATTGTAGCATTCAAAAGCAGTGATTACATTTTACCACATTAGAACTAACCAGTATTAAATGAAATACAGCGATCTGGTTTGAATTATATCAATATGTATCCACAGCGTCCCAAATGGTTATGTAAACGAGGGGTGTTCCTAGCACACAAAGTTCTCTGGCTGATCCTTTTCACATTATAAGTGTTTCCCCATAGATAATGCTTAGATAACAATGCATATATTTTCATTGCTACGCAGACGATACCCAGCTGTGTTTATCAATGAAGCCAGATTAAACAAATCAATTTGTTATGTCTGGATGATTTTTAACTTCTTGCTTCCAAATGCTGATGAAACTGAGGTTTACTATTAAATCCAGAATTTAATTTAAATTCTCATAACATTCTTCTCCCTCATATCCTTTTAAAGTCTTTTTAGTATCATATTACCACCAAAAGTTAAGTTATGTGATCCAGAGTTTTCAGCTGACAGGACTCTGTCCTGTGGAGTCAACTCCTTGCTATCATCTCTGCCTTTACATTTAGGCTTAAACCTTTCCTTTTTTACAAATAAAATATACTATAGTTAGAACTGGATCAGAAAACCCAGAATAACCTCTTAATTGTGACTCTGTAGGCTCAGGCTGCTTGGTGGGCTTTTGATGATGCAGTGAACCCTTTTTAGCTACACCTGATGAATTTGCATGCAACTACTGCATTTCATTAACTTCTTTTTCCTACTTTCTTCCATAGTTTGTGTTTTTCCTTGTCTCTCTGTGCTTCTGTCTTTCCATTGTTCCCTCAACCAAAAACGCAGATGACTGCCACCCCGTGACCCAGATTGTCCTGGAGGTTTCTTCCTGTTAAAAGGGAGTTTTTCTTTCCCATTGTCAACAAGTGCTTGCCCACAGGACATAGTTTGATTGTTGTGGTCTTATTGTAGGGTCTTTACCTCGCTATATAAAGTGCCTTGAGATGACCGTTACAGTAAATTGGGCAATATTAATAAAACTGAATTGAACTCAATTCAACATATAACATACATGATGTTTGTATTGGGTAGAACATTTCATGGTTACAGAAAGAAAAAGTTGTCACTACTCTGGAAAAAAACACAGCATTTATGCTGTTAAATTTCTTCTTATTAATTAACGTGTCATTCAGGAGATGAAATACATGCCAATAAATATATCTCCGATGAATATATTAACTTTAATCATTCAGACTCAAGCAAAGCTGTGTCAAGCAGTACTGCAGTGTTGTCGGATTTGTCGAATTAAGTGTGTGGCAAGTAAAATGAAACTGTAATGAAACTGTCATCAATATCATTAGGAAAATTGGCAACTTTGTTATTCCAAGTACATTTCTTTCAATATTTCAGACTGACATGCTAAAACACACACACACACATCGATACACAATGAATACATGCACAAGGGTGAGAGAAATATGCAAATCTACATTTGCAAATCTTATTCTGAACGATGATGTACCCTACTGCTTTTAGAAATGATATGCCTTTCCGACATATATATCTACTTTACTATAAGGCCTCCTGTTGCTGCTGAAAGTTCCAGATATATCTTTCAAAAGTCTCCTACGTGGCTCTTAAAAGCATTTAATATCTCTGTGGCTGTAGCATTAAATCATATCCACATTTTGCTCTCTCTCCAGTCTCCATGACAATAACTATTTCTAAATACATCTGTAAGATTGCAGGGATTAATGTTTATAAAAATTAAGACCATGGAGTATAAGATTTATTTGGGTAATTACAAGCTGGTTAGTACATAACAAACATTGCCCTGCTGTTTATCCACTGTGTAAATTTGTTATCATCAATAGTTGTGTAATTTGTTTTACCAGATGCAGGTGGAAAGTATATGGAGTGCAGATTTACTTCAGTGAGCCCATCCCCTCTCCGTGGTGTTGTAACCACTCTGGACCACTGACCATCACTGGTAGCTGGTCATGTCACTTTATCAGCTTTATCAGGTGCTATGTCATGTCACTTGTTTGGTGTGGGGAGTGTGTGTGTGTGTGTGTGTGGGGGGGGGGGGGGGGGTTCTTTTTTCACTTCATGCTTTGGTAGGCACGGCTTTGTTGACCAGGGTCTGCCTGCATGTGTACTTTGGGCTTGACATGACGACTGTGCTGGATCAGTGGGAGAATCAGTGGAACAGAACTTGACAAGAGAACACGAAGGTTCCCTCTGGAGGACGTTAGACAGAAAAAGAGTCTTTCTCTGTGGGGGAAACATTTCATTCATTGTTTGGCTGATCCATTGTTTTACCCCAGATAAGTCCTGATGGATGATCACAGACGTCTCAGATGTCACTAAGATGTAGTGGATTGCTAAAGGCTAAGGATAAACTGTCAAAGGAGAACTCCACACATTTAACACATGCTTAATTTACCTGTGTGTGTGTGTGTGTGTGTGTGTGTATGTGTGTGTGTGTGTGTGTGTGTGTGTGTGTGTGTGTGTGTGTGTGTGTGTATCTTTGGTGCATATTTTAGTGAGTTATTCAAATTAGAGATGGACCGATCCGATATTACGTATCGGTATCGGTCCGATACTGACCTAAATTACTGGATCGGATATCGGAGAAAAATAAAAAATGTAATCCGATCCATTAAATATCACGAAAGCACCTCACAAAACTTGCAACACGCCGTAACTCACCTCAGAACGTATGCATCACGTGATAGAGCAGCTGTGGCATGCAGGACCTGTCGGTGGTCTGGATAGCATGTGGAGCTTCGCTAGCAACCTGGCATTTCATCTCCGACAAAGTTATCCCCGAGAGAAGTAAAGCAAGTGTGTAAGTCCATCTCTGAATGTTTGTAAAGCATTCCCACGTTAAGCTTAACAAGCGACTGCCTCTAGCTCTCCGGCTGCTACTTCAATCGTGAAACTGCTTAAATCAGCTGATCGGCTTTTCTGTCACGAGTCTGTCTCTCGTTTGTTTTTGGTCCACTTTGCGCCAGAAAGAGGAAACCAGCGGCTGAACAACAGCAGCACGTTTAAGCTTGATAAGCTGTTGTTAGAATGTATTTAATATTACTTTCTACACCAGGATCTTTTTCTACGTAGCTGACGGCTGGTAACTGTGCAGGGGCGGATCTAGCAAAGTTTAGCCAGGGGGGCCGATAGGGCATTAACTGGGAAAAGGGGGCACAGACATACTTTTCTTTCTTATTCTCATTTAAAATGTCTAGCTTTTAATAAATAATTATCTGACACCCAAAGTTTTAATTTGATGTAAAATGAATAGAAGTCAATTACTGTATATAGTGACTATTAAGTCTAATATATATACCCTAATAAGCTATAGTACTTTTTACTTTGGGAAGGTACCATCTGTGCAGTCTGCAATTTTGTTGAAGAAAGATGTTGAATCTATTTAATATTTCTTGAAAAATAATTGATTTCTGTGCATTTTTTTTCACACTGCATCAAATTAAGGTTGATTACGTCGATTAAGCATCATGAGGTGGCGCGTGAGGGGTGGTTCCCTATTTTTTATTTATTTAATTTTGTTGTTGCTGGGAGTTGGAACCCTATTAGTTAGGTTGCTTAATATTTACGCTAAGTACTCTTTAAAATACCAGAATAGGGAGGATGGTGTAGGTCTAAGTTTATTAGATTGATCAGTATTGCTGAACTATGAAATATTTTTTTTGTATACAGGTATAACAGAATAGCTTTAGTGTAGTTGTTGTTTTAAACTTGAGTATGAACTTGCAGACTTGCAAAATGCAGCAAGATATTTTAAAAAACAGTTTTGTTGATTAAAAAACACTATATCGGATTCATATCGGTATCGGCAGATATCCAAATTTATGATATCGGTATCGGACATAAAAAAGTGGTATCGTGCCATCTCTAATTCAAATGTAAGACATTTTTTTAATTGACATTTGTTAGGTGTTTAGGCTTTCAAGTTTGAACTCAAGCATGAATTCCCCAACCTTGTGGAGTTTCAGGTCCTCATTAGAAAAATTATTTAGGTCCTCTATTTATTTATTTTTTGATTCACCAACAACAATCCAGTAGTTTTGGCTAATTTGATGCTGGTCAAAGGTCAACAACTAAAATCTCTACTCAATCAGCTTTTGTGGTTTCAGTTTTTTTTGACAGTGTTTAGCATCTCAGTAACAGAAGCCCAAAGAAAACATTTATTTCATTTGAGAAAAGTTCAGTAGCAGCAAACTAAACATGAACACAGCACACTTTATTTGTTTTGATGAAATATGTGCTCTTGACATTAATCTGAATACTGTTACTTTAGGCTCTGGAGCTGCATGCAGCTCTTCTTGAGTGGCTTCCTGTGTCTTTAAAAAATTCTGGATGAACACGAATATGGAAACATTTTCTTTTTACATTTAAAATTTTATTTATCATTCATTTTAGTAATTGTATTCTTCAGTTATTAGAATTTTTAGCCTATACCGACACCAGGTTAAAAAAAAAAGTTTAGTTAACTATACTGTGTGTCATACCCTGTCTCTTTAACCTGCTGCCTTATCTTCTGTACTAAACCTCAGTAACATGGACTGTTATCAATATGTACAAATACCTTCACTTCATAATTGGCAATCATTTTTGCTTTAATTTCATAGATGCAACAAAAGAAATGCTTTTTGAAAACACACATTAAAGGCACTAAATATCCCTGAATAGCCCACTTTAGAGTAGTCACATGTTAAAAGATTAATTATAAGGCTCAAGTAGTTTTTTTATGTCTCTACGTTTTTTTGGGTGGAGGTTAAAAATTGCTCAATAATGATTCATTTGATCGTAAAGGTTGCCAAACTCTGGTCTAGTAGAACAGGATCATTACTGGTTTCATATTCAAATGATGATTACCTTTTGAAAGTTTACTGACGTGCTCTGACTACAGAAACACGGAGAACACTGACGTGTGTGTAAATATAATCTGTTCTGCAAACCCAGATTTGTCACTTGGCTGCAGGATCCCTTGTACGGCTGGCAGTGTCACTGTGTGAGATGGCTGCTGTTGTGATGGGTAGTTGATTATGGCTCATCTGCCTGCCAGCACCCTCAATCAACATCCACAACTAAATGGATGAGGAAGAAGGATGTTTATTTGGGCCTGGATTTCGTAAATGCTAGTGTGGAGATATAAGCCCTGTGCCTTATTTCCAAGCTTGACTTTCTCTGCTTTCTCTCTCTCCGACTCTTTCTTTCTTTCACACTTCTCCTCATTCTCCCCCTGTCAGCTTTCTACTCCATTTCCCCCTCCTCAGTCCCTCTGCCACAATCACAGAGAAATGTTTATGAGTCGAGCTTGAAATCGTGACCCAAGCCACCCTGTCCCATGTCTCCGTCACCTGCTGTATTTTTCTCCAATCTCCTGTCTCTATGCCAAAGTCAAATTGGCGAACCCTTAACATCTCCTACAGCCCCACCAGACAACCTCCTCCCTCTCCCCCTAGCCTGGCTCAACCCATTCTGCCAGTCTGCTGTGCTGTTCTGTGCTCTACACGCTCCAGTGCGCTGTCGGCTGGTGACAGGCTATTTGGGATTTACCCACTGCTGCTGTGCCTGTCTCTTCATCTGCAGCCTTTCATGGCAGTAAAAAGCAGTCTCTCCTCCCCCTTATCCTTTTCCTCCCCTCTCTCCCCCCCCTCACCCTTCATCTCAGCTCATTCCAGCCATCCTCCCCCTCCCCTCCATCCATCTCTGCTCGTAATCCCATCCTCCTAAAGACTGTAATTGAGCAGCGTGGCATGCTGGGATTAGGACTGTTATTGGGGGTATTATCATTACAGGAGAAATTTGGGTGAAAGTACAGGCAACCGGAATCTAGTGACACCAAGATGTGAGCAGATGGTTGGGGATTGCAGGGTGTAGGGTGAGAAGGAGGGGGATGCATATTCAAAGGCTGGGTTGGCTGAGGGAACTGCCATCACTGGACCCCAGTTCTGACAAGGTTGATCTCCAGGTCACTGCTGATATCCAACAAGCTGACAGGAAATCCATAAAGCCATCACGCTTAAACAATAAAACATCAGCTCCTACAGACCAAAATGACATCATATCACTGAACAATGATGGTCATACAGTATTCTCCATATAGCATCTAACATTTGGAATTACATTTCACATGAACCATGGGGGCTATTTGAGTGATGGATAGCTTTAATGGCAATTATGAATCCATGTCATACCACCTGATATGCTATGTGAAGAGAAAAACGTGTGACCTGGCACAACTGGCTCTGTGATGGAAATTTACAGCTTTGTGAGAGGAGAGGCTTGTTGTTAAAAATGTGCTTGCCAATTTATATTGGTCAGGTCTTTGGGCCTTGATCCAACCTTGTTTTTAATGTTTTCAAGAGATAAAAGTGAAAGTTACTTCAAGTGGACCGAGGTGGAGTTCATTTTTCCCTCACTTTCCAAGTTAATTGAGGGATTTGCCATGACCCACATGGATATTGATTCCTAATGGAAACTAGATATCAACTGGCAAGTAGGTGAAGCAGGCCACTGAAGCAGTCAATAAAAGATGAAGCTTCAATTTATCTGGTAGCATCCAAAACAATTAATCAGCTTTAGTTTAACAAACGATGGCAGTTTTACATTTGCGATCAAGTGTGCACGATTTTGATCGTGCAAATTGTCGTGTGGACAGCATGAGGTGGGATGTGTATTTAAACTCTTTAGGATTTAAAAAAGTCATGCAAACTGCTGTGGAATCATCAAGTTTATTTCCCTGTACTTTGTAAGCTGCTTAAGTCCTGTGCCAGCTTAGCATTGCCATATTAACATCACCCAGTGAGACAGCTCTGACAAGCTCCCTTCCTCCACAGTTGCCTTCTGCTCCTACTGCCTGACTGGCACTGTTGGAGGAAAAAAATAGTCTTAAAAATGTCTTATGAACTGATACACACACACCTTTTGCTACACATGCAGATCCTGCTTAAATGCGCTTTAAACAGACGCGTCTTTTTACTTCATATTGAAGCTTTACGATTTGATACTAAACAACATTTGTCCGAACTGTAACGTTTGCCAGGATTAGTACCTAAATCATCAAAAAAATACATAGCTGAGGTATGTACATGTGATGATTGACATAGCTTAAAGTCATTTTACCAGATGATCAACACCATTTGCTTACCCTTGTGTTACTGGCTTGGTTCCCTGTTTCTTCACTGTTGAGTTTGTACTCCTGTGCCTGTGTAAAAGTAGGCATGTGGAGAGTGAGGATTATGAAGTCACTGTTAAGGAAAGGCATGAACACAACATAGTTTTGTGCATTAGGCGATTAGTTAATGACATGTCATTAAGTAGTTTGCCTTACATCTTCTTATATGATGAAACCAGCTGCCCTGCGACTTTGATAAGTCTGACTTTTTAAGTCTGGTTAGCTGTTGGATACTCGTTATTACTGTATGACTCTGGTTTGATTACAATTTTGGGAATGATGAATCCTAAGAGAACAATTGCGCTGCCTACCAGATGTAGCTGGGCAGTAGCAGCTTTTTATATAAAGACTTATGTAAAGGAACAAATTTCTTCCTAGGTTTTGGCCCTTGGCACTAAAATTTAGTTCCATATGTGACTGTCCTCGGGCTCTGCTCTATAGTAGTGAGTAAGCATGCATCTACTGTTACTAGTTGTTCACTCTACTTTAGATAAAACTTTCTTTCACTTAGTTTAAGGATAACAAATATCAGGTGTTTAGGGAAGAAGAGCTCAGTTGAATATTTAAAGTTACTGATTGGATTGCTGCCATTTCTTTCAGATGTAGTGTGTCTTTCTCTTTACCAGCTTTTGTTTGCTTTCACATTAAGATGCCTTTACATCTGAAGTTGAGTAAGTCCTCTATCTTTTGACATATTGCGAACATGGCACATGTTTCAGACGGTGACAGGTCCAGCTTTTTGTCAGTGACAAAATTTAACAGCACGCATAAGCCTCTTACTACTGCGGCAGCAAACAGGATGGACCTTTATTGGTTGGTACAAAACAAAGGTATCATTATTATTGTGTGAAGAAATATGCCCGTGAAAATTATGTTCGCCTGTCAGACTGATTTCTGAGGCAGCGCAAAGCAATAAATTTGGAAACTGAAAATGTAATTCTATTCATGACATTCTATATTCCCTGAGTAATGTAACATTTATATTATGTAGCAGTCTGGTTTTTCCCTGGAGTCTCTCTCATATCAAAGCCTTCAGTTTTCATAATAAAGACCTTATAATGGAATAAAGAGTACTCACACATTTTGATGTTGCCTTCTACAAAAGCATTTGCCACTTTTAAGCTATTGCTGTTGGCCACGTTTTAGCATAAAACCAAATATTTACTAGAGAGCGAATGATGTTCGGCACATTGGAGGCCAGGGTTGGTATGCGATTTATAATATGGTATGTATGATTCATCTGGGTAATGAGAACAGAGCTCTTTTCTAAGTCGTTCCACCCACCGTATGCCCTGATTGATTAGGCCCTGGCAAAACAAACTCAGTGGATTCATGTTCCCTTAATGCTCTGGACCCCAAGCTGGAATATTAACCTAGATGCATTACAATAAAATATTCACCTTCTTGGGCCTTATAAATCACAAAGTGGGCAGAGATTACAGTGAATGTGCCGCTGATGTGATCAGGGTCAGTCCATTTTCTCCTTTCTTACTGCGTCTCATCCTTCTCTGTTCGCCTTCCTCACTGCCGAATCAGTAAGAGCATGTCATAGACAGACCACAGGGTGGGGTAGGAGGACACATAAACAGCCATATGTCTTCAATCTGCAACACAGCAGCCCTGGGGGGAAATGGGAACACAGCCCAATGCATCACACAGTTTGTGTAGAAATGGATATAAAGATGCCATTTGTTATTCTTTTTTCTTAAAGCTGTGTTTTATATTTTCTGTCTGCCTTAAATAAGAATTAATAAAATGGGATTGTGCGTTGGAACTTTGGTTAAGAGTCTTCTGGAATAAACAGTAAGATGTCATCAGTCATCAGTACTTATTAGACTTTGATAGGCTTATGCATTCCTTTTATTTAGCAGTATATCCCATCATGTGGGTGCTACATCGCACCCTGTGGCTGTATTGTAGGTGAATAATGAGGGTGTAAATCTAAACGCTGGGTTGGAAAGCAATCGTGGGCACACCTTTAATATTCATCTGAAATTTCAGTTTGGCGGAAACTTTCATAAAATTGACAAGAGAGACATATTAACACAGCCTTTCCCAGTAAGAGAGGGAAAAAAAGAGGGCTGAACAATGCCCAAATACACACACATGCACAGAGAATGAGACAGGAAGACAAACAGTTTCCCCAATGAGCGTGCAACATTAATGCAATTTAGAGATGAGTAACAGCGAGAAACAGACAGCATATTATCAACTAATGGCTTTGGTTTTGCAATCCATCTCGCAGTGAATGTGCATGCTGATATAAATAACATTACTAACCGCGCTTGGAAAAAGAAACGTCTCCACTGCAAAGAAATGATCGTGAAACATCAAATAAAAGAACAGGGCTTTTTTTTTTTTTAATGAAATGAAATGAAGAGTCAAGGTTGTGCCATAATGTTTCTATTAGACCAAGAAAAATGTCAAAGGTGGTTTTAAAAAGCAGCTGCCTTGTGTGTGATGTGGCTTGAGACATCTAACATCAAAACAGCATAATAAGGTTTGTCTGTGAGTGTATATATCTTGACACCAGTCAAATCTATCAGTCAACAGTATAGATCCCCTGAGTTTTCCAGAGTGATGGGTTTTATTGCTGTCTCGCTGTTGTTGCAGTGATGATCTAATAGTTTGTTGTTATTATTAAGTGTAAAAAAAGCTGCAGTTAAAGCTTTGTCATTGTCCTTAAATCCCTCCTTTGTTGGATATTATTAGATTCTTTTTTATAATTATACATCTTCACATTAGGTTCAGTTTTTTTATATTGACAGATTCAAATATTCATTTTGGAACTTTCCTTAGGGGCACACTGTAAAAAGAAAATTGTTTCTCTGTAGGTAGATTTTCTTCTTGGCAGTAGTGTAAAATTGTGCAGCATGTATTTTAGTTTTCTCTCACTCAGGGATCCAGCAATCAGCAGTATTCATTGTAGTGCACTAGACTGCTAGACTTGAAAAGCAAAAGGTAAAAATGCAGAGTTGCATATTAACAAGAAGGAATGAGATGTATGTTTTGCAGGCTGACTTCAAGCCTGCAGCAGTAAGCATCCCTGAAAATGAGTATCTGAGTGTCTCTGGGTTATTATTGTGCCCGTCCTCCCAGGATTGGAGATGGTGGTAGGAGCTGCTCAGAGGTATGAAGAAACTAACAGGATTAACAACTCTATCCCCCATGCACGCACTTTGGTTCATGTAAGTGCATATATGTGGTCATTTATGCAGAAATGTTGTTTTATTAATGGAAACATTTTTCTGGGCCTTTTAGCTGAAAAAGAAACAAAAAATCATGTGGTTTTTCTTTCCCCATCTTCACCAGATTCCTCTCAGCTTTGTTCTGTTTTGCTTTACTTTTGGAAAACAAATTGATTTACACACTCTTGATAACACAGTAAATAACTGGAGTACAATCTTGCCATTATCTCAGGAAGCTCCAACAGCTTTTGTATGTGTTCATATTTCTAGACATGGAAGTCATTATTATTTTGTCCATGTTCGTCTTGGAAACATTATTTTTGTAAATGGTTTTCCAGCACATGTATAGCAGGCCTATTCTTGGTTTTCATTACATGGATGTAATCAACTATAGACACATGTAATGGACCCCAGCGAAAAACCTAGTAGACACTGATGAGCTGGGGCATCACAGAGAAAACATACCAGTGAGGTGCACAGTCCTCGTGGTAAACTCCATTCCAAACAACATATTTAGATTGTTACTGAGACGTGTCTCAAAACTGTCTGTTGTTTTTATTATTTTCTGTTACTATCAAGTAAGAAGGGTTATGGGACAGCTGTGCAAAGAAACATCTTGCACTGCTAACAAGAGATGGGCAGTAACGCGTTACTTGTAATCGGATTACAGTAACGCGTTACTTGTTACTCTGATCAAGTAACGAGTAAAGTAAGGGATTACTATTGCAAAAATTGTAATTATATTACCGTTACTTTCCCGTAGGAACACTGCGTTACTAAAACCTTGAGTTTTTTGCGAGAATGTCTCATGACAATGACGTAAGCGAGTGCGACGTTCGTGACAACAGCTGTCTGCAGATCAACAATGGATAGTATAAGGAGTGCAGGAGAGAGTCCGAGCGTGCAGCGTTTAAAGCGTGGAAGTACTGACCTTACTTTAAGTTTGATTCCATAAAAAGTGACAAAAACATTAGTGTCCGTTGTGCGTGGGAAGAAAACTTCCAAGCAAGCACCGAGTGCACTACCACGTAATGGGAAATTCACAGAGAAACTCGCGGATTCTTCAACTGACCGCTGCGGCACACCTGCACCAGGGTAAACCACCGCCTACCCTACTCCTGCTTTGCAGGTGAAAATAGAGCAACAGGACCGCTGAGTCTTTTACTTTATTTATTTTCTGCTGTGTTTTACTTGCATCTATTTGAAAGAGTGAGTGTAAACACAAAAAAATATTTTATTTTATGTGCTGGAATGTGCAGAAAATAGGTTTAAATGTTAAACAAATTTCTTCCAGTCAGAGAATGTTGCATATAATTACATTTTTGCTTGATGCATAAAGTTAAAAGGTTAAAACTAATAAAACAAGTTTTAAAAAGAGACTTTTCCATTTGATTACATTTTCTATGATGGATTATGCAGAAAAAGTGGAATTGGGCTGAAAGATCTATCACTTTATCACCTATTCAGGTTGTAAATCGTGTTTTTAAAAAGTAACTAAGTAATTAATTACTTTTGAAAATAAGTAATCGGGAAAGTAACAGGATTACTTTTTTGTGGAAGTAATCAGTAATTAGTTACTGATTACTTTTTTCAAGTAACTTGACCAACTGCTGCTAACCATAAACCCTGCTGCCTGACCACATTACTGCTTCACAAACCACAGTGACATTCTGTATCATTTCTTTTTAATTCTTTTGTAATGTTTTAACCCATTTTGATCGTACTATAAATGAGTGAAATGCCTCAGTTGCAGTCTAGACTCTGCATGTTGGTTAAACAACCCCGAGGGCTTAACCAGGTTGGCATCGCTCTAAATGGGGGAAAGACTGGTGAGTTGGCTGCTGTCATGTCTGCTAATAAAGACATCACATCCAGTGGGCACGCATGCTCACGTCCTTGGTTGGCATGACAAATAATACCATTAACCCTGCCTCCCAAAGCAGCCATTTTGATTGATGGCAAGCAAAAGTGAGTGGTGCATGTGTGTATTTGTGTGTAGAATAAACCAGTGCTGGTATTTATTGTTGACCATTCTGTTTTTGTTTTTTTATGAAGCTGGTCAGCATTTCAATTAAAAGCTGAAATGCTGGATGGGCTGATTACCTAGCTGAAACCCCGATCAGATCTTTGTATGATATTCCACAGATTTACCGAGCAGCTTTACTGCAGGCACATGGGGTGCCAGTGATTTATCACCAGGTGGCAGTATTTATGTACAGAATAACTGGGAGCTGCATTGGTTCTGAATTCCTGCACTGTAGACCCCTTTTGCTTGGCAAGGGTATGGTGTATTATTTTGCACATTGCTCACAAGAAATTAAAAATCTAATTTCTGAGGATGAAATACTCCAATGTCTCATAATTAAAAAATGGAGGACATTTAATGTGAATAAAAATTTAATGGCTCATCCATAATTTAGAGAAACAGATGGGCATTCTGGCACATGGGACTGGCTGCATGTGAAATGCTGTCACTTTTCAGGGGGTGCCGTGTGCTTTGTATGATTTGTATGATTATCGAGTGATTGGGTCATTTTGTTTTGTTTACTCTGAACACATCCCCTCTTGCAGGGCCTTTTGAATGTGAAAGTTGAATGTTAGAGTTTCTGAAGGTCACATAAGAACTGTTGAAGTCGATGCACAATCACAGCTGGTCAGATGTATACAGATATGAGAGCAACAGTGCTCTTTTTTTGTCTTTTTGTCTTGATTTCCCTGACCGTTCTCAGGTTCATATTAGCTTAAATTTTCTTATTATCTTATTAAGTCATCGAAAAACACTCTCACTTATAGAAATAAGGATTGCAAATACACAGTTTATCTCATGTATTACTTGTCGCCAGTTCTAAGCCGGTAGTTGCGCATACATTTTATTGTTGTATTTACAAGTAGAATTAGGGAATCATGCTCACTTCCAGATCCTTTTGTGTGCACCAGCAAAACTGTCATGAAAAGGACTGCCAATTAACATCTCCTGAATTTCACTCCCATCATCTCCAACCACCCCCCCTCCCATCCTCCTCGACTGCCCTTCACTCTGTGGATGACCCAGGATCACTGAACAGAACTGAATGTCTGACTGTTTTAATAAAGGAAATTGCAGTCAGAACACTCTGGACCCAAATCAGATTTGAGTGATGATGATTTGAGTTACGGCGGAGCATGCTGAGGACTCTTTGTGTTCCGTGCTGCATGTATGTGTGCGTGGACACTCACTCCCACACACATGGAAACGTATGTGTGATTTCAGGGGCTGATTGCATTAGGTGCTACAAGTTAGTCCCTGTGGAGGAGCCACATGCTCGTTGTACCCCAGCTGTAGCTGAGATCTAATATTCCTCCACCAGCACCATTATGCCCTTGATGGGCCAAACCCAATCTTCTGCTCTTTGTGTCTGCCTGGCAGGGTGGAGGACAGAGTGAAAAATTGTGTGAGGAGGCACACTGTATGCAATATTAAATTGCAATGTAGACTTACAAGACTGACTTTAAGGCAACTCCACCTGAAGAGCCTTTGGTTCTTTATACTGACATTTAGCTTTGTGGGAAAGAAGAGAAGTCAAACACCAGTCTGAAGAGTGACTCTTTAAATGATTCATCTTCAGTATTGCGTTTTGTCTACTGAGGTAGACAGAAAACCTTTCAGTCTGTCCTTTGTTAATTTTCTCAGTTCAGAGGACAAGGGAGCATCCATTTCTGTTTGTAGCTGATATTTAGTTGATGTTTTTTTTCCCTCTCTCTTTTGGCCGCAGTTGATGCAAACACATGCTGTAGTGTGAAGCGGTCAGACAGTGGGCACTCTTGTTACCTCTCTTAAAATGGCCACTGTGAAAGCCTCTATTAGACAGCATTCAACTTGTGCTCAATATGCCAAAACAGCAGCCCTGACAAACAGAGAAGCCTCACTCTCCACTCCAGTATGTGCACATCAGTTTCAGTCGGCCAATTCACTCTTCATTTTAATATGCCCCACCATGCCAGATGGTCTAAGTGCAAGCTATATTCCCCATTTAGGGTTAATTCTACAGCTGTTGTGTTTGTTTAGCATATAATGAAAATCCTGTCTGTTTTAACAGACACAGGCTCCTCTCATTGCTCTGTATGCTTCTGTTATAGAGAAGAAATTGACCTTTTCGGGCTGTAATCTCACTCCATTGTCTCTGCTGATTACCATTATTGTCATCAATTCATAAGCAGTTAGGATGGTGCCATGTTAGATTGACAGTAGCAAGCGGAGAAGCAATTAACACAAACAGCTGGTTAGAGAAAGAGACAGGGACTGTCATTCACGGGGGACAAAAACAAACACCATCATGGCAAACGCTTTGTCATACTGGAGCAGCTTATACAAGTTCCAAGATTACGTTGCACATTATGGCATGTATATTAAAGTGTATACAACTTGTGCGATGAAATTTGGTCTTTGTGTATTCATACTTGAAAAGAAATTCCGCACCAGTATTTCAAAATCTGTATTGTAACGGGCAGAATGACTGGATATTTTCAGTACTGAGACAGCATCTTGGCTGCAGCTTAAATTTAGCCATATTGTGTTTTATTTATATAAGAAGAAAACACCCTGAGTGTTCTGAGCAGGTTTGGTGTATGGGAAGCAAATGTGATGTAGTTATTGTTTATCATAGAGTTAACACAGAGGTATACACGCACAGCTGTACATGTGTGTTTCTTCAACAGCAAAGTCACACTATCCCAGTGTGGGATGGCTGATTGTATGCACAGCTTGTTTTTATGGCTGTGCCATTTTAGATCCAACACTTAACTTTCCCTTTTTAATTTTCGCTGGTCATTTATGTGAGAATTTTTAAATAGGTCTTTATTCACTGACGTGACACAGGCTATTATACTCTATATGAAATATTTAATGGAAATGCTACAGAATAAAACACTGATTCATTTCAATCATGAGTGGTGGGGTGGTGGGCAGTTGAATAATTCCCCCTAATAGTAACTTTGTTGCCATGGTAACACTTCATTCTGGCAGTACGTCAAAGGCTATTGAAGAGAAATTAAGCAACCCATTTGCCACATGTTGCCTCTTTTGCCATATGTGCTCATTTCTGACACCAGATTTATGTGCTCATGTGAGCAGCAGTTAAGATACTATCGTTTTTTTTATTTTGAGGTGCAGATTCATTTCATCAGTGACCTGCTTGTTTACCAACATCTGCTTAATTAACCTCCTGCCTTGGCTGCAGACTAGTGAGTGCTATCTCCCAGTCCAGGACAGCTGCCAACTGGCCGGCAGGTGACTGCATAAACCAATGGACCCAGGACAAGATTGATCACTCCAATAACACCTCCGGATTCAAATGTGGGAGATGATTGCTGTAGTGATTGGATGCCTCTGATAAACAGCAGGCTTTTTTGGGAGCTCTCCTGCTGGGTCGTTTAGAGTCTTCTGGGTCCAACATGGCAGCTCTGTGTCCAGATGTTTGATAAGTGAATGCCCTTCATTAGGAAGTTTTGGAACTTTACTTGTTTGCTTTTGCGGCATTTCTATTGTATGTAGGCTTTTTTGTGTTTTGTTCTTTTTTTTGCATCAGATATTTGCAGATATCAATATCTTGCTGTACACTGTCTTAATGCATTTCATGGATGACACTCCTAGGTAACGTTATGGTATTAGATATAATGAGAAATCGCCTATTGCTTCTAATCATAGTATATTAAAAAGAGCAGAATAATTATTGAGAAATGATCACTCTCAGTATTCACTTCATGTGCAGAAATTCTATAAAAATGATTTAAGTCCCCCTCAGATGTTTTGATCGTTGCTTTAGGACATAGATGTACTCGTACTGATTATAAGAGAAAAGGCAACGAGAACAAAAAGTGGGAAGTAACCTTTGAAGATGATCTTCTTTGTCACCTCTCTTTGCTACCGGCGATGTCTCTATTGAGGCAAAAACTAATTTCATTAAGATGTGGGGGATGGTTTGTGTTTGCCTCACAGTTGAGCCCACATTATATCATTAAAGACTTCATCAGTGTTTCAGATTGAGGAAAAGAACGATCAATACATAGTTCTGAAACAGTGTACCTTGCTGCCCGAAATCAAATCCTACGTACATGATTCAGCCACGAAATCACAGCGAGTGGGGACCTCACCAATTCAAGGTGTTGGTGTGGGCAGTAAAAGTAGTGAGAGGCTCTGCTTTCTTTAATCTACTTTTTGCCTCTCGTGCTTCTATCATTGTGCTTCCAGCACTCTGCTGAGCAGCACGAGGTAGATTGGAAGGGGAAAGCACTCAGAACATGACTTTATCTCTTTTCACCAGCTGCTCTCTGCTCCCATCTATAGAGGGAGCAGGGGAGGAGGGTGAAATGCAGTCTTGTGCTGCTGCTTGCAGGCTAACTCTAAAAAACGACAATGATCGCAAACCAGTCATGGCTTACCTATTCTGTGTGTCGCACTTCCTGTTTTTTTATGTTACTCTGGGACGCTGATCTTACTGTACGCACAAAACGGCTCCAAGTGGGAATAACAATTATAGAAGTTATGTTAGTTAAGTTAGTTAGGTTAATTTGCAGGGTTGGGACATTTATGTAATGAAAACGTTGAGCTGCTACAACAAATTAAAGGGTGATCAATGGTGGAGTTCATATGTAGACACCAACAAATAAAGCCTTCTAATGCACAATTTCATGTCAGTTAAACTTTAAATATTTTAATTACTCTGCTTAAATTTAAATTAAAACTCATATCTTTAAAATAAAAATGTATATTTAATGTTACTGTGGCCTTGTGGTAATTCGTGCATGTGTGTGTAAATGACTATAAGCCTGCAGACTGGCACGGGGGAGGGAATGGTGCCCTCTGCTACTCCTAGTCAACACGTTAATTAAAGAATTATTAGCAGTGTTCCACATGTAGCCAGACATGGGTGATTAAAATGAAGAGAAAAAAAACTATGTTCAGCCTTTTTTGTTCTAATCTATGAAGCCAAGTCTCTGATATATAATTAAAGCCGTGGTATCATTTAGATTAGAATTATGCTGACATTAAAACATCTCATTTAAATAATGCCACTGTCAGAGCCAAGTTTAGTTTAATCAAAATGTACTTTGCTCAGGCTGACCTGTAATATTGCCACACACGGGATAAAGATGGTAAACTCATGACATCAACAGATCAACCTAGCTACGCATGCTTTAGATAAGAGAACTGTGCTGACTGGAATAAAATAAGCAATGGCTACGTTCTTTTCATGTTATTTGATAATGCAACCCTGAATTGGATAAGCGGTTAAGAAAATGGAAAGATGGATGGACGGAAATTAAAAGCAAAGCTAACCTTTACTTTCATGCATTTTAGGACAGACGGCACCCTTCAGCAAGCCTGATTTTTACCCACAGGCCATAAATCGAGGATTACTATACTGTAAGTGAGGCAGATTGTGTTTCGCTAAAGATTCTTTTTCACTTAAAATATGATCAGTGTTAAAAGCGAACACAAGCATAAAGTGTTGAGCATTTTAAAGTTGGGTATTTGTTTGAATGTTTTAGCTTAAAGGCTGATGATCGATATATTTTTGGATCCTTTTTTTCATTCACGGTTAAGAGGAAGAGACTCAGCAGAAATGGGATTGAGTGTTATTAGTGCTTTAACATCACAGGATTTGCTACTTAAAGTAAATGTGGGATTAGTGCAGAGAATTGTCAGTAGCTTGCAGAGATTTTCAGGAATACAAATATTTAAAACAACAACATGTTGTCTGTGTTTATTTCACACGTGTGTGACTGCAGATTTATAAGCTTGAAGATTGTTTGGACGTGGGTATTTTTCTTGTGCATGATCAAGCATCCTCGGTTTTGAAGTTATGACAGGGCAGCCTTTCTGTCGTGGTTGCATGGTCATGGCAGAGCACCAGTCACTTCTCCTCTCTCACACCAGCTACTGTCACACTCTGACTGATTTGCTTTATACCCTTGACTGCTCATAGATCTCTTCGGGCTTTTCACCTCTCTTATGTATTACCAAATTGACATCTCTGAATATGAAGAGGATAAAAGTACATGGCTCATTGTTTTAAGAAGAAGCCATCAATGTTCCGAGCAGTTTAATAAGTCCAGAACTTCATAGCGATCAAACGACAACCTATTTACATATCCAGCAGACAGGAAGTGCTGGATATGTCTCTCAGGAGGTAAAGCAGGTCGTCTAGTAGGGGTCAGTCGTTTGATCCTCATCCCTTCAGTGCACATGTTGGAGTGTCTTTGGCCAAAAACCAATTTGGGCTGAACCCCAGATCCTCATGAATGAATCCATTGTGTCTGTTAAAATTGTATGAAAAGAAAAACATGGATTATAGCTTAAAAGAGCGTATAGTGCTCATGTTAAGGCAGAAAAGTGGTATATAAATATCAGTACAGTTATGATGGGCTTTGGGTTTTCACCGATTTGGAAGTAGACTTTAAGAGAGGATGTTTCTTGCTTGGAAAAAGTTGATGATTGTGGAAAAAATGTCAAAATAAAGTCTTAATGAACGTTACTTTTTAATGTATTGAATATGATATCATATTTAATACATAAAAAAGTATCAAGTAAAACTTTCACTACAGACTAGAGTTAGGTAATATGGCCAAAGATGTTCATATTAATGAATAGGGTATAATTCCTCTCTTAATGGATTCCCTTCATCTCTTGCAACAGATATCTGTTTTTCAGAGTTAGAAATCTCCCCCCAAAAAAATCTGTTGTGTGACTATTCTGCACAACAGTTTCCTTATTTTTTGAGCTAATGTGTGACTTTCCCCTACGGCTCTTAGCTCTCACTTTTCATCATGTTTTCTTTTCTTTCCTGTTTTTGACCTTACAAATAACAGTTATCCAGTAGCAAAAGGTGATTGTACATCAATATGTCAGATTCATATTTTTTTTAAAAAGAGTAGCTAATAAGCTCATGTTTTCTAGGCTTCATTCATTTTGTTTATTTATTTTTTCCATGTGCTTGTACATTTTGTCATCCGGCAATGCTGTGAAGATTCTTTTGAATCTCAGTGACAATATAAGTTGCGTAATAATAATAGTAGATAGCGCACAGAGAAGCAGGATGAGATCGCTTTACCATTCAGTTTTCAATGAATCACATAAACTCCAGTCCATTTTCCATAAAGACAGGAACAAAAAGCTAATATAGATATATTTCTTAATATTGTCTGAGACGCTTTGGGGATTTGGTGAGAATAAGAAGGTTTTATTGGTATAACACAACTTGAGCTGGAGTGCTATAGGTTATTTAAACAAACCCCCTTCAACCAAACACAGCTCCGTTTCTGTTTACCAGCATTAATGCTGTGTTATTTAGTGCCACGGGCCCGTAGGGAACAGGGTTCGTCTACAGGGTGAATATGCATCTGGGACTGACACCTGAGACACACCAGCTTCTTCTTCAGCCCATCCTTATTCTTCATTAGAAATGCAGTGGATGACACATATTGACTACATTGTTTCAGAAACAGCCACTAGAATCAAGACATTAATGTTTATGTAGCTTAGTAGAAGTGTGTGTAGTAATTAAGATATGTTGCATATTGTAGTTAAAAACTAAGGTACAGTAAGACTGATGATGTTATCGTTAGGAAGGGGAAGCTGGAAGAGTGTTTTATCTTACAGTATTTAGATTTAAGAGTATTTCCTTGATGCTAGTGTAATCCAGTGTATTGTGAAGCATAGAATTGCAGACGCCATGCTTTTGAGCTTCCTCAGGCTTCTTTGTGTGCAATATAATGAAGGCATTGAGCGTTTTATGAAATCCATTTCCCTCTAGATCAATCTGGCCTAATGTCATCTGTCTCATTCACATCTAACTGCCAAGGACTGTATTAATAATTGCATCGGCTGTATTGATTTCTATTGACTGTCAGAGCAGCCTGTGTGAAACACTGTAGACTTCAAGCTCCCTGACCCTAAATCAAGTGACATCTCATTAGAAAAGACAGTGGCTTTTAAACAGATCTTTTTCCAGCTATAAAAATGGAAATGGGGCCGGGCCACTAACATAAAAGAGGATTGTTTCTTCATTCTTTGCTTATATGTCATCTCCTGAATGAGTCAATACATCCTCTGAGGCTGACAAAAGCCACCTTGTTCTGTTTTTGTTATTATTATCAAAAAATAAACATTCCCACTGGCAACTTTATTAGGAACATTTGCCTTCTATTTTATAATCACTTTCAGGGTTAGATTTAGGAAACAGCTTTGTTTGCCCCAAATTTTGACAATAAACATGCATTTTTCATATATTTTTGGATACATTTTTACTTGGAATCAAGTATTTTTTAAAGATGTATTTAACTGTTTTATGTAGACTTGCTGCAGAAATTAGAAACTCTAAGAAACATAAATAGCTGAGTGAAATACACACTATAATGTCTGACATTATTTGAAGTCATCATTTGAGATTGATGTTGTTTGAAGTGCAGTTGGGGGTTAATTGGATAACAATTAGAATCACTCTTGCAGTTAATAGTAACATTACAGTCATGCTAATGCACATAGCACACTCATTGCTGAGGTGAATAGAAATTTAGCAAAATTTTGTTTGCAGTGCAAGCCTTCCGAACATTAAGAAATTGTATATGTATTTCTTTAGGTAAACACAGAAAAATAAACATAGAGTATAAACACAGGAAATAATTACCTGAATTTTTTTTTTTTTAATTGTTAACTCTCATGGCACAGTGG
Source organism: Astatotilapia calliptera (assembly GCF_964374335.1). Taxonomy (NCBI): domain Eukaryota; kingdom Metazoa; phylum Chordata; class Actinopteri; order Cichliformes; family Cichlidae; genus Astatotilapia; species Astatotilapia calliptera. The sequence continues at coordinate 10,322,503 of NC_137435.1, forward strand.
TGCAGCAGAACGGTCCATGGATTTGAATCTCCTGGTTGGCTGGAGCCCAGGACTTTGCCTGGATATCGAGCCTCCTCCCAGAGTCCAAAGACATGCATGTAATGTCTAAGTTGGCCATAAGTGTGAATGTGAGCATGAATATTGTCTCTCTGCTACCTGTCCAGGTTGTACTCTACTCAAACAGGCTCTAGCCCTCCCTTGATAAGTGGAAGAGGATGGATGGATAGATGGAAAAAGTATAGTAAACAGAAAGAAAAAGGGTTTTTGGGCGGGACCACACTTGAGTTTCAAAAGCAGGCATTGCTTTGATTATACTGGTGGATAGTATTCATAGTATTTAGCAGGAATGATGTTCTAAACATGTAAATCTTTGCTGTCTCAGCTGTTTCTGTCTCTCCATGTAATCCTACACCGACTCTACAGTCCTGAGACTGGCGTTCTTTCAGATGTATCTGTTTTTTAACTCCTTATTCTTCTGAGAAGACTTCTTCTGGCAAGTCTCATGGCATATTTGAGATCACAGGCTTGAACTGATTAATTAATTTGCACTAAGCTCACTGATGATGTTGCATCTAAGCAAGTTTGTTGTTTAGAATTTCTGGGCCATCACTGTACTATGCAGAGGCTAATTGTTCATTTTCACACACCGATTTGTTTATATTTATGAGGAGTCTGAGGGTTATTGCTCGGTTGGACCTAAAGTTTAGGGCCATTGTTAGTTTATATTGGTCCTTTAATTGTTGCTGAGCATTTCCAGCATAATCACTGACATTCATATCTTTCTTTGTTTTTTCTTTTTTTTTTTCCTGCCTCAATGGACCTCATCCAAAATAGGTAAGTTCAAAAATACATTTGCCACATTGCATTGCCAAAGCTTCGGTTTGTTTTGTTTATGTTTTGTAATCTAATGAGATTCTACGGTTTCATGCAGGCTAGTCTCCATTTTCTAAGCACTGTAAAAATAAACCAAAATAGCTTCAGCTTGTGTGTTCAGCTTTATACCATCTTTGTTGTCATGCATTCTCTAGAGTATTGTTAGCAAGCTAAAATAATCAGAGCAATTAAGAATTTTAGACTTGTGTAATTAGAAAAAATAGTCTAACGCAAGTTCCTCTTTCTTGTCTTAGTGCAAGCAGTCAGGAACATCAGTACACACACAACACATTTAATAATTAAACACAATTTCTGTTTCAGTCTGTGTATAACAGATAAATTAAAACTCTCTACATGTCAGAGTGATTGACAGAATAGGTGTTGACTTGTCAGGATTACCAGTTGGAACAATTATTCATTTTGTACAGTGCTGCCCAGGCCAGTATAGAGGAAAATCTGTTCCTGGTGTTAAATTAGTGTTTTATGATTCAGTGTGGTTCTCCCATGGCTGAGCTGCATTCAGTAATGAGTTAGTAATGAAATTTGGGTTGGTGGGTGCTGGGTAATGTGGCTAAGCAATGCGCTGGAGTCCATGGTGTATGCTCACTTGCTTGTTGGGCCCTGGGCTCTTATGAAACCCCCACAGGTTTTAATATTAGAGCAGAGGCCAGCTCTGTGTAGTTGGACTAACGTGACCTTATTGCCTTCTGATAAAGAATATTGACAAAGACAGGCATTTTCCACATCTCACCGAGGATACACACGAGGAGTGATTAATGAATAACGAGATAAATAACCCATATAATGTCCAAAATAATTCTCTCTGATTTAACATTATGTCCGTTCGGTCTTCTAGCTACCCTTTCTATCACTTCTCCTCGCTTACTTTCCAATCTTTTCCATCAGACCATTCTGCTGAAAGCAGCAAAATGGGAGCCCTCGTTTTCAACTTTAATAGTCATTAGATTTGTAACAGAGTGACAGCTTCATGAATCCACAGCGCTCCTTTATTGTGTTAGTATGCTCAACCTTGTAAATTCCTTTGTGAGTCTTTGTAAATTTAAAGCATCAATTACATTGTGTAGTGACGATCTGTGATAAATCCATGTGGGGAAAGTGGCGCTGTGAGCTCAGAAGGAGATCGCTGTTGTTGCATATATCCTCCAGCTGCCATGCATCCCAAAACAAATCTTACTCTGCTGTCAGTATGTAAATGCATTTGTATTCATGTCACTACTTCCGTGACTGATTAACTATAAAATTTAAATAACTACCTTTGCATAGATTATTCACAGCACAATTTAAAAGTAGTCTTGTATAAAGTTGCATCAAGCCTGAAGTTATTGCATGTGTTTAGTGAACAATACGTTCTCACTCTGTTACCTGTAATTAATGTAATTACCTTGTTGCAGTTTTCAATTTGTTTTGTTGTTGTTGTTTGTTTGTTTTTGTTTTTTTGCTTTGTTGTGTATAAAATTTATTTTGAGAATAAGAAGCTGTTTGTGTCAAAGTCAAGCCAATGTAGGTACTGTTCTCTCTGCAGTCCTTTGCTTAAATTTAAGTCTCTTTCCTGCATTGCCCGAGTCAGTATAGGTACAGTACTGTTTCCAAATTCCACCTAATCCACTGTGGATTTTTACCTGCCTTCCTAGCTTGCTACAGCAGTGACGGTAACACTAGACATATATATACAGCCCAGGGCCAAATAAAGAGCACCTCTACCTAAGGGAAAGAGGAACCTCCATAATAACTAGTTGAGACAGCTGGATGAAAGAAGCACAGCAGAGAAAAGAAAGCAGAGAGCAGAGCGTGGCTGACCTAAGGATCACGCACTGGTTTGGCCCTGTGGGGTTTAGATCATAGCCAATTGTAGTGGCCCCACTGCCCTGGCCTCACATGCAGCATTTCCTGAGCAGGGCCGTTCACAACCTTTCTACAATACTGGCACTGCTTATATAAAGTATTAAAGACGTATTAGACCCTGACTCTTCTTGGAATAAACCTGGTGATATTAATGTGAAAATATATATTTATCACATCATTAGAATCTAATTTATTTTACTATAGTGTTTCAAAAGGTGTAGCTTAGTTAATGTTTTGTTGCATGACACTGTCAGGGCCCAGGCAACTCTGTGCTCCAGCCGTGTTTGGTGCACCTCATTTAAATGGAAATTGTACAGTTATAACTCCCGTGTAACTCTACCGCTGTGATGAGAAAATTGAGACTTTTTTTTGTGTCAAACATGCATTTTTGGTTAGGCAATTACTGATTTAGAGTTTCTTCCTTTTTTCCACAGGAGGGGAAACTGCTTAAGGTGTGGTTTGCCTCTAAATGCACTATAGCAAAGATAATGGCAACTATCAAGCTATCAAGCTTTTTATTACATGGGGCTCACACACAGGGAGCCCATAAGACTGAGTTCTAGTAATCTTCTTTCCTGCGTGACTCCAACCCTTAACTGGGTTTGGCAAGGCCTGCTGGCACAATAGCCTCAACACTTATCATAACCACCTGCCATTTACCTGCAAACACAATTCCATTCTCTGACTAGGTAATTACTCTGTTTGCTTCCACATTGTTGTGCCTCCACCATGCTGATAGTCATGTCTGAAACTGACAGCCACTGCTGGTTCTCCAAAGCCTCTACAGCAATGTGCCGTATGTGCCTAGCCAGCATTGTTTATCTTTTCGTTGAACGTAAAGCACCCTAAAGAGACAAGCATGCATCACATCTTGTTTTTAAACTCTTGTGCAGCCTTTGCACCTCTTTTCGTTTTATTGCTTTTTCTGTAAATCGAGTCAATGAGGCAGAGGGGGTGTGAAGATCTGTGAGCGACCATTTATCCCTTGCAGCACAGTACAATTGACTCAGTGGATAGAGATGGAGTCAGAAGTAATATGAAGGACTTCACAACCTGTCTTTGACCTGGCAGGACAACAGCTGCAAGATGTTGACTTGCACAAATACAAGTCCTCTACACTGGCTGGGATTAGCGGTGTGGAGAGGCGAGGTCGTACAAAAAGGGCTGGGAGTGGAATGTGGTTTTGAGGGGTAAAAAAGCAGCTGTTTGAGGACTGTAAAAGCTTTCATGATGTAGGCCCTGTGTGCTCGATAATGATGACCTTGCATCCTATTACTCCAGAATGAGGGACTCAAACAGTCATTCCCTACCATTTAGGAGCAGGATTCCAGTGTGTAATGAGAGGCCCCTGGTCTGGAAGACATGGAAACAGCCATGTGAAGCAGGAAGTCACCTTGATTCCAGGTCACACAACAAACACACTGACCTTAACACTCTTAAATCTGATAACTAAATACAGTTTATCCATTAAGTGTGTGAATATGATCCTTGTAAAGAATATTTAAGATTACAAAATCACTGCTGCTCATGTTTTAGGATAATCTTACCTTACCTCTAAACCCTACTAGGTTTAATAAATAAACCTAACAAGTATCCATATATTTAAAGATTTAAAGTAAATCACAGAGCATGGTGTTATCAGGATGACAGCCTGTGTTTGTCATCTCGGAAGGAGGGTGTAGGGATGGGGGCTGATAAAATCATTTCAAGGAAGGACAATTGGTCTCTGCTGAATTTTAAAACTCATTTACTGTCTTTTGCCAATTCTTGACAGATGGGAAAGCTGATGTTAAGCTCCCCAAAGACTAAACAAATGAAATCCAGTGAGGTCACTGACGAGTTCCTGTGACTGAATTAACTCAGCCTCTTCATAATTGCTCTAGAATATGTGTTGTGAGTTTCAGGTGATAAACATTGCCTTATTGTGCACATAGATTTAGCTTAGAGCCTGACCCCCTACAGCTGTAATTCACATCAGGATTAGATTTTCCCCACATGCTTCTTCCCTGTTTTTATATATTTGAAACTCCATCTAGGTGCAGGCATCATCCACAGTAAGTTCATAATAGAGTTTATTAAAACCCACCATGGTGGGTTTGGTGGAATGGAGGTCATATAAGAGAGTCTAACCTGTGTCATCTATAATTCATTGTCAGAATATGCTCTTCTTAGTGGGATTAAAGTTTAATAACTTGACAGACTCTGTAAATACCTCTTTGTGCAGAGCTAGTGTCTTGCCTGGTGCAGGGACTGGTGCAGGAGCGAGAGCTTGTGCTGAGTAGGGGGCTGGGAGAGATGGGGAGTATCTGCTTTGGAAGAAGAGGTGCAGTAAGCCCAGGTTAAGCCCTAAGAGCCCACCGTCAGCAGGCCGTTCTCGTGCGTAACGACAGGCCCGGCTGAAATGTGTTTCCCTGCAGATAAGGTCCAGTCCAGAATGGGGGCATGGAAGAGATGTGGCCCCTATCTGTTATGGTTCTTATTGTGTGGGCAAGCGATTAGGTTAGGGGAAATGTAATACCTCTGTGAAAGAGTTTTGCAGCATATCTAAATACTGTAGTAACTTTAGGTGAGGTTAGACAGGGTTGAGCACGTGTGTGTGTGTGTACAGTTGTTAAAGTCATAGAGTTGCAATTTTACAGCCTCATCATCACAGCAACATATTTAGCAAAACTGCAGGTTGTGTATAAAACACACAACACATGGCACACATCTTTGTGGAATAAGTACATGCTTTCTTTTATAATATGTCGTGGCTGTTTCTGATTTTACTGTCTCAGGAGAGTTTGGCTTTGCAGCGAGAGCCTTGATTGCCTTTGGCTGGCTCTATTATTAGTAGATAAGTCTTGTTTATAGCTACATACAGGCTTTGGACTAGGTGGGGTCACAGAAAGCAAAGGAAAAGAAACAAAGTCTATTTGGCTATCACTCAGTTCTTGTTAAAAATTACAGCTCTGGCTCAGCACATAACGCACTTTTCCTAGAGTGCAGTACTGCTAAAGTATCTGTAACTGATCTGTTATATTCCTGCATTTCATAGCACTGCTTCAGTGCAGTGACTTTTCTCATGTATCGAGTTAAGTAGTGTATGTTTTTGATCAGACTTTTGTAAATTAAAGTGCCTGAATGCTAACTGGCATTCATGCTAACTGCTTCTTCACGCCTACAAATAATTTCTTATAGTATGTGCACAGACTTAGCCTTCACTGAATCTGTTTGGCACCAGACCAAGCAATTAACCTCCCTAAATGGCAGTATGGATTGTTTGAAATCCTTTTTGTCACATTTAGACCCCCTGTGGTTTCTATCAAGGAACAACGGGGTAAGGGGTGAAGTCTGAGTGTATTGTGTGTGTTTGTGTGTGTGTTTTTGCATGCTATTATTGAACTGAAAGTGTAAGGCATAGTCTCAGAGCTATTCCCTAGTAATTCCATTTTCTCTTTAATATAGCTTGAACTCTCGTTAAAGCTATGGATATGTACGTATATTTCTGCCATTTCCCCCCTCAGTGGCCCCTCTCTCAGGTTTATGGAGCACATTACAGTCTAATTGCTTTGATTTGGATCCCTCTTGTAAAATCAAACCCGCTGTAGTGCATTTCAGACCGTCTTCTTACTTTAAAGAAGAACCATCTGTCCCTTGCAAATGCCCTGTTTGCTGTGGTGGCAAATAGGTGAGCAGGAGGAAGTGCTTCCCTTCAGACTCATCTCACTGATACATACGAGTCTGCAATTATTTGTAATGGATGAGTTAAAAAAAAAAGCTTTTCTTTTTCCCCAAATTTCACCTCCATCCTGTTTTTGTGTATTTTGTGTGAGTATTGCAAATATGTGCGTTTTTCTGAGTGTGTGTGTACATGCGTGCACACAGTGGTGGTCTTGTGATTTAACCACATAAAACAACCTGTATTCTTGGCCTCTCGGGGGCTGTCCTTTGACACTGAATAAATTAAACAGTGGAGGAGATGGTTTTGTGTGCTCCGTTGGGCAAGTGTTACAATGGTCAGGTAATGCTAGTGTAATGCATTTCCACCACACCTCTTTTACAGGTCTGAGTATATGGCCAACAGCAACACTGCAGCATTGTCTCTAACTATTGTCTTGTGACTTGGCTTGTGTGGAGAATTTACCAGCAGAGTGCTCAGGGAAAACACAACATTTAAGTGAAAATGTCTCAGCCTATTAATATATTTTCAGCTGAAAAAAAACCCTGTCTATATACCTATATATATTGCGTACAAAAAAAAATCGAATCTTAAATTTAAATCAAAGGTTAGGTAAAATAATTTCCAATTAACCTACTTTTGTCCTTTAAAATTGATTTCAGGAGAGTAACTGATATATTTTGATAAGACTGACACTGCAGACACTCATGTATGAGCAGATAATAATCTTTTTTTTTTTTTAGATTAAAATACCTTATTGATTTAAAGAGTGCTTTTGTCTGTATTACAAACTTAAAAGAAGCAAAAGCCCACATAAAGGTGGTTAAAAGTATTAAAGTAAATAGTATTAAAAAGTATGTAATTATGTATGATACATTCACCAAAGGGTATGAATGTTTCATGGACGTTATGGCAGTTAACAATCACAAGACATTAAAATTGCACCACTTTTTCTAAGGTCTGTGACCCTACCTGTTGTACAGCAATATGAACACGTACAAATTAAAAATGCATTGAATATTGATTTCACTGTATTGATTCATTTGCCTTGTCTACACAGATCTTAGCCTTTCCTCGTAGGGAAATACTGAGTCTTACCTTTGTTTTTGAGGTTGATCAAGTGGGATTGCTTTGTCAAAACATGTGGCTGGCTATTTGTCTTCATTCAGTGAACAATTGCAGTGTTACCATGGGGCTTCCTGTCTCTATTGTTTCCTTCAGTTTTATTCATTTTTCTCATCTACAGTCATTTTTTTTACTCAGTGTAGAGACTTTGTGCAGGTATACAAACCCCAGAATGCTTTGAAAAACCTGATTACATACTCTTGCAGGGATAATAAAAAAGAGTAATTCCTTCTGATTGTTCAATGGCGATCTGTTCTGTAGTATACTTTGTGGACATTACTGTCAGAATCCAGTAGAGGGCATGTTTTGCCAGCTGCTTTAAGTTTCAGATCACTTTGTTTTTTAAATTTACCACACTTTATTCTCTCTAATGCTCTGCTGTTACCAAATAGCTAAAAGGAATACTTTTGAACTCACAAAGCAAACATAATTGGGTTGAAGCATGTTTAAACATTTGGGTTTCAGCATTTTGTCTTTAAAAGGTTTCTTTTTCTGACTTTTTTGCAGATGTTTTTCAGTATTTCTCTGAAAAAGAGAAGGTGGGAAGAGGATTGTCTAAAGAGTTTTAAAGTTTTTTCCCTGGATGTCACTGATCGTAAATCAATTCTGGCGTACCAACATTTAGGTTTAAATGTGAGAAGCATAACAACCACCTTGGCCATCATTCTGCACACATGCACACACTAGATTTATGACTGAAGTCATAGAACCCCTGGGAGAAAAGCTCAACATTTTGTCAACACAGAACAGGAAGAATATATAGCACTCCCAGTCACTGAAAGCTCAATACTTGAGTCTTAGGGAGAGATTTTCAGTGCTGAACTTTCACATCCTCAGAATATATGTGTATCTAGCCTCTTGAATAAGATGTGTTCCTGGTTTCTTTTAGTATTGCTGTGTTGCTTTTTTATAGAAGGGAAATGCCACACAGAGTTCATGGCACTCATTAGAGGAGAATCACTGGCCATTTAAAGGGATATTTGTGTGGGTTGAGACTCTTCCTGCTATTGCAGTAGCTTACAAGTACAGCTCTATCTTTCCTTACAGTATGCTTGGCTTGTGGCAGAAAGAAAAAAAATATTTTATTGCATTTACATTAAATTAGTAATATCAGCTACAGCTTCAGAAATGCTTTAACTTTGTTTTTTTGGTGATTTTCTTTCTTTAACATATTAGCACTAAGAATTTAATTCGTGTTCACATTTCCAAGAAGTATAAAAGTACTATACTTCCTACATCTTGTTCTTTCTTTGTTTCTTTATATGGTGGATAAGTGATGTCTGCACTTAAGTGTAGCCTTACTAAACCTGTTCTGCAGATGCTGAATCATCCTTCAACATACAATAAAGACTGTGGTATACCGATGCCTTTTTTTCACCCTTTTTTCTACACAAAGCTGAAAAGCACTTTGAAAAATAAAAAGGGGGCAGGGCGACTGGCTATGTATTATGTAATCTACTCTATTTTAAGGAATAGACTTAAATTATAGTTGGAGAGAGGATTGTTTAGAATTCTGCAGATGAATAGTAAAGATTTGAAAGCCTGTGGCGTTGACATGATTTCTCAAAGCCAGTGTTCAGGAAAGACGGCATGCTGTGAGGATGGGAGAGGGCAGCAGATGAGGTACACTAATAAAAGATAAAGAAATGCTGCCCAAAATACTGCTTGAATAGGATGTAGTTTGTAATAGAAAAGATGCCCAATTCATATTTTATCTAAATGTAGTTTGTTTAACATGTAGAGAACTCATTCTTTGCATGAACATACTGTGAATAATAGTCTTTCTAATGTGCAGTGCTCGGCTAATAATGATTATAATCATAATAAGAATATCATGAGAAAAAAACACTACAGTCTGTTACAGAATGACACCAGGGATCTCTGGTTATGAGAACCATCAGTCAAATGCTAGATTAGACATCGACATTAAGCCAATAAGCTAAACTGTTTCTTCAATATATTTGACATGCTTCTTCACATAGACTGCAATGACAAGCAGGCACCCAACATCAACAACAATACCTCTAACATGCTAACTGCCTCCACTGAACATGTGTATAAGTAGCTAGGAAAACTTCACCTAACAATTGGTGCTCTCCAGCTGTTTGTCACACCTCCAGCACCTATTTTGGCCGATGGGTGGCCCCACTGTTGTGGGAGACCTCCTTCCTAGTGCCACCAGTGACTACATGTCATTGTCATTAACAAAAAATTAAATTAACATTCATAGAATACCCTTCAAATAATTCTCCATTTTGCCTACTAACCAGATGGAGTTGATGACAGTAGCATTATAAACACAGTCTATTGTGCCTACAATCATAGGTCAGGCCAGTGGATGCTGTCAGAATCATTTGATTTGATTTCTCCACTAGCTTTTAACACATTTTAGCCTACACCACTGAGAAAGAAGATGATTGCTATGTAGGCAGCTCTTAGATGCATCAGATGGGAGGATGTGTCAGAGTACCAGAGGGTGGTGCACAGCTTGTGGACTTTAGTGAAGTGAACCATCTGCTGCTTAACATTAGCAAAACACTAAAGCTGTTGATAGACTTCAAGAAATTCAAGATTTCTACTAATTCTTTGTCTACTAGGGAAGAAATCAGAATGGAAAAAGTACAAGAAGAAAAAAGCTCACTTTGACCACAGTCTTAGCCAATGTAAGCTTTTTTTTCCTGGCCTGTCCTCCAAAGTATTGAACCCTCACTGAAGTGTTGAGTCTGTGGTACCTAGTGTTGGTCTGCTGCATGCTCATTGGACCTTTATTTGTATATCAGTTCAACTACTCCTTAAAGCAAATATCTAATAAGCTAATAACATGGCAGTAGATCAATACAGGTGTGTAGATATAGTCAAGATGGACTGCTGAAGTTCAATTTAAGCATCAGAATGGGGAAGAAAGGCGATGTAAGTGACTTTGAATGCCGTTCCAAACAGGCTGGTCTGAGTATTACAGCAACCACTAATCTTCTGGGATTTTCACACACAACCTCTAGATCTAGGCTTTAAAGAAAAGGGTCAGAAAAAAAGAGAAAATATCCAATGAGTGGCAGGTGTCTGGACAAAATTGCCTTGTTGATGCCAGAGTTGTCAGAGGAGAATGGCCAGACTGCTTTGACCTGAGAGGAAGGGAACAGTAAGTCCAATAACATAAGTTCATTACAATCAAGGTATGTAGAAGACCATGTCGGAATGCACAACACATAAAACTTTGAGGCAGCATAAGACCACAACTGGTGTCATTCCTGTCAACTAATAACAGCAAACTGAGGCTGCAGTTTGCACACAGGCTCACTACAATTGGTCAACATAAAAACAGAGGCTCTGCACGACTACAGTGTACCATTTACTAATGGGAGCTTCCAGCAACACACCTTGTCATAAATCTCAAATCATCTCAAAAGAATGTTTCCAGCACTTTGCTAAATCTGTGCCATGAAGAATTAAGGCAGTTCTGGGTTGGACACCTGAAAAAAGGTGTCCAACCCAGCACTCGCAAGGTGTACCTAATGAAGTTTTAAGTGAGTGTATATGTAGCAGAAAAGAAAAACATGTCAAAAACTCGTCTCTGTGTTAGACAACTTCTCCCACCTTCTGGGTGGTGTTCTTGCTGGCCGTAGGAGCTCCTTCAGGAAGTTACTAATATTGACAAAATGTTTCATTGAGCATCGCAGGCGGGTTTTCCTTCTTGTGGACAGGTTTTTCAAATTACACACAGTAATTTTCTGTCTTTTATTTTCAGAATTAATTTATATTTTAGTTTTCCTCCACATTCACTTATGTTTTTTTTGTTATAAAAAACCCTAATAATTCTTATTATTATTATTTAATATTATTTATCAAACTTTTCTAAGAATGTATTTATAGTCTATTATGTTCACTGCTTTGATACTAAATATTTGTAACTTTTCTTAAACAAAGCGTTCTTGGTTAAACAAAATAATTTTCACTTTTTAACACGAAAGTGTGTCAATATTGATTTTTTTTTTCTTTAAAGACTGTTGGTGCTTTATCACGAGTTATTTGTGTTACTTTAATTTTGAAATGGTATAAATATATAAAAAAAATCGTATTGTCTATTCTGGGTTGATCAATCCTTTTGTAGAACTGCAAAAAGTATGTCAAAAGTAAAAATGGAAAAATGTTTTTATTCCTTTGCTGATGTTTGTCTCGAGGCTGCATTGTTGAATTTGTTTGAAGTAGGTCACCAAAGCAGAGCAGTGTACAAGCAAGTTTCTGCATGAAAACCTGTGTCCTACTTTAAATTGGTACTGCAATAATGCATATATTGTAAATTTAAACAGCTGTTTATTTATACAGCGAATCACATTTCTGAATGTTAGTTTAAATATAATTCTGTAAAGTGCTTAATGTATTTAAAGTAAAAGACCGATTCCACCAAAATTATGGCCATGCTCTAAAGAGAATTCAGAGTTCATCAGGTGCAAATAAATTTTATACATATCCCTATATTTGCTTTATCGAGGATGAAATCATTAACGTTATTTGTGCCTCTTAGTGGAGTGTCCAGAGCCCCAAATGACTTATTTGTAAATATGCACTAGTCTTTACAAGCCAAAGCAACAATACGACTTATTTTCACTTTCAGCGATGGTCAAAATCACTACCTCGTATTATTTTTATTACAAAAAGGATTTAGAAGCATTTATCTTCATAATGACCAAGAGCCTCTGTCTTTATGGTGAACACTTTCCCATAATAAGTGGTGTTCACAGGATGACAACTGCTCTTTTTCTGCATCACCGTCCGTAATCACCATCTCCAGTAAAGCATGTATCCCATCATACCGTTACAACCACCCTGCTCACATTACAACTGCAATAATGCCACTTTTTAGTGCTTGATTATATCCTTAGGACAGATCAGACAGTGACCACCTTCCTGCTGCAAACTAATCAGCTCCAAAAAATTACTTATTGATCCCAGGCCAGACCGAGAAAGGGGGATTTAGTGGCGGGGTCAGTAGGAGGGCCGGTAGTGCCTGATTGCCAGCCAGCTTTTCTGAATCACGATAAACATACACTCACATTGATATGCACACACATAAATATACACACATTCATGCAACACATTGAAAATTTTCGTTTCCCCCCAAAATGAATCAGTTACAACCCAAACATGCACTTGTAATGTTTTTCTTTTGCAAAATCACATCATGATAGATGTGACAGTAACTGGAACTGGTTTCAAATAAAATACTCCCCAGGCGTAACATCTCCTCCCTTTAAGATACATAAATTGGAAATGGATTTTTTTATATATATACACTGTGCATGGCATTTAGCTGGGGAGAGTAATACGCTGGGACTGGAATTGAAAAATCATCTCCAGTAGTAATGCTTACTGTATGATCCTCTTGAGTTTTGTAATAGCTCACCGTTGGAGCGCAGACATATATTGAGGCACTGAGGGCTTTGATATTGTTTTTCTGTTAAACCTATTTCTTATTTCTATATATTATTGATGTTACAGAGTATATGGGCTAATACATACCATTGCAGTTCACCAAATTAGTGTTTTGTCAATAATTTCATTCAGCCTAGTTACAGCTTTAACCAACCTGGTCTACATGGTTCTCCTGTACTATTCCCCTGGCATGGCATTCCAGACAGCATTGATCGGATCTTTTAGAGATGAATGGATTAATTACAAGCAGTGAGAGGAGACGAAATATAGTTTGGCATGGGGACGAATGGAATTGAGGACTGGGATTGAGAAAGCCATTAACTCAAATTGAGGGCATTAATGACTGTAGCACTGCCAGGGGCCCCAGTGGCTCACCCTTTTCCTTGGCACTACGGCTGTGTAATGGCTTTCTTGGGTGCTCTTTTCAGGGATTGGTTGAACAGTGGCTCTGTGGTAGTGTGGCTGACATGATGTACTTTTCTACACCTCTAAACCTTTGAGATTTTACAGTGTTCCAAAAAAGCTGCTTCCAGAAACCACATGAACCACCTGCACTGGTCTTTCTTATGTTTATGTTAATATAAATTGTACTTCAAAAAGATAGGGTTAAAGGTTATGTCTTGAAGCAATATGTTTATGTTTAAAAGGGACAGTTCACATTAATTACAGTACTGTGTGAAATTCTTAAAACTCTCCGCATTTCTTTAGATTTTGCTTGCAAGGAGGCTTCTTTGTAATCTTTTTTAGGTCATCTTGAGCTATAGTTCTCCAGGCTTTCTGAAGTTTTTCCTTCAACATTGGCTGATTTTTCACTCACTTTCAGTCCATTCCCTGCACTTAATCATTTTCTATCCACAACTTTGCAAAGAAGCAATAAATGCTCACAAAGAAAACGGCGGCCGTTACAACTTATGTCTAAAAATGTATAGTTTCATGCATCTGTTGAAACACTCGACTCCAGCTACATGACGCGCAGCTGGAAACACTTCCCGCAAGTCGAGCTGCCCAAGATTCATAGAATTTACAGAAAATGTTACATTTTTGTGATTTATATCGTTATCGGGACGATAGAATTCTTATATCGGGATATGAGATTTTGGTCATATCGCACAGTATCTAAAAATCAAGTCCTTAAAAAATCGGAAGAAATCCAACCTTTCACAGGACATGAGAGATACATCTGGCCTTTCGGTTGATCCATCTACCGCTCACTGAAGCCTCGTCAGAAATGGTCTCAGTGGGGGGATGGCTGTCGAGAAGCCGTTCTTAAGGAAGAGAAACAGAGAGAGAAGGCAATGTGTCAATGCAATGGTCTGAAAAGCAATGTCTTATGACTGAGTCCAAATTTGAAAAATGTGGATCAAATCATTGTCAATATATATGGTAAATGGCCTGTATTTGTATAGCGCTTTTCTAGTTCCTAAGGACCCCAAAGCGCTTTACACAACCAGTCACACAAATAAACACACATTCACAGGTGATGGCAAGCTACATTGTAGCCACTGCCACCCTGGGGCGCTCTGACCACCACCAGTAGGCAACGGGTGAAGCGTCTTGCCCAAGGACACAACGACCGAGACTGTCCAAGCCGGGGCTCGAACTGGCAACATTCCGATTACAAGGCGAACTTCCAACTCTTGAACCACGATCGCCCTATATGGAGAATGTCAGGAGAAATGTACAAGAGTGAGTGTCTATAGCCATCTGCAAAACATGTGGAGGCTCTGTTTTGGTTTGGATCTGCATTTCATCTAGTGGTGTTGTGGATATTGTCAAAGTTGATGAAATTTTAAACATAGAAAGTACCCTCAATTTTTGATCCATCATTTAAAACCATCTGGGAAGTGTTTGATTGGTATTTTTCAGCATGTCAATGATCCTAAACATACTGTCAGTGTGATAAAAGCATATCTAGACAGAAAGACACAGTGGGACGCGATCAGTAGTGGACTGCCCTCTTGACAGAGAATAAAACAAAAGGCAGCCAACATCCAAAGAAGAGCTTTGAATGTCCTTCAAGAACCCTAGAGAACTATTCCTGAAGACTACTCATTTCAACAAAGCTAGTCCAGCAAAGTTCAGGTTGTGTTTAATAACAGGAGTGATACCAAATACTGACTTTCCAAGCTTGTTAGATTTATGCAAACCATTTTTGCCTGATATACTGTATTTCCATGTTTCAACAATTCGCCGCACCTCTATTTACCAGCAAAATATAAAGAAATGAGGGGTGTCTCAAGACTTTTGCACATCGTGTTTAGTTCTTTTTGTAAGACTTTTGTAAGTGCTTAGGTCGATCATTTAAATGTACCAGATTTGGCCATACTGGGAATCCCTGGCTGTCTGCTGGAATTTATGGGCTTTACAAGATAACCTACAAAAGCATTCGGACACACATAAAAACAGATGTGCAAATACAAGCTGAAACAGTGACATAACTCTATAACAGATTAAAGAAACATAAGAGAAAACTGAAGCACATACGACTGAAACAAAGGCATTTACTGAAGTACTGATATAACTACTCTATCAAACAGCATGTTTGATTTTCAATTAGTCCGTTTTATAGATTTGGAAAAGCAGCTTTTCTCAATGACATTAAAATGGTAGCTATATTTAGATTTCATTTGAAAATGCACACAATTGAATAGTACAGGAAACACAGGCTCTCTTTTATCTAATTGTTCTTGTTCATATTTTGTGTTTTTTTTAATAAACAGTTGTGTTTTACTTGCAGGCTTTTAACACACCACACAGGTGCATCTAAAATCATTTAACGACAGTTTAGAATTTAGCCACAAGAATAAACATATGTATTAAAAATGCTAGCTGGTGCATTTTGTCACCAAATGTTATGCACATGAGGTCCAAGTACGGACGTAACAATTAATAATAATATGAAGAATAATTATAATAATCATGGCGTTTGTGCTCCTCTTTGTTCTTCCCTTTTAAATTCGTTTCACCCCTTCTCATTGCCTGGGCTGTTTAAATCTAATCTAGCTGAACACATTACTCCATTCGCACGGCCGCCAGCTGAATGTAGCAACTCATAAAAGCCCAATATTTCAGCCATATTGATTCCTCTGGTAAAATTGGTTTGAGCTATGAATGCGCTGCAACACTGTTCACTGAAATGTTTTGCTGCCCGGGGGGGGGGCGAGGGTGACCTTGAATGTTTTTTCCCCCTCCTCTTACTTTCATATCAGTTTTTCTCATTCTGCCTTTGAGCACTGTTTCATGGCTTTTCTGATATCCTTATATACGCTCTAACTGGAGTGACCTGTGGTACGCTATTCACATTCTCTCAACCCTGAATTACACTCTCTATTCATGCCTTCTCAAAAGAAGAAAATATTTGGATTTGTTCCTAAATTTGATTGAGGAAATGACATGGAGCAGCTCTTGTTTGATCTCGGGTTCAGATCATTCGTGTGATGGTTTCTCTGCATCCTTTCATCTTTTTAGCTATTTCAGCAAGAGTTCACTCAGATGGAAAGTATTTTATGTGATCTTTGACCAGTATTTCAATAGCATGCTGCTGCATTACAGCTTACAGCACACTGACTATACAGTATGCATCTGAGATAGGAAATGTTGCATGGTAAGACACCTAATGCCTACAGGTTTTCAGTTATGAATAACCCTAAAGAATATCCTCACACAAGCTCAAGCATGTGTAAACATATTTGTCTGTATTTACTGTAGTTAACAACAGCTCTAGCATCATTTGCACTTTATCTTCCTCTTATCTTGATTAGTGCAGACAATGAATGATCACTGCTACAGCTGGCTGTTTAATTTTTACAATGATCCATTCACTCTTTAACAGCAACAGCTGCAGTCTTATCAGTACTAACGATGGGTCTAGTTAGGATTTTATAGATACTGCCATTTATACAGTCACTGTCAATGCTGCTCTTAGTGCCTTAATGCTAAGGGCAATTGAAGTTCTTTTTCACAAAGGGATCATGGCATACAGTGAAAACAGGTGAATAGGTGAGGGCTTATACATTGAATCAAGTTCGGCACATATGCATGCAGATAGTTTTGGTTAACCAGTTAAAGTAGATTTTATCCATTTAGCATGAATTCAGAAGTCATCTCGAAGCACTTAATACCACGGTTGAATGAGAAAGCAAATAATTTCCTATGAACAAGCACTTAGTGATAATGGGAGGGGAAAAGCCAATTTTACAGGAAGAACTCTTCAGCAGAGCCTGGCTCAGGCAGGACAGCCATCTGGCCCAAATGGCTGGGCTGAGGGAAAAGAATAATAATAAAGAACATCATAGAAAAGCTATAGGCTCACATGCAGCACATCAGATATAGGAAAACAGCTGAAATGCTGTTATTGCATATTAAGGAACAGAGCTGCTTAATGCCATATGAACATCAGACGACATATCATATGCTAAAGTTACTGTTAGCTTTTAAAACCTTTTATTTAGGCCTTTTTGTTTGGAGTTTTTAGGTTCTGGCTGAATGAGTGTATTGAATGGTGTTCCATTGTTCCATCCATCTGTCCATTAAGACTTCCTTCTACAATGCAAAAGATTTGCTTCTTCAACTAAATAATTGGTCAGATTTTAGAGAAGCGTGCATGAAGTGATCACCTAATGGGTTTTTACCCAAACCTTGCTCAAGGACAAACTAGTTGCTTTACAGGCACTTCCCCATTTTCACAAAACTTGCTGCTCCTCCTCGAGTGTTGGTCAAATTATAATGGAAGATTAATTTGTCCTGGGTATGATGGTTGGTGAGCCTCCTTGACCTCTCAGTGCATTTAAATTGTCTTCAATACAGCCAAACAGTAACAAACAAATTATAATTTTCTTTCTGTAATCTACCCTGTGAGCTCTGATGAGTTACATTTGCCAACTGAAACAAGCAGAAGTGATAATATGATTCCTGAGCAGCCACTTTGCACTTGATGGGGGGTTTTTTTTGTTTTTTTTGTTTTTTGTAATTCTGCATACATCATTGTGCAAAAATATACAGTATTGCCCTTTAAATTAATAGTAGGCAGTATTGCTTCATCATGTCATGTCCATCTCACATTGGTATTTTAATGCTGGTATTTTAATGCTTGCTTTCACCTGCAGAGGTCCAGTAGATTTGACAGTAGGCTGTCAGTGGAAACACATGTTCCTCTAACATTTTTGCTAGTTGATTTATGTCCTAAAAAGAGAAAGAAAGAAAACTCCGCTCTTGTTTTCTTGAACATGTGCTCCTCTAGGGCAGACTTGTAAGTATAATGCTGAACTGTAATAAAGCAAAGGGGTAAGACCTAAACTCAGTGGAGGGAGATGGAAGGAAGTAGGAAATTGTGTGCCAGGATCTTCAGCAGCAGGTTCATTGTGGCAAAATTGTGCTGCTCCAGAAAAAAAGTTCTACCTGATGGAAATAAATTGGCTGCGGGAGTCAGTGCTGAGCTGGAGTCTCTAAAGACAGAGCCAGCTTCTAAATGGCTCAATTTAGCCTTTGTGGGAGCCAGGAACCAAAGCAGGTCACGGGCCCACAACCTGACACAGTAAAAATCAATAGGTAGTTTCAGAACAAGGGGCCTTATTAAAACAGGTCCTTTTTCAGTGAGGTCTTACGATGACACCGTCGCACAGAAATCATTAAGCTCAGCTCAAACTACTCACTCGCGTTTAAATTGTTGCAATCCTTTTGACCCACACATCCTCTCGTGTTGTCTCTTATATCCTCTTTTTGATCCTGAAGATAGTGGGAGCACAATTACGATCAACTGTAATTGGATACTAGAAACTGGATCATGAATTTTCCAGTTTATTACCTGGAAACAACAGCAGTAATAACTAAGGGAAAAAATATTTTTAAGGAGAAGAACAACAAGATAACTTCGATAAACTGGTGCAGTTTTTGTTTTTTCGGATTGTTGTTGATTTTTATATATGGCTATGAAAAAGAACAGGTCTCCGAAATAAATAGTGGGACCATGGGAGACTTCACTGAAGCAAAGTAGGTTGTATTGTGTGGTGGTTCAATTATGTTAATAGTAATACCATGTTATCTGAGCCTCCAGAGCCTTTCAAGTGTCCAAAACTCCCAGTAAAGTAAAACATTCATGACAGGACAAACATACCTTAAAAACTCTACCTGTAATGATGTAAAGCTTTATCGGCACACTGGGATTGTAGATGCACAGCTGCTGGAAAAAATCCCAAGGAAAAAGTTGGATCCTTTTCTATTACCTTCTCTTTCTCTCTTTTCCCTGTCTTTCTTTCTCTTGTACATGTAACAATCTCCTGTTTTTAGAGCAGTGATGACCTTTTCGATTTTATGTGTTAGACCTCGATAGCACACTGTAAAGTCTCAAGGGCAGCAGTGCTGCACATCAGAGCTGGTGTAGTAAAAATCCAGATGATGTTGTTGACCAGAGACCATATGCCCGTACACTCTCTGCATCAGCCACAGAAACACAAGCAGTGTTTTGGACATGCAGGAGCTTTCAGATCCATGAAGTTCTGAACTTTTATTTTCCTTGATCATTTTTTAAAGAGATGATTTCAGTCACAGACTCACCGGAGAGCACATTCACTCCCTCACCACATTGTAGTATTATTTCTTTGGTCTACCTTTATTCTGAATTCATGATCTGCCCCAGCAGGAAACCATTTATAATAAATGGCTGTGTAGTGTAACATTCTTGCACATCTGTGTCTGTTGTGTTTTTGTTAGCTGTAATTAAAAAAGAAGAAAATAGATACACCGAAGTAACAACCTAAAGCATTACATCAACCTTATCCCCAATACTAGTGCTTTGTTTGGGGGGTTTTGTGTGTGGACATATATAAAAGTACACGCTGTACATTAATCTGTCCAATAAACCATAATGCTGCCACTAAGCGCATGCCAAGGAATGACAATTTTTCCACCTCTGTAAAGTGGGGAAAAGGGTGTTTTACTCAGTTTCTGCTGTTTCCATGCAGGCACGGTATGGGTAAATATAAGGTTGGGTAAATATAGAAATGAAACACAATCATTAATATTCATAAAACCTCCACTGAATATTAGCCTACTGTCTTGGTTCATGTGCATGCACTTCTTTCTTACTCTGAAATAGACAAAAGTTTAGAAAATGCATCAACTTTCAGCCATGCTATGGGACAGGGAATTTACTTTTTCTTTGGGGGGGGGGAGTCAAACGGTTGTCAAAGTGTCTTTGACACCATAGTTAAGTAAGCATCTATCAGCAGTACGTAAACCTGAAATCATTCCTCGTTCATATTCTCATTGCCAAAAAATCAGCATGCGCCTCAGAAGCTCTTGGAACACAGCAGCTGAGAGTAGCTGTGGGTCAACATTGTGAAGGGAGGGAGATGGGGTTACACAAAGATGGTGCCAGAAACCAAATGGTGCTGAGTTCAGTTTGAGTTGTAACAACAGAGAGTCATGCAGCAAAATCAGCATCTAATTTTATTGTCCAGATGTGTCCGTCTTGTGCTTGGGTGGTAGTACCAGATGTCTATTTTCAATTATTTTCTGGTGGTACTTTATTTTGCTTACACTGCTTAAATAATCTCTACTGTGTGACATGTATACCCATGTCCAATGAATCACTAGCACATTGAATTAATAATCACTGGTACATAATGAAAGGTTTCAATCTTCAGCCGTTGTCCTTTGGACCGTATGCCAAAATATCCAGAAAGCGTGCCGTCATTGTGTGAAAACCTAAACGCCTTCAAATGTGATTTGAAATGGAAAAAATAACTGATGTTTTTACAGCTGGAAATTGCAATGTGACTGTAAACTTCAGTAGTAATATGTGGACTCAGTGTTGTAAAGAACAAGTATTTGAATCAGAATTTGTACCAGGGAGTGATCATCTTTTGTCTGCTCTGCCAGCTTAGAACAGAAGAAAAAGCTATTCTTGGAGGTAGGGATATTATAATACTGTATGAGTTGAAAGTAAGCCAGATTAGACAACAAAGGCAGCAAAAACAGTAATTTATTGGAGCATTAAAGCGGATTATGGAATTTGCAAAAATGTTCTTTGATGATTCCTTGCAACTGAGATGTTTACCAGCTCCAGTTAATGTATAATGTACAGTAGCTGTAAAAAAAAAACATCTTTGATGAATGTTAGATTTTAAGTAGAAATACAGTCTCACTAAGCTGCACATTGTTTGGCCTCATTATATTATCTTTTACTGTGCTGTGCCATAAAAAATAAATTAGAAGAAAAAGCGGCATTGCCTTTTCTTCCTGCCATTTCAGTATGGAAATGAGAAGTTTAACTAACATGCTTTGTTTCCTTTTCTAATTTGGCATCCTGTTTGCTGCATAAAGCAACTAAAGTTCTTGAATATCACTCAGTACACATTCTATAAAATGTTTGGAGAAGATTACAATATTTAAAATACAATAAAACAACATAAATAAAGCGAAATTATGATTAACGTGCCGTGTAACCATAAAACTTTCTGAGTACCAGAGCAGCATTTCTGTATTGATGGCATCGTGGATTTATAGGCTTCCATACAGCCTTTGTGTATTCATAGCTTTCAGGTCTGTTTGGCTTAATGTCCCAGTGCTGCCGACAGTATTTGTGGCACGGTGCGAAATCTGACTTCTTCGGTGCTCAGACTAGGCCTGTAATGGCTCTGCTGGGACAGAGAGAAAGTGCTTCTTCAGCGCTCATTAATGGAGCAAATTGAACAGGTCTCCTGGCCTAGCTATATAATGAGGGCCTCCCTCTTTTCTACCCCCCTTCCTACTATCATCCTGCAGTCTATTGTTCACCTGCAGTTAGGGTCAGAGCTTCCGAACCATAATTGTATCACTCTGACCCTCTTTTGGTTCTTGTTTTGTCACAGATACCTGCTCTTTATTGGATGCTGACTATCCTTCAGGTTGTAAAAGCCAGTGCCCCTCCTCCCATACCTAGGGACAAGGGTGCTGCCTGCCTGCCTGCCTCCCTGTCCGCCTGCCAAGGATCAATATGCCACTGTCGTTAACTGGATTTGTTGCTGTGGCGCTTGCTTATGAGGCAGCAATTAGAGTGTGAAGTGGCAAGGCCAGGGTATGAGGCAGCGACCATGTGAGCGTTGGCCCTGGGGGATGGAAATGTCAGGGGCACAAGCCCAGTTTCATTAGGGCTTGAAGAGAGTATGACGATCCATACTGTCCGTGTAATTCATTCTGCCGAGGGGGGTTTATAATTATTTGTTGGAGACAGTTAGCAAACACAGAAAGAGGTCACAGGTTAGGAGTGGCTGTGGACACTTGCTCACTGTGAAATCCACTTACACCATGTGGAAGCCACTTACATGCCTCCATTGTTTTATTACCAGATCAGTGCTTTGAGGGGAGCTTAGCCTGAATAGTGGAGCTGATCTACAGTCTCTTTTCATGTGTCAATTCAACATCACTCGTTGCCATTTACAAATCAATCTGTCCTCCATTATCCATGTGTTCCAGTGTAAATGTTTCTTAAAGCTTTGGCAGTCATTTCAATCTGATTGTTGATGTATTTTGCTTTTCTGTTCTGTTTTTGCTTATAAATAATTATAGGCCAGCATGGTCATGTCCAGCGTCATTTGTGTCAGACCATCACTCATCTCAAATTGGAGACATCGAAGACTTTATGGTAGATGGGGGCCCCTGTCTGGACATTTTCCTCCCTCAAAAGGGTCACGGTGTCCCTGGTCAACCATGAGGATGGGGTGCCCTAATGTGTCATTTGGGACTACTATGACCTACGGCTCTAAATCACTTTCCTTTTTGGGGGACAATTAAGTTTGAGCCTCTGATGTATATGGCCTTTGGCTGATTCTGTCGATGGCACTCAGGGGTGGGGGTCATTTTTTATTTTTTTGTTTGGTCGATGTTTTTTAAAGTGTCAATGTGCTTTGTTTGCAAGGCGGTCAGATATATTGATGATTGAGTCAAATGCGACAACTGAGCAACATTTTAATTTGGCATTTACACAGCCTAGGTGAATTTATATGTGAGGGTTTTTTTGTAACCCCTTCTTTTTGCTCCATATGAGCTTGCTACTGTAATTACGTCTTCATTCATAACTCCAAAATGCATCTTTGGTAATGCCAGTTGTCTTCATGGAAATGGATTTGTTGTGTCGGGCAACAGATATCTGATTTCTGAAAATTGCCTAGAGCCTAACAGAACTAGCCCAACCAAGAGTTAGCAGATGTGAACAATGTTATTCAATTCTCTTAACATATGTCTCCTGTGTGGTGCAAAGGAGACAGTTTTGTGTGAGGGTTAGGCTGTTTTTCTAGTCCACAGTCAGTTTGCCGAGGTTACGAGGGATGAGGAGAGTGAAAACATCTGAGTAGGGGTGAGAGAGAAGCTGTGAGAGGAGCAGTTTTAATTCTAGGCTCTGTTCCAAAAGTGAGTGCATTGTTGAGAGTGTAATGGGTTACATATTTTAGGCATAGTCTAGACTGTGTCCAAAAAAGTGCAGTCTTTTCACTGATAAAAGCCAAAATTCATCGACATTATTTTCCCTCAAAATGGGCTTCTGGTGAAATAGGTGGATTATTATGTTTACCATTCAAATTAAACCCCAGCATATTGGACTGAGTGCTGAAATGGATAAAATATAACAATTGCAATTTGCTAATTAGAATTAGGACCATTTGGAATGATTGGACGCATCCATAAAAGAAGTGAATGCAGTAGATTTACAGTACCTATCCTTTAATGTATCCTTTAATGTCTTCTTCTTTCTTGTTAGAGTAAATTAGAGTATGCTACATTGCTTAGTATAGTACTAAGTCTAGTGGCATCGCTATCTTCCATTATAGAGCTCTGTGTTGTCAATAAAAAACTTGAATCTAAGACATTTTCAACATTCTGGAATTAAGGGCTAGCTGCAAATTCCCTACATAACTAACTTTAAAATCCCTTTTCTCAGAGCAGCAATCTTTTCCATGTCAAAATACAGTTTTTTAAGTAACTACTTATATAGTATATAGCCACGTCTATTAGTTTTCAGCCCCATTACCACAGGTACAGAGTTGCACAGTGCTATATAAAAGTCTTGTTCTACTGATCAGTTCTTTATATTCTGCTAGGAAAATGGGAAATAGGTGCAGCAGTTTACTGAAGCATGTGCAAACAGAAATGAAAAAATAGTATATATCTTCAGCTCAGCCTGAACTCTATTAGGTAACCTTTTGTCTCTCAGGTACTATGCCAATTCTATGAAGGGTTGTTTCTATTTTGTAAGGGCATTTTTTCAGACACTGTTCATCTGAAATTAAAATGATATGTTTTTGGGACAGGCTGATGGTAAAATGTACCAAAAAATAGAATCTAAAATTGGTTCTTTGTTAAGTTTTCTGTTATGTGTAGACACAACACTAGCCTTTTTTATTCTTGAATGATTGATAAGTCAGTGTTAAGTGGCTGAACAAAAAAAAAAAAAAAATCTGAAAATGGTCATGCACAGGGCTTAAAATAAGTGAAAAGTAACAACAACAACAACAACAACGCAAAGAAAAGAAAAACAAAAAAATGTGCCTCTGAAAATGGTGAAATACAAGGAATGAACTAAAAATTAGTGAAAAAGCAACCAATGTTGAAAAGGGTTTCAACAGCTTTGAAAGAGTTTCAGTATTGCTCAAGACCACTTTGGAAAATTCCAGGAAGGTGTTATAAAAAAAATGTGGGGTGACTCAAGACTTTTGCACAGTATTGGACAGAATCAAGGATCTAGTCATAGTTATAAACAATTGTGAAAGAATGGGTCTTTGTAAAGAACTCACTAGTTTTGAGCATGGTACTGTAATACAATGCTACTAAGCACAACAAGTCAGTTTGTGAAATTTCTTCTTATGAAAGAACCACATCAACAGATTGACTCAATAATTGGTGAGTTCCAAACATCCTCTGGCATTAACAGCACAAAAACTGTGCGCTGGGAGTGTCATGGCATTAGTTTCCATGACCAAGCAGCTCCTGTACAAGTGGTGTGTAGATATAGCCCAGTTCTTTTGTTCATAGAGTGTATGTGGTTTTCTTCATTAGTCATATTCAAATCAAAACTGTTTTAAATATGAACCTCCTGATCTGTAAAGTGCAGGTAGTGAACCATGCATATCTATACATGCTGTGTGCATTTGTACATTGAATGCCAAATATACAATTTAATGTAATTCTAACTTCCAACAACAGGACAGTGCAAAAACCTTAAATACTGTTTATTGATCAGATGTCACCACCACAAAAGGAGGTTTAATGAAACCCATAGTTCATGCTAATACCCACTCTGCTTCCTCTAACAAGGAATAATAAATATTTACAGTACATGTCCATACTATTGTATGGACATGTCTCTTTCATAATAAATAATCAAACTTGCTGCATTTATATATTTACAACTCAAGCTATAACAATGTACAAGTCTTACAACCTGTAATGTGGATGCAATTAGTTACTGGAAGCTCACACATCCATTTAGAGATAAAAAAGAAAATATTAACAGTTGATAGTACGGCATGTATGAGGTAATCATTCTTGCAGAATACTAAATGCTAGCGGTGAGCACCAAAAATAGACTTGACAATCTTCCTCTAAAAGTCTTTTTCTACAAAAAAATACTTCTCCTGTTAAATTACAAGCCAAAACAAACAGTAAAGTAGGAAATATATGCTCTATGTATTTATTGGTTAAATCATGTGAGAAATAAGGGTGTAATTGATTAAATGAGGCATATCAGACATCAGACTTTTAATGTATTATTTCTGTCTTATAGAGTTTATTCTACCCACCAAAATTTGTAAAATGTTATGTCCCAGTTGAGACTTTTCTTTCCAACTTACTGGGAAACTTGACAATTCTTTATAATGATTTTAATGAGCCAAAAGGAAATGACAATGAATACGTTTTTTTGTATATACAGTCAAACTGCGACTGTAAAAGGGACTGGTTTCCTTATGTCAATCATAAAACCTGTCTTCACTTTTTTATAGTCAGGTCCTTTATGTATGGCTAAGGGATTTATGAAGCACAGGAAACAGCGTCTGTTCTGAGCTTTGCTAATGATGGGTATAGCTGTGGAGGAGGACTGGAAAGAGGAAGGACAATGTCCTAACTGATAAGCAGGTTTGAGAGATACTTGAGACCCTCCCTTCCTCTCATTCCCTCCTTTCTTACTCATCAGGGCTCAAGTATTCTCACTCATTAGCCGCTGCTGCCCATCGTTCACTGGACCAAACTGTTTACCCTGCACTGTCATGAAAATAACGTGTACCCTGTTGTCAAGTGCTGCCCTAGGTGGGGAGTGACAGTCATGATGAGTTTCCACAGAGGCAGATTAAGCAGCTGCGTTCAGGAAAAAGTAGGGCAGCTAATTAGCTACAGCGATCAAGACCATGGGAGTGGGCTGTTTTTTCACCTAGACAGGGAAATTCCGTAAATGGCAGGAATGTATTTAAAGAAGTGGGGCTGGAATATCTAATAAGAGTGGGAGGAAAGCAGAAGATGACATAGAATAGAAAAAGTGAAGGAGGGAGGCAGATTGTGCTGGAAAGTTTGCTCCGAAAAGGAACTTATAGTGTCATTTAAGCCTTTTTTTTGCCATGTGTGGGTTTGTTGATAGGGTTAGGGTTATCTTTTGAAATGTGTTTTTCAGAGGAAAAAATGCGTGCATTACAGCGTCTGTTCAGGACTAAATATAAATGTTTCTGTAACTCATTAATTTTTATTTTTGTTCAGTCATTAAATCTGAATTGATAATGTTTTGCTTTTCATTTCACTTGAAAGATAATTGTATTTTGCTAGTCTTTATTTAACTTGTTTGGTGTGGACAGGGCTCGGGATGTGGTGTCACATTTTTGTACGCCACAGTTCAACAACATTTGAATTTAAATGTGATTAGCTCTGAGCATTTTTGCTCAAAATGCTAGACCACTGACAGTTAAAATCTGATCAAACAACACCCCAGAGCCTTGATGAAATGGATAAACTATTAGACCCCATCTAAAAAATATCTAAGAATGTTTATCTTTGATTGCTGCATATTTAGTCATGAATTTTTGATAAAGAAATAAAAATGTGAAATTAAGTTTTATGTTTTTCACACTTTACATGCAGTGCTGTGAAAAGTACTCACCCCCATTCTGATTTTGTTTTTGGCATATTTGTCACACTTATGTGTGATCATCAATCTAAAAAAATCAACAACAAAAAAAAGCAAAAAAAGCAAACACAGTTCTGGAAAAACATGCATTGGACAGATGAAACCAAGATCAACCTCTACCAGAATGATGGCAAGAAAAAGGTATGGAGAAGGTGTGAAACGGCTCATGAGCCAAAGCATACCACATCATCTGTAAAACACGGCGGAGACAGTGTAATGGCTTTGGCATACATGGCTGCCAATGACACTGTGACACTAGTGTTTATTGATGATGTGACACAGGACAGAAGCAGCCAGCTGAATTCTGAGGTGTTCAGAGACATACTGTCTGCCCAAATCCAGCTAAATGCAGTCAAACTGATTGGGCAGCATTTCATAATACAGATGAACTATGAACCAAAACATTCAGCCAAAGTAACCCAGGAGTTAATTATGCCAAAAAGTGGAAAATTCTTGAATGGCCAAGTCAGTCACCTGGTCTGTTGAAGACTAAACTTTGGACAGAAAAACCCACAAGCAAACAACAATTGAAAGTCGCTGCAGTAAAGGCTTGGCAGAGCATTAAAAAAGAGAAAACCCATCACCTGGTAATGTCCATGAGTTCAAGAGCAATTATCCACAAATGGAGACACAGTAGAAGACCTTTCCAAGAGTTGCTGGCCTATAAAAATTTCTTCAAGAGGACATCAATGACACATCCAGAAATTCACAAAAGAACCGAGAACAATATCTAAAGAATTGCAGGCCTGCTATATCTGCCATAAAACTAACACAGCATTTTATAAAAAGAGCATCATACCAGCAGTCAAATATGGTAGTGGTAGTGTGATGATCTTGGACTGCTTCAGAACCTGGACAACTTGCTGTAACTGATGAATTCTGCATCAGGTCGTGCCCTGAAGCTCAAGCATGCTTTCTTTATGCAGAAGTACAATGAAACACACCAACAAGTCCACCTCTGAATGGCTAAAAAGTAAATAAAGGAAAATGAACAAAAACAAAATGAAGGTTTTAGAGTGGCCTAGTTAAAATCTGGAATTAAATTCAATAGCGATGCTTTGGAATGACCCTAAACTGGCAATTATGCAAAGAATAGTGGGCCAAAATTCCTTCACAGTGTTGTGAAAGACTTATCACAAATGTTTGATTGCAGTTCTTGCTGTCAGGGATGGCACAACCAGTTATTAGGTTTAGGGGGCAATTACTTGTTCACACAGAGCCAGGTAGGTTTTGATAACTTTTTTCCCCTTAATAAAAATCATCACTTAAAAACTACATTTTGTATTTTCTTGTGTTATCTTTGTCGGATATTAAAACTACATTGGTGATCTGAAACCTGCAAGTGTGATGTGGATGGATGAATATTGAACAGTTAAAAAAAACAGCAAAAGAAAAACCCCAAGACAAAACATTTTACTACATAAAGTTCGTCCTAAACGAAATCTGTACAAATAATAATCCACTTCACAGCACAGATTTTTTTCACTTCTGTTTTTTTTGTCTCCTCCATGTCTTTCAGTCTTCTGTGCTATTTAATTCTTTCTTTGCGACTTGCCTTTGTTTGATTTACATCATAAGGTTAATTTTTCTTTTTCTCTCTTTCTTTCTGCTCCTCTGCCAGTTCTTTCTGCACTTGATCGGATATTCTTGATCTATCCCTGTCCTGTGTTCTTTTTCTCCTGTTTTTTTTCCTTTACCTCTTCAAGTTCTGCTTATTTTACTTATCCATGACAAATTCCTTATTCTTCTTTATCAGCTCTTTATTTCCATCCTTCAGTTATTTTTTTTTTATTTTTTTTATTTCTCCCGTGTTTTTGATTACCTACTTTTCTTTTTTCTTTACCTTGTTAAGCGCTTTCTTCTCATCCAACCGTTTTTTTCTTATTTTACTTCTCCAAAGTCGCCTTCTCCTCCTATGGTTTTTCCTCTCTGTCACCTCCTTTCTCAGGCTCTTCTCCAGAGCGTTACATTTTGGCCTGCTATTTTTGAAGGTTTTCAGTTAGCCCTGCAGAGAGGCTCTCCATCTCCTTGTTGAGTTCTAGTACTTTACTATCCTTCTCCCTGAGCAGCTCTTTCAGGGTTTTTACCTCTTCCTGGCAGGCACTGGATTGATTCTCAGTCTCTAAACAGTCCTTGTCTTTCTGCTGGTTGTTCGTTAAGTTTTTTTCTTTCTCTGCCTCCAGCAGTGTGCTGAGTCTGTTCAACTCTTGTTGGTGTGACACTGGAAGCTTCTCCAGCTTGTCTGTTTTCAGTTTGTCCTCATGCACATTATGGCACGTAGACAACCTTTCGGCCAGGAGGTATTAGATGAACTATGTGACTCTGTACCCTGTTTCAATTGGTCATTTTAACCCTGGCGGCATCAAAAACCTCAATTAAGTAGCCCATGATATTTTCCTAAGAAATGTTCACAAATCCTCGTTTGCATCATTGATAGTTCGTCTTGGCCACAAATAAAAGGGCAACTGAAAGCAACAATTTCTTGGTATCATAGGTATCTGTAGTTTTTACCACACATGTGTGAAGTATGGGTGTGTAGATATGAATTTTTAAAAAAAAGCTCCAGAGTCCTACGGCAGTCGGTGCTATTGCTCAAATGTGACTTGTTAAGATTTGTATCTCCGTCATTAGTAATTGTAATGTCAGGTGGTGGGGCCGGGGCATTGGCAATATATGCCAATATTAAGTATTGGTATACTGATAAATGAAAATTTAAAAAATAAATGAGAGATAGGAGAAATCTAAAATCATCTAAAAAACAAAACAAAACCCAACAATATTGGCCATTATATTGGATTTTAAAAACACCAAATATCTTTATTGATGTTTGTCACAAAGATATTTGGTTATTGGCAATGGGTTCCATTCACAATAGGCTAATATCCAGTGTTTGCATCATATATATCTCAATTCCTAACACATGTTTGATTGAATGCTTAATTGGATGCTTTTCATTTTTAAGGATAAGTAAATTTTATCCACTTTATACATCTAGGTAGTTTAATTAGAAACAATGTAGTGAAACACATCTCAGCTCGTAATCTAGTAAAATATTTTTAGTAAAATACTTGAAAATAATTAACACATTTACACTTAAAGAGTTTAATTCCCCAAATAATACAGGCAGAGGACAGAATGTGTATATGTTTACTTAGCTGAGATCATAATACATAAATAAAGACATTTTTAGCATAAGTAGATGCTGTAAATGTAGAAGTAGTTGCATTAAATTCAACCAGAATGCACAAAAGTGTGTGTGATGCTCAGCATTTGAGGGAGAGCTTCCTCAGACTCTCCGTTGATGTGTCCGCCTTCTGGTTTTGTTTGTTTGAATCCACTCGTATCCAAAATTTGTAATATGATGTAAATAGCAATGTTCAGATTAAAAAATAAATCACTTCATCTTTTAAATATATATTTTGGCCACAGAACTTGACATGAACTTCAGAGTTAATCACATAGAGATTCCAGTATTTTTTTTTAAATAGAATTTAATAAAAAGTTTATGTATGACTATGAAAAGGTGATTCCCTTGTAAGTACCACATTAAAACTTGCAACCAAAATCACAAACTGATGACCTTTTTAGTCACATGAAAATAAGAAAGTCAGCAAACTGTGGAGCTGAAGTAGATGTTAAAAGAAAGAACGCCTGTACAGTTAATCTTCTACTTCAATTTTCCAACATTTGATAGGGTTCCCCTATCTCGCTTCCTGTACCTTTCAGTGAACACAGAGGAAGAACAGACGATGCATTACATGCAAGGTTTATGTCCTGCTGATGGAAGACTCTCTCTACACTGAGCTCAAGTGTCATATCCTCCATACTCTCTCCATCTGTCTGGCCCCTTACTTAGCTTCTCTCAGGGAGTATCAGAGAGTACAGGTTTTAACTGGTGTCATGCTGACTTCCATTAAACATTTTATTGTCCCGAATAAACCCAAAATTTGGATACCTATAAATGTCTCCCCGGTTCATGTACCTTATTAAAGAAGCAAGTCTAGATTGCAAAAGCAGCCCTAGTTTAGTCTTAGCCAATATTTGAGGGGTATTTGCTTTTAGCTGGCCTCATTTCTAGACAGAGATTTCACAGAATCTGTACTCAGTAGCCATTCAGTGTGACCTTTTTAAAACTGCATGGGTCTTATTCACTGGTGACTAGAGTGATTTGCATTGTTGGACGATACATCATAGTGAAAGGTTTGTCACTTTTTAGGCTTAATGTGATATTGGGCTGTGTGTATTAAAGAGTAGAAGGAGAGGAGGGAAACAGTGATATCTAATAGATCTATGGACTCTTTGTCACGCTGAAACAAAATCAGAAAAAGTTGCTAAAGAAGGAAGTAATATTTCAGCGAATGTTAATGCACATGTGGTGATGTGTTTGCGAGTTCTGCCTGTGCCACACTCTGCCGTGTGTGTTTATGTCTGTCACTGGATTGTATAGGAATGTGTGTGTGTGTGTGTGTTTGTGTGCCCGTGTGGGCGTTATTGCCAAGGCTAGTGCGAAGCGGAGCACAGCTTAATATCTATGTTTGACATAGAGGCCCATTAATAAGGGCCTGATCCGAGCTGGGTGACAGGACTGCTGACAGAGGAGGATCATGGGGAAGAATCATGCCCTGCTGAGGGAGCCTGGGCTGCAGGTAGGCCCATTCTGCCTTCCCCAGGTGTCATTACGGATGCTGGGTAGGGAGCATAGGAGGAAGGGCCACTACTGACATCTACATTAATCACCCCTCCACACATCAAACCCCCCACCCCACCATCCTCTGCACACCACCTCCTCCCACCTCCAGCTCCTAATCATCCCCACGCAGAGACCCAAACCCAGTAAGGGGATACTCAGCCATGAAAGATATCCAGCTAAGAGCTCCCCAAATACCACTCTGATCTGATCATGAGTGATGTTGCTACCTGAACCTCTGACCTGGCGCACAATTAAAAACACTTTTCTTTTTCTCCCTCGGACACGCAGGAGAAGCACTTCTGATGAAACTACACACTTTGTCACTGTCTGCATGTGATTCATAGTTTGCATTTGGATTACGCCACAGTTACATGCAATTAAAGTGTTGCAAATACCTCTGCTGGAACGTGTAGCCTACAAACCCCCAGAGTCCGCAGATGCTGTTGTACACACTCCTGATCATCTCGTAGATATCACTCGGTCCACTTGGGGACCCGCTATTGATTCTCAGCCATGCTTTTATCTGCAGAAAACAACCACACTGTAGCACTTTGTGTTCGCAGCGCTTTAGTATAACCTGAGCCTCATCATGGACAATTCTTAGTGAGAAAAAAACTGCAATAATTAAAGGGTGGAGCATTTCATATGTAGGCTGATCATGTCAGTTGTTGTATTGATTTGCAAACTAATATTTTGAATACTTATATTTGCCATAAAAGTAAGTGGACTTGACCAATTAATGCCATGTCATTTGACAAGTAGACGAGGATGGATGAATGTAGGTCAACCGTCCCAATGAATGGCTCCACCCATGGATCCGTCAATGAGCAGATGTTCTGGGGACATTAATGGGTAATTATCTGATTGATTATTAGTTTTGATTTAATTAAAAACACATAATTGCACACAAAAACATGACAGAAATTAGTTTAGGTCAAAACAAATGATTCATTTCAGCATCTGGTGGTAAATTCATATATATGTTGTCTCTTTGTGGAAAATAAGGTGCACTTGCATGCTTTTAATATATTGGAGTCCTGCGTTTTTAATGCACTCGTTCCAAACCGCTGCTCCTGATTTGCTTTCCCCCCACTGACGTCAGCCTCATTTGTTTGTGGTTACACCTCATCTGCAAGCTTTCAGTTTTTGAAATGAAAGAACTAATCAACCCAAGCAAACCTTGTTTGTCAGTAATATTATAAATGTCACCCTAATGAAAGATTTGTAATGTACTTCCAGCAGTGGAATGAAGCATAATCAGAATCAGAATCAGAATCAGAAAGGGTTTTATTGCCAAATGTTGAGCAGGTTTACAACATTAGGAAATTGCTGCGGTGCTTCAGTGCAAACATACTGTCATAAAAATATAAAAATAAGAATAAGAATTAAAAGTGCTAAGTGGATAGATATATACATGATATATACATGAGTGCAGGTGGTGATCAGTGCCAAACATGGAATGATGCAGTGAACACAGCGTAGGGTCATGTGTTAGTGGTGGGAACAGTCATACGGTTATTGTTCATGTGTCCGACAGCAGAGGGGAAGAAACTGTTCTTATGGCGAGAGGTTCTGGTGCGAATGGACCGGAGCCTCCTGCCTGAGGGGAGCAGGTCAAACAGACTGTGTCCAGGGTGAGAAGGGTCTTGTATCCTGGTGTCCGTGAGTTATCAGTCCGTTGCGTATGCCCCCCAAACTCATTTTTATGTAACATGCCTTGTCCTGAGTAAACACAGCCTCCAGTTTAATTAAAATAAATCCACTTTGAGCTGATATTTAGAAAGCCACAAAATATCACTGCTTGTGCTACAGATAAAGTGATTGAGAGTGGGGAATAAAAGGCTGGGCTTGGGGGAGAATTACACTCTACTTACTTTTCCATCAATGAAGCCATACACTCCATTGTTTATGTTTGAAGTGGGCTTTTCTTTTTCGTAAATGACCTTTCTCCAGTTCCCTTTTTTCTCCCTCTCCTCTCTTTTATTTGCCTTCAACCCTCAGCAACACTGATGACACAATAAATTTCTGTTTGCCTCTTTGTGTGTCTGTTTGTGGCTGCATGCATTTGCTAGAATCTAGGACACTGGAGAGACACTGAGAAGACAGCATTTGCATGCAGCTCACAAACATATTAAAATATGAAGACAAATCACTGTGTCTGGCCAGCTGACAATGCTCCCTGCAACGAGAGCCAGCTAGCAAACTTACAGCATGTCGCAGTTCCCCGTAAGGCCTTTACAGGGCAAGCTTCGACATGTAGCTCAACAAACAAACAGAAGAAAAAAGTGGCCGTGAGCAGTCAAAGCTATCATTAAAGGCGGTGGAAGTGTTTCCTTCTGCCACAGCTATTCGATCATGTGCCTTAGCCTGTATATTGTTTTTAGTGGGAGAGCAGGGCTTTCAAACACATCTTGGGGGCACATATGTTGGGCTTTGTTGTATGGCTGACTTTGATGTAAATCACAAAATGAGAAATCCAAGCCTTTCAGCCCACACTTCTGCTAATGTTGCGTCCATTCAGAGGAGAAACAAAGCACCAACTTGTTAGATTGTGCGTTCCATCTTTTTACACTGGTGTGCCCAGAGCTGTATTCTTTAATTTGCAAGCATGCTTATTTATTGCTTTGTGCCATTTTTGCTTTCTGAAAGTCGTTTGAATTACACAATATACTGACTGGGGAAATGAAATGATAATACTTTGGTACAAATTTTGGAAAACAGTTTGTCAGCGTAATCATAACTTTTTGATGTAAAACAGTGCATTCGGCTTGTTATTTCCTAACATAGAAGATTTGAGATTTGCGTGCTGAAATTGCCCCTTAGGTGTGGCATTTATCAAATCATGTGAATTCATCTACTTGATATAACACAGCAATGCACGCAGTCTCCAAGTTTTCTTATATCCGTCACACTCCTGTTGGGTCTCCATATGCTGTACCATGGCTGTATACGGCTTCGTAGGCCGGTATTAAAAAAAAGAGAGCATGGTAACAAGAAGGTAGCCATAGCTGACACCAGTAGGGGGAGCTCACAGTTCATAGCTCCCCCGTAATAAACCCTGTACGGAAACATGCAGAAGGCTGCTGCGCGGTAGTTCAGACCACATACACGAACCTCCCCTCTATCTCTGACCATCAGCACATCTCTGGTCCTCCTTGTTGTTTCCAATCATGATTTGGCCATGATTAAAATTGGACTGCAATAATGTTGTTCTCTGCATTCCGTGTGTGCGTCTGCATATCTCGCCCTTAAAAAGACATTTGTGTATTTATTTGTTGGTATGCAGAGCTGCTCCTCTCCTCATCCTGGGGCAGGGCCTCGGTCAATCAGTCATTGATTTCTGACAAAGATCATATTTACAATTCTGCTTCAGTATCTCAATGGATTAATATCCTCATGCTATTCAGCTTATAATTTCCCAGCAAGTGTAATTTGCCTGCGTTCAAATATGGAATATATTGATTAGCAGCTTTATCATATGATGAATGAATTCCATTCATAAAATAACGTGATTCTTATGTTATCCTGTTTTCGTTTTCCACCCTTTTACCGCTGTTGCCTGTGCAGATGTAGTTGTTGGCCCCACTAGGAAATGTTTCAGTAAATAAGATGCTTAAACTCCTTGATGTCTTAAGATAACATTGTTCTCCAACATCCAGCCCTGTGGTGAACAATGACTGCACTTGAGGCTGTAAACGTATAAAAAGTTAAACTCCTAATGTGTAAACATTCAAATATGTGTAAAGTGGTTTTATGGCTTTATTATCCTCCCTCTTTCTCTCTCTCTGCTTGAAATGCTTATCTTGATTATCACAACTTAAGAGAGATTCGGGCTGACATCCAAACTCTCCTCGTTCTCAAACCACTAGGCTGCTCTCTCTTCGTCTCGCTCCTGATTTCGCGAACCGATCCTTGTTTTGTGCGAGTGCGTCGAGCTTCAGTGTGGTGGGCTGCGGGCTGTGCGCAGAGACCGTGCGCTCCTAGCGGCCGCGCTGTTGAAACCCAAAGGCAGAAAGAGAGGAGGATGTTGAACTGTAGAATGACTGTACATTTACAGCGCTGAGCACATGGGTCTTTCGGGAGCTGCTTCTCGCTACAATAACACAACTTTCTGGAAATGCATGATAGCTGAAGTTTGGTTTGCTGCCGAGTCGTCTCTCCAACTATGGAGACGTCGCTGAAGATTTGAAAGGTGCCAGAGACGCGTCTCAAGGACCCGATAACGAGCGGAGAAGTATAGATACTATGCTGTGTTTTCCAGTGTGGACTTAAATTACCTTTCTTTCAGACTCTGTTCGTTACAGCGTGTACAGTAGGTCATCTTGTCAAACAGCAGAGACTGCAGAGGAACTCACGGGGCAAGCAGGGATAATATCCAAAGACCGAGAGTTTGGATTCAAGGTTCGCTGTGTATTTACATCCCGCTCTGCTCCGGGTAAACTACTACTTTAAATGGATCCTCTCTGTTTCTGGACCTTAACACTGGCTTTTGTCAGTAAATAGGGCCCATCCATAACTCCTAGAAACACGGAATTGACTTGATTGTCATTTTGGACATCTTTCTTTCTGTAGTGAAATCGAGGATTTACGCGCCCGCCGTGGATGGTTAATATGCTAGTATGGGTCCGCTAGCGTTCATCCTTGTCAGTGGACTACTGTATTTTCAAGTTGATGGTAAGTTACTAAACGCGTTGTTGTGTAAAACTCCTTAAATATATTATAATGTTCTGTTCTTCCCTGACTCCGCAAGTCCCTGCCGTGCAACACCCAGTTTAAAGCCAATTTTGTTTCTCATTTATTTTACAGTTTAATTATTATAATAATAATAAGTCGCCATCAGCATTGGCTTTTGGGTGATAACATGACGAGCTTGTGGAGTTTTTATTTAAATGAATTTACATCTCCTCAGTGCTTATTTTTCATTTTCTTCTCTTTTTTCATCCACTAAAGTCGAAGCAAAAAAAACGAAGAAATGCTTAAAACCAACAAAAAAGCTCCTCCCAAGAGGCTAAAATCGGAGCAAAGATTAGGTGTATTTTCTTTTTATATGCAACAGATGAGAAAAAGCTGTTCAATATAATATAGAACCATAGCTCATACCATGACAGAACACTTTAAATGTGTTTTGAAACACTTCTGACTGTGACACAGGTTTTAGAGAAAGCTGAATATAAATGATTTCCAGGTTCTGTCACAGCGGCTACAGGTATTTCCATTGCAGAGGTGAGAGAGACCCTTTTGGAAAAGGAAAATACAGAACGTATCAAACATATGAGATTCGATGTGGTATAAATGGAAGTAGTGCTGTATAAAACAGACAGTAGCCTAGTTCTGCTCTGTAAATTTGGGGGTCATTGGCCTGCTTCTTATATATGCTATGATTGTACAATACTCAGTGTCTGCACTCTGCACTACATGGCGTGGTTTCTGTGCTTTAGGTTTTCAGAGCTGTGGTTGTGCATTGTGGTGTAAGCTGACCTAAACCAAATCTGGAACAGTGCCACAGTTTATTATTTCCATTTGTTTGATTAATGTTTAATGATGATGTGGATTACAGACAAGATTGATTCATTTCTGCAGCCAAAAGCTCCTGCCCTCTTGATCCAGTCTACCACTGAGTGCCCAGTCAGCATCTTTATATTACATGCTTCTCAGGATTCTCTGGCCTACAAGGGAACTAGTTTAATAGAGGAATTAAAACAGCTTCAGCTAGAGAGTTAATGTAATGACTCACAGCAATCATCAAAATAGGACAGCTTAGGTGACGGAAATCGTGATTGGAATGGGTCCAACCTGTGACTGGCGAAACGATAATCGGTATTAAGATGTATTACCTTCAAATTCCGTGGTCTGCTTTCATTTTAGTGCTTCTTTTGAAAAGGACACACCTTTTTTTCAGTGGTCTTGCACACTGTCTGCACAGACAATCAGAGGCTTATAATCAAAGAATGAGAAAAGAATACTTCTGACGAGTCTCGTGCTGGGTCATTATATTATCATACGTGAGTGATGATTCACACATATGTTTGTATTGCATTGTTTGCTCAGCTTATCCATATGTGAACCAGTTTTTTTTGTTGCCCCTGAATGCAAGAGTCTGTAAGGTCCCATTTTTTCTTTTCTTTTGCCTGTCAACCCACGCTTTTGTTCCTCACAGCTGCAAGTTTTGGTTCTGAAGCGTCTTAGTTCAGTGTCCACGTTTAGTAGTTTGCAAATCAAGTCTCCTTTCTTCTGGGAATTGAATTTTTTTCCCCTTGGCCTTTTTTGGTGTTTTTTACTCTGTTCAGCCACTGGTTGCTAAGCAGTAGCTGATGGCATTGCTAGCTGGACAGAGAGAGAGAGAGCACATCTCCCAGGGAGCAGTGGATCTTCCCAATCATTTGCCTGTCACCCTCCTCCCCCCTCTGTCTTGCTCTCCTATTCCATCCCAGCAGAACTCACCCATCACCCAGCCTTTTAAGAGGTAATCTTAGGGTCCATGGAGAGGGAGGAGCTTCCACTAAGAGTCCACTTGGGCAGACAAAAAGGCCTGGAGTTGCATTCACTGGGCTGCATAGCCAACAAAGCCAAGACTTGTGAATGGCGTCAGTCACTGTTTAGTGTGCTGTGATTAATACTGCTAGTGTGCAGGAGAGGACTGATACTGGGAGGGAATAGGTGGAGAAAGTGGATGTGTGTTGGCTGTTGTTGGCCAGAGTTGGAAGACATTTAGTGACCCGAGACAAGTTGTGCATCTGAAAACAGTTTTTTTTGTATGAAAAGGCCCACTGCAGTAGGATATACTTTCTGGAATACACATGTCTGCAGCTGTTTTTGTTATCTTACAAACTCTGCTGTGTTGCTTTTGAAGCTGGTTTAGAACATGCTTTGCATAGTGGACATGCACTCCTGACCCTTTGCTATTTTGAGATCTCCTGCATGCCTGTGTCTGATGTAGGAGCTGGTGACATCACATTCATCCTGGGTGATACACCAAGAGGTGCTGAAATAAGGACCAACTTAAATATGTCAAGGAGGCTGTTTAGATGGCCGTTTGGGGATGGGGTCGTTTCTGTGGATAGTGTGTAGTTTTTGATTCACCAGCGGGGTTGGGGCTTCACTAATGCTGAGTCAAGAGAAACTCAAACCAGGAGAGCGCGCGTGTGCGTGTGTTATGGAAAGGAGGAGGGACAGAATGGGTGCAATCAAATCTAAAAACTGAGAGAAGAGTGGTTTAACAATACAATCTTTTAAATATAAATTGCAAGGCTGATGCTTTATTACCGAAGAACACTGCAAACTAACAACTCTGTTGATGGTTATGATTAAATGAGAGAGGTTTATAGTGCTGGCCTATAATGGAAAGTAAGCCCAGATTAAAATAGTCTAGGTGAATGATGAGGCAGGCTGAGGTCATTGTGTAAGAGCCATTGCGATTCGTGCCCCAAATGTGATTGTTCTGCTCGAGCTGGCAGTGTTTAGGCAGTGTTATTGTAATTGCGGTTCATTTGCTGGAATGGTGTTGCTGTAATGGTGAACCTTCATCTCAAATGTACAGGAAAGTCCCCTCTCTACTGTCTCCCATAGTCTCATCACTGTCAAGGAAGTCGCCTTGCTCTTCGCCATGAAGCGCTACTGTTTATTCTCTGATTAACATCAAAAATGAGTTAAGACAACAAGACTGAAGCTGGTAATCATAATACAAAGTGACAGAATAGGGAACGAGGAAATGGGATGCGGTGAGCACTTGTCCAGTAAAAATCAGCTTCCTGATCCTTTTGTGCCATTTAAGTGATAAGTGTTACTTGGCCGGTAACGTTGTCATGTCATCTCCTATGATGTTTTAACAGCCAAGTCTGGCTGCTCAGTGGTTCGTGTTTCAACAGCGATCACTTCACACATTCAACACGTGATAGAGTAAAGTTTGAGCTCTCCATAATTCTTTTAAATCACAAAAATAATGCCGTGTGATCACTGAGATATAAGAGGATTCACAGCTGTTTTAAATTCTTGAAACACGATAGGTAGTGTCTTTGCAGTTTCATGGTGCAGATGTGGGAGAGAAAATGTCAGCTTCAGACAATGCACATGGCTGGTTTTCCTCTAAGACCAGCAAAATGGAGGGAAGGTAATGCCACTTTTCCCTGTTTTACCTCCGCTTTATTAAGCCCCAGTCAAGCATACCCCTGACATTTACAGAGCAGAATTGCACAGAGAAAAAGACAAAATAACTGAGAGATTACAACAGGACCAAGTAGAGGTTTAACACTGTTAGGTAGACAGCTAGTGTCTTTCCTCCCACAATATATATTTTCAGATCTTCCCACAGTCTTGCTCTTCCCCTGTATCTCACGTACACACATACTGTCATTGCTCAGGTATCCCATCAGTGGCGGTGTCAATGAGGGTGGAATTCAAACAATGAGGAGTTTATTGTACACCTGTGATAGGAGCATAAAGTGGGAGTGTGTTTAGGTTGGGGTGGGGGAGGAGTGATATGATGACTAGAGATGACTAAAGCAGGTAAAACAAGTGGTAAGGGCCTTCACCTGTCTCACACACCTGTACTTATAGAATACACACCTGTGCTTACCGCCTGGGCCCCAGAGCACAGATATAAGCCTCAGTCTGTTCTGTCATCGTCTTTGTTTCGCAAACAGCAGATTAAAAGTTGTAAGGGGGCCAGCAGTAAATAAAGGTGCCGTTATATAAATCAGGATGTGCAGGATGTGTTACTCATTTACACTGTGGAGTTGATGAGCAGTCCTATCAGGAAAAATGTAACTGTCGTAAGAGCACGGCAAAACAACATGACATAAGGACTGAGTATAACAGAAGCCGGTAGTGATGTGAACATGGAAGGGACTGAGTGTTTGTCTTATCTGTGTTTTCATGTTCCAAGCTGCACTGAAATGTTTTTGGGGAAAGCATTTATTTACTCTGTGTCCCGTTGCCCTCACCCTGCCCTCTGTTTGGCTGTCTCACAGCAACCTTCAGATAGGAGGAAGGGATGTCAAGGTTGAGTGACTCATGG
Organism: Astatotilapia calliptera; assembly: GCF_964374335.1. Taxonomy (NCBI): domain Eukaryota; kingdom Metazoa; phylum Chordata; class Actinopteri; order Cichliformes; family Cichlidae; genus Astatotilapia; species Astatotilapia calliptera. The sequence continues at coordinate 10,363,298 of NC_137435.1, forward strand.
AAGTACATGGAACTGTATAATCCATGCTTTTAGGATAAAGCCCCCTACACAAACAAACACAGATACACAAATCCACCGTAAACTTACAGACCATACAGATCTATACTGGCAAACATAAAGTGATTGCAGGAGGATAAAGCAAGAAGAAATAATGCACAATTACAACATTGGGGGGATGTATGTGTTTTTAATTTTTGACGTTTTAAGCCAAAAAACAAAACATACTCTCTTGTTCTTCATTGTTAAGACTTTGTGTGACAGTTGTGCCTGAGCTGAGTATCTCACCAGTGTTTTAAAGATGAGGTCAGGTCTGGTGATAAAAATGCATGAGCTGTCTCGCAGTGCAAGACATATGAAGATGGACAGCCAGAGTACGACACTCAAGCACACATCCATCACGCGCAGCAGTAGTCCAGCACAGCTGTAATGCTGCTCAGAGTGGTGGAGCCACTGAATAAGTGTCTTGTTCCACCGTCTTCATCTCCTGCTCGGTCTATGGATCACCTAGCCATGACAGCTATCCAGCTTTTCTTACCTGAAGCTAACTGGAGGATAAAAACCTTTAGAAATACAAAGACTCCAGACTATAGACCATCACCTCATTAGAGTAGTGTTTCAGAGCAGAGGCTATCACTTTGATGATGCACAAATGAAAAATGCACGCATCTCTCTCTGTCAGTACTGTAGGAACCTGTTCTTGTCGTGTCCTTGCTGGGAAAAGAAAAAAATGGCACCCCACTGCTTTGTAAACCTAGTCACCATGACCCGGGGCGAGTTGATTTACTGTATATAATGACTCCTGGTGAGACTGGCTTTGTGGTTGAAGTTTCAGTGTGGAACGTGGCATCAGCCAAGTGTCACAACCGTTTCGGTGAAGAGGACAAAAGCCCTAATCACATCCTTGAACATTTGAACTCTCCACTTTCACTTCCAGGATGGTGGTGATTTTTTTTTCTGCATAGCTGCTCCCGGGCATTTGTCACTGAGAGGCTATGCAACACAGAGCCAGCTCCAGAATTATGAACTGCTGTAGGAGTGTGCGGGTAAATGTGTTTTGGAAACACTATTAATAACCATCAAAGTCTTGTTTTGTGTTAGCGTGGATACATGGGCCTCAATAAACTGAATGAGTCCTCTTCCACTTACTGCTGGCACCCTTGACCCTGTATCCCAAAGCAAGACCACACTAAATGTCTTGTGGTATAAAAATTTAATAAATCTTATTCTGACTTGCTTGGCTGCACCTTAAAAAAGGAAGTATCAGAGCCGGTGCTTTGCTTTCTGAGTTTATCGGTTGGATGGTGTGGTTATAGCTCTTATTTTTCATGTTTCCATCTGGAGTTAAGCTTATCTAAGGACCACTGGAGTGCTTGACATGCAGGGAGGACCAATGAGTTTTTATATTTCCTTGCTTTTTTTACAACTTGGGTAAGAAATCCTCTTAAAAACATTTTGGGTTTGACCTCTGTCCTGTGAAATAATATCATTCGTTTTGAGAAAATACTTATTTTTTGTTTGTGCGCTTACATAGGAGGCTCAGGTTAGTTATTTACCTTCTGACTACCTGATGTCTCTGTGTGACATACATATGCTCATCCTGAAGAGGACTCAGCTGAATGAAATGCTTGTGGTTAGATAGCAGAGAGATACTGTTTCTGAACACATCAGTCCTGGTTTTGGCCTTTCTGTTTAGTCTCTTTTTTTTGTTTTCTCCTGAAAAACTCCACAGCTAAATTTAAGTTAAATTAAGGTTTCTATTATTTGAATAGCTTATTATTTTGAGTGCTTTATGAAAAGTGTGTCAGTATCTCCCAGCCTAACTGTAGGCAGCTAAATAAGTCTATTTAGGATTAGTCAGTCCACTTACTGCAAAGTCACACAGTCACAGCTCAACACCATGTGTCACCTACACCCTTCTCTATCCCCCTCCACATTTGATCAAAATCTATATTTTTTAATTTCTGTTAACACCTGAAAGTGATTTTGAGTCAGCTGTCTTTACAATTACACGCACTCTGCACACACGATATACCATGAAAAGATAGATCTAAACACTGCTGCTTTCTTATCTAATTTGTAGAACATTTACAGAGATTAAAATGACCAAAGAAAATTGGACTCTATTACGATTGCTTATTACTGATGATCATTGCATGACTGGAGCAAGTGAACATTACCTTAACTGTAAGGGATTCTTTGTAGTGGAATAGGAAGGGGAGACTGGGCTGGAATTGAAATCGTTGAGTTTCCAAGCACACAACTTTAATATCAAGGTTACTGTCATGGTGCAAAGCAAAGGCCAACAGTCAAATGCTAGAGCAGAGGCTCTTCAAAAGGATCTGCAGGAAAAAAGAGAGGTTTGAAAAAGGTGGGGTGGCGCAGTGAGCTACACGCTTCACTGGCCCAGGAATCGGAAATCATTTAATCTGCATCACGCAGTTTAGTATCCCTACCAGTGGCCTGACAGCCCCACAGAACTAGCACTGTACTCCTTGTACTAATCAGTCCATACAAAGAGAGGAAGCAGCACGCTTGTCAACACTTTTCCCTTTACAATAAAGCAGTCTTAACTGTTTTTACGTTATCCTGCTCTTCCTCCTTTAGTATCTTGTTGCAAGTCAGCGATCTCCGCTCTTTTGAGACGAGGCAAGTGCTGAAAAGTGATAACATCGCCTTTTCTGTGCATGGATACTCATAGTAGGGTGGAGAGTAAGAATGGGGGAAAACAAGGTTGAAACTCCTTGAAATACAAGCAATGTGAATCAGCCCTTTGCAGTAAAATCAGATATTCTGTTTCCCACAGTTATCTATTTATATATTCCATCTGCATGGGGGAGAGAGTAAATACATGGATGCAAAGTCAATTTGACCCCACCTCGACATTGCCTGAAATACACTCAGAATGGAATTCTATCTGATATTTGTTAGAGGCAAGCATGGATACATTGAGGGGTTGGGAGCAGCTCATAGAATTACCCCTGTGTTTGCTTTCAAAGTATGGATCCTAGCAGGAGAAGAGAGGAGCAGTATGCGGAGCACTGAGGTGGAACAGACTCCATCATGTGAGCCAGTTACCTAGTTGAAACCCCTCCCTCTCTTGAAACAGAAGATGAAGCGGAGGAATCTGCTCTGCACCTGTGAACACTCTTCATTTCACTCTGTGTGTCTTCAGTTTGAGGATTCTGCTGTATCGAGTGGCTGGCCGGATGCGCTGGACTGGGCTGGGCTCCAGCAGATACAGCAGGATGTCTCCAGTGACACCTCACTGAGATGGGCTGTTTGTCTGGTATTGGAGTATACTGGCGCTCATGCGCTGTGACGCCACTGACAGCTTGGCATAAAGAAGATGAATTTCGGGTGCAGAACGGGCTGCTTGGAAGTGTCACGGCAGGGCCGGTGCTGAGGCGTAGAGGGCCAGTAACATCCGTCTTTCACCATCACCAGTTTCCCCCTGCTGCTTTATCGTATTTCCCCTTTGATGACATGACGGATATGACTCAGTCACCCTCACAGTGAGGACAGCATGTAACAGGACAGGGAGCAAGTGAAATGGACAGAGGGATATGGGGAGGTAGAGGCGGAGATGCATAGAGAGAAGGAGATCGAGTGGGAGGTTGAAGAGAAGTGGAGAGAGTTGGGAGAAGTGGGAGGCAGAGGGAGGGTATACTTCAGATTGGACAACATGGATCTAATGCATAATTCATTCACTCTGAAAATTCTTTGAGGTTTTCTTTTTTTTTTTTTTTTGGACACTTTTATATTCACTCAGTCCACTGGGTTTCAGCACTTTCTGCCCGAAATACCTCGGCCTTTTCCACATTATAATATTACTGCATTCCTGGCCCGGACCTTGGTTTTTTCTGTTTGATGTTTTATGGCGCTTTGGTGACCAAAACTTTTTGCCTTGGTCTGGGGTTGCCATTGGTTACCTCTGATTAGCATGCATCTGTTGGTAGAATAATTAATATCTCTTTGGGGAGCCCTTCCTTCAGTGCTCTTCCTGTGACTGGTGTGTGTATTGATTTGGTTGGTGGGAGAATTTCTCCTGGGAGCTAATAAAAATAATTACAAAAAGATCATCAAAGGCCTGGCCTTCTGTTGCACACATGAATAAATATGTGACAAAGATAACAGAAAAGACCAGTTCTAGGTGTGTGGTCAGTGGTAATGCAGGAGAATGAGTTGTAGTTAAGCAGCTTTTTATCTCGGATTTAAAGGACAAATGTTACCCATCTTATCTTGTTTAACCTATATGTTTTTCAGTTATATTTCAATGCTAACGTCACATATTGGTTGAAACACTATAGCGGGAGAAAAGCGGGTGCTCAAATACTGCACATTTCTTGGATAACAGCACAGCGAAATTGCATCCATTTCAGTGAAACTGACATAAGTAGACGGGAAGAAAAAAGGCAGAAAAGAATCAGCTTCTGGTTCAGTAATCCCTCTCTGATTTAATTCCCTGTCTGTGTGCTTGTTTGTTTGTTCTGTGGTTCCTACTTTTTTCCAAAAGTGGATGACTGCACAGCAGTGGTGAAAAGTAATGGCGGTATTATTGCAGACAGGGGGAAACACAGCATTTTGATTGGAGCGTGTGCCCTGAGACCCAGTGAAGTGCACTCGCCTCAGCTCAGAGAGCACTTGATTGCACAGCACCAATGATCACATTAAAAGGGCAACAGAAAGCCCATTTACCGTAAAGAGAGTGGGAAAAGGGGCCCAATAGGAAGCTGAAAATTGACTTTCGCTCCTGTGAGGAGTTAGGTCTGATGGCTCAACAGTGGGAATGTATATAAAGTTTTTTAATTTGATATTTTTGGACAGTGCACATTCAGGGACATTCATGGAAGCCACATGAGGGCTGTAGTAGATACACTCGCTTAAGCTTGTGCAAATATTTTCTTTGCACTTTTCAAAGTGAAACTGCTCACAAGGTTTATGTGTTGAAGTTTTTCAGTATTGAGATTAATGGGTCATTTTCAAACCATATTCCACAGCATATGGATGTGCTTTTAACCTCTACACCTGACTCAGGAAGGACACTGACCAGTCACGTCTGGCCTTCTGTGCACCCAGCTTAGCTTTTTTTGGCAGTGAAAGGACAATTGTAGAGGCATCTGCTGTGTTCATTTCCACAGGAAAGAGGAGACCAGATGGAGACTCAAGGTTTAAGTGATTAGAAAGCAGTAGATTGGAATACAAATTGGATTCAAAGAAATTAGACTGATAGAAATCGAATAGAGTCACTGCAGTTTAGTCATGTCCATTGGCCTTAGCGGAAAGCCACTGCACGATTTGTGGATTATTGGGGAAGCAGATGCTCCAATGAGATAAGAATAAATGTGCGTTTGACACTGGATCTGAGGGAGAAGGGGGCCTACATGACTGTCCTTTATCTTGCCCTCCATTTATCAATGTCACAGTGTTAATTACTGCTTAATCTATTAAGTCACTTATTGCCAGAATACAAACTTGCTCTTTGCCCTCTCTGTGACAGGAAAATTGGCTGCTGGCTAGGTTATTGTTCCCTACTTTTGGTGAAAAAGATAGCAAGAAAAATACCTTAGATTTTTGTTCCAAACACCAGCTATACTTCTTCAGTTTTCCACATAATACCAATGAGATTAGATCATGGACTCTGGGGACAGAATATTACCTACCCCTCTACTACAGATCGCTGTCTGTGGCACCAGTTAGTGCAAGACACCAGGCCTGATCACTAATCAATGACAGGGAAATGGAGGGAATTAGCCCAAATTAGGAAGAAGAGAGAACAGACTGCCTCCTGTTCAGGGGTCAATATGTCCCTATCTGATCCCTGATTCCTGACATTTTGTGGACTAGTGCACATTTCCAGACTAAATCTGTGTGTTTTGTGTGTGTTTGTGTGTACATATGCACACACATCCACCACACTTGGTCTTTGAAGTGGATTTTATGCTGACCAGCAGGTTTCTGCTGGCTCGTGTCCCTTTGCCTGTAGACTCATGAGGAGAAAAGACCTCGGTACAGCTTGTCCTGGTTTCCCCTGGGAGGTTGAAGTGTAACGGGTGGTGGGATGTGCAAAACCCAGCCAAACAAAGAGCTGAAACCACCGCTGTTATGCTTGCATCCTGTGTTCAAATTACCCCTTACATAAGCACAAAGGCCTATGTGGTATACTGCACTTCTGTGCAGCAGGCATCATTCTATTACCCCACTGTACTGCCCCCAGGGAAGGGCACAATCATCAACTCTGCTCAATCACATGCACACCTGCAACAGCTCATTTTAAGACAAAGAGCTGAGCTCTTAACTTAAGGCAACACTGAGTGGTTAACATTTAGCTGTCAACTGAAGCAGAGTTATTGATGAGGTATTGAATGGTTCAAAAGAAAAAAGGGTTGTTGGAAAACTGTGCCTCATTCCCCATTCCCTTTGCTGTGTCTTTGATTGCTGGATCAGACTGTTTGATTGTTGCATGGTTCCCATGGCTTCCTTGATATAAGAGTGTGTGCGTGCGTTTGTGTGGCCTACAGCCTCTTATCACCATGGGTAAGACCTGGTCACAGACACACTGCGCACTCTGACTCGGGGAGCATTATCTTAACTGCCAGGCTCCAAAAGCTTACCCACTGTAAGCTCTAATGAAAAGGAGTGGGCCAAGGTTTTCAACCACAGGGGATTAGCATTTGACATTAGTCTGGACCCCAACATTCATATTCACATCACATGCCTGCTTTTTGCATAGTGAACTCCCACTTTTCCTGACTTTTTCTGAAAACCAAATATAGAGGGCAGATAAACAGCATAATGTGGGTCTATGTGTGTAATTCTAATGTAAGCTAACTGTATGCCTTCATTCACTGTTTGCCTGTAAGTTCCATTACTCTCAAGCTCTTGCATGGGCTGAGAAGAGCAGATAGAATTTTTTTTTGACTAACCTGTTATGGTTATTAAAAGCTTTAATAGGCTTTTATTACAAGCTTCCATCCCAAGTCAGATATATAAAGGCACTTACCTCTGCTATTTGGGTCCAGGCAGCAAGAAAAATAGCAAAAACAACTGCTTTTGTCACCTGGTTTTTGAACAATGTGAATCAAAATTGGGGGGGTTTAAATGTGGATACATGTAGCCAGATTAGCTGTTTTGTGTGGGTTTTTTGTATATACCTATTGCTGTTGAGTTGAATTGTAGCTTGATGGTTTTAGATGTCGCTTAGTGAGTAGTAACTGCATTTGTAAATTATGTATAGGCTGCCAAATCAACTCAGTAGAACACAGTGGATCGCAGTGGATATTGGATCATTACACAGAAAGTAGAAGTTCTGTTGTCCTTCTTTTCCAGTATATATTAACTTGAGTTTACTTTTTATTTGAAAAAGTGGATTACCAGAGTTTCTTTTCCTAGTTGTTACTATTTGTTTGTTTTTTATGGGATACTTAACATTGAATTATATATGTCCATCAATTTTCTTAATCGCTTTTCCAATCCAAGGTCACATGGGCACTGGTGCTTATCCCAGCTGTCAGGAGCAAGAGGCAGAATGCATTCTTGACAGGTCGCCAGTCAATATAAATGGCCAGAGCATGGAAGCAGACAATCATTCACGAGACATTCACACTTACAGACAAAATCCCCAGTTAACCTATTATGCATTTCTTTTGACTGTGGGAGGTAAAAGGCAGTAGGTACCCAGTGGGCACTGGGTAAAAACCCCACACATAAAGGCCACAGCTGACCAGTGGGTTCACCCTGGACCCCTTTGCTGAGAAACAACACTGTTTATATGTGCTTTCACTGTGCCACCTGTTTATATGTTTTTCTTCTTTAAGAGTAAAAGTTGTCAATTGATACGTTGGAGACCGCTTCAGAGCCACACCTCATAGCTTTTGCTCTGGGCAGAGGTCGGTCTTCCCGACCCAGACAACTTATTTATTTTGTTGCTATGAGTTGTGTTTATTAATTAAAACCCCATATTCCCACTATTTTTCTATTGTTTGTTATGAAAGAGGTTCTTAACTTTATAAAGCTTATATAATAACATCACTGAACATAAAACATCCTTTTTTTTCCTCAGGATCCCGTCTGCGCCAGGAGGACTCCCCACCCCGGATTGTGGAGCATCCCTCTGACCTGATCGTATCCAAAGGGGAGCCCGCCACTCTCAACTGTAAAGCAGAGGGGCGGCCAACCCCGACAGTGGAGTGGTACAAGGATGGAGAGCGGGTGGAAACAGACAAAGATGACCCACGTTCCCACCGTATGCTGCTGCCCACTGGCTCGCTTTTCTTCCTGCGCATCGTTCATGGACGGCGGAGCAAACCAGATGAGGGAGCCTATGTCTGCGTGGCCCGGAACTACCTGGGAGAAGCTGTGAGCCGCAATGCATCTTTGGAAGTAGCATGTAAGTCAAGAGTCTCTTCTCCTCTTTGCTGGAGTTCAAAATGATTCTGCTCACATTATGTAATTTATAAGGACAGATAAAGAGAAATCCTGATCTCACTGCTTACTGATGGAAAGACTGGATTTGCATTCAGCACATTCAGAATACATTTTTGATCTAATCAAGCGTTGAAACATCGTCTCTACTGTAGGTACTTAAAGTAAACAAGTCAACAATTTCTGGCACTATTTTTAGTTAATTTCATTTTTCTTCTCCATTTACAAACAATACTAATTTCCTGCTGGTCTAAAAGAGCCACTTAAACCCTATTACGACCTCACATTGTGGAATATTGGTCGGAGTTTTGGATAATGAGTTTTTTCTTCCATGCACTTGATAAATGTGATCCAAGCCCAAGGGATATATATTGATGTTGTGTGTATGGGTTGGAGTATGTACGTAAAGCTGCTGGGAGGCTTTATGATGGGAACATGATGGCATGGCTGACATGGCTCTCTCGCAGGTGAGTGGGGGTCGAATGACAAGCACAGTTTGTGATGGACATTTAGCACAGGCCTTCTGAAGTCTGTTGGTGAATGGTGACAGGCATAACCTGAGCTGTGTATCGAATTACCTTTGAAGATGAGCCTACCCCCCAGCAGTCTCAGGATGGGCTTCCTATACAGCCACTCCCAGGCACCTCAAAATGCCCATAAGGTGGAGGGGAAAGTCCCTATGTCCTTATGTTGTGGAAGAGGAGAATTCTTATCATGAAAGTGACAAACTTTAGACAGTCTCTCAAAATGTTGAGCTGGACTCCTTAGACAACATAAAACAAGCAAAAATTGGAAATCAAATGTTTTAGATTTATAGACAAAAGAGAGCAGGAACAACATCCTCTGCCTGTAATTGTATTTCTGAGGTGATGACAGTAAAATTCATAGTTAGTTTTTGATCCTTAGGAAATGGGTTGGAGGGGGTTGGTCTCTGCTTCTGATCCACTGCCCTGCCTTCCCGAGGGCCTTCCAGTGGCCCCCAGGTGCTAACTGTGTGACAGCAGCTTGATCTATCGATTGCTGTAAGAGGCCTCTCCCACTCTAAATGAAAATTCATGAAAAATTGATGAACCCTCTCGATTATTTTATTTTTTTCCTTCTAACACGGTTTCTTAGCCTTTCTTCTTCAGTATTCTCTCTCTCTCTCTCTTTCTCATGGTCTCGCTCTCCCTCTTTCTCATGTAATATGGACTGAGGAGCAGAGGGGGTTGAATAGAGGCATTGACTACTTGAATGGCTTAAAGGTGAAGGGTGAGGGGTCACTAGGGCAGGAGGGAAGAGCAGAGCTAGGTGAAGAAATATGTATAGCGCACATCTGATGGGTATTAACAGTGATGCCAGGTTTGAGAGTAGGGTTCAGCATACAGGCAACAAACAAGTGTACAGAACTGGACATGTTTGTGTAGCTCCATACACTATACAAGGTATAACAAAAGAATGGTGTAAAAGTAATCTATACAATACACCATGGAGCACTGTAACAAAAAATAATTTCCCCCAGGGATCAATAAAGTATTCTGATTCTGATTCTGATTCTGATTCTGACACCATCATAAGACAACACTGCTGGCTAAAAAAACAAATACACTGAGTTTTTCACTCAGTACTTTGAGGTCTTTACTTTTTAAATTACAGTGAAGACTTCTAATTGGAGTTTGGTTTATTTTAGCTCTGCTGTAAAACACTTAACAAGGACCAATTATGAAAACGTGAAATAAGCTGAACACTTCAGTATTCATTATAGTGACAGCATACTGGCCGGAGCCTGTATGAGGCATAGCAGTTTGAGAATGACGGCAATGGTGGCCTGACAAAGATGGAGTGTGGGTGCAGGAAAAGGCTCTGTTTGACAGTCATTCACTGTGCTACTTGATTACAGTGTGATGGTGCACAAATGTGACTTTTTGTTAAAGTAGGGTAATTTTGATTTAAATTATTTTAATAGTAGGAGATCAAAGCCCTCAGAGGCATGTTGAAGAAAATGGAAAAGGTGAGGAGAAGGAAAAAGATGTTTAAATATTCAGGTAATGTGTTATATGGAGACATTAATTATTTGTTTCAATTTTAATAATACTGTAGGTAATCCTGAGCATCTTGAGGAAGAATTTCCTGAAGCTGATTGGCAGCATTTCTTTCTGAGCTAATCAAGTATCTGGCTTAAGGTACCAAAATGGTCCGAAACAGTGCAGAGCTCCAGAGTCTTTTGCTATTGTACTTTTGTCATGGTTAGAGCGCACTATCTTTTTCCGTCTTTTAAATATAGACTATTTTTGGTCTTTTAAATGTGATTAGATGACCAAATAATTATGTTCCTTTCCAGTAAACTTTAGGTATTTGTTGACATCTACAAAGTGATGATTAGAAATTTAACCTCCGTGATAAAAAAAAAAAATGTGCCCATTTTGCAGCGTATTTCCTCTGTGTGTTTCATTTTTACTGAGATAAGGGTATCATAGAGCCTGAAGAAGAGGGAGGGGCACTTTGCGGCACGCTCCATGCCTGGTCTGTTTTGGGCCCTGGGCTTTCTCAGTTTTCTTTCACAGCCAGGTCTTCAGGGGACTGCGGGGGCAGAAGGGGGGGCGATGTGCTAAATCCCTCTGCATTCGCTTTACAGCAGTGATTAGCTTTATCAGGTCCTGACATCCGTCCAGTGATTGTAAAGCCAAAGCTAATCTCACAAGAAAAAGTCTTAAATCTATATCCATGTTGAACTGGATTTGTGTTTATGATATGTCTTGTAACCCCCCCAATCCTCCCCCATCCCCTGCCTCGATCTCCCCCTCCATTGTATTGAACGCACCTTTGCCCCCCTTCCATTCACGAGTGGTTGAACAGGACCCTGGTGAGATAATTGAATTGCAGTTCTGAAACAGATTGAACTCTGTGTCCACTGAACAGAGTGGCGCTGCTGCATGCCAGGCATCAAGCTGGGCCGGACTCACCACTCTCTCTTTTAGAGGAGGAAATGTGGAGTGAAGAGGCAAAGGGGGAAGAGCCCTCCAAGAGGTGCCAATGCATTATTAATGTGGGCCCGAGTGGGCAGGGGCACTTGTGCCTTTACTGGGCTTAGGTCTGCAACCTTGTCTCCTTTAAGTGTTGGATGTTGAGCACAAATAGATGGACAAGAACATGGACTGCTTTGTGTTATCTAGCTCCATGGTGCATGTGCAGAGTGTGGGGATAATGCCCAGACATCACTCTGCTGCATTTGGGAGAGATTTCATTATAGCTGTTGTTCACTGTCCTGTACTTCAGAAGATAAGAGAACTTGTAAATGTGTTGCCTAGAGGGTATCGGAGCAGCCTGCCTTGTAATCTTACTCCTCTTCAAAACTGACTCCAGGCCAGCAATATGGGATATACTGCATATAAGAGAATGTGCCCCTTTTCTCTTTTCAGGATAAACTAGGTCAATGAGCAGGTTCATAAATCATTGTGAAGCCTGTGTCAGAAATGCAAGCTGCAGCCATCGCTGCTGCATAAATTGCTAGCACTGCGAGTATCTGTGTATATGTAAGTGTGACAAGGCACACCTGGGGCAATAGGATCCCAAGGAAAACGTTAACTAGCCCAATCTTTTCAGGTGCTTGACGCAAACTACATCCACCTGAAACTAGCACATATCACTTTTAATTGAGTGCCAACTGTGATATAGGCCCTCTGACATGTCTACTTGTGTATTAACTGTATGTAATCATCAGGGGAAAGGCACCACATATAAATGAAGACAAAAAAAATGAGTTTTAGATGTATACCTTTGCAGCTTTGTTCGGTTTTAACCTTTAAAAATGCAAATGACACTGAAATGAAACAGATGTCTTGGGTTGGTTCTAAATGCCGCTTGGAATGGGATTGGATGACTTTTAAAAAGGTCCTTTGATATCATCTAATGTACCACTTCTGCAATTAAGTGAATCGTTAGGTAGCAGTTGGTACTCGTACAACAAGGTAATTAGCAGGAAAATTGAGTTGGGAAAGGTGCGAGTGTTGAAGAGAGGAGGAGGGTTACCAAGCTGTTGCTGTTGTGTCCAGCATGAGGGGGGGAGCTAATAAAGGGATGGGCCAAAAGGAGCAAGCCAGGTGGGGAGTCAGGATGAGCTGCACTGCTGAGCTCATCTGGACTCATTATTCCAGTTCAGAAATGAGAAAACGGGGTGACAAGTGCACACAAACAACAGACACTCACGCACTTACACACGCGTGTTCACAAACACCTGCCCTCGTGCTTGTATAAACCCCGGTAGACTGAGGTTTAATCTGTGCGGGAGTCCTTGAGAAATAATGAAGGGTAATGAAGAAAACAGCAACAGCGCAACCATTACAGCGCATTAATGATGCATGCTATAGTTAGGAAATACAACACAGTCTCAGAAACTCTCATTTGTAAGTGTAATATCTAAGTGTTTTATTCATACCACACATCTTGACGTGTCTGTTTCTTTATGTTCTTAGATGTGTAAAACACAAATTTCCGGGTCCATCTAAAACAGTTTGTCTGGTTTTTCAATAACTTGCTCAATAAATAAAAGATCAGTTGCTCACACAGATAAAATAAACATAAATCTGCTGCTCACACCACACCAAAGTATTTTCTAGTTTATTACATTTTCATATAAAAAAAGTAAAAAATAATTTAAAAAACCTTCCTGCTGGAGCTCACTGTTGTCTGAGCTGAAACAAGCAGCGATGTGATGGAGGAAAAGCAAAAAGCATACATGCAGAAAAAGTGGGAATGTTGTCCTGTGATAAGAGGGATGGGGAGAGAGGGCAAGCATGTGAAACATATCTTCTCCTGATAGTGTTAGAGAGGAAAAAATCCCTGATTAAATGTGTCAGCTGGAGTTTGCTGACCTCTGTAGAGATCTTCCTGTCTATTCATATGCACACACACATACACACACACATATTCAGATGCACGGCTATAGTGTTTTCCAGCCATATACAGCGTCACGCAGCTTGATCGTATCACCTTTATCAGTCACAGATGGTCACAGTAAATGAGGAGCTCCTACAGATGCCTAACTCCTGTGCCATGCTTGGAAAGAGGCCGGGCTGCAGAAATGGAACAGAAATTTGGAAAGTCTCACAGGAAGATAAATCATAGGGATACACTACGGTCACTAACATCCTCACTGTCTCTCTCTCATACACGCACACGTACACATCCTGAGACTGCACTTTTACTTTCCTCAGCGGGCTTTGTGTCCCAGCTCTGACCTCGCCAGCTCCACCTAGGGAAATAGATTACCTTTAGATGAAGCGACAGCAGTACTCTAGAAGGGAAATACGGTGCACATACATTGTGGCTGAATCACGACAACAGTAATGTAGAGGTGTGACAAAAGCTGCAGACAAAGATGGAAAATGTGGTGAGTAGGTGGCGAAGAGATCGAGTACTTAGATCCAAGTTTGGGATGACCTTTGACCATCTTTCTCAGCCTATTATCAGTCTTTTTGTCTCCTTTTCTTTCAAACTTCACCTCTCTACTTATACCATTATGTCACCTTTGAGTGTACAAACTGGATTAAGTAAGTGCGTGGCGCTCTGTCAAGGATGCCATGGCCTGTCACAGGAGGAGTGAGCCATCAAGCAAAGAGTGCTGAACCAGCCGCTTCTCACGCCCATTAGTGGCCAGCAAGATGAAGCACCAGTCGCACCAGGTTTTGTTGTGTTTCTTTTATATACCCCGCTCTCGCTTCTTCACACTCTCCCTCTTTCTCCCTTCATAGTGACACTTTTATTGATGGCCTCTCCGCTCTGACAATGCAGGTCTATTGCTTTGTCTCTTCTCCCTGCCTGCCTGTGTTTTGCCTCGTCCTCTTTGCTCCACAATGTCTCTCATCACCCATGCTACATACCCCGGATGCTCACTCACCAGAAAAAAAAAGTTAAAAAAGAACCTTTGCATTAACATAGAGTGTATAAATTTTACAAATCGGACAGCACTGTGGAAAGAGAGCCCTTTTAGACAGGTATCAGACAGTTTCACATGTAGACTGAGCTCTAAATTATTGAAACATGTCTGCAGGCTGATTATTGATTAACTTTAAAACACAGACTGGGTGACAAGATCTTGCTTTCTTCACTGTATTGGTCTTTGATTTCTGTTGTCATTTTTTTAAGTGATGGTTCAGGTTTATTTGAATTGTGTACATTTTGCAAATTGTTATGTTTAGCATTAAAACAATAAACCCTTATCACCGTATTAATCTAGTCTTCAGTGTCTATCTGTTAATAACACATGAAGTTTCCAATTTTAAGTCTATTTTAATTTGTTGCACAGGTGTGCCATTTACCAGATTTGGATTAATATGTGTGACACCACTCTATTTTCTGGCAAGTGGGCGAAAGGACAAGTGAGTGATAATAATATTAATCAAAAATGTGACCCTGAGTTAAATCCCTGTAGACCACTGCATTTTGAGGGTGGCTTGCCATTGCGTCCAGCCGGGATTGGATCCTCTGACCCCTGAAAACCCCTTTGCCCTCTCCTATCCACCCCAGATCTCTGTCATACCATAATTCCTTAACCTAGCGCTCCCTTCCGATGAATATGTCCCTGTCGTAACTGACCTCCCCCACCCACCTTCCCTTCTCTCTAAGACCCTCTGAGGCTGCCAGAGATGGTAATCCATCATGCGGAGCCAGGGAGGAGGTGACAGGATGAAGGGCTGAAGTTCAGTCACTAGCTGTTGTGGGTTTGAATCAAATGTTACCGAAATTGATTCAGGCTCTGGTGTGTGAAGTGCCGTGTTTGTTCTGTGTTCAAGTTCCTGGTTCAAATGTCCATTATTCCTTATACTTTCCTACACACCCTTAAAAAACACATTTATTCACATGCATGCATGCCATCACCATACGCTGCAGGGTGCACAATGCTCTTGTGAAAGGGTCAGGACTCAGCCAGGTCCATATTTCAGTGTGTGTATTTTGGGCTGCATATGTCACACTGCACACTGGTGTTCTGATGGATATGTCCTGTTAAATACTGTTGTGCACACAAAAGTACACAGGTACATTTACACAAGTACATAAGCAAACTTAAAAATGCTTAAGGTAAATGGCTTTTGTGGCTGTTTTTCTTGTTGTTCAAACATTAAGGACATTCCCTCCTTAAAGTAGCCCTTGGGGAATGTAGGAGATGCAGCAGTTCAGCTTCATTACATTCTTAACTGAACTGTGGGAGAAAGAAGCGAACCGGGGAAGGGAGGAGGAGAAAACACATACTGCAAACTGACCATAAGAAGCACAGTATTCATAGTATATTGCTTTTCTAGCCTTGTGGTTTTTAGGGGGAAAAACAATCACCAGTGGAATATTCTTCATTATTAATTCATATGTTTATGCAGTTATTTGTTCTCTTTTTTGCACTGAGCTTTGTTTGCCCCTGCATCACGCTCGTTATTGAGGATCCGGATGTGTTATGACTGTGATTTTTTTTCCATGGCGTAGACAGATAATGTGTTTCACTTGGATTACGTTTGCTGTAAGGGACACCTAGAGCCCTCAACAGCTGCAGACCAGCGTTGAAACCTAATCATCCAGTCTCTGCTGTCTCCATCTCTTTCCTTCTCTTTCCCTCTCTCTGTGCTATCTTTCCCTTTTTCCACTCCCCCCCTCGCTCACTTCCTTTCCTGCTGTTTGAAACTGATACTATAAGTATTTTAGTCACTTTCAAAAGTGAGGGGAGACAAGATCAAATGTTTGAGAGGACTTTCTAAAACAGCTGTGGTTCCTTTCCACTTTGCAGCTTGGCCCCTACATGATTGTGCTGCTCCGTCCATTGCACGCCAGCAAAGGAAGTTACATAGATGCTGTGTGTGTTTTGAAGGTGACCTTGTGTGTTCCAGAGCTAATAGCTTCCCATTTTGATGTGGATTGGGTGCTAACTGCTGCCTGTGCCTGTTAGACTGCTGTGGGATCCGTCCCAGACTTGGCCAAGGTGTGGATGAGTCACAAAAATGTGATCCGTTCACTGAGTCACCAATGCACCACAGTAAGCTGCCCATCTACTCCAGTGAGAAATAAATGTCAAAGGTTTTGCGCTTCAGGGACAGACACTTCGTTTAACAGGGGAAAACTATCTTGCTCATTTATATGTAACGCAGTATGACCAGGTGCAGTGAAATGACATCACATGGTGAATGAGACTGGGAGCTGTGGTATGTGTGGCCACCTGCTTCTGCAGCTGCGAGGATGATTAGCAGCTAGCCAGGCTGATTATTAACCGGCCAGACACTGATCCAGCCAAACGGACAGACAGACAGACAGACCGGGACACTGACAGACGTTGCACATTGCCAGATATGAGCCTGCATATTTGCTGGCACGGTGGAGACCAGTCACCAGACAGACTTGCCCAGACCACTTCAGTACTAGCATGGCCAAAGGCCAGCTGAATAGAAATCAGAACTCTCTATTCAAATGCTAAGCAGAATCTTATCTCAGTGCCTCTTGCTGCTGGCCCCTGTGCACTACACTGTACAGGGCAAAGTTATTAGCGAACATGCAGGTGCCGAATGTGTTTGTCTCTGTTTCACTGCGTCTGTGTGTGTGTGTGTGTGTGTGTGTTCAAATGGTTGGACGGTTAGTTGTCTTTTCTTTTTGCTTCCTGATTTAGTAAAAAATGTGGAAAATAAATCATGTCATGTCATACTGGTGGTGTGTTTCGAATGAATCTTGTTAGTGTAACAGTCTAAATTTAATAATACCACACGCAACAGCACCCGCCACCCAGTAAGGATGAAATGAAGGCAGTGAATCATCTGAAGTGTTGCTATGATTGCAGGGATTTGTCTGGGATCTACCAAGATCCTCTTATTCCACAGGAAATGAAATCTAATGACACTAAGTGATCACCAAAGGGTGTGTGTCTAACTGATGAGCACGCTCATTTGACTCCACCGATCTTTAGAAGCCATTAGTGTTCTCCTGTTTCACGCACAAATTAGACCTCCACACACAAAGGCACACAGGAACAACGGTACATAGCTGTTTCTCATACACAAGGCAAGGTTTGTAAAGGCACATATGCACTAGCACACACATGCCTGTGCCCACACACTGTAACAGACTCCAAATTCCCCCTTTGTTGTCCAACTGGCACAGTCAACATTTGCCCATTTGAGCCCTAAATTGCACAGTAAGGGAAAAATGAACCCCAAGACACAGCGTTGTAATGGAGCTGAAAAGAACAGCTTAATTGGCCAACATAAGCCATGCCCAGGCATTAACTGTGAAATTTACATGTTAGCTGTGCTGCCATCTTTCTTTTAAAGGTCCCTGTGGTGTTTGTGCGCAACAGACACATGAATTGCAACTCTGACACTTCATGAATATCGATCTAGGCTTCTGTTGCTGTAGGGGCAGGCTATGGAAAACAATATTATTCAAAACATGCTGAGTGGGATACATCTGCAATTAGTCGGTTGATAATTTATGCAGCTAATGTGTTATTAGTTTAATTGCCTGTTTTTGGCAATTTACTTATCCCCCCCTTACACAAAACTGCACAAAAAAAAAGTCCTAAATGGCAAAAATTAGCTCTGATTTAAAAATATCGTTCGCTTGTTGTTCTCATTTTTTAATTATAAAACATTAGTTTAAAAATGGGGCAAACTGCTCTTCTTATCAGGTTCTCTGACTCGAAGCAGAAGGGAGCTGTCCACATAATTTAGTTCCATTCATAGCAGTTAAGGGGTTGATAGGCCTGTTGTACCTTTGGGTCCAGATAGGCTGACCTTTGGCCAGGTCTGGATGTGACCTCCCATTGATTGACCATCATCTGACCTCATGGCTTGAAAACAGAGCTGCATTCAGGTCCATTTGGCAGTCTGGAGAGCATCTCTAGCATACACTGCTAATACAGTTATGCTAGTGTTATTGGGAGATGTATGAAAGGAGAAATAGCTCAAGAAGGCAGGGTTATTCCTGTGTCAGAGGAGGAAGAGCTCAGATAATTTAATTATAGATTAAGGGATATGAGGATCTGTCAGCTTTTTCATTCTTATAGTACGCCCTACTCAAGTTCTGTTATTAGTGGTATAATCTCGAAAGTAGAATTGTTATTACCAGCTCTATGGCTGACTGGGCTCATGTAGGTATTATGATGTTCTTTAGTAAGTTTTATTTACCCCACAAAGACATTTTGTGAAACTAAACCTAAACAAGTGATTGTTTTTTTTATTTATTTTTTTTGCATTTGCTACGGGCTATACTGGATTTTGTTATCTTTCCCTCAGTATCTTGCAGCTCTTCAACCCACACCCCTCCTCCGGTTCTCCCTTATCCCTTAAATTGATGCTCACTCTGCTCTGAAACCAAAATGCTGATCGCGTTCCCCTTCTTGCTATCACAAACCAAATAGCGACCTTGTGATTGACTGCTAACAAAATTAGCAGAACTTCTCATAAACCTTAATTAGTAATTTGACTCGATAAAGCATGCTGATGAAGGCAGGAGACAGCCATGTAATTGAGAAGAGAAAAAAAGAGGAGGGGTATACTGTATCATTCATGTATCACTCAATAGTGCCAAATGGGGTGTTGACTGTCATAAATGTTCTCAGACCCTAAATTTTCACCAATGTGCCACACCCCCCCACCTTACAAGAGCATCTCACCTCTTCTCACTGTTTCCATGTGCCAAGACACGACACCCTCAGTCGCCTATCTCTGTCTCTCTTTTCTCGCACGCAGCAGGGGGATGGTTGGCCCAAGAATGTGGCATCATTAACTTACTTGAGTGGCAGACGTTAGACGTGCAGAGGGCTGTCCTGTCCCACCCCCCTGCTGGGTGTCCCTCAACCCCCATCACTCCTTCCTGTCATCCTTCATTTCTGCATTTCTTGATTCCTCACCCCCCGAAAAAAAGCCATCCACAGATTTCGTAAACTTGGTGCTCCATCAACCGTAGATGAGTGGACGCATTAAGCCATGCATTTATAATTTCAGCATGATGGGCGTGCCACATGATTATTTATGGGGTTTTTTTAAAATACAATTTTAATACAATTTTGCTATATATGAATGTCAATTTTGATATTCCGCCTATTGTGACTAGCTGTTTTAAAGTGTGACAAGTCCACAATCCCTCAGTGTATGGAGTTTTTGTTGTTGCCACCAGTGCGGCACGTGCTGCTGAGCTCCTTGTGGCGCAATGCCCTGTGTCATTAATCACAAGGCCAATGCTGCCTGGAGCCCTGACAACTCACAACCTGGTGGCCTACCACCTCCCCTCATCTATACTGTGAAGGCTGCGCCATTATCAGCTCACATGATGAAGGTGCCACACTAATGACAGCTGTTGGTGGTCATATGAACCAGCCCCATTTTTCAATTGAAACTCCTCATTCATGTATCCCCCACCAGGCTTTTTGGTTTTCACTTGTCTCGGGTTCACAAGTTTTGAAGCACCAGGGCAAAGGTCAGTGGATTTTCCCTGTCACCACAGCAACTCTCAACACCATCAGATGTCAAGAGAGTTGGTCGACCATAACGGAGCCAGGCAGAGAGCGCTGCTCAGCCAGCCACTTCCTTCTGGAGAGCAGAGGAGGCAGGACAGAAGGGGAGAGAACATCTTTTGTTAAGCATACACTCTCCCTCTCTCTTGGCTTCAGTTCGGGGTGTTGGGGGTTGTCATAGATGGGTATTTAGGCTTTTATGGGTGGAGTGTTAAAGGCTTGTTGGGGTCCAAGTCAGGCTTGTACTGTGGGGTGTGGGGGCTCAGAGCAGTGCTGTGGTCTAGTTGTGTCATGACCATGAAGCTGAGCTGTCACTTGCGTCTAATTGGCTTAGATCAGCCCACGAGTGGCTCAAAGCTCACTGACCCACCCTCTGTCTTTCACTGTCTCCCTCTCGCTCTACTCTCTCATTAGCTATTTTCCTTCTGCTGACCCAAAACAATGGTCTCCACATGGTTCTTACCATCATTCTGCTTGGTCCAAAAGTTCTCTATTGTTCCAGAAGGCCTGGCACTTTCTGTGTGTCCAGTTATGTCTTATTATGAGGAAGAATCCTTGTGATGAGCAAGTTACTAGAATGATGGGGAACGATATAAAGGCTTGATCTAATCTTGATTTGAGACCTCATTGATCTGGAAGCTGGGGTCATCACAAGGTCAACATAAGGAATGATGATAATATTGTTCATCTTTAGGGAATAGGCCTATCATAGCACTTGTACATGCCATTAACTCTCAAATCTGTCCCAACAACAACTTGTCTCTAACAGATTCATCCTGAAAATACTACTGAGTATTCTGTCTGCCTTTCTGAAGCCTGTCAGAGTGGGGGTTCTTTCTTGGGTACTTGGATTTACTATGTGTTACAATGGTTCAGGCAATGACCCTGCGGTGTGCATCCCTGATGATGTTCTAATTGGATGGAGTGACCTTTCTACACTGTAATTTTGAAGCGTCCTTGGTCTTTGGGGGTGGAAACAGATTAAAAAGCAGCAGGAGCGGGATGATTGATGTGTGCTGTGGGTGGTATGGTTGTGGATGGACAGTGGCAGGTAGTGCGACAGTAACATATGAGTCCACAGCTGTTGAACGAGGGTGTCCAGACTGATACATGGGAGGTGGCTACACCCAGCCTGACTGATTGCTGCCTTTTGGTACATCAGCATTTTCTAATGGCCGCAAAGTCTACATCTGCTTTGATTGAAGGTTGGTTATTGTGTTTGCTTATTCGTCTGTGGTGTCTCATTTCATGCAGCACCTTTATAATTTTTAATGTGAGGGATTTTTTGTACTTATTTTGAAGATCAACACGGTGAATAATATTCTAAAGGGTGGAAGTGGTTAAAACCTTGCACATGACTGACATGAACCAGTTGCTTGAATGAACTGCATTTTTTTTCCCTTCATTGTAAGAAGTCAGAGAAGCATGTCCGAATGTTGAAGGAGGAAAAATGTAAGCATTGCTTGGGAAAAGTCAAATGTGGCAATGAGAAAAAATCAGCACGCACAGTACCTATAAGCATAAATATTTGTAATCAAAAGGAGTATGTTTATCCTTGAATTTTGTGTGTGTTTTTGTGTGTGTGTGAATATGACATTTACTCTGCTTTTCTTTGTAGCCAGAATGAAGTGAAGTGTGGTGAATGGGGTTGTTTTGGTGCATTGACTGGTGGATCCTATTTTAACAGCGTGTGAAGCTGGAACTAATTCCTGCATATTTATTTGGCCTGGTCTTAGCAAACTAAGCACTTACCCTACTTGAAATTCTACACAGTACTAACAGGAGCAGACTGTAGGTGATAGCAAAACAGCTTTATAGTGCCTTCGGAAGACTGAGCAGAAACACTTGGAAACCTCAGAATGTAGAAATCATAGAAGTATTTAATAGAACATTTTAAAATTTGCTTTTCCAGCTTTTAATTAGTTTATGTCATTTAGTCCCCAACCTACTCTGAATGCTATGCTAAAATGTAGTGTAGTATTAACTGCTACAATTATTGTCAAAACTTGCTTGATGAGTTCAGTTTGGTCGCTCAAAATAAATGAGATTTTTTTCTGCATTGGTTGTTTCGTCTAGGTTCAGCTAACCCCTTTGTCTTTGTATTTCCAACTCTTCGTCCTACATTAACTGAAGAAATGTAAAAGAAAAAAGATCAGAGTGTGCAAGTCTGATCCTGTTCCCTCAGCCATCTCGACCAAGCTTGAGGTGCTTTTGTTGTGGGCTGCATTTGAAAAGATCAGCTTTAACAACCAAAGCAAATATCCATGGAAAGGCTTGTGAATGGAGGACTTTGAACCTTCTGTAGAACAGGTGTGTTTTATAGCACTGTGTTTCTCCTTTGGTCTTTAATGCTGTACGGTCGCATGTTGTGTGTGTATGTGTGTATTTCTCAGTGGCTGAAGCTCCACTGTAGCGATGAGCCAGTCCCTGCAGGAGGGCCGCAGTCAACCCTGTGCCATGTGAGAGCTGCAGGGAGCGGGGCTAACGAGGTGTCCAGGCAGCTGACAGCTTTGTCCTGCCGCCTGCGAGTGGCGATGGCACAAAGAGGGTCCTGCAGAGAGTACTGTCTGTTCTTTGTGTCTGCCTTTCTCCTCTGCCCAGGACTTGTGTTACAAAAGAAAGCCACGCAAGAAAGCATTATGGCATCAGGTGGATGAGGCACTGTGCCTGTTCTCCATTTCCCTCCTCCCCATTTGCCTCTTCTCTAGACCAGAAAAAAAGAAAAGCATACATTTTAGCCTTGGATTGCTTTCAATGTGTTTCTCGTGTAGCTGTTAGATTTGAACAGTTGTTCTTTTCTAAAGCTTTACCAAATATTTAAATCAACAATTATATAGTTTTATTAGCCTTCCCACATCTTCTCTTGCTGTTTCTAGCTTTTCCTTCTCCCTCTTTTCTGCCACATTCTCTTGAGTTGAGTGACAAGCCAAATGGGAGATAGTTTTCTGTCATGTGTTTGCTGCTTGTATTTGCTCAGTCTCCCTTCTTCCTCTCTTTGCTCATGTCTTTAATTTATGAACTGCTACACTTGAGTGGGCCTAGTGTCTGTTTAAACCAGTACAGTGCCTGTGTTTGTCCTGGCTGTCACAGCTCCACAGGAAGCTCATCTAGAGCCTTCAGTGCTTAATGTCACTGCAGGAGGTGAGCAAGAAACACGCAGACTTCCGTGGATCCTCTGCACACTGGAGGGAGAGGTTTGACGCTTCTTTTAAAAGGCCAAAGTCGTTTGTCTTTGTTGTTTTTTGTCTCCTAGGAATTGTTTAGAGAGAAGAAGACAGCCAGAGAGATAAAGGGTGAAAGGAAGAAAGAGCAAGCAAGAAAACATGTCTTCCTCCCAGGAATTTCTTTGTAGAAGTTGTGAATGTTTCTCATCTGGGCAACAGCTCTAAAGCTAGTTTTTGCTGTGTTCTGTACTCAGGAGCCTCTGATGAGTGTTGCTATCATTATGCATTTTTCTCTCCTTTGGTTGTGTACTGTTTCATCCTCTGAGTTTAAAACATCAGATTCAGAAAGCTGAACAGATTTGGTGTTTATGTATTGAATTTTTTTTTCACATTTCTCACCTTTTAGCTTTATTTACTGCTGTAAAGCAAACTTAGTCAACACCATATGTGTGTTTGGCTCTGCACATCTCTGCATGATTAATGTTTAATCATGTGGACAGTAGCTCTGAATATTGGTTTTTGGATTTATGGTCCATCAGCGCAAACATTCTTAACTTCGGTCTTTTAACCTGTGTGCTACATTGTGAGTGGACCGAGAAATAGTGTTTGCTCTGTGAGTGAGCATCATGAGCTGAATATCCACATCGGAATCAAGGAAGCTCAATTAATGTTGAAGCAGACTTTCATTCTGATAAACAATCCACACCTTTGGCATCGACAAACACCACATTCGTAGTGAATGCACAGTGTTGCTGCTTTGCTTCACATATGAAATTCAGTTGCTTAGCTCATCCGAGTGTTTCCATATTGTAGAAGTAATCGGATTTAAAACAGAGGAACACAGAGGCAGACAACCAAGAGAGAACCACAAAAATCACAGAAAGGTTAGGATGGAATCCCAAAGGACTACAAATCCCTTCTCTGAAATCTCATTGTTTGGAAACCATGAAACCGGATTCCTGTAACAAGTCTCTGATCAGTGGAGCCTCGGCCCAAAGGACTCAATTAGACCAGAACGGCCCTTTCTGACCAGGCCTTTATTTTGCTTCCTTCCCTCTCCCAGCATGCTGTTACCACTGCAGAGGAGCTGCCTAATGCCCTAGACTGGGAGCAAAGCCATACAGCACACCGAGCAATCACATCACTCAGCCTTTGCCCCTCTCATTACACACAAACGGTATAAATCCGTACCAGAATTTGTGCATGCCCGTTTCTGTTGCTTCACAGTGAACCTGTAGCACTCCCCTTGACTTAGTGTTTTAATTGGCGGAACGAGTATAGTAAACATATATTAAAAAAGCTGGCAGAAAATAGCAGTTACTGAAACATCCTTGCGATCGGAGGCTGTAATCCAGAATTTAATTTCAGTCATTTTGCCCTCCTTCACTTATGATTAGAGTGAATTATGATAATTTCTTGATTATGGTTTGGCCCCTGCCTGTGAGGACACCACTTGTCTGAGCTCAACAGAAGAGTGCAACCCACTGGATCTGCAGTATTAACCACTTGCCTCTGAGATGGTATAAACACAAGCTGTACTCGGTTCTGTTTGTCTTCAACTTGCCCTGCAGTTATTGAAGCACATTTAGCTAATGATGCAAGGATATGCTTTTATTCTGATCCATGGTTGCAGAAGTGTTTCACTATCCATCTGTAGTTCAACATCGGTTTTTAAAAGTCTCATCTAAAGGTGCAAACAAAGAACCAAATGAAAGCGGTAGATGAAAGATATGAAAGCGCTTGGCTTAAAGGCGTGAATTAATGTATAGATGACAATGAGGGAGGACATGTGTGACACAGAGGAACATCAGCAGTCGGGCCAGCAATCTTCCATGGTGTGCAAACACAATACCATATCACTAATTCACATTCAATCAGGAATTCAAGTAATACAAGCTGGATCAGCCACATTGCTTTCTCCACACGAAAGTCAATTAGAGCTCCATTTAAAAAGCAAAATTAGTTGTTATAGATTTAATAAGTGACCTGGGCTGTGGCAGACTGGGCAGAGGATAGGAGACAGTGGCTGGAGGTCCATGGGGAAATGAGCACCACATCACCAAAGCCCACTCGTAATGACTTCTGTTGAGTCTTGATAATGTCTACTAATTAGTTAATCAAAGACAATGGCCCTCTACATACACCTCCCACCTTAACAGCTTCTGTCTGCTTCACTGAACAACAGCTCGGCGTCTAAAGCCTTGAAATCCCCATTCACTCTCATCACTGGCGGACACACCTGGTTGGGCTTGGTGTATGCCTGCAGTAAGATGTACAACACATTAATTTGTTGAATTAATGTTAATAGGTGCATGCACACAAAAATATGCAGTGTTCAGTGTTATAAAGCATGTAAGAGGATAATGAAATATAAAGGTAATAACACTTCATCTCATGCCTGGTGTCCATGCTGGTCAGAAGGTCGATACAGACCCTCAGGGCTGGACAGACTGGGAAAACAGTGCATTGACAAAGTGTCTCAGCACCCCTTGGAGCTGCCATCATAGGGTGAGTAATACTCTGTTTTCTCCCTAATCAATTAGTAAGCCTTCATTAGCTAGGCCATTCATTATGTTGCTGTGTCAGGGACGGGACATGGTGCTGTGGTTGCCCCTGGGATGGGCACGTCAGTGGGTGCTGATACATGACAAGGCTCTCACGATTGCTCTTGCATCTAAAGAGGACACAGCTATTACTCTGTTCCACAGTCAAGGATTAACCGTGGACAGCCAAATCAACAACACTTTGTTGTTACACAGCCAGCCAAGTAAACATTATTCATTTTAATCGCAGCCTAGGCAAATATTATTTACTGCTCTTACACAGCCAAATATTCATTACACTGTATTGTTTAAGCCATTTACTCTCATTTATTTTTCAACTAGAAATGCTATTTCTGTCCAACAGCATATGGGAGCTAAAACCTACACTGCATATTTGGGGATTTTTGAAGTAGCAAAGTGCAAGAAGCCCTGTTTTTAGTGTAGTACTACATAGTTACACTTCCTAAACATATCCCAATTACTTTGGTTTCTCATAGCCCTTGTGAATATTACAGTAGCTTGCGAGCTGTGCTACGAATCATTAATATAAAACAGATGTTAGGCACATTCCAGTGCACCAGCCCTCATTGCTGGAGTCAGTATCACCACAGCAGCCTCAGCAGTGCTTGTTTGATGCATAGTTAATAGAAACACAAATTATTGTGCTATACATGGCCAGGAGAAAGAGATCATATGACTGTTCTTTGACTACGTGTGTGTGTTGGTGTGTCAGCGTTTGTTTGTGACCAGTGTAAAATATGCCCATAGCACAATGTGAGCCTTCTCTCCATGTGTAATGACCTGTGCAGTGGAATAATGTTGAGGGGTAGACAGAGATTAAAGGAGTTAGATATTGAATAGTCCTATGATGGATGAGAGCTGTTTGGAGATCAATTAAACAATAAGAAATTAATTCTGCCAGCGACATGCTCATTAGAGACTTGGTGAAAAGAAGGCAAGGGGGGGGTATAAGTGTCATTTTTTAAATTTTGTTCATCTTGACCCAATCTAAGGCTCCTGGAGAATATGGATGGCATTCATTTACAGTTTTATTTCATTTGATTTAAACATTTATTTATTAGCACTGAACCTGATCACATAACAATACCCACAGTCAGTCAGCTACTTGGCAAATGGTATTCTGCTTGCGTGCTGCCACTCTCTGGTGCTATCTTTTATGTTTACCATATTGCTGACCTTGTTTAAAGGCCAACACTTATGGCTTCTCTTCCTTTTTGTGCTGAAAAGAAGCTGTTGTCAACCTTGTGCCCTGCTCTGCAATGTTGCCTTTGTGCTGCCCACTGCTGCTAGAGTAGGCTAAGCACAGAAATAAAGGAAAGTCAGCTAGTTACGATAGCAGCTCATATCAAAGGGCTGCTGTGCATTGCAGATTCGGGAGCCAGCAGATGTGAGTAACAGCTGCCATGTTGAGTGTCAACCTTCTCGCTGCTGTCATTCTCCATTTGCCCCGTGCACGGGTAAATAACGTGTTGTCTTAATTCATTTGCCTCCACTTGCAACAGCCGGAGCGTAATGGATTCTAATATTAAACACGATCCCATTCCAGTGTGCAATTAGTTTATAGCTCCACCTTTTAACACTTACTTATTAATGACGTCTCCCAGGATTTGCTGAATAGATGTTGTGGGCAGGAGTGGGATACAGCTACTGGCAGGTGCCAGTGGTTGGGGATCCTTCAGTCTAGCTGCCAATTGAAGGCACTGTGGAACCTCTGTGGTCCAGTGGCAAAGCCAACCTCTCTCCTCCTCCATGGGGAAGGCTAACCTGATGTGCTGGCTCGGGGGGTGAGCACACAGACGGACAGGCGGAGCTAGTTGCCAAGTCGGGCCAGGCCTGCTTGGTATGTGGGGGGGTTTCAATGTGGATAGACTACTAAGTGGAATTTGAAAAGATGGTGTGGGGGTGTGGCTGCTAAGTAGTCAAGGGTATACTGTACAGATGGGGTATATAAAGTTTGCATGGCGAACAGATGTTTTAGGGGTCTCTGTTTGTCTTGAGGGTGCGACATGGTAAGTGAAGGGCAGTCGAGAGTACTGTACAGAGGACATTTGTTGTAGAGCCTGCTGTTTTTCAGGGGCTATTCAGAAAATGTTTGATAAAGCTTGTGGATTGTACTTTAGCAGTTAATGATGGTGTTACAGTCAGTAGCCCCGCAGACATTTCTTTTCTGTATTCACATGTGTTAACTTGTTGTTTTGTCCTGAAGACGGCAACGCTGGCACTGGGTTAGCAGGGAACTTGCATTTTTGTAGTAAAAGGGCTTGATGATGCACATTCATCATAGCACTCCTTTCATCCCTAGCCTTTTTCTCTGACTGCTTGGCACTCTTTCCTTTGGTGCATGGCAGAAAAAAGCAGATTGGAGTTTTCATTAAGGCAGAAAAATGTCAGATTCTTGACAGCTTTTGGTCTGGACATATGCTCTGTTATAGCAAACACTAAGCCTAGAAAATCTCCCTCTCTCATCTCTATCACTTTTTTCCATCAGCCTGTTGCGCTATGTTTCTGTCTATATTTTTACTTCACCTGCAGTCGAGGAGAAATGCTTGCCTGGATCTGTTTTTCATATTTGCTGGAGCTTTTTTTTTATAATTGGTAGATAGAGATGGGTCTTTGAGTATGGATCATGGCTCTGTAATGACTCTCTCCGTGTGTATGGGTGTGAGTGTAGGGTGTAGACTAGCACTGAATGGGAATGAGATGAATGCTGGGTGGAAATGAATTTCTAAAGGCCATGGTGCTTCATCACTAGCCTACCACTGCCTGTCCCACTCCTGCCTGAATAACACCAGAATTATCACTCAGAGGGAGGAGAGAGCGATGAATACCTCCAGCTACTACACCCTGGGGATTTGGGTACCCCTCACCCTCCCTGTTGCTTTCATTTCTACACATACACACACACACACACACACACACACACACACACACACACACACACACACACACACATTTGGATGTGCTGCACACTCACACAGGTAGAGATTGGGAAGGGGGGCCTAACATTATCCACTAATGGTGTGCTCCATTAATCATACAATGATGAAGGCCATTTCCTTTATTTAATTGGCTCCCAGTATCTCTGTGCCTTTGTTGCATGTCATTTCAGACTCACTGGCAATATGCTTGTGTATGTGGGCCACTTTTAGCTAGCAGAGTGCAGCATCAGGGCGTGGCTGAGAGCTCTGTAGACATATCAAACAAGTGTCTTTTGTATCTGTTCACAGCATATCTCTAATAGACTGAGCAATATTAGGAAAAACAACCCCCCTTTATTCCCTTTTGTGCAGTTTTTCTACACACAGCATTAATATACACTTGTTCTAAAACCATCAAATTTCCTTGAACAAGCAATTTAGAATTTTCATTTATTTTCGCATTAATGGTACATGCTTGCTTTTGTTTAAACGAGATCCTGACAGAGCACCTGCAGTACTGTGCGCTGTGTACTGTTTTTAAATGTTTAGATCTTACCCATCACAGAGTGTCATTAGCAAGCATCTGGTTAAATTCATTCTATAGCATCAGCATCAATTATACAAGTTATGCTCATCAAAAAGAAGTACTCCAACAAAGGGTATGCCATAACAGAGCACTGATCTAAAAATCATCTTTTAAGTCTTGGATTACTTGAACAGACAGAAGTAACTGAGACAGCTTAAATCCATATAAGAAGTTCCTGAAATAACCTCCTCAGTTTTATTTACATAACACCAAATCACAACAACAGTTCCCTCAAGATGCTTTATATTGTAAGGTAAAGACCCTACAGTAATACATACAGAGAAAAACCCAACAATCATATGACCCCCTATGAGCAAGCACTTTAGCGACAGTGGGAAGGAAAAACTCCCTTTTAACAGAAAGAAACCTCCAGCAGAACCAGGCTCAGGGAGGGGCGGGGCGGGGCCATCTGCTGCGACCGGTTGGGGTTAGTGAATAACTTTTTTTTAAAGCATCCTTTCTCTTCTTTAACATTGTCTGAAGTACTGAGTAATATGTTGAATGCTGATATGTAAAATGATTCCTGCTTCAGTGTAAAGTTAAAGTTGGGTTAAAGTTACTGGGCAAATTAACAAAACTGCTCAGAATGAAATATGCTTTGGGGCAAAGCATAGAAACAAAATGCTAGTTGGAGTTCAAATTAACAAGTGATACCAGGCAGATGTAAATGGATCAAATATGTGCTCGGTAAAGTCAAACACCAGGGTCTTGCATTGAACGGGTTTCTTTATTGCTGCCACATGGAAAGCATTTGCTAGAGTGTATCCTGTATTAGATATACACCATAATTACTGTGATGATTTTTAACTTCTGTAATTTATGGCATACTACAATTGATTTTTGGTCAGATTTACAGGCTGACCGTGGTAATTAGGCTTCATTCATTGTTTACTCACCAGAGGAAATGGAAGCATTTGTGTACCGCTGCACAGTTCTGACTTATAGGGATCATATTTACCACTGCTCATCCATTTATGGAGCTTCGACTTAATAAAATGTTATTGTTTGTGAAATGTCTAAATGTGGTTGCACTTTTTTTTTCGATTAGAAGCTTTGACAATATGAAAGTCAAATGTAAAAGGATGATCATTAGTACCAATATTTATTTTCTTTTTGGTCTTTCTTTGATAAAACAATACAATAAAATAGCAAAAATACTTTTCTGTTTTTAGGCCTTAACTACTTAGTCGCAAATATTTGAAGGGTATTGAGTAGAAATGGTACTCCCATGGATCATATTGCTTCAAAAGACAATTAAGACAAATAAAACCATCAGTAAAAGATATTACAAAGTCGAAACTTGTTTAAGAGAATTGCTGTTGTTGTTTATGTTAATTTCTGAAGCTTTCAGTCTACTCAGTCCTTTGTAGTGCTTCTAATTAGACAAGACAATTGCTCTCACATTGCAACAATAAGGGAAACAAAAAAGTATGCCATTGTGTACTGCTTGCAACAGCCTTTTTGATTTACAAAACCCAGCAGCTTTACACAGGCATGTCTATTACCATAATGCCTAGTGCCTGTTCACTGTGCAGAGAGTAGAGCAAGACAGGCAGAATGCTGCGGTTGGCTTGTTTTGCTCTTTGAAGGCTGAAGGAGGGCATGGCAATATTTACTGAGAGAGTGCCCCCCTCTGTCCCACCCTGCTAGCCTTGTGTTTGAGCTTCACAGCCGGGGGATGTGTTTTGCACCAGTACATCACTCCCCCCCTCCAGCTCACCCACCCAAGTCCTCCATGGGCACACTGCACAGGGACACCCGCTTCCTCATTAAAAAACCAACAGCCATTAATGTTAGATGAGGGCAAGAGGAGCTGGAGGAGGTAGAGTCGGGAGAGAGAGGGAGGTGTTTTCCCCTTGATCGACTCCTAAGGATGCATGATGAATCCTCACAGACACAGGCCAACATGCTGAGGAAGGGGAGGAGATGAGAGGCTGTAGACATTTTTCCCAATGATAGACTGACAGACACAATCGAGGTCCTGCAAAGCGACTGCAGAATCTCCTAGACTGACACACAGTTGGACATAGTGGTAAATGCATCAGAGATTCATACAGAAGAATTGTAAATTGCAGGATTTGCATGACTGCAGGAAGCATAATTAATGCCAAATTTGTTAAAAAGCACTGTCTCCCTCCCTGTCTCCCTTACTCTCACATACACAATCAATGTGCCCCCACCCGCTGCCCTTTGAGATGGACTGTTAATACTCAATACATCCCTGCTGTGCAGTCTTAAATTGGTAGGCTCCCTTGGGTGGAAAAAGTGGCAGGGGGCGGAGGGGGCAACACCATCCCAGCCGTAAGTCTTGGGACTCAGCAATAAGATGCAGCTTAGGCTTAGAGCTTAAACATAAACAGGCAAGCTCAAATGCTAAAAAACGAAGGCTTCACAAATGTCTGCCTTTGCCTTTTCATTCTAAGTAGGCTGAAAGTTCCTTTTACCTGCAGCTATCCACCAATGTACGCAATGATCAATTCTCTGAGACCCTCCACTCAATTGCACTTCTACTTGTACAATTTTTATAGACAGTTTGGTCCAGGTAATCAATCCCATCAATCTTGGGATTGACTTCAGCTACATAGACTATGACACAGGCTCAGAAAACAACAGCAGTTTTGGACATTTACATTTCACTAGTTTATGCACATTGTTGAAATTTTCCTTTGCTATGGTCTTTATTCTGCACTGTGTGTCTGTGTGTGTGGTGAAATTTGGGTCATTGTTATTCTGCTGTATTTAGAGAGAACCTCCAAGAAGACGGGATTACCGCCCAAAGCAATGTCGGTGAGTGTTATAGTGGGTGTGTATTTAGTTGCTGTGCGATGTATGTGCGATTATGTGTGCGTGTTCGTCTTTTCTTTCCAAATATTCATCCAGAGTTATTGGGGTTGCGTGGAGAGTTCCAGAGCCCTGATGAGCTGTAGAGCTGTAGCCCTATAGCAAAGGCTGGTCTATGGGGAACCTACTGTGTGTGTGTGCGTTTGTGTGTGAGTGTCTGGAGGCCCTGTCTGTTGCGTAGAGCTGTGGGAGACAGAGATAGAGAGTGCGGGCAACAAGAGCTATCTGACTGGGTAATGAATTTACTCCTGCGGCACTCTTTAAAGAATAATTACACTCATCAAAGCCAGGAAGGTTTCTCTCGCCCACTGACTCTTAGCTAAAACAAAGGCAGAGCAAAAACACCACTGCTTAATGTTCTTTCCATATTAAGGTACCACAGTCATCATTACAAACCGCAATATAATTTTTATGTCTTTATTTTGTCTTTAGGCAGAACACAGACTGGAAGTCGGATTTTTCTGTGTAGCAGTAAATGACCATAGCGATTTGTGGTCAAAGGGCGTAAATACTCCAGAGTTCAGTTTAAAATGTAAACAATACAGACAGTCTTTTTATCCATACCTTTTAACCTCCGCTTTTAGTTAGTCACACATTACATTTTAACCTTAATACTTTATTCCCAATCTCCCTGTTTGACCCTCGTTCTCAAATTCAACCCCACGTTTCTCTTGCGCTCGCTGTCTGCCCCCTCGTCTCCCCTTTGATCTCCCTTTCACCTTCGATTTCTGTGGAAAAAGGTCAAGGTTGTGTGTCCATGCACCCATGGGGTGTGGGGTTCCTGTGTGTGGTTAGAATACAGAGAAACCCTGCAGGGAGTGCATGAGCTCACTTACACCTGTACTAGCTCTGGTGACGAACTGCATGCTTAGTACAGCTTCCAGTTCGGAGACTTGAATACAGACAGTCTGACACTGTTGGGACCAAGTGTGCAAAAGCTAATATTGCTGAATGTTTCATTCATCTGTCTTTGCAATTTTGTTGTGAGATTCTTTAGGACTTAAAATTCTTGATTTTACAAAATGCATAAGTATGCTGTTGTAGCAGTGGCTTCTATTCAATGTTTGGTGTCACTGGGACACTCATGAGCAACCTATCATGATAATGACTACAAACCCACTACACAGCAGCCCACAAAAATTCGCTAGAGGACAGATGTGGCTGACATCTTTGAGAATACTACCATTATACCCCTTCAGATAAGTGTGTCTCTTTGAAGCCTTGCTTGTAGAAGATTTAGGAGAAGAACCACAACTTTGATCAATTTAGAATCAGTGAGTTTATGATTTGAACCACTATGATTCAACATAATAAAAGTCCACATTTGGAGACCGATGAATTAATTACGAGCTGTCGCTTTTCAGCTCACATAGTTGTGGAGAGAATACTGTAGGTTGTATGTGTTTGTGACTGTGAATTACTGCCGAGGAGCAGTCGTGTCTTGGTCATACTGTGTGAGGGGAGACATTAAAAGCAGTAAATACATTATGTGTGCTTTTGTTAGGTGTGTGCACAGGGTGTTTGTTCAGTCTGCATTTAGTCTAATTACCGCGGCCCCTCTGCTTGGTGAGGTGATTTACACATTGTTTTTCCTCCACCAGGTCTTTTGGTAAATTTGAGATAAGCTCTCTCTGTTTTCTTGCCCTCCAACTCAACATAATAAACAGTTTCATTGTCTTGTTTTCCTCTGCAATGCCTTTGTGTCTCTTGGGAATTTATCATCTGCCTACAGTATTTTAGGGGTCTTAATCTCCTACCATTTGATTACTACCAGCTAATTAAAGAGAGGGGATGCCAAGCAGGTGACGGAGCGATGGAACAGTGAGACAGCAGCAGTCGCCGCACAGAAGACAGGGCTCCTCTTTTGTTCTCTGTTCCACTTTCCATGTGCATAATACGACCATACTTGTAGAAAATTTAGTTTGCACAGTGAAGCACAGTATATCTTCAGATCTGTTCCATGAGCTGAGTTGTTTTTCTTTTTGGTTTAGATAGACACAGTCTTTATTTTGCTTTACCCTTGCTACCAGACTGCCAGAGGCCTGTAAGAGGGAGGGGTGCTGGGTTTCAAGGCTCTGTGGCTAGAAGTAAAGAGCTGCTGACATCAGCACCCAAAAGCTATATTAGTGAGAAGAAAAATAGTACAGTGGAAAAAAAAATCTTATAGATTTTTTTTGGTTGTTTTTTTATTTAAAAAAACAACATTTAAATCGCAGGGAAAAAAATCTTTTGTTCCGATTTTCTCCCAAACAAAGTTCCGCGTATTTAAATTTTTAGTCGCTGATGTGGCTCTTTAACTCTGTATCCATTTGCAATGACGCCTTGCCACCCATGAGGTTGCTTTAACTGAGGAGTGAAATGGTGGTTTGCAGATATGAGAAGGACAGTGATAAATGTCACAGATGACAATGAGTTTGTCACAGCGCAGAGATGCCCTTTTCCCCAATCCCTCAGCAGAGATGCTCTCTTCACAGGTCTCAATCCCTTGTCAAGTGGTTGAACCTGGACATACATATGCATGCTGCTACACATGAAACAGAATGCATCTGCTTGTCGTACTCTGCGGCTGCCCTCGTAGACAGGCAGACAGGATGTTCTTAGCCGCAAGGCCAGGGAGACAACACACGATCTGCTGACCAGGAGAAAGGGGCCACGGAGATCCTCAGGGCAGACGGATGCGCTGCTGTGACTGTGGATGAACTACTGTAGCTTGTTGACAAAGTAGACTCTGTCAGCATATCAGCAGAGCGATATTCAAAATGACCTCTTCTGGCGATTCACCAATTTTGCTCTCGTATGGGAATGCACGTTCTTTGAGGGGATAAGGATTGTGGTATTTCTTACTGTAAGCATGCTGAAGAGCCTCTTACGTATTTTGGGATTATATTCTTATAGAAAGCACGGAGCATAAATATATATTTTTATGATTAGATGTAGTCAAACACATTATCCACTGAAGAGATGTCAAGCTGTACAATATGTATTTAATACAGCTTTTTCTGGTGTTAAGTATGAGCAATGAATCGCTGTTGTTTTTTGTAATTAGAACAAAATACTTTTGCTCTCTGCTATTACAGGATGTTGCTTTCTATTTTAATTGTCCAGAAGATATATATTCCATCCGCTTTTGTTTCTTCTGTTTAATCACAACCAGAATCATCTGTCATAGTGTGGATTGGTGCCCATTAATCATAGGAGAAAATGGGATATCTTTTTCATAGGAAGTATCTTGATAATGATGATTTATTGGACAACGGTATAACCTTTTTTTTATTTCCAAGTTTTGTTTAGCTTTCTAAATGAGTTCTTTTTCAATTGTTTTTGTATGGCTCTTTAATGTGATGCTTTACTGATTTGAAACAGTATCTCAAATATGAATTGCCTCAGCGACACTTAATTAATCCTAATTGCTTTGAAACAAGCCAGCCTGCAGAATCACCTCGTTTTTCTAAACGACTCTTCCTTCAACAATATTGCATGCAACCATTTTTCCCCTTCTCTCCTGGTGTGATGAAATGCGCTTTTCTTTGCTATCTATTCCTTATCCACTCTGTTCCGCCACACACTCCTCTCTCCGGCTGAGGAAAAGCTTTCGGAGGCTGCCAGAGCAAACCCGTCATCCGCTGGCAGTCTATTTGCTGTTGTTGGTGGGGGATGAGTAATGGCAGTACCACTGTCCTTATCACCAGTCCACACACCTGCACTTCTGCCTGTGCCACACACTTAATTGCTCCCCATACCCCCACCCCTGCTTCAGGCCCTGATATCTGCTTATGCTCTGCATTCCTGGATAGAGGCCTTATGTCCATTAGTGCCATGGCTGCATAGGATTTATAGCTTTGCTAGAAATCCAGTGCAGCCAGAAAGCTAGAAATCAACATTTGTGGTGTGATGAGGCTGGAAAGGTTTTCATCTTGATGGAAGATTGTTTTTGGTGCGACAGATGGGGAGTCAGCATTAACCATGTTTGCTGTGAATTTGCTGAAGAAAAGCAGTGGTGATATTTGCCTTGATTTTCAGAACTGACAGATCCCTCATGCTCAGGGTCACAGCTGGCGTGCCACTGAGGAAACAATGAGGGACAGAGCATCAAACAAATAATACCAGAATTCCTTGAGGAGCATTGAAGTGATGTCCACATAAAGCCAGGCAGGCTATTCCAAGGTGAGGGTGATAACTAGGTGTATGCAGATATATATGTTTTTATAGCCAAAAAACCATGGAGTTATGAGCCTGACAAAACAAGGCCAACAAGCGGAAGTGCCTATAGGCTATAAGATATATCTAAAGGAACATTACTTTGGGCTGTTGAAAGGTAATTGGAGAGCTATTTGAAGTCCTGTGGTTGTAGATTCCTTAGGCCCACTCCACCACTGACAAGCCTGTAATAGCCTTGTCTCTCAGTAACTGTGAGAATAAGGAGGGGATACCCAGTCATTCTTTCCACGAGGAAAGAACTCTCACAAGAGATCATGATTGTAGCTTAAGAGATTATGTCTGTGTATTATTTGTCTTTCTAAATGTGGAGGACTTGTATGGAGTTATTGGTCTGAAAGGCTTTTTTTTCCTACTGGTAAATGCACTTGAATGCATTTATTCCCCCTATTTTCTTTGTTAAATTGCAAATGTCATATTTAAAAGGAATGAATATTTTTGTGCTCTAGCACTTTGTTTTTTTCTCTTCTCGATGTGTCACTACACAAAGGAGTTGGAGCGAGAACTTGAGACATGCAAATGATTCCTGTTTGTAAAGACTGATAGAAGAGTGCTCATTCAAGCCAGCTGCCTTCTCAAATAGATGCAGTGGCAGCATGGGCTGCAGCTCTGGCCTATAAAAATCAGCAGCAGCAGCAGCTTTAGTATCTATTTAAGAGTATCCATCCTCCTCTGGACGAATACCCCAGAGAGAGTCTCTATTAGGGCTCCAGCTGGATACAGTAGCAGCTATGGTTATACTCTTATCCTGCTACCAGCCTCCCAGGTCAAGGGGGTGCTAAGAGGTTCCTATTGGCAGCTCACCCCTCCCCGGTGATAAATATCCACAAGCCTACTGGATGACACCAAATTTTTCATCATTAATCCGGGCCATTATGAGGCTGTTTCCTCGGCATTGATCCCCAGTCGAGTCCAGCTGACGCAGCCACTCCAGGGTTGATGGGGGGGCTGGGGACTTGTCACCAGTGGAACTGGGACACAGCCAGGCTGCCCAGTCAAGTGCAGGGTGGAAAGCAAGTATAAGCATGAACATGAAGCTTTGTTTGTGCATGCTAATCATGTGCACAAACAAACTCAGGTGAACACCTTCATACACACATACATAAATATAAACACAAAAATGCGCTTGTGAGGACTGGGTTATTATGAATCAGGGCCAGATGTCCAGGTGTTTGCTGATAGTGAAGTCTTAATTATATTCACATGTGCTACAGAGAGGCTGTTGCCTTTATGCATGCACTGTACCCACACACCACTGAGCTCAAGGGGGCAGATGCACAGCTTTTGTCTTAATTTCATTGCAGACTTTTCCTTGATCTGCTCTCCTTTACCCTTCCTGTCTGGCCCAGTTGTGATTGGCCTGCTGTTGCACACTCCCAGTGTTTCAGAAAATGAGATGAGCAGAATGCATTAGATCCCACTGGAGACACACGTAGAACAGGGAGATTCACCTTTTTTTTTTTTTTTTACAAATGATATCGAATCAGGGAAAGGAAAGTCTGTCAGCTGTGAAATTACTGATCATCCGGGTCTTTCTTGTTTCTGTTCACTGAGAGTCACAGAGACTGTAGAGAGAAACAACACAGGAAAAGCGAATGGGAGGTGTTGGGCTCAGCATGTGTTCCTCATCCCTCATTTTTTCTTCTCTTTGTAATTATCTTCTTTTTGTCATTAGTTGTTGAGGACAGTCTTGCCAGGGGTGACACATTCTTTGATGAAGCAAGGCACCGAGATTGTCCTAGAGCCACACAGAGGCTCCGAACTTTACCTCCAGGTTAACAGTGGGGACTGCTGCGAGTCACACCCCTTTAAATATTTCTCTTTTATTGTTCCCGAGGTAATGGCTTCATGTACTTCATGAAAGCTGAAATGAGTGTTGTTTCCGAGGCGGTACCGTCAGCCTTAGTTTATAATTAAAAAAACATGGCGAGTTGATCTTAGGGTGGCCTTTTTAATCGAGTAACCATATTGTCTATATAGCTCTCCCAGACTCTTCATTGCAGTAGTGACAGCCACCTCGGTCAGAGTGGTGTGGAGGTGGTGTTGTGTCTGTGGAGAGAGGGTCAGATGGACGAGGTAATTACTCGGATCAGTGAGCATGAAGGTGGGGCCATGGACCGCTGTCATCACCAGGCTAACAGCTGGAGGCTAAAGCCTCTTCAACAGCTGGGTGATTACATACACACTCCAGCACCAACACACACACAACCACTTGAGCACAGTCCACAGGAATTATCTTCACCTGTACTGAAAAGAGTTTGAAGCTGTGATAATTGAAGGCACGGTCAGCCAACAACTACTCTTTGCTTATTGAGCTGGGCACTCCGCAAAGAAAGCAACGAGCACACAAGGTCCTCCCTCTGTCCTGCTGTTCATATCGTCATTAAGACCGTATGAGAATGTGACCTCCCCCATGCCCTCCCGTTTTCTTGTGTTTTTGAAATGTTGACATCCCTGTCGCTCTCTTTTATCCTCCTACATGTAGAAAATAGAGACATTAATGGAGCAGGCAAGCCTACTGTGTGAGTTATTATACTGCTCTTTCCCTAATGGAGAAAAATTTAATTATCAGCTAATTTGCTGTGTTGTCTCTGGTGACATGAAGTTCCCCGTAGTGTCGGCTCCCATTAACTGCTCTGCCATGACTCCTTTATTCAGACACTGTGAGTGTAGAATACAGGTAGGCATGCTAAAGTGATAAGTTCTTTTGCCTGTTGTAGTACACGCTGTGTGGATGGCCGCATTTCAGGAAAAAGAAATGACTTTCACTGTTTAGTTGAATACCAGTGTCAGCTTCACATCTGATCAGACACATTGTAAAATTAGAAAACATAAAATCAGGATAATTGGATATAAAGTATCGGAATTTCAGGACTGGGACCACGACTCCAAACACGCTCCCTCTGGTTCTTATCGATATATGTTCCCCCAGTTCTACAAGCTGTTCATTCTCGTTTACGTGCCCCACCCTCACTCCCCTTTTCAATTCTTTAACTTCTTCACTTCTATTTAGAAAATGGGGATCTGCTAGGCCCGGGAGCCGCCAGTTTGGCCCTCTCCAAACCGCAGCTCAATTCATGTCCAAGCCATTCACCTTTATCTACTAAAATGCTGTCAAACCTAAGATGAGGACGTGGGCCCAGCTAGTAAACTGTATGTAAAAAAACAGTCAGTTGTGAAGACTATTATTGATAGCCCTCTTTTAAAAATAAGTAACCTGTATTAAACCTTTGCATAGTTTGTCATATTTTTATCTACTAAGTGCGTTCCTCATTTATCTGTCTGTCTCTGCTCATAACCACTGGGTATAATAATAGTCAGCAGTGGAGCCGTCTTGCTTCCATATATATTGTTGATGTCATCCAGTGGGACCATTAAAACAATGTGTTATGATTGGGCGTCTTGAGCAGTGAAAGGGATTGATTTCCATTTACCCCCCATTAAATCCTCAGACATCTGGCATGCCTTTGCCAGCATGTTACCAACTCCTCCTTTTTGTTTTCTGTTGAAATATTCAGGAGTACCTCTTGGTTCTTTGCACTTACTACCTCCCTGTCAAAATACGCTCAGTCTAATTTATTTATATATTTAGTGTTAGGGTGTGAGTGTATACTATGCGGGCTTTGTGCATAATCCGTTGACAGCTGAATTGAAATCAAGTGATATTATGTGATTATACGATGTGACTCCATAATTGCTTTACCCCCCAGTGTGTAAGTGTGGTTTTGTGTACCTGCATGCATGTGGTGTCTGTAAATGAGTGAGTCTGTGTGCAAGTGGTTGTGCCAGTGCTGTAGTGAAGCTCTATAGATGCTGGTATTGTGCTGTTGTATGTTAGCCCTGCAGGTCAAGCGTAAAGACTGAGAATGCACATGAAAAAAACATGATAATCATCCCACCACAGTGCACACAAAAGCTTAATTGGAGAGAGGGACCCCCTCCTTATTTGGGTGTTACTGTCAGTTCATTAGGCTTTAGTTTTTATCTTTATGTCAGATGTATAGCTTTGTTTTGTTTTGCTATCGATAAACATTGCATTTAACACAAGGATTCGGTGCTAAAACAGCAGATAATGAATGTCACAGTACAGTGAGGGTGCAGTTTAACCAACATTATTTATGGTTTTGGCTATGTGTATGTATCTCATTTTATTCAAGAAGCACAATTTTACTAAGGACAGTGCTCCAGTTTCACCATCTTCAATCTGAATATTCTAGTGGCTGTTATTGAATTTGGCTAGAGGCACTGTCAAAAGGGGTATAAATATGTGGGTCAGAAGTGAGAAGTGTTTGGCCACCCCCGTCTTTGCTCTCATAGCCATTAGAACAAACACCACACAGATGTTTATCCATGCGTACCTCGCCTGCAACACAATATCTTATCATCAGAGAATCCGCAGTAACCAAATCAATTAGAGCCTGTGAATATCTATGGATCTGCAGTGCGAAAGCATAAACATCCCCCAGCTCCTCCTGAGAACAGCCAAATTAATAACTCTAAGTGGATAATGCCCTTGCTCCTATCAGCATCAAAATTGAATTTTTGCAAACAGCTGAAATATAGCTAGGGCATGCTGCATTGTGGTAGTCAGCAATACGGGCATTTGCTTTGATAGTTGGGTATCCTAGGGTCCCGATCTGCACATTGAAATTCAAAATGCAAATTCTTAACAGTATCTAATTGGCAGGGGGTGCTTAATGTAAAAGTGTTCCTGGAGCCATTTCTTTCCAGACACTCTCAGTTTAGCATCGATTCTCCACTGAGCGACAAAGAGACTATGAGTACAAATAGTGTGGTGAAATAGTTGTCGTGAGCAGAAATGGGTCAAACGGAAGTCAGGTCTACTGGTTAGCTGTAAAACTGGGGACTCTTGGGGATAGGAAGCAGCACTGTTTTGAAAATGAGTGCAAAGGACAGCGTAAGTGCTTTTTCATAATACATAGTAACATGAGGGCCATCAAAGTCCAACCCCCTCCTTTGTTTTTTTTTGAATGCCCATCGACTGTTGAGATCTCACGGCAATCGGTTATTTTCACTGTTTTATCCACTGTGGACCAACTACAGTACAGTGACAGGAGCAAAATAACACACTTATTTAAAGAGTCCTTGTGCTGGCACCACTTAGACATTCACCATTCACATTGGCTGTGTGGGTATGGTTAGGAAGAATGCATTTGAATAATCAGAGAGATAGAGCTGTTGTACTTGGTAATATCAACCAGTCTTTGAAGCAGCAGTACATCAGCCTGGACTCGCTCAGTTGTTTGTCCCTGGAGTTTGTTAAAGTAAATCTGGCACTGATTAGCTCTTTTAATAAGATAAAGTGTCTGTTCTCTGGAGTGGTTCATTCTTCCTGGAGAACAGGCTTCTATGTGTTTTCCGTGTTGTACTTTCCAAGGACTTTGTCATAATTTACTTCCCATCATAAATTTAAGTCGGTACTGACCCTGATTCACACACATCCTTTCTTATCCTGTTCAGACTGTTCTGCTCGATGGAATTTTGCTCATTTTAAGGCCATTTCAAAGCCTTCACTGATTACTTTTTCTACCTCCTCGTTCTTTTTTCTGCTTTGTCCTCCTGTCCTTTTTGTCCTTCTTCATTTCCTTCATCATTTGACTCTTCTCCATCATGAGTGGATAGTTAGACTAAGTAGTTCTTGTCTGTGTCCAGTACATCATCTACAATGGCCCTTGAAGCAGCCAAGAAAATGGATAAAATGTCAGAAGTAGCAACATGAACACAGAGGGCACTGCCCTCTTTCTTTCAATGTCAAAAGCAAAGCAGTGGCAAATAAGCAGCAAATAACTGAAGTGGAGGCAAATGAGATGCCATTGAGAAAAATGCAAATCTGCGTATCTGACAGGATGCTTTTTAAAGAAAACACTTGAACAATGTATTAAACATTTTCTCAATCAGTATTTCCAAATGTTTTAAATTCACAGAAATACAGCAGTGTTTTGAAAGCGGTCAGTGGAACACATGAAAGGTTACAAAAGCTGCGGTCTATCCTCTCTTTTGTCCTAGCCGTACCGCAATAGTACGTGAAGTTATTGGGGTCCACCGTGATCTGATACAAGGGGAGATAGGGTCAGGTAATCCACTAGCCTCCCCGCAAACACTCTTTCATGGTAGACTGCCTTTCAATAAATAAGAAATGTTGTCTCCTTCTCCAATATAATATTAACCTGATCCCCCCAACGGAGAGTGTGAGGGGTGGGGGTGGGCACCTCCTGGGTTAGTGGCAGGAGAAAGGCCTCCAGGCCACACTGCTAATGGATACACACGTACACAGTGTTTGA
This sequence comes from Astatotilapia calliptera, assembly GCF_964374335.1. Classification (NCBI taxonomy): domain Eukaryota; kingdom Metazoa; phylum Chordata; class Actinopteri; order Cichliformes; family Cichlidae; genus Astatotilapia; species Astatotilapia calliptera. The sequence continues at coordinate 10,405,770 of NC_137435.1, forward strand.
GGATTAGATGAAAACCCATCTAGGGGGAATATAGTCCAGGAAAGAAGAGGACGGGCATCTCATTTGTGTTCATTTCCAAAAGAAACCCCATCACATCTTTAACTCGTGGTCATGCAGTTCGCAACGCAGAATCAAGAAGAATTTGTATATAAAACGGCACACTGAAATGTCAGTGTGATATCATCAGGACTTATATATGACTTTCCTGTGCTTGTTTCTTATTGATTATAAGGTTCACTTTTTAAATTCCATCTTTTTGGTCACACTTAATACCACACAGCACAGCTTAGCCCACAGAAGATGAGATCCATTCCAACCAAGTACTACTGGACCCATTGTCATTCAAAGAATACCCCAAATACCAGCACTACAATTCAGCCGATTCAAATGATTTTGAGGATTATACAAGATAAAATATTGTGCCGGAGACACAAAGAATAATTGCTAATGGTGGATTTAGAATGGCCTCATTCTTGAAATGAGAATGAGGCTGACAGATAATATTTCAATTCTTTATCTTGAGCTGCCGTTAATGCAAGTTTAATGGAAAGGATGCTGAGAGAGGAATGTTAATTATCACTATTCATTTTTTGCCAAGCAGAAAGCCCGAGAAGGTTCCACCGGAACAAAGATGATTCAGACGTGATGTTCACATAACCTGTGAATGCATACCGACAGATCCAGCCTGGTTTATTACGTGTTAATGTGACCCACCCTTGGCTTTTGACAAGCATCTGCGTTCATACATTCAACTCTTTATTTTTAGTCCCAAACCAACTTGCACGAGGCTTTTTATGTCTGTAGTCAATCAATAGTTATGTAGAATATTGGACTACTTTTTGAGTAATGAGAGTACAGAGCCTTTAATGTCAATCTTTTATTTATGTTTCCACTGGGTTTTGATATATGTATGTATATTAAAGAAATGTGTGCTTGTGTCTTGGTTTGTAGAGGAATGCAGATGTAGTGGTGAATGCAGAATTGATGCTCCATTGTTCACTGTGTGGAACTCGTCTATAATTTACAGGGTCTCCACCCCTCTATGTCACTAATGGATAGGGGTGTCTTCCTGGAGACTGAGGGGGTTGAAATAGGCTCTAGGATTGCCTCTTAAAGACCTCCATGGACAGAGCAGATAAAGAAAGCCCACTTCAATGTGTTGCATGCCTAGTGGATGCAGTGGGTTACCAAAGACACCGAGACAAATCTTGAATACATCGCTATGGTTTTGAGGTGGGACAGGTGGTAGATATTTGAGGGAGGGATGATGGAGGTACAGAGGGGAGGGGTGCACAATGCGGAGTGTACACAGATCATTACCATCTCCTATAGCTCTGGGGCTTGTCATGCTGAAGGCAGGCAGATTGAAAGAGCTAATGGGAGCTGGGGTGATGCTGTGTGAAGTAATTTAGTGCAGGAGGCGTGGTGGCTGAGAGAAAGGCAGGGGGAGACGGAGCCCCTAATCCTTCCCATAAAAAAGAGATATACCCTTTCACCTTAGCGTAAAATAGCACCTTTGATACATTTGGGACAGGTGCTCAGCTCCAAGAATGAGGGAGGCTACTGTGGCCCCTAGGCTACATTGGAGTGACTTTATACCAAGAGCTGCCTATCTTTCTCTGTGTAGCATCAACTCAAAAGAGGACTTTGTTGTTTGCTTGTTCAGAGCCTTGACACCAGATGTGTGTCACCCTCAGGATGAAGAACAGCTGCTGTGGGGTTGGAATGGTATGGCCTGGGTAAAAATAACTTGCATCTTTGCCTGTGAAGTTCAGTGGCTATATGCTGATAGTATGTGGATGCTGGTATGGCTTAACTGAACAGGCTGGACTAAAATTTGGGCTCAGTTAGATTTGTTAGGGATTTACTGAGCTAGCACATACAGCAAGCGATACAGTGACCAAAGCACTCAAATAGGTTAAATGTTACTATAAACTCATGCTGATTGACATTTGAATTTCTTTCTATTATTCATTTATTTGCTCTGCTCTTAGATGGACTAACCACACTCTTTACTTATTTATAAAGACAGAGAGAGAGACTGAGACATTTCTCTCCTGCTGGCAGAGGATCAAGTAACAGGGGTTCCATCCAGATAGCTTTAGGCAGAATGGTGTGATGAGAGGGCTTGATGAAATCATTGTTTGAATCTGAAGGACACAGAGGAAGCTGTCTGAAACAGATTCAATTTAATTTGAGCACTGGGATCAAAGGCAGGCCTCTGGGCTGCTCAGTATTTTTAGTGCTGCCTTTAAAATCATCAGTCATTTTCAATCCTGATTAACTTATGGAAATCGTACGATATTTTTGAGGTGTTAATTCTCATTAGATTATTGATAAGCTGATGATGACTGATGTATAAGCCATCGCTGTTGACTAAGGTTCCATTGATTTTCTGCTTTTTAATATACACCATGTCACGCGATTCTTTTTCCATTTAGTAAAAAGTTTTCGCAAGCCGTAGGCTCATGTGGTTTTATGTTTAGTAATGGTACCAGTGTGACAAAGCCTTTGCTGTAGTCACTCAGTGATTCATAAGAAATTGCTCTTTAGTCAAACACTGAGTAAAAGCTTTCCTGTTTTAAACACAATGTTCGAGGTATTGTATATAGTATTTTTTAAAAGGTCTATTGTTGTGTCTGACCTATTAAGACGTGGCCTGAGGACACAGTACTTTTCTTGGGAATGACTGCATGGCTTGGACAAAGCGGCTGATATAATCTCCACCATCTTCAGGAAGATCAGAGGTGTCATTGAATGTGTACCTGAAGCCAAATGATGTAGAAGTGTGTTAGCATTCATAAAAGAGAGTAAGCACACTTCAGTGCACCAGGATTAGCTCGTAGGTCCTTGTGGGCAGCCTGCTGTTTTCTGCATCATTTCCAGCCCGGGTGTTTTTAGAGAAAGATTAGGACAAGACCAGATTGTTGAGTAATTGGTGGAGGGAGGCCACAGCTCCCTATGATCCCATCACACCCGTCACACTTCACTGGCGTCCCCCCCGAGACCAGTCCCATACGGATAGCACGAGAGCCATACATGTAGATGTATGTGAATGTGCATTTGTATTCATGTGTGTTCTTGATCGTGTGTGTCCATAATGTTAGAGCACAATGGCACACCAAAGTGCAGATTGCAATATTTAAATAGTGTTTTAATGTTTTTGATGTTGGTCGAGCGATCTTGTGTCAGTGCTGGAAGTCTGTTAACCTGTGTTCCTGTCCCGAGGTTCATGCCTGGATATGCAATCTTTCCTCAGCTATATCCTATTGCCCCCTAAACCCTTTCCCCTTTTGATCTTAGACAGATAAATTCTGCCTGGCTGCCCCTCCGTCAGAGAAAACCCCAGTGGTGGGTTAGCCAAGGTCGTGTGGAAGGAGGGACAGAGAGAGGGGTAAGGGAAAAGGATAGAGCGCAAAGAGACAGAAATAAGCTCAAGGGAAAAAAAGGTGTTACAGAAAGTTTCGCCTGCCTTTTAAAAATATTGCATCATCAGCAGACATTAGTTTCATTACAGATTTAAAGTTAAGACTTTCTTTGCTAACAGTGAACAGGCTCAAATTCCTTGTTAAGCGGATCACACAGATTAGCAAGGATAATACTAATAATGGGCCAAGGGAGTATATACACTTACCGTATCTACTTCAGTTACCTTATCTGCGTTTCTTTTTTCCTCCCTTTTCCCGGCCTGCCTTACCTGCCAGCCCATATTGATTGTCCTTATGTATATTTGCTTAGTGGTTAAAAAGACGCTAAGGCCACTGTCATGCTATCATCCTGCTTTGCTCTGTATTTATTTATTTGGCAAGCTATCCTTTCTGATTCTGCTCATGTCTTCCCTCCGTCCCCGACTCTGTTCCTTTTGAAGTAGGTCATTTTATAGATAGGGAAATGTCATTCCCCTTTTTGCTCTGCCCCTCTGGTTCTCTCTGTCTCCCTCTGTCTATCTATGTTTGTAAGAAAAAAAGCCAACTGGTTTGAGATAGTGGAAGAGAAAGAGGCTGAAGCATAAAATATTATTGGAGAGCAATGCTACCATGTAGACAATGCATATATCACTGTGCAGTAGTCCTGGTGGTGAATGAGTGACTGTCAAGGCTCTGCTTCTCTGACAGGCCTGTTGACAGAGTCTACACACATGTGTGTATGTGCGTGTAAAACAGGGGGCAGCTTAGCTTTGTCACTCTCTCAGCACCCAGCCTTGTGGGTTGGACACATGGCCGCATGCCTGCAATTAGCAGCATACAGACACAAATATATTTTTATCTCCCATGTGCCTGTGTGTGGACACATGCATGCTTTGCTCCTGGCATCCAAGCCATTTGCGTGGATGCACAAAAGCACACAAATTCCTGTGTGTACTGGTAATAAGACATACACAGACAACTTAAACAACCTGGGCTGGCAGGCACGGCGATGCAGTTGTGCTTTGGGATGTGGTTGTATTTTGAATAAATACATTTGAGGAGTATTAGAAAATAGTGTTGAAATTCCACTTAGTTCCAGTGAGTCATTATATTTTATGTTAGGCATCCTATTTTCAACAGATTCTTATAAAGTCTCAAAAGTATTTTCTCTTTAGTTAAGTGTTATTTTCTGTTTTTTAACTAAAAAATACCCCTTTGAAAAATTTTGTTGTCGTTTTTTTTTTTTTGCAACAGATGCAGACATAGATTACCCTCTTATGTCTGTTGTTTATACCAGGAGCATTTGCACAGCTACAGGCAGACAGGAAGACACAATAGGTGTGAGGTTGGAGGTTTGACCCAACCACCAGCAGCTCCATGCCCCCTCCACCTCCCAACACCTGCCCCTCAAGTCCTCCACCATCCTGACTGACATCCCTCTATGGACCTGTACCCCCAGCAGCAATGGTCAATAAATCCCTACCTGATTCCACACTTCAAAAACAACCAGCCCCAGTCCATGCTCAAGCCAACAGCATCATGAATAACAATTAACACCCTCCAAAAACAGCAGTAACCTCCGATAACTCCAGTCTATCTAGCATCTGCGGTGCATTTGCATTAATGATTTCTCTCCCTCCCTTAGTCTCCCTCTCTGGGGCTTGTTCGCTTTGTTTCGCTGTGCCTTTTTGTGTATCTTTTTCCATTTTCTTTTTTTAAACAGTGTATATCGTAATTACAGCTTTAGATGGATAGCAGTGTTGTAGCTACACAAATGCAGTGATATGAGTTGTTGTTTGGAAAACTGCATCTTTTTTTTCCCACCTTTGCTTTGTGTCAAGAAAGACCGAGTAGTAAACAATTTTAAGTATTCCAGATTTTATGCAAATCCAGTCTGTTCCACAGCAGCGGGCGGCATCAGTTACAATGTGAACATAAAATACTTACACTGCGTTTCCAATGCACTGTTTAATTCTCAATCTTGTCTCTCCTCCATGCCACTCTTGCCTGGTGATTTCATCTTCCAAAATCTTCTCATTCAGGTAAGTCATTTAAAAAAAAAATCCAATTAAGTCATTTCAAATTTAATATTTACGTAAATGCTCTTAAAACTAATTGTATTTCATTCTTACTTATTTAAAAAAAGTCCTTACAATGTCATGAGGTTTCCTGTAAGCCACACTAAGCAGGTGTAGTTCTAGTAATGTTTCACCACACAAGCGTGGTATCAAACTCAGAAACACACACACACGGAGTATGTGAACATGCAGACACGCACGCCTCAGTCACACCAGCATCCATAACGGCTTTCTACATAAGCCACTAGAATTGTCTCAAGGGATCCGACTAAAATAACTGTGATATTCCTTTGAAGGCCCCTTTAGAGTACAAAGAAATGAACAATCAGCATGGAGTCTACATGTTGTGCTGTGAAATTGTCATGAATTAAAATGAACAAAAAGGGATTCATACTGGCTTTTCGGTGGAAACAAGAAACGTCTCCACTCCACACCTACTTCACTTTTTGTTTTAACAACTTTGCCAATCTATCTCTGATACCTGTTCTGTCCTCCTCTGTTTCCTCTTTTTCCATCACTCCTCCTGCCTGTAGCGTCTCATTTCTCTCCCCCATCCTCGTTTCCATATACATCTCCCTTTCTTAGTCTTTCTCCTCTCCTCCTCCTCCTCCCCTCCATCCTCGTCTCCATATGCTGTGTCTGGGCTTGTTTACATGGCTGGAGGAAAGGAAAGGAGAGGAGAGGGCTACTTTGAATTATACATGCAGCAACAGTGGTGCACCAATCCAGTTGGGACCCACCAGATGCTTGCCCTCCAGATTCACTGCTTTTGTCTCGGTTGCTTCTCTTTACATGCACTCTGTGTGTCTTCTGTTGTTTGTATTTTTATGTGTAGTCTTAGTAAACAATTTTAGAATAGTTGCAGCATTCAGAGTATGAGGACATCCGTTTTTGGACAAAAAGAACTGATGTCTTCATCACCTTTTGTTTGCTTTTCAGCCTTGCATAGGGCAGCGATTACAATATAATTGCATTTCCTGTCATATAACTCCACTTCTTCATGTTTATCATATGCATTAATCCAGTCTTTCTGCTTTGTCCCGGGGTTAGTGGCTCCCATTTCTCAGGTAAATGTGATTGGGGAACCCGTCACCCCACCTTCTCAGATGTGTCTGCAGCATGTGTGTATGTGCATGTGTGCCTATATGTGTGACAGGGAGATTTACATGCTCTAATGATGAGGGATCAGGGTGAGGACGGGGCCTGTCAGCACCCCTAATGAGAGAGGGCCTGCCTGTAGCCCGGGGCCAGGGTAAAGAATTGGAGGGGAATATGGGTAGAGGCTGGGGGTTGCACTTTGCAGTTGTGGGGGGTCCTAGGTGACAGGCTGGCATCTGTCTTCAGTGTCACTGCCCTCATCTGTAATTCAGAGCACCCTGTCCTGAATACCTCTGTACAGAAGTGATGTGCATACAAGAAGAGGTGTCTCCGCTCTGTTGAGGAGGACTACTGATTGGGGCTGTGTTAGACTCTGCAAGGGTTGAAGGCTTTTCACTCAGGCACACAGTGTCATCCTGCTGTTTCAACTCTGGTAAATGATGCTGCTTATTGATCCAGAATTCAGCTATAACAACCCCATGCTGAATTATTGAATTCAGACTGAAAAATATAAATGAATCAAATTAAGGACCTGGAGTTTGTTCTGCTCTTTATAATTTATTAACACTTACCACTCGTTATTGATTTCAATCAGATGCAGATCCACCGTTTGTAGATGAAGGGTGTTTTTCCTAAATTGTTTTCTAAAGAAGGCAAAATCCCAAAGATTATCCGAGTCTTATAGAAAGCCTCTAAAGATGCCCTGTAGGCCTGAATTGCCTCTCTAGACACACCCTCACCTGAGGGAATTTTCAGCTGCTCAGCTCTGCATTAGTGTGAGGTGCTGCTGTAACATCACACCTATGGTATTTCTCTACTTGAGCTACTTAAGCCAAATGTTTTCAAACCAAAAATGGCAAGACTGACCTCCCACAGGATTCTCTCCCCCAGATAAATCCATATCCACAAAGTGCAAATTCTCACTGTGTTTGTCTGCAGTGTATTTTAGATCAGATTATTACTTTCCAATCATTAATCATATCAGACTGATACTCTGATAGATGCTGATGCATTTGTTTTTCTTTTGTTATCACTTATAATCTCTTTAAGGCTGTCAAAATCACCCTAAAGTCTCTAATGGTATAGCTGACAACACATAGTGCATCAATGCAGGCCATTGACTTGACCTCTGACATCAGAATCGTCCTCAGGGCATGCCCTGGCTGTTTGGAGACCTCCCATGACACGCTGATGCTGTTCTGTGTCCACACGTGTTGGAGTGTGGCTCTGCTAAGTCCATTGATAATTCAGCTAATGAGTGTGACAGGATGACCAGGATTAACCCTCTTTAGCATCCCACTGTCTACCTGCCTATCTGGCTCTGCCTCACTGAGCTGTAGCAAAAAGATAATCAATAGCACAAGATCTGTCACACGGGAACCAAAAGAAGAGGTATTTTTAGGTAAAGAAAGTACATGTTTTCCTAACAAAAAATGACACACATGTATATATTGCCATGCTAGAGTTACAGTCTGCTCTATTGTTGTCCCATAGTTTGGTAAAAGACATAGCGGATAAGCATTAGAGGGCTTTTTGCAGAGAGCAGCCAGGGGTTGCCACATGCAGCAAGCAAGGCCCTGTTCAGGGACATGTTCTGTGCCTGGCTTTACCACATCAGTAGAGGAGTCCTTATTCAGCAGCCCTGCCTCCTCGCTCCTCTCCACCTCCTAACCCATAGACCAAACCCAGGCCCAGCCTCCACTGCTCTAATTATAACGGGAGCTCCACAATCTGTAATTTATAAGTCTAAAACACTGTAATTAACTACAGCTTTTATAGGGAGTCATAAATAATGCCAGACCTTTCTTTTTTTCATAAATCTGACTTCTCTACACTCTTCTTTTTGGCCTGCTCTGGGTTTGTTTCAAGGTAACACGGGGAGACCTAAAATAATTATTCCAGCCTCCTACATCATACAACCCTCTAAAATCCCACTCATGTAGACAGCCTTTTTTCTGTCTGGTATGGGGGATTTTGTGGGGTTACCCAACAACATTGAGTCAGAACATTTTGTCAAGTCCTGCCAGTTTTGGGATGGCTGACTCAGAGTTGGGGAGGTGGGGAGGGCAAGAAGCACAGCTTAATATGTGTTTGGTGTTCCTGGAAATGAAAGTGCGGTGAGGGATCCCTCTGAATGATCCTGATATACTTGTCTTAAGCATAGTGATGTAATTAATGACTCTAACAGAGTAAGACATAAAAGCACCAAGGACAGGAAAATGTTACCATATGGCTGAAGTGAAAGAGTTCTCTGTAACGCTCTGAGAAAAATATAGGATAGAATCACAACACATACAGTTTCCAGGTTGACAGTTAAGCAGCAGCTATAGCTTATGTGGTTGCAATACAGTCTGGTCTCTGTGCAGTTAAAAAACAAATCCCTGCTGCCCTCCCACAGCCGCCTTCTTATGGATGTTTTACTCAGGCAGCAGCAGATTTTCCAAGATAGTTGAGATAGTCAGATATGCAAGGGAGATGATGGTGCATATGGATGATGGTTCCTGCTGTAATCAGTCGCATTGTCTGACGGCTGTTTTCTTTCCCGCTTGTTTGGGTGGCTGGTGATTTATGTGGTGGTCTTTATATTCAGTCCTTAGGGAGGGACTGCCACCAAACAGGCTGGAACAGCTAGACTCAGCATTCGTCTCCTGTCACTACCAGCCTCCTTACTTGTTACTCAGACAACACAAAGCAGCCTACCCAGAGAAAAATGACCCCCACCCCACCCAAAACGAATAAAGAAGAAAAACTCTTTTAAAAGTTAACAAAAGTGAGATACATAGTGAGGCACAAACCAACAGCAAACAAAACAAAGTGTAACAAAGCAAAAGACTGAGGGGAGGCATGGAGGTGAAGTACGGGATAAAAAAATGGGCCACCCTGGGCACAAGGAAAGCTCTTAGCACCCACTCCCCAGGACTCAACAGACAATAGTCCATCTGCTGGAGACACACAGGCGCTTTCAGTCTGCAGAAAAGCCCCCTCGTTTGGATTCAGCCTCCGAGTATCTTCCACTCCCCTCCCTTTCGACCACCCAGACACTGCCGCCACCATCTCCCCACTCTTGCACATCGCACATATGCAGGAGATGATTATAGTCCTCCCTGTCTTACGGCCCTGCCTCCAGTTTTTTTAGTATCCACTAGAGACAGATCCTGCTGATAGTTCAAGGCAGACAGAGGCTCTGTTCTATTGCTGCTTAAACCCTTCTCTTTAGCAGACTATTCAGCTTGGAATCAATTAATCTCAAGCCTGCCTGGTAAAAAGCCTGCAGGTGGGATTTTAGTTGAAACCAGCATTCTGGGTTTTTTCCAAGAAAATTCACAGCAGAGAATTTAGTTTTAGGTGTTATGAAGCGCTAAATAGAATACTGATCAATTCCACAGTGTGTCTCAAGAGATTTTTTTTTAATCTTGTTTTTTTTTCCTCTTTACTTTTGAAGATGCATATAATGAATGTGCACACATATGCCTGTCTGCCTGGCAGTCTGTGATTCTGGCTGTTTATTTGGGCTTTTGTTTGAGCAGTTCTGTGGCTGGAACTGAGTGTAGTCCTCAGCGGAGTAGTTAGGCCTCCTGAGATGTGGCTCTGGGGTTTCCTGTGCTCCCTTGCTATGCCAGGGTCTTTAATGACAATATGGTGGCCCAGGCAGTGGCAGCTCCTCTGAGAGAGAGCGAGAGAGCGAGGGGAGGAGGTAAGGCACGGCAGGGGCTGATTAGCGAAGAAGCCAAAGATGTTTACGAGGCTTTACCGCTCACTGTTTTAACCCCTATCAGGCACTCTGTGGAGATTAGGCATGATTTTGACTCCACTAGAGAATATGCAGATTATCTTAGCTTAGGTTTCTCACCTTTAGTGATCCCTCACATGTTAAGAAATAATGTGATTTCAAAATTATTTTAATTTTAATTAGGCTGAACCATGCCGTTTCTTCCTAATTTACACTTGTCGTATTCAAAGCAGTACTCTATCCACTCTCGGTACAATCCATGAGGCTCCTAAGGAATCCCGGGATGTAGTGGCCTGGATTCCAAATGTTTTAGTGGGTTTACGAAAAGGGTTTTAGTCTTAATGTGGTTGGCAGCTTGCCACTGGTCCCGCACTGATTCGGTTGAGGATAACTAAAGTAATTGTGTGTATGTGTGTGTGCTTGTATGTTCTTGCGGCTGTTACAACCCGAAAGCTCTTGACGTGAAGTAGATTTTAATCCTCCCTCTAACTAAGCTGCCAGCTCTTGGGTATAATTTGAACCCATCCAATCTAAATCTCAGCGTGCCTCTTCACTAAGTGGTAGGTTGTGGACTGCAGCTTCTTTCTGTGCGTGGCAGCTTTTCCTCTGATGACATAATGTGCTGACCCGCCTTCTTGTGTTTTATGCAGTGGGCTGTTGGTTGTACAATCACATAATCCGGAAATAAGTAAGTGGCAGGGAGTGGGGATGTTCTCTTTAAAGCTTAGCTGTCTGCCTAGCAGTGATGAGAGGTTTCAGTGTGAGGATGAGGGGATCTCAGCATATCCCAGTGCTCTTACTCCTGCCGTAGCCACTTTTCAGGGACAGACTGAATGGGTGCTGGCAGGTCTCCCCCTGTTCCTACTTCGCACTAGTTCACCTCGTCTCTCTATGGCAACATACACCTGTGGGAGTAATAGGAGCTGCGTGCTGACTGCTAATATTGTGTTTACCAGAAAGCACAACAAGCTTCTTATCACTGCACTGTATGTTTTATATCTCAGATATAAATGCAAATGTATTCCTTATGGGGTCTAAATAATTCTCTACTCTTTTTATGAAATACCAACCAAACCCCGTAGTGCTTTGATGGATTTGTGTACTACGTTCAGTGATGCTGCAGAGTGGCTCCGTGTATAATAACCATAATCAAATCAGTGCCAGTAAATATGTCTCTTGAGCTGAGCAGGCTTGGCATTAATGTCAAAAGTGTTGAGATGTTGAAGAAACAGACTAGATGATTTATTTGCTGAGGAAATCGCTGTCACAGCAGCCCTGCTCTCAGCTCTTTCCCTAGTGCCCAGTGGGCCAATTAGACCAGCCTCTAATCCAAGGTACAACACCTAACTATGCCACCAGAGAGTAGAAGCATACACAACACAGATCAGCTGCTGTCATGCACATTTCAGTCACTCTCCTGTTTGCCTATTTTGCATTCTTATCCGCCTCCCTTCCATCTTAGTTCCTTCTCTCCACTTTCTCTCCCCTGTGGTATCTGCCACACTGTGGGCCAGTCAGGCAGGATGGCTGCTCGGCCAGTGCCGTATGGTCGCTGCCATGCTCAGGTGATTAGGCCTAATTATGAAGACATTTGTGCTACACTAATTAACGAGCCTGTTGTGTTTCCTCTCAACCTCTTCTCTCCTTCCCTCTTATGTCCCCGCTTAAGTTCAACCTGTGGTCTCTCACCTGCTCCGCAGCCTGACGTATGCCCTTGCACTGTAGCAGCAAACAGATTGTAATCTTCACACTGTGGCTACACTCCCCCGACCAGGTGTTGACAATTAATTTCACTTCACCTTCATCAAGAGCAACAATAAATCTGAAATGCTCTGACAGTCAATCAGCATGCACTGGCAGTGTGTCAGATATGACAGCACTGATGTTTGACTCTGTCTTGTCAGATGTACGTCTGTATGCTTTCATCCAGTGAACCGCCAGTGGTGCATGTACATTTACAAATAGACACTCAAACAGACAGGATTTCCATGTACACGTAAAAAAGAGGCCTGATCTTTTCAATCTAGCCCATAATGTATTAGAATATCCAAAAGAGGCTTCACAGAAAGATCTCAATGTTCTCTTGTTGCTGATGGCTTCCTTGACAGTGGCACTATTAGCAACTGGTGTCAGGCTAAGGGCAAATCTGGGCGGGGATGGATGGTCTCCGGGGAGAAAGCGAAGAGCTATATGGTGGCTAGGGACGAGGGGGATGGGTGTCATATTGCAAGTCATCAAACAAAGCAATGAGATTACTGCCAGTAACTGGTTTTAATATCAGAGCTAGGATATTGCCAGAATCTCCACTGTGGCAACTTAAAAATGTCAGACATGATTTAAAAGGTTATTCCAGTGCCCAATGGGGAGGAAGAGACAGTCTCTCCTTTTCCCTTTTACTCCTTTTCTTTGTCAGCTGTTAGATTTTTATCTGGTGTATTATCTCCACTTTAGCCATCTTGTCTAAATTCTGACAAGTGTACCAACAGTATCATTTCTCAAATGATTGATCTGGGAGAGAAAAAAAAAATCAAACCATTTTAGACTCATTTCATAAAAAAAATCAATGCATCTCCTGTTTCGCTCCAAAACAACTATTTCAACTGGAAGTCTCAAGAAAACTCAACAATATCCTGCATTGATCTCATTGTGTGGTCTTTGTAGTCTCATTTTGGCTCTTGTCGTGATACGAGCCTATTGTGTTCCCTATGAGACTGTGCTATGATCTAAATTCATAGGGAGCCCTCAGTCCTGTTGTCTCCCCATGTTGTTGCCGAGGGGGGCCCTGTTGGAACCAGCTTTTCCAGGGGCAAGCTTTTGATACTCACAGGAACCATTAGATGTCTTGTTCAAGCACATTAGTTCCAGTGTTGACTAGGGAAGACTCAAGAGGATGGGGTGGACTGAATCTTAATGTTGCGCTCCGGAAAACCTTAGTTTGGCTTGTATAACAGGTTTAACTTCCAAAGTTGTGGCTAAGGTCAAAAAGGCTTTAATAACAGTGTCTCAGCTGAGCTTTACATTGCTGTATAAGTCTGATATCTTGCCTAGACAATGTTTTATGAATGCTCATGCACCTGCTCTCTTCTTCCCCACTGCTCCCACACATCTAGGCCCCTCAGGGAGGAACAAAACTGATATTCTTGGCACCCCACCCCACCCTCACCCTTCCACCTATACTGCCAGCCACCCGTCAGTTTCCCTCTCATCGCTCATTTTTCTCCAGTTGGAAAGCAAACAGGATTTGGCAAAATACAAAAATAAAATTAAAACAAATTCATGCATGGTAACAAAACCTCCTGCCATTACGCTACCAGCTAACAATCATCATCTCTTTCTTTTCTTTATAATCAGAGGGTGTCGGGTTTGTTTTTTCTTCCTTAACCCATTTTAAAGAATGTCTCTTCTTTAACACCTGCATTCAGTGAGTAGTGTGCCTTGGCAGCTGTGCCAGGATGTTTTTCTTGTTTAAAGCTTGATTTAATGTCATCTTCTTAATGGAGAAGTGAATGATACGAGGAAGCTTTTTGCTTCCTCGGAGACACAAGTGTATATGTCTGTGATCTGAGCCAGCAAGCTGTACACTGCACTTTCTGCTCTTTTTGTCTCCCATCAGCAGGTTTGTGGTGTGGCAAGCTGAAGTGGTGTATGCTCATTTACAAATTTGTTTGCTTCATAAATCATTGGCTTTCTTCATGGTAGATGTACTATAGAAGGGAAACTGGCAGGGAGTGAAAAAGTGCTCTTTAAGCACCCCCAGCTGCTCAGCTGTCCTACTCATACACAAGTGAAGACTGAGGCAGTGCAAATTGAACCAATCCATCAAATAGGGCGCAATTTGTTTAACCTTCTGATTCAGATATTTAATGGCTTAGTTATTCCATGTAGGAAAAAGGCCGCATATACTGTTCAGTCAACTTAAATAGTTACAGAAATGAATACAGGTACACAGATGCACATTGCATGCACGCACACATTTCGACTAATGCAGCACCATTAAAGGGAATAGAAAAGTGCTCCAGAGAAGAGTGCTAGACGAGAACCAAAGAGAATAGAGGAGAAGATAGTATGCAAAGAAATTGAGAAAAAAACGGTGTAGGAATAATAAAACACTTTCTCTGGCAGGCATCCAGGCAGAGTGTGAGGGCAGGGTTCAGATAAAAAGAGGAATAGGAGACTTGGAAGTAAGCCAGTCAGATTTCACAGTTTTTTACTCCCCCTTCTCCACCCCCCCATTTATTGTCAGTGCCAAGATCTTTTGCCAGAAAGTAATGGAAACTCCCTTGTAGCTGGCGTTCAAATTGTGGAAGAGAAGAGCAGGTCTGCTGAAAGGCCATTTTTGATTCTCTTACATGTTCAGTATATATATGGTTTCCTGCAATAATCAAAGGAGATTCTCCACCATACCCTAAAAACCCTTTGACCAACTTGTTTTTAATGCATGACTCATACTTTAACTGCCCACTTTAGATGTCACCAAGCCCATCCTGTCTCAGTATAACTCAAAGTGACCCAGCAGATTTTAAGATAGGGTTTCTATGCTTTTCACCACATGTAGCCATTTTAAGTCTTAATGCCAAAAAGAATCCAAGGGAAGTGAGCATTGAGCAGGAAGGTCCCCAGTTTTTTGAGTGGGAAAGAAAATAGGCAATATTCAGCAGCAATCGCTGAGATAGAGACTTTCACTCCCAGCTGTGGAAGCTTTTTTTCTATAAAAAAAAACAGCAACAGACTGGGCAGCTTCCATGTGTGAATGTGAAAGTGTGAATGTGCAGCAGAGAGGTCCTGCAAAACAGCACGCTCAGTTGACCTTCCCCGTGTTAATAAAGGATTGAGAGGGGAAAAAATAGTGCATCATGCTTTTCATAACATACACCATTAACATGTAGAGAATTCATGTTGTGAAAATTGCAACCTGCTTGTGTGGTTGACATAATGCCCCCAGAATGACACAATTAAACCCTAACAAGCATGCCCTTGACACCCTGTCTTTTGCCCTCACAGCCTACTTCCAGAGCCCAGAGGTTTGTCTGAGCACCAAGAGGAAAACGCTGACATTGTGGGCTGCTGCTGTTGCTCGTTATAGCAACCTACATCTCAGAGCTGTCAGGAGCTCGCTCATGGTGACACGGGGAAATTGGACTGACTGATTTCTGGAGGGCATTCCCCCCTGCTATGCTCTGACCTGAAATACGAGAGAAAGTGCACTAGTCAGTGGACCATCACCTGCCTTGAGATACAATGGCAATTGTACCTTAACTAAAAGCAGCAGTAGCCAGTATTTGGATTTCAAAGTTTGTTTAAGAAAGAATCATACGGCTAAGCAGTTTTCCCCCTTTGCATTCTCTTCCATTGAGGCTGAAGTGAGAGGATTCTTGAGAGCAAGGGGTATTGAGCAAGACTCACCAGTGGAAAGAATTTATCAGCGATTAGTAGGAGATTGAATGAACTAATCCTTGGGAGCTACTTCAAGACTTCTCAGTCCCCTTTCCTTGGGGATAGAGTCCTGTCTCCACTAATGTGTTACAATCCACATAAACACACATGCTCCCACACACACACAAGAGCTCTTATTAACGGAAATACAAAAGGAAAAGGTGCCATCTTTAAACTCAGCTTTACAATGATGAAAACGTATTCAGATAAACTCATGTTCACGCACATTCACACAATGAATCACACACACTTATGCACTAGCCACAAAATCCTTTCTCCACCACCTGCTAACCCACATCCATAATGTTTTCCTCTCCCCTGCAGCTCATCAGGGATTAGGGAAATTGCCTGGAATGAAAGAAATATGTTCTTTGATGGCCCCCTTTTCATGCATATGGTGGCACAAGACGCAGCTGGAGGTTCTTTCAGGAGCCAAAGAAAAGGTTCAGCTGTGGAAAAGCCAAACAGTGAACGATGAGGCGTCGTGTCCCGCTTCCTCTGTGTTTAAAGATGGGCATTTATAGCTTGTGTTTTCAGTAGCAGTGAATTTACCCACTATTTATATTCTGTAGGGTAGTAATAGTATGGATTATGCATCAGTTGTCTGCTGGTGAAGCTGTGCCATGCTCCTTCAGCAGATGTTAAGTGAATTGGGACATCCTGTAACCACAGTTTTACATTGGTCTAATCTAATTGGCCTCCCAGCCTTCCGAGCTGCTGGAAAATTTTGCTGCGGTGTTGCATGATGCCGTTTACTTTTCACAAAGCGCACATGGCTTCCCCCTCAATTGCACCACATGTAGGCACCTCAGCTCATAACCAACTGGATGCCAGCGGCCTGATGGTGAGGGTAGAGGTAATGACCCCCTGTTCATGCGTGGGTGGGGCTGAGAGGGCAGACAGGAGTGTAGTTGCCTATAATTTACCCAGTGTGACTACATGTTGAGGGTTTCATCTGTACTTGATGGTCTACGAAAGCCGTGCATCCTGTTGGGGGCGTTGAAGGCAGGGGAGTTAATTGACTGGTTTTAGCAAGGACTGCCGTTCTACACACAGAAGTTCAGGTTTATCACTGCAGGAGCATAAAGCATAAGACCTTTATCAGAGGTGTGTGAGGAGCATGTTTGTAACTGAACCTCACAGTCCCCTGAAAAGGATAATTACACAAAGAAATGTAAGTTTTATTTTTTAAGATGATATGCATGTATGTATACTGCCATGGCACATTTATTTCCACTGTGATTCTGCAAGAGTCAGCTTTAGCTTACATCAAGTTACTGTACTAACATTGTGCTGTGGAGTGATATACATTCAAAAAACTACAGAGAGCCTGCTCTCACCCTTTTCTTAAGGAGTTCATGCTATCATAAATTTAATCTGATGCTGTAAGTAAAAGCAGAGAAGAGTACACAGATTGACCAAGTTAAGGTCATCGTGTAAAATTACAGAAATTGATCTATCAGCTTAACCGGTTATGGGTCAAATTCAGTAATATTTGTCCTCAAGTAATTGCTTTTGGGATTACCTTGACTACATATGTGGGTTCAACTGATGAAATATATTTCCTGCTTTTTAGATGTAATTACCAATCAGGTTTCCTTGTGTTTCATTTCAAACTGTTCTTTGCTCTCCTCTCTGTGCCTCCCTTTCTGTGTTTTTCACTTAAGGATAAACATACCACTTTGTGTGTCTTTCTGTGGGAACAACTTCGATTTTGGCTTTGTTTTAACCACAGCAGAGAGGCTTTGATCATTTTGAGATGGACTCTTATTTTAGGACTTGTCTGTTAATGATCAGCACAGCAGCAGATGTGTACAGCACATGCACAAAGAGTGGGGAGAAAGACGCAAGCTGCATGTGTGCAAATACCTTTGTTTTCCCTGTTGGTCCTTTTCTTCATTGTGGAAATTATACAATCGCAGTGGCTCTGTACCCTACAGTGGGGCTGTTTCTTTGCCCCCTCCCTAAAATGAAGGGAAAGCAAGGCTGAATTTGAAATGGACTCCCAGCTTGGGACTCAGGACTTTGTCCAAGAACCACAAGCAAACCGGAGTTACTCCTCTGTGGTCAGCCCAGCCTTGTAGCATCCTGGCACAGACCAGTGGCACAGAAATAACAGCAAAGAAAAGGGAAGTCATTATGGGGCTGTGTTACTGTTCACGTTGAATTATTATGATAGTGTCCAAAATAAACATGCACACCACAGTCCGTTGGTTTATGAGAAAAGGGAAAAATAATCAAAATTGAAAATTGAATGTAATTATAAAAAAGTGGCATCGTGTTTCCTTTGAAGTCTGTCATTTTCTAATTTTGTTTTAATTTCACTCTTTCATCCAGTTGGCACTAGGTCCCTGCATTTCTTGATATGATGATGGAGTGCTGATTATAGAAATGAAATGTGTGGAAGAGAGCTATTACAAGACTTTGACTTAATGGATCTGTGAAGCAATCAGAGAAGAAATGTTATGTAGAGTTTAGCACAGGAGTGCCATCCACATGTCCAGTAAATCATGCCCCAGTTCTGCCTTTTATTCTGAACTTCAGTCTAAGTGGCAGAGGCATAATCCATCAGTAACAGAGAAGCCAAATCCACACCCTACTGTGCTAATGGAGGGATTGTATCTTCTTAGTCCCACAGGGAAGTTGTGCCATATACCTTCCCATTGTGAGGCTAATCTCTGGTTTATGGGCCAGAGAATATCTTTGCAACCACAACAACTACTTTCCAAAATCTCTCTCACAAACCACACAAGGTCATATCTCAAGCAATTAACCGAGTTCAGCCAACACATAAGCTGCCTTCTCCCAGGCATTGAGAAGCGAAAAGCCAGCACTTGCATGGGGTCCTGGGATGGTGACTGCCCTGGGGGCTATTGGAATTGATTGGCTATCCTTACTTAGGAATGACCGAGCTTCTCTAAGCGCTTAGCATTCTGACCTAAGAAAGATGAGGTTAGTGTCCTCTTGGCAATTTCCACACAAATCCACTTCACTTTACTCCGCTGCAGCACTTGACTTCAGTTCACAGGTTCTATTCACTTTAGTTCTCTGTGCTCTGAGAGAGAGAAGATGCATGAAATGAGATTAAGTTGGTGGCTCTCCCTTTTCGTCTATCCTACCCCTCTTTTTGTTGTGGCGTGCCATAATACCCACCTCAGGGTCACAGCAGCAGAGAGCAGTTTGAAGGTAAATAACTATGGAGGGTAATGAAGTAGATGAATAATAAACGTGGGAGTGTGCCATGTGGTGCCAGGATTCAGGGGCAGCCAGGATCAGTGGGTTGTATGAATGCGGGCCCTGGGGTCATAGTCCACACACTTGGGTAGGTGCCAGGCAGCAAGATCACAGCAACAACAGGAACATCTGGATGTTCCTATATTACAGTCAGCATAGATCTTTATCTTCTAGGAGCATATCTTGATCTTCTGCTTAAATATAGTCTCCAAATTAGTGAGGATCAGGTTGGAGTTTGAATCTGTTTACTTTCAAGATTGCATTTACATGGTTTTGGGCATGATAATCATGACAATCACAGCATCTTCATTTCTTCTAGGCAATATAAACCAAAGCTTTCAGCATTTCAAAATCTATTTTATCATCTTTTAGTCAAGTAAATGTGACCCAATGTAGTCATTTTATACTCATGCTGCATTGTGGTGTGTCATTTGATGTTAGAGCTATCTGCTCTTTCCTTAGAGATACAGATGCAGTGCTTTCATCTATGAATTATCTACTCAATGATTGTCTGTGACATTTTTAGGCCATTGACAGCTGTCTAAATTTTGAACTTTAAAACCTCAGTGCAAATCTTTCTTGCCCTTTCTTTTTTACTTGATTTGAGATTTTTGAGTTGTTTTGAAGTTCACACAAAGAAGAGATATAAATCTTTTTTTATTTATGTGATAATGTGGTAAAGAATCCACATGCTGATCCTTGAGCGGCTGGAAAATAACAGCAATATCTAAGCATTTTGTTCTTAGGGGGGCAAAATGTATACACTCTACTAGCTTCCAGCTGGATCATATCTCACAAACACTATCAGCATCATTGGAGCACATCATTTATATGAAAATTCCTGCAGAATGTGGGTATTAGGTAAAATGCAATCCCTGTAAATGTATGGTGGAAGTGTGGAAGATGTCTTTGACAGCCATAAAATATAGAATAAATAGTTGTCTCTGGATAGGTCAAAGGCACAGTACATGCTTATTATTGGGTTTGGTTAAAAAAATCCAATAAATTCACACAGCCTGACTATCACTCCATGGACACAACATCTTTCAGGCCCACATCCAATACACAGCCCCTTTTTCTTTAGCCTGAAAAAGGATGTCAGTTCACAGGAATTTAAATTGTTTTTCTCGGCCTGAGACAATGAAATGATAACGGATAATGGTGATCCACGAGGCATAAAGAGGGAAAAAAGAAGAAAATGGTCAAGGTTGAGAGAGTAAATTTCCTGGGGTCAGAGGTCTAGGGATTAGCAGATGTTAGAAGGAAAGCTGGGAGTATGGGGTGATACAGCCATGGTGGTGGGGAGACGAAGGGGGCAGAGAATATGATAGTGGCCTCAGACATGATCCAGTAGTAACCCGAGGTCACCATTACTTCCTCTTAGACCTACATGAAATGCATTGCTTTCTTTCTTACTGGATGTTACTGTTGCTTTCTATTTGCTTCAAACTAACCAGTTCTTTTCTTTCTTTTTTTTTCCATGTCTGCTCCTTGACCACCCCTTTGTCTTCTGCTGCATCCTGAACTAACTGTACACTCCACAGGTGAGTGAAAATAATTTAACTGAATTAAAATAGACATACTAATTAACAATACAGCCACTGAACTATCAACAACATACACAAAACCAAAACAAAATTAATTAACTGGTAGATGTATAGATCACACCTAGTGAAAGCCTGAGAAGAGCATTTACTAGATTAAGAACTAATGCCATAAAGAGGATTTTCACCATATGATCTTGCTCCTCATTTGACACACTCTAGCAAGGATCCTATGCAATCCTCTAAATCTGAGCTGTTAGTATTTGTTCTGAAGACCCGTCTGTGTGTGTTTAACCCAGCTGGGATCCCACTGAGTGCTGCTGAAGAGAAAATAAAATCGAGAAAATCGGCTTAATTGGCTTAAATTAAAACAGCACAGGAGAAATTGGAGCGGATGTGGTGTGAGGTTATCTGGAACGATGCACTTGTACAAATATGTGTGCGTATGTGTGGGAGGGCACCGCAGCACATTGTAAGTACTGCCTCAGTTCCTTCCTCTGGGTTGCTTGGCACCAGATGGCCTCCCTGAGCGAGGAGCAGCTGAGGAGTCTGACGAGCCCTCACGAGGCCATGTGCAGAGATGTGAAAGAGGCTCCACCTTTCTTACATGTAGCTCTGTTGGAAGGGGTGAAGGTATATGGGCCTTTGGAGACCCGTTAAACTTTCATCTGCAGTCGTCCTCCCACTCTACAGCTGGTTCAGCCCACATCCGTGGTCCCAGATAGGCCACGGCCAGGGTCACAACCTCTCTACAGCCATAAAATATACATCACTCCCACTGAAGGAGTTCCTCCAGTCCATTTTCCCATCCCATTATTCTTGACACGGTTTTCTTTGTACGCAAAATGATCAGGAACAAACTTGTTCCTCTTGATATATTCGTCCTTGTCTGGCTTTGTTCCACCTCTGTTCATTTACAGTGTGAATTCACTCCCACTTTTGCCAGAGAGCAAATGAAGGTCTTCGCTGTCGTTTCCACATGTTGAGTGTCACACTCTGTTTCCCTCTGTATCTCAGTTTCTTAACAGCAAATAGCATTTCTCCTAGCCTGGTGTTATCTCCTCACTCCTCACTGTTGAGGGAGAAAGGGAAGTGATCCAGACTGGCTTGATCTGGTTGAACTTCTCCCTGATAGCAGCAAGTCAGGGCATCCTGGGATAATGTAATTCTCTCTGTACACTATTAGAAACATTGAGAAATAAAGGGAGCTCTTTGTGGGGAGGGGGGGGGGGGTTGCAGTCCTCGAGGTTGACTGATTTACCTTGCATGCCGTTATTACCATGTCTGTGAACTTCACTGGCGTAGGTTGTTCAGCACAGGTGGTTCTAGTCACCAGGCAGCAGTGGAGCATATACTGTATGAAGTGTCTCAATCCAGAACAGCATGCTGGCAGTTAACTGATAAAACTACAGCAGTGTGGTGGTAGAGCTGATGAGTCAGGAGACGTTTCTTCTTCAGCTGAAGTTCAATCTGCAAAAAAAACAAACAAAAAAAAAAACAATAAAAGTGAAAAGTCTAGCAACTATGCTTGACTGCATTCATGTACAACGAACGTGGGGTGGGGGGGATTTATGAAGTCTGGACTTGTTCTTACTTCACCCCAGAGGCTCATGATGACATAACCAGAGCAAGTGAGAAAAAGAGAGAGGAAATGACCATCTATAAACACAGCATGTTTCATCTGTTATGTTTTGTTTATTGGAGAAGGCAGAAGAAGTTGTCTGAAGAACATTTTTAACAGCCGTCTTCACATTTCTGGTCAGGTTGACATGCTGTATCGAAGCTATCCGAGTCTGCCAGCAGGGATTCGTTCAGACTGAATCCTTTGGGTGTGTGTGTCTGTCTGGGTGTGTGAGTGTGTATAGACTTCTATAATATGTGAACAAATTAATATGGATTTATATTAGGTTAATATTGAGGTTTATTGGTCCTAAATTTGACTTGTGTGTATAAATCATAGTTATGCCACACATATATACACACTGAGTAAGTGTGTTACACTGCAGCTGCCCTCACTTACACTCAAAACCAAAGAAAAATTAATGGGTTTTTCACCAGCTATGGCTGACCATGTAAACCTTTTCTGCTGCTACTATTATTAGTAATATAATAATGACATTTACATATTAATATATTTACACCTTTTCCATCTAAATGTGTAGTTAAGTTAATTGGTGACATATTCAGATCTGCACTGAATATGTATTTGCAAACCAATATATCATATACATATATGTGTTTTTATGTTTTTTTTCTCTGTATCTATTATTGTACAATCTACTGTATAATATAAAGCGCCTTGAGGCGACTGTTGTTGTGATTTGGTGCTATATAAATAAAATTGAATTGAATTGAATATTACCATGCATTATGTTTATGTAGCACACAGGAGCAAGAAGGCAAGAGATTGAGTGTCAGCTAGTCGCTTCTCATTTTTGTATTGCTCTTCTGTGTTACACTGCACTCCTTATTGCTTGAAAAAAAGCTTCCTGTTAAGAAGATAGAAGGCAGCTCAACCATATGCTTGTTTGTTATTTCTGCCAACTTATGCCAGCTTTTACTGTTTGAATAAAAGTTGATAGAAGTAAATTGGAACTCCTGGGGTTCCCTTGTCTGTTTCCTGTAGCTCTGATTCCTCATCCGTCTCTGACGGATTGAGAGGGCAGGAAAGAGTCTTAGATGTGAACAGGTTTTCTCACCACAGCCAAGTTGCACTATGTGAACTGTGTGCGAGTGAACCCTGTCGAGACTGGACAGAGCAGGACTCTGTTGGAATGAGACCTGAGGATGACTTGTGCGTCACTGTTGGCTTATTTCCTCTCCCTTTACTGTTTAAAAGCCACAGACTTAGTGATGAGGCATGCTGAAACACACGATGTGGGGAGTAACATTCCTGACATTGTTGCCTCAGCCAGTCAGAGGTAATTGTTTATTTGAATATTCTGGTGCAAGACTGCTTCAGCATGTCAGCTGCTCAGAAACAAATTGATGAGCAGCGCTGTTGTGAGAAATTGGCTGATGAATGGAGCTGCAAGTCCCAGGGTGCAGAACTTGGCAGAAAAACCTACAGTTCATATGCCACAGTTGTATATACAGACTGCGTTTTTCTGTTACATGAACCCAAACTTCGTACTGACTCTACATACTTCCACACTTTGTTTACAGAGTTTAACCTGCAGGGTAAGGAAAGCACACAGAGAGTAATCAGCAAAATAGTCCGAATAAACACCAGAGACCTTGAATTGCCACATTTCTGTAATAGCTAACTACGCTACACCTGGGGAGAGTTGCCCACTGGTCTTTCCTTTGCTCTGACGGTCATGTACACATAGGGCGTCAGTGTCTGGCAAGGATCACATCAAAGACTGTTTACCCATCCAATAGTCAATGCAGACTGGGTGATGTTTATTTGGCCCTGGGCTCTCGTTCAGTTAATAGGCAGGGCTGCACTCTTGATGAATTATCAAAAAGAAAGTGCCACATTCCTCCTCTGATGGCACTTTGAAAGTGTTATAGCTTTTTTATTGCCTTCCTCCCTTAATGAGTAGAAGGGAGCCCAATTACCAGCAGAGGCCATCAGGTTTCATCTCCGTAACACATTTCAACCGGAGAGTATTATTATTGTTCATTAGGTTAGGGCCAGAATCTGCGTAGCTAATGAGAAAGCTCAGTAGCCAAGAACCCTCCTGTACACCAGCAAGACCACAATTCTATTAATCATAACATATTGCCTAATACTGCCTTGAGAAAGAAGCATAATCATCAATTATTATGTCCCTTTTCTTCTTCTTTTAAAGACGCATCATAGTAAGCCACACTGTGAGGAGTGTTTGTTTAAAGAGCAACTCTCAGAAGGAGTTGAGTCCAGTTGAGTACTGTTGAAAGAGACCTCTTTGTGTTTGTTGGCAGTGAGAGGAGATTGGGACTGTAGGAGGCCTGCCAACACTGCTGTTTAAGTACATACAACGTTACTGGGTTACTCCAGAGGGGGTGGGCGTAGACTCGGCAGGCTTGGATTAGCATGGGGCCAGAGAGCGGCAGCTGGGTGTTTCTGGTGGCACAGGATGGGGGTAGGCATGCGTTTATGTGTGTCCCTGAGAGGGAAGCATCGGGGAAGACGGTGAAAGAGAGAGCATAGAGAGAGCATGCACAGCCGCCGCTCAACCATTTTCTTCGCGACATTTACTCCTTTTCCTTTTGGGGCCATTTCTCTTTTATAGTCTGTGGCATAAACAGGGAACTGCTTCCCTGAGTGTAAGAGGGCTTCAGGTGAAAAACAGAAGCTATTGCCTCCATCATCATCCCCAGTGACTCACCTCATCTTCCAGTCTACCAGTCCCAAGTTCCCAATGTCTAATTAGCTCACCGGCACAGAACACAGGCAAAGTAATTGCGCTCAGTGTGGAAACTCAGCCCGTAGCAACCTGGCGTGTGTACACACAAGACTGCTCAAATAACGTGGTGCTGTGGCAGGCGGCCACCGCAATCTTCTCTCCTTTATTTATTCACTTACTCATCCATTGAGTCACTTAGCCCTGCTTGCCATCCTCGCTGTGACGCTTAATCAGATTTACCACGCAGTTAAGACTGTTTCAGTCTTCATGTTGTTCTCTGTGGCTTTACTGCGTTTTTATTTGAACCTGTCAATCGTTCTCGCCTCTCCTCATACTTTCTTGTTGCCACAGGTCTTTTTTTCTACTGTTTTCTTCTTGAGGACTTTTTTATGATAATCTTATAATCTGAGTCAAACATTCAGCTCTCTTTGATCCATTAGATACTCGAGAAAACTTTCTCACTTGATTGTTATACTATGTTTAGAAAGACTGCAGTTTGAGTCACTGAACGGAGGACCCTGGAGGTTGTCAGCCCTTTAAGCAAGGCTCAAAAAGTGAAATCCTATTTCGTACTGGCATGGGTTCACACGAATATTAGCAGATATTTATACAACTCTTTCAGTGTTATCACACAACCTTTTAGGGATTACAAAGAGTGGAAGTGAAGTGTACTTAGGAAATTGCATTGTGGCTTTGACTGTGTTTTGTAGGCTTCAGGGTTATTACAGTTTTTCCAAATAAAAGACCACAAATCCTTCAGACAAAAATATTTTTGTGTGGATTGCAGATTCAGAAGAAGACACAACGTGCAGACTTGTATACTCGCAAACACAAATACATAGGGGCTCAGTAACTCTTCTCTGAAATAAATGGAGAGACTATTCACTTCCCTCTAGACAGCAGTATTTAGTAATGTCACCTGGGGCAAATGGGGAGGGGTCAGGAGTCAGGGGGCTGAAAATGGACCCATCTAACCTGCACCATCGTTCATCATGATGGCTGGGTTAAGGGAGAAAGAAACAAAAGAGGAGGCTAGATCGGAGAGGAAGACAGCTTGAGCATGGGGGTTCTCAGACCAGGTTTCCCACTATGATGGATAGAGGATGTTTAAAGAGTATAGTGCACTTGATGCTTGTGCGGCTGAAGAGCGAGGGAATAAAAAAACGAGGCTGAATGAAATGATTCATCACTAGTGAAAAGGTATTAGTTGAACTGAAGGACCAGTAAAGAGGGTAAAAAATGGGGAGGAGTAGACAAGGGGGGAAAGCGAATGACATAATCTCAGAGGTTTAAAGGTGAAGATTTGGTTAAAGAAGGGAATTAATGCCAGCTAGCAGATGGAGGATCTGCCAGGCAATGTTAAATAATCATGCTGAGTTTAAAGAGGAGTGGGTGGGATGGGTATTGTTTCGTCTTATCCCACCCCTTCAAAGTACAATTTTTTTCCTGCTGTCTGTCTAGTGGTGGGTCTTGGGTGTTACGGGGATTATGAGTTTTGCCAGGCAGGCTGGGGTTAAGATGAATCGTTGTCCTTTTGGATCCAAGATGGTCATTATCATTCCCACATGGTGCCGCCAGATAAAGCCCCCGAAGCCTTTTTGATTCACATGGGTTTGTTGTCCGTCTCATTTTTCTTTTGTTTCTTTGTTTTCTAAGTAAATGCAGCACTGCTTTATTCCACCTCTTGAAGCTGAGTGAGGCCCCCATAGCTCATTTGTAAGTTTAACGCATATTGTTTTTGGAGCTCAGTGAGTGATAGCACTAATAAGGGAAATAACATGCACTTTCCAAAATGCTGCACTTATAGCACTTATATACTTCACTTTTAAGTGAAAACCATGAGTCATAATGATTAAGCAATTACATTGTAACAAACAGCTATTTTTTTAATATCAAAGCATTTGTCATTTGTCAAATAAACACGGCAATTTAGTGTTTAATGTTATCGGATTTACTTTTTTTCCAAATGAATAGAATTACTGCGGGTGGTACTGCTGGTTTAATTGTAAAGTCAGGATATTTGCAAAAAAGAGTTAGTATTCATCATCTTTCTCGTCTGCGGCATAGATGGTCCTTGAACAAGCACTATTTTTGTCCATAGCGAGACACAACAATACATGTGTTTCCATCTGTCGCCTTGGTAGCAAATAACAGGGTTTAAAACCATTTCTCACATGGATTCCCTTAATGGTTGTCTCTGTCTCATTCTTCTCCAATCAGAGGCCAGTGCGATTAGCCATGTCAGTCACGAATAAAAGCCCCTCGTATACAGTGGCTCTGCAGTTTTCAGAATGAAAAGACTTGGGGCGGGGGGACTCTCCAGTGGCAGTCTGAACACTGGAGACATTCAAATTCACATCCGCTTTTGTAGTGTCACTTCAATATTGTAGTATGGAGAAACATGTTGACATTCCTCTCCACAGGATTATTGTCAGTCTTTGTGCTGTCCATTAAGGCCACGCTACACATTATTCTGGGTAAATAATAATCCACCCAGGCTCACTGCATGACTCTCTCAGATGCAAATAGGTTTTAAATGACAAGGAGATTAAATGTCAGCTTGTCTGGTCAGCTCACTAGCAAATTTAGCTAGTCTGGACAATATCAGTTTAGAACAGTTTTGATCGGTATGTGAAAGCTGTCAGCAAGTGTTGGTGATCTGAATATGTGTGCTTATACTAGGTCATGCATGCCGATGCGAGGTGGTGTGTTGATTTTAAGGAGACGTGCTGTCCACTCTGTTATGCACTTTGCTGCAGCAAAGTGTATACACTACCCTCTTCCCATGTGCACCCATGTTTGCACAGCAGTGGACATGAGCCTTGGCTAAGAGCATCTAGGGTGCTATGATTAAGTATTAATTCAGGCATGTGATCGATTTCCTTCCAGCCTCTGAAAAAGCGCTGAGCACGGGGGGGGCAGTGTTCAAACACTGACTCGGATTAGTGTTCAACAACAGATCTTTTTTTTTCTCTTTTGCTCTGGGTGCTATGTAGAGCATTCACTGCTGAACTGACCAGACAGACCACATGCAGTTAAAGAATTATGTTCTCTTTAATCACCATCACGTGATGCTCTTTAATTTTTCCTCTCCAGACACAAAGTTATCAGAAGGGTCACAGAATGTTACTGCTGCACACTCTTCATTTGATTAAAGGGAAAATGTGTTGTTTCTCTTTGATTGTAGGGCGAAACATATCTTTCGCTCTTTGCGAGAGTGGCAAACTAGAGATGCGTCCCTATCCCTTCACATCTCCCCCTAGCAGATCACTTGATCTCTGACCCATGCTCAGGATAGATTGACACTCATGCCACTCTGTCAGTGGAAAGGCCTTTCGAACCCATTTCTAACCCTGCAGGTCACCAATTAGGCTCTACGTCCATCATCCAGCTGGCCATCCCAGACCCCCCTTTTCCTATAGATGATAGCCTGCCACAGGGAGACCATATTGGTCCTGTCCATTTGTCTTCATCAGGAGCTATCGGAGTAGAGGCCTTCCTAACCCCAGAGGGGCCCCAACCTCTGCTCATGTCTCACTCACTGCCTCTAACTTTCCCTGAAAGGTCCATGCATATTCTTATAAACCATACCTTGAGAAGCACTTGATGGTCGGCAGAATGGCACCCTATTACAATGAAGCACTTTGTTTTTAGCATGACAATGAAGAGTGGGAATGGGGCGCAAGCAGCAGACAGCACGCTGAATAACGATAGCTTCAGAGGGGCCATGGTGCACTGAAGCGTTAGTAGGGCTTCGCCAGTATATTTCCCTGGAATTGGACAGGGTGAAACAAGACTGAAATGGCAGTCAGAGGTCAGTTAATGGGTCTGTCAACACAGCCAACATTGCGTTTGAGTTTACTGTTTTAGAAACATTTTCTACGGGGGTGTGTGCATACGTGTGAGAGTACTCGCTGGCCATCTACACCAGTGCACATACAGTTTGTGTGTATGAGGGCCTCCTTCCTCATCACTCAAATCGAATGGACATCAGGCAGCAGTGAAATTAGACTGTCTCTCCTTGAATGGTGGACTGTCACTGCTGAGATGGAAGCAAGGTGAGCAGTCTGGTCCCAGGGCACTTTTAGTGGAGGCCCATTTTGAAGCATTTAATGTTTGACAGACAGTGTCAAAAGCACGATGACCTACAAACAGCCACACTGTCTATAAAACAGGTGTGGCAAGGCCACAGCAGGAAAGTCACACACCCATTAAATCAGGGAAGCAGTTGCTCTTTATTTTGTCTGAGGGTCTGTATTTGGCACCATCTAGCTACCAAGTATCAACTAAGGCAATTGATGTAGTTGTATAACGAAGGGGCCCCTCTTTTTAGAGAAGCTTTGGATAGATAAATGTATATGGCAGTCAGACCTTCATGTTACTAAGATATGACTAAAGCTATGCAGGCATGCACATGAATTTGCACATGAATTTTAAGGTTAATCTCAAGACCACCCCCTCCCTTTACAAGCTCGTGATTATAAGGTTTGGTAATTACTGTGGAGGTAATCTTCATACTTTTCTGTCTCTCTCACTGTTGGCATTTCCCATCACTCTTTATGTTCCCGACATGTAATATATGACTGCTTTACTCCTTGTCTTTTTTTCAGACCTACATACTAAACACGTCTGTAAACATTCCTTGTGTTCATTTTAGTGTGCAGAAAGGCATACATGAGACTTAGAAACAGCTGGCAACACACACAGCATGTTGTGACTTTATGGTGATATTGCTCATGCACTCCCTGAAGCATCTCTTTGTCTGATGGCTAAGTGGAGTGAGGTTACAGTCTCTTATTTTATCAGGCTTTTACCACTCCTCCGCTTCCCTCTCTCCCATTACAGGTCATCCTGCAGCATCTCCCGCCGCTGTGCTTAAATGTTTAAAAGCCTTTTCCCCTTCAGCTTTACTGTTTGTTTACCTATTTATTATTTTACCATTCCCTTTATACGGCCGGTTATAATATTACTCTCGCTTCTTTTTCTCTCTTTGTGTATGACTTGTTTTTTTTCCTCACTTTGTGTCTGCTCTGATAAGTGTCTAGCCAGGTGCTTGGCCTCCCAAGTCAGTCAATGGTCCTAACACTCACAGCAGATCAAATATGTCCACTGAGTGCAGAAACAAAACTGTATCTATATCTTTTCTCATGCCCCGTTCTTAGCATGCCTTGTGATCCCCTAGTTTATACAAGGTCTGGTTGTCCTTGCAGATTTAGCCACTTTAATTTGCGTTTGCCCATAAATGCTGTGTTGATTCACGACCAGTAATTTAGCGTGTGGCCACAAGAGGAGTGGATAAGGCCTGGTTCCTGGCCATTAATACTGGAGCTGCACACGAGTGAGAGTGGAAAGTCCTCCAGACTCCATTGATTCACCGTCTCCATGCTGCATACTGATGCAAGTAGCCCTGCCTAATGCTGTAGTTCAACAACCAGTGGGTGGGCAGGGTGTTAGGGTTGAGAAAAAGATTTTCAAAATTGCCTTGGATTGACACAGATCACAGTCTACACTGAGTAGCCTTGCTGGTTGCAACTCCAGTTAGACCCCTACTCTCCAGAGGAGCGCTGAACTATAGAAAGGCCATGTTTTTTCCTCTTAAGTTTTCACCAGCTGTCGGTGACTCTTAGTCATCTCTCAATTGTCTGTTTAGACAGAAGGCTTCAGAACAAAGTGGTGGGTATAGCAGGTGTCTTCCAGCATGCAGGCTTACCTCTAGTTTATAATGCCTTAGTAGTACATTTGTAATTTCAGTCATGATGAAGATTAATAGCTCATTCCCATCAACTAATCACTGTTGATGTTCAGTGAAAACAGTCATGACCTTGATGGCTCAGTCAGACACCCAGAGGGTTCAAGCAACTTAACCCTGAGGGGTTAAAGGTTGACTAAAATGGTTAACAGAGCATAGAGTAACACCTGATCTAACCTCAGTGTGACCTGAGACCAAAGATTGACCACCAGTTGGAAGCCCAGCTAATTTGTCAGTTGGACTTTCCCACATTGCTTCAGCACACATGTGTAGGTGACAAGGTCATGAACACTATAAAGAGGCAATAGTGGCATCCTGCTGTGAATAGCATGAATAAAAATTGAAAATGCATAATGTTTTCTGGCAAAAAGAAGGGCTGAAGGTGTAGAACTTAAGTAAAAAAGAAAAAAAGGACTTACAAGGAGTTCAAAAGTCAAAGTGTTTCTTGAGTTATATCTTTTGTTGTCTAAAAGAAAAATAGACTTTAACCAGTAAGCTTAACAACAGATTCACTTTAAGCTGAGAAACATGTGCATATGTTTGTTACGGAGGCCCCTTTCTTCTCAAACAAAGAGTCTAATGCTGCCAGCTTTGTTGAACCCCTGTGCTCCAGTATGGTGGCTGTATGTGTAGCTGGCCTATGTGTCAGCGCTGCTGAGGCCCTGTCTCCTCTCTGGGGAGTCTCCTTCCACTTGCTCACTTTATCCTCCTGCTGTTGCTGCCTTGTGGGACACACAGGCACACAGAGCCCAGATTGAGCCACTCTTGCTTGGCCGTGCTCCATTCCTCCAACAACGCTAATTACATCTCAAATGGTAATAGATGAGGCCTCGTTAGCAGCTCTCACTCCCTTGAAAGATTCACAAACATACATCAGAGGGCCACTGATCGGCCTGAGCTGCCTCCTTCAAAGCCGGACTTCTCAGGGAGCTGGGGGCCCGGTTCGCTAATTACTCCTGCAGTTCCACACTGTTGCCCTGCACACCGCCTGCACAGAGAAGACAGCTCTTCTCGCATCACCGGTGCTATTTTCAGTTATGCCTGCCCTCAAACCCAACCCAAACTGCATAGGCGTGTTAAATCTATAATTCAATGATTAAATTAGTTCGCTGTCTATTTTTTTTCTTTTCCGTAAACCAGCTGCTAATGTAATGACATTGCAGAAATCAGTTCTCTCATAGTCACCAACAGTTTTAACCCCAATTATAGAAACTCTGGCATGTTATCAGATAGACAAAGGATAGTTCATGGGGAAATTCTGTCTCATGATCTTACCACACTGTGTGAACAGTTTTGCATAAAACAGATGTAAAATTCTGGTTCTTCCTTCAAGTATCTCATTAAAATACACGTCCATGTTTGCACCGTGTTAATATGCACAGAATATTGCATTTTTGTGTATATTGTTTAGTATTACAAGGCTGTATTTTGCATTTGCTACCATTGCCTTACCTGTTGAAAGCTGCCACTCCACATGATGTATCACCGTGAAGAAAAGCTGCTCTGCAAGCTTGTTAAGCTTGGGTGCATATAAGATATTGATTGGTATATACCCCTATGTGGCTGGATTCTCTTCATTGTTTAAGTGATTTAATTCCACAGAATCCCATTAGATTTCATTATCATTTGTGTTTCATTCGCCGGCTGCTGTGAAGGAGATGAAGTCAACAAGAAGATTACATGCCGCTCTAATTGTGGTGTGGTTTACAGTGTGCCTGTTTGACTGCATCGATCCGCTGCGAGAAATAATAATAAAATGAAAGTAAAGCAACGCAGGGAAGGAAGAGGAGGCAAGCGAGCAGGCCCTTGTTACTGAAGGAATGATGTATTGATCGCGTCTGACAGGGTACTGTGGACTGATCAATTCTGATGGGCAAGAGGAGCCTGTTAGGAGGTCTCCTGGGTCGTTAGGGTCACTCAGGCAACAGGCAATTTGAGAGAAATTAACTCATCAAGGAAAAGAGGTAGGTGGAAAAATGGAGGGTGTGCGTGATTAATCGAGATAAAAATGTGAGGATTATGTTGAAAATGAGGTGAGCATTTTCATTTCTGTATGAATGAATAAGTGGGCCATGAACCTCCTACTCCTTACCTGTTCCACTACGTGAATGGAACCACACCTTATCTTAATTTTCAGGTTTGCAACTGAAAATAGAAAGATGTAGCAATAGTGTCAAATGAAGTATTTGTGTCTGCTGTCCAGCATCCTTCCAAGGATGCTTTTCCCTTGTGTGCACTACGCCTGGTCTTCCGAGCTAATTGATAGCCTGTACATTAATTTAAGTCAGACATGAGTGGCTGCTATTAATGAAGGTAGAATTTGCTGTCCTGACAGTGAAGTGAGGGCTCACGGGAGAGTGATCTACAGCTTGAGGCACAGTCTAGAGGCAGATGCTGGAGTGGTGTAGAGTGAAGCAGCCATTACATTTCAAAAAGGTATTCACTGTGAGCTGCGAATGAATCCATTTTCACACTAAAATTGCCTCTATAAATTGGTCTAGGACCCATTTTCTGCATGTAGAGCAGAAACATGAGCAAAGTTTAACTCCTCAATTGCTTGGACAAAACTCACAGAGGATAATGACGAAGCGAGCAGCGGGGGTCACTCCACAGTGGCAAATGTACGATCGGGTTTGTTTATTGCTTTATATGCTCAGATCGATAGGTCCATCCACACTGGCACCCCATTTGCATTTAGCCTGCGTAATTGCTGGCATTAATAGCACACATTTACAAAGTATTGTCAGCCATGAAGCGATTATGGTAATCAGCAGACGGATTTGAAAAGGCAATTTTAAACTGCATTTTTTTTTCTCAAATGAGTTGATCGACTTCAATCATCTGAGTGCTCTGCGGAAGAGTGGCCATCAATTATCTGTGTTAATGACAGGTTTTTAGCTGGACAGGGGTGTTTGCACAACGATGTGACAACGCAGTTACACACGTGTTGTTTTCTTCATGGGTGTCTGTTATTTGCACAATGCTGGAGGGTTATGTTGACATAAAACATGCAACAGTTACCTGGTGGGATCACACTTTTGTGGGCATGGTGAGGTCAGGGGGTCATCCATAGCAGAGTGCTTACATGTCACCTTTCTGCTATTTAAACTGAGGCACTTTGCCCCATCCCCGCGTCTCCCCCTTGCCCTCATATTTAATTCAGTAGCTGCCCAGAGAGCAGGACCACTGTGTCTGGGTGACTTCTCAAATGTTGTGCTAAAGCAGGGACAAATAATTTTGCCCTCCTTTTGACAGTATCTCTAATAGCTATGGTTTTACCACTGACCAAACACTCCTACTGACTCATTAATAAAGGACAGATATCAGAAGTGGATACTTTAGCCATCATTATTTACTTTTTGTGTTGACTAAGGGGATGAGGTGCAGACGTCCATGCTGAAATTGAGGAAGCAGTCAAGCATAAGCAGAGCTCCTGGCTCTATATTTAACGACCGTTTTTGGAGGAGGAGGATGCCTTCTTGTGGCTTGTTATGCTTCCCCCACATTCAGACCTGCTGTATAAAAATACAGCTCTCCGTCCCTGCTATCGTGGATTCAGATATTCAGTTATTCATAGCTTGAGGCTGAATAATGAAAGACGGTGAAAAAACACTTCAGTCTGTTCCTCCCTCTGCCTGTCTCTCCCCTTCTGTCTCTTGACTGGATTTCTACTTAGTTCTTAAGTCCTATTAAAGAGGTGCACCTCCATCTCCAACTCACTAACATGGCATTTGATATTCAACAGCGTTAATGAAATTTGAAAATTAGTAGCGATCTTTGCTAATCAAAGATTAAGATATAAGACAGTGAATCCTCCTCTGTCGATTCACACAGAAGGCATCCTATATATCTTTTGACATGGTTTTTCAGCCATACAGTATGCTAGGTGGGAGCCTTGGCATTTTGACAGTGATCCATGCCTTCAAAAAGCCCAGAGTGATGCGGCATATGCATACAGAAGTAGCTCTTTTGATGGCTGCGGCGGAGCAGAGGCTTGCACAGCACGGAGGCTGCAATTGCTGCCACTCTGTTCTACTCTTTTATGTGGCTGTGAGAGATGGAGGTGTTAGAAGACATGCATAAGGCTGTGACTGTGACACTGCTTCATTCTTAAGTTGTGGTCACTTATTTGTTTATTTTATTGTATTGTATTTTTTTTGGTCCGACAGCACAGCTACATATTTTGAAGCAAAGAATAGACCTAGTGTTAAAAAACAGCCTTTATTTTTGCTAAACTGCATATAATACACAAGGACACACTTTGCTTACATCTTCTGAAAGCTAAATTTGATTATTTATTAACAGTTTTAAATCATAATTCATTCAGATCTTGTTGTGTAGTGGATCACCTCTGTTTCTCTGTTGACAGTTTGATTCTATACTTATTGGTGTTGATTAAGCCTCCTGTGGAGAGCACATTACCCCAGTAATTTATTCTCCATAGTTCTTATTTTTCCACTTGCACCTGCTTGGTTGTGTGTGTCCAGAAGGGGGCAGACAACCAAAAAGGCAAATCAATGTTTTGCACTGTGTTATCTGTGTGTGTAGCTCGAAGAGAACTGATAAAAGCGCACACACTAATTGGGTTTTACAGCAACCACAATCTCACAATGCTCTTTCATTACCCAGGGGACACAGTGTCTAGTTGTTTCTGTGTTCATACAGGGGGGTTACACCATGTGTGCATGCAAGTTAATGTTTGTATGTGTGGGCTTGTATCATATGTGATGTGCGTCAGCCCCCACTGATCTGAGACTGCAGTGCCTGCGTGCAATCAGGGATATCAGCAGAGGCAAGAAAACAACTCAAGTGGTGTCTTTAGCCGCACTACAGTGAATGTCCACCCCAACAACAGGGGTTCCTCCTAATGGCTCCACAATGTTGTGCTTTGTGGAGTTAGATGAGATTTCAAATGTCATTTTATCATCACAACCTTTCAAGGACCTTTTTAAATTGAAAATTAAATATTGAATTTGAAAATATTTAAAGAAAAAAAAAAGGTTATGTCAACCCCAAATAGTCACCTTTGTATGGCGTATTAGTTGGTGATTTTCAAATGGTTTAAAGTCTGGTGTTTATACTCCAAATGATGCATTTTTTATTGATTGTAATTTCCTAAAAATTTTAGGGAAAAAGTTGTGAATTTCTTTGTAGATATCCACTCCTTAACTGTCTTAACTATAGATACATTTTGAACTTATCAGCTATCGACTAAATGAAAGACAACCAAAGTAATCTTTGCACTTATTTGGAAATAATTACTCAAGTGGGCACAAATTGAACCCTGTCTTGATTTTCCTTAATAATGGCTATCTAATTACATGTTCCACACAGTAAGTAATTAGTGCTTATTGTTCAAAAAGTCTCAACTTAATTATTTTATTTAATTGTAATTTATTTAACTTAAAATAAAAATAAAATAAAGCTGCACTGATATTTCCCCATGTCTAAAATTGGTCTGCAATCTAGTCATTGCCAGCAAGTGTCTTTCAATGCCCTTAATGTTCTTTGTCTCAGAACCAGAGCACAGATTTGCATTTACTTGTTCTTGCTAGACACATCAGTGTCAAACAGTGGCAAGCATCCTACAGAACCTACATATTGTGTTGCCAGACTAAACCTTATTTCGTTCTGTTTTTACCAGTTCTTGCTCAGTGGGTTTACCTCATTTAATCATTTGCTAATTGCCACATTCAGTCAGTGCTGATTGATTACTGCACAGCAGCTCTTGGTTAATAGCATTGTGGGCCTATTGCTGGTCACAAACTGGATTCTCCTGTGTGGTCACATCTCTATAAAAAATGGGGACTGTAAAGATAAAGAGCACTGCATGGGTGAAAGTTGAAATGCATGTCCATGCACGCCCACACAAACACACCACAGTATCTTTTCACTGCTCTGTCTGTGCTGGAGAATGTTTGCCCTGGAGAGCTCTGGGATCACTGTGCTGTGCTGCTGTTGAGCCACTGTCTTGTCCTTGTAGGTCACTGGTGCCCTCCAACGATATCTTATCTCATCTGCAGTGCAGTCGATACTGTTGACAGAACTCCAAATAGCTTCTGATTAGAAGTTCCCTCATTAGCTTTGTTTCTTTGCCTAAATAATTAACCCCACATCCCCAGCCTACAGAGATGTTTATGGTACCAGCGTGGTATGAAGCAGTGCGGTTTTATCTCCCTTTTGATGGAGGAGAGAAATGGAGAGGCTGAGGAAAGGGAGGGTTGAGGGATAGAACGGGAATGGTTTAGACACACTGCTCTGCACTGATCCTGAGCATGGCAGCCAGTGGTGTGTTTCAGATTGTTTTCCATTTGCATGATAATATGAGCATGGATTGACTCACACAAACACACACAGACATTCACACATACACACACACATAAATGCACACCTGGGTTATTACATACAGACTGCTGCTTTATACAGGGCAGATTACCTGAGTGAGCATCCTTGGTTTTACTCCATGCCCTGAAATGAATGAAATTCTCACCATTAGCACACAGGTTACATAAGCCCGGTGTACAGGTATATCCAGCTGCACTAATGCTGTAAGCTGATTACAGATGGAATTAAGACAATTACTCCTCTGTACAACAGTTAATGTGACTGAGACAGTGGAAAAAAAACTAAACTAAACTGTGATATGGATCCTCTCAAAAATCCACAAAATAACACTGAAGAAGCTGTAACTTTATAAATCCTTTAAATGCTCCAGTAAGCTGGTTAATGTCAAACATCTAAGCATTGTTCATGTATTTATAAATGCAATTTCAGATTGCATTCATATGCAATTACATGTCAAGCATAAACATGTCAATTATTATGTGCTTCTTGTTGTGTGATATTTTTGAAATTTCTTTTCATTCGCCCCCTTCTCATGGTGAATATAAGTTTTTTTTTTTAAATTTGGTAAAGATCTTCACTTGTACTCAGGGTTAAAGGGATTAGATGCCAAAAGTTAAGATCGCTTTGTTTGTCTTTTTGTTTTTTACCATACTCAACAAACATGTGAATGTGATCATGTGAGGAAATGTATACCAATGTGTAATAGGATGTAAAGGGATAAGGTGATGTTTTTATATCCAAAAAACTGAAAACAAAACATATACAGGCCCTGACTAATCATTAAGAACAAAGTGAGACTGTGACCTTATTTTACATTGGAGTCTTTGGTGCCCACTTATTAATTCTTTTAAAATCTTCACTGTATGATATAAACAGCTGCTTGACTAGTTGGTCTTATGTCCTCAAGGTGTTAATTCTGGTTTTATCTCAGGAGCTTCAAGGGAATGTGCAGGAGAGCAATTTCTGCCATTTCAGTGAATTATAGAGTGATCATGCTGTTATTAGTGCTGTTGGTGCATAACTCTGCTGCGTGCAGGGCAACTGCTTTCCATACAAACTGACAGACTGCAGCACAGAAACTTCAAATGCAATTTGTATATGTATGAGTATGTGGTACTTAGGTGAGGCTAATGTAGCAGTGATTTGCTGAGCAGGCAGAGGCACTGCTACAATTTATTCCAAGTATTTAGATGTTATGTGCAGCATTCAATCATGCTTCAGCAGACACACATAAAACGTATTGGGGATAATAGTTGCGCTGGTTGTACAAAGGGGAGTTTTCGAATGCGCTGCCTAAGTGGTGAATTGCTTTACTCCCTCCGTCATAAACAGCGTACACATATATACAGTGGAACATGGAAATGATTAAAAAAAATACCTGCCCATGGATGAGGCTGTTGTAAAGGTCATCTCTGTATCCAGTTTAATTTTTGCTCTCCCTCAAGAGTTAAGATCTATAAAGCGATCAATAAATCTCTTTAAATGTCTCTGCATCCAGGCTGTGTGTGTGATTTAACACCCTGCCTCTTCTGCTTTCTGTTCACCTCACTGACAGACCTCAGCCTTCCTCTGCTCACAAATCTAACTGTATCACCTCCTCCCTGAGCCATCCACATAGAAAATGGTCAGACCTTTACATTTGATGGATAACAGACCTGGTTCAAAGTCCTCTGGAAGGTTCTGATTCAGAACCATCAGATGATTCCTGATACAGAAAATGTGTCACCTGTGATCTACAGTGGGGAACAACGTGTCCTTAGGTGTGGGATTCTTACTTTCAGGGAGTATTGATTGAAGGACAGATGATCTGAAGAGGCCATTAGGAGGATTGAGGAGGGGAGAAAAGGCAAGGGAAGACTGTGATGAACATGCACCCCTCTAATCATTATGCCGCGTCCAACACTGCCTACAGCATCAACCTTACATGCCGATCTATACGCCGTAAAGTAGAATTATTTCAGAAGTTACAGCAGCACTGTGAGTGTTCTGTTCAGTTCATTTAAATTCTTGTTTGTAGCCATTTGCTGTTACCATGTTGCAGGGCTGGCTCTGCATCTGCACCAATACACACATGACTGCACACCACTGATGGGTGGGGCTCTGTCACAATGAGCACAAGGAGACACAATAATGGCATACATGCACAAACACACCAAATTTTTTACAATGTCTCCTAGTATCTTCTTAGTCCAGGATGTAGATTGGTGTCAAGGGAGGACAGCTGAGTATAGTAAACTGGGCTATCTACAGCTGTTGCAAACGCCTCCTTTCCTCCTCCAGCTTGTCCTGCAGAATGTTATGAAGCACACTTGCACTTGGGGCTCATCAGGCCAAGCTAGATAAAAGCTGCTCAACTCCAGCAGAGAGCTTAATTAAAACGGGGCTGCCATCGCAGAGTGACACCTTTTACAAGCTCCTAACGGCGTTCTGCTCGCCGTTACTGCCAATCCAATTATAGAGCAAAACAATAAAATAGACACACAAGGAGCTGCAGCAAACAGGCTGGCATAAAGAGGAAGACAGGGATGCTGTTAAAGGTTTTATAAAGATTTGCAGAGTGGACATAGGTCTAGACTGCAGAGGTTTCCTTTTTCACCAGAGATGCCGATGTAAGTATATGCCACACTGGATAAGAAACTACTTCCGTGTGTGTTTCTGTGTGCATGTGCACACTGTGTCTAAGGTAGTTCTGCACTGTTCTTTCAGTAGGGACACAGTTCAGCAGCTTCCTGGGATTATATTTCCCTGTGGAAGGACACTACCTCAATGTCATCAGGCCAGAACTTACACAAATATGCTGAAGAGATGCACACACAGCACCATTATCATCGCACAGTACCCACAAACAGCATATCAGATGTTCGTTTTTTCAGGGCCAGCAATGGAGCTACTCTTTCGGTTCGACAGCGTGTCACAGCTGGACTTGTGACATCTGTTACACTTGAACAGCTACATGGAAAAAAAATCTGTGGGGGGTAATACATATTAACTCTAACCCTGCAGGTAAGAGGGGGTGATGGTGAGGATAAAATGTAATAAGATATTCGGTAGTATAGAAGGAGAAGATGACAGGCAAAAGATGTATGAATTTTAGTATTAGAGCCTGAGCGAACTCTGGAATTCAATTTGTATACTGGGCACCTTGTTTTAGCGAATCGTATCCCTGATAAGAGCTAATGGAGTCAGTCTCAGCTAGTGATTGGGAGCCGCTTAACTAAGTTTGCTTTTCCAATTGTTTCAAAATCCAACTTATGACTCACTCCATGTCATATATACCGAGATAGGGCTGATGCAATAGGAGACTGATTTCTGCTGGAGGAAACATTAACAGGGGCATTTGCCTGCTGCAATACTTCCGCTCTTCCTTTTTAGCTTCTCACTTTACTTCCTCTCTACTCTTGCTTTACCCGATGCAGGAAGCAGACCCACCTGCTCAATCATGATGCCTCACTACCTCTGTCCGTGCTGTCTCTTTGCTGGAATTGGCAGAAAATCAATCCCACTCTCATCTCCAAACCCCCCACCCTTCATCGCGTTCCTCCTTCACGTCTCACTCCCCCTTCTGGCTGCAAAGTGTCCATTCTGGACTGAGCACAACCATCAGCACAACATCATGCCTTATCAGAGCAGGCACAAAGGCCCATGGGCACATTGTTCATCAGTATCAGCCAGCTCCAGTTTCAGCACACTGCCTGCATCTGCCAAGCCCCCCAAACACAGTTATGACCATAAACAAGACAACAGACTGAAAACTGGAGCGGCCACCAAAATCTTTTTGGGGAAAAATGCATCTTTAATTGTAGTGCCTGTTAATTACGGAGTGCTATGAGAATGGGAAAAGATAGAGATGAGGATATAGCCCATCATCATTTATTATGTAAATGTATTCCATTTGAGACACAATTAAGTGATTAGAAGGCTGTCGCTCTCTGCTCTTTCTTCTCCTTGTCCTCACTTGTCTTTTTCTTTGCTTTTCAGCATATTACTGTAATGAAGCCATTACTTCTTCAAGTGAATTTTAATGAGTTTTTAAATAACATTTTAATGAGCTATACATTACCATAAAGCATGGATTAGGCTAAATTGAATTTTGTGTGTGTGCGAGCGTGTGTGTGTGTGTGTGTGTGTTAGTATTGTTAAGGAAAGAGGTTCATTAAGAGTTAATTATATTGTTTCTCAGGAGCCACACCACAGATTTTTCTTGGCCTCAGATTTGCCCACTGTCCTCTTACTGTCATTACTGTGCTGCTCAGGGGCTTGTTAGGCCAAATTAGGGGTGCTGTTTGAAAAATTAGCTTTGATTGGGGCTGCTGTTTAAATAAAGATATTTGTTTCGGCTTATCTACTTAATCAGAGGTCGAAGCTCCATATGAGGCATGAGTGTGATGGAATGCGCTCTCTTCATTTACATTCAGCCCCATCTATTTAGTCCCTTTGTACTCCTCACCACCTCTTCAGTTTGACCTTGATCAGGCATCCTCTCGTTATCCCCTGTTGTTTTGTGTTATGTTCATTCTTTTTTTCTCAGTGCTCTCACCAGGGCACAGGAGCACTGTCTCTTTTATTCCCTCCGAGGCTCTATTAAAGATCCACATTTCATACGGTATCCCCCCAACTATAATATCACTGGCAGCCATATGAGTCTCTTTACTTTCACTATTTTCCATATTCCGCGAATCTTATC
Source organism: Astatotilapia calliptera (assembly GCF_964374335.1). Classification (NCBI taxonomy): domain Eukaryota; kingdom Metazoa; phylum Chordata; class Actinopteri; order Cichliformes; family Cichlidae; genus Astatotilapia; species Astatotilapia calliptera. The sequence continues at coordinate 10,447,406 of NC_137435.1, forward strand.
TGCGAAAGTGTCAGTGTTATTTACAATCCCTTAGCGCAGGATTTGCAGATAGGGAGAATGGTGGTGATCATATCAGACTTGGCCATGGTCCGTGGAGGATGACTGGGTGTGAATGTATACGGCTTCATCTGCAGAACCTCATCTGCAGTCAGTGCAAAGAGAGAACACTGACAAGTCAGTGAAAGTGAGTGTAGGGGGCAAGATGCAATTCATTGGACAACACTGGGATTGGAAAAAATGATTAACAGAGAACGCAGCAGAGTGACCCCTGATGATGGAGAGAATAAGGCAGACAGAGAGATGGATATTATTTGTGCTAATGATGAGAGTCTCTATCAAGCTCTCAAAGGAGGCACAGCCTTGGGCATGGCCAGACAGTCATATTTTCGCAGCTGTTTCTGTGGTCTGACCTGCAGCCCCTCAGTGGAGGGATATAGGGGATATGTGCAAACCTGCTGTTTGCCTGCCTGCTGAGGGGGTAATTTCTGCATCTGGATGAGGGGCAAAGGTTAGCTCTGGCCGGTGGGAGGGCAAATGAGCGAGTCAAACCTGGAGAAAAAGCTTGCATCCAGACAAATGGAGTATATCTCCTTTCAGTGTGGTATAATATAGTGTGGCATTATCCTTCTCCTGCCTTCAGCATCAACAGCAATACAAAACATCAGTGACAGTACATACAGTAGGTTTGCTTTGTCAAGTGAGATATATATTGTCTATCTTCTCTAAGGGTGGGATTGAAAGTGGTGGCATTGTAAAAGCACTCTACCAGATGAACCGCAAAAACCACTCAAATGAAATGATATTATAGCTTGGAGCTACCTCTCTACAGCTCTCCTAGTTTGTGTGTGCATGGTTTATTTTCTAATCAGAGTGTGGGTGCCGGGGTGTGGCCCCAGGCTTCTAACTGTTGTAATCTCACTGTGCGTTTCTGAGCCCCTGACCCAAGAGAATATCTATGAAAGCACGGAGGGTCTGTTCTACCATTAACGGGGAGGGAAGAGTAATAACAACCACACAAACATACAAAAATATTCATATTTGCAGTATCACAAAGAGATATGAAAGCCGGCGGCTTTTAAGACTGCTTCACAGTTTGTCAGGGTTGGTGTGTAGTTGTTTGTGTATGTGGGGAGCATCTATCAAGGTGATGTGAATGTCAGAAATAGGTCTCAGACGTCTGTGGTGTTGTGGCAGTGAGCACAACCTTTGTGAACCAAACCAAGGTGCGCTCCTGTAGGTGAATGTTTGTCGGCACTTATCTCGGTATGCAGGCTGGACGCTTCAGTCAAGGCTCCCCACTAATCTTTCTGACAAGCAGTGTCACCCTCCAGTGACTAATATCTTAGGTGGAAGAAGAGGGGGCACTGCACAAAATATTTCCCCTCATGCTGTCCTTGCCCTGCCACCCCTGTGCTACGATGCTCGTTGTGTGAGCTGTCATCTATCTGCGTCCAGCTGATTTTTGTGTGCTGAGTCTATCTTAGCTAAAAACACGCCTGCATATAGACCTTTCTAATGGTTGCTGGCATCGGCCTCTCCTGCCAATGTAGCACAGTCTGGCTTACAAAGTAGCTGTGTGGGTGTCTCCTTTGTGTTTTTGTGTTGGCAAAGACCTCCACTCTCAACCCGTTGGCTGTTTTACAGCACAAGTTGCAACCTGACTCCCTCCCCTTTAAGTTGGAGGTGTTGAAACCGTGCCAGCCGAAAGAGCTGCAAATTTGCCATGCTTTGCCCCCTGCCTGATGCTCTTTCATTCAAATCAACCCACTCCTCTGATATTTAGGATATAAATAAATAAATAACACACGAGCGGGAAAGGCATATTAATATTTTTCAGACATGGGTTCTTTTTAGCCCGCAGCCAGATCGACAGATGTAGCACTAGTCAATAGAGGGAAGGGAATGTAAAAATATATAAATATTAATAAGCAAGTAAGCGAGCGAGCAGAGTTTGTGGCTTCCTGGTACTTCATGGGAGGTGAGGTTTTTCGGCTGAAGAAGAGCTGAATGTTTCAGGGGAAGAGAAAGGTAATTACTTCACATCTGTTGGCTGATTCAGGCCTGAATGCCTACAGGGCCTCAGAGTTGGAGCAAAAGTTCAGCTTCTGACGGATACATACAGACCCACCAGTCGATGTTAAGGTACTAATATAAAATCATTCCCTCACAGTAGCAAGCATTGTTCCACCCATTGCATTGCCTCTGGGCAAATGAAGCCATGGTAGAGTTACAGGCTGAAATTGTAATAAAGAAGGGCAAATGTTAAACGGAGAGGATGAAAATCTGAGCTGTAGGTGTTTTTTAACTGTAGGCTGATGACCTTGATGACTGCAGTTAGGATTAGATAGTTTACCAAAGTGTATTTGGGTTGGCCCATCCTCTCATTTACCTAGTAAATGTGTCTGGTGAGTATTTTCTTGGTATCAGCAAGCCCCGAACCTGCACACAAAGCATAATCCTCTCGCCAGTGACATGTCTGTTTATTTGCTCCTAGCTGTTTGTAACCTAATGTTTATCCTGCCTGCAACAAGTGCGTGTGTGTATATCTGTTGTTCTTTGTTTGCTGGAGTGTGTGACTACTCTGTTTTTATTTATTTATTTTCCCATTTCTATTCATCGCATATTTATTTAGATTGCAGTGCAGCGATGCATTTACTGTGACGTACTGTGCCGTATTAGATTAGATTAGATAGCGTGGCACAAGCACCGTAATGATGCACCTAATGCGTGTTTCTTTTGTCACTGTTCTGTTTCAAAGGAAATTGATTCTGACAAAATCCCATGGGTGCTATCAGCAATGAATGGAAAGGAGCAATTAAATCCAATGTGATCTTGAAAACAACAGCCTATGTATGGTCCAAACCAGACTATGATTTTAAACAGCAGGGCATCTGTTTGTAATGCAAATACAGAGAGCCCATTGGTGGTGGCTGTTCTAGCCACACTGGTTAGGGGGACCGGCACACTGGAGCTTGCTAATTACCTTAGCTTTTTAGATTAGAGGTCAGCCCTGCATAAGAGAGAGAAAATCTCTATCTCTGCCTACTCTGTATTCTCTCTTATTACCCCTGTGTAAAGGTTTCATTTGAATTCATGTCACACTAAAGTCCCACTCTATACCCCTGTGCATCCCCAGGATAATTGGGTTGAAAGCTTCCTCTATTCCTCCACTCTCCTTCCCCTTGGTCTAAATAAATAAATAAGAAGACAATAGCTTTGTGGCTTTCTGTAGATAGGGTAAGAAAAGTGAATGAAGAGATGAGAGAAGCCTGGAGTGCAGGGACCAGTTATCCCCTCTTATAATCCTGGCGCTCCCTGCCATTGTCCCTTGTGCCACATGGAATTTACATAAGGACCTGTGGTGCTGCCCTTAATTCAGCCCTCCTGAAGATTCTTCAAATATCTCCCAACAAGCTCAGTGCTTTCATCAGCAAGCTTAGTCAGTCATCAGAGGGATCGTGTCCCTCACCGCTGCACTGATAGTTACACTGCTGATACCAAACTTCCTAAAGTGCTACTCCAATTTATTAGATTTATTAAAGCCTGAATAGGGAAAAATAGTTTCATTTCACACATCAGGGAAGCCCCAGCTATTTTTTGAGTACATTAGGTCTATGTTATTTTCATTCATTCATACGGTAGGTGTGTGTTCTGAATACATCAGTGACTCAGGGTTTAATTTCTCACAGTTAGTTTGGCATGATTGTGCTTTCATGTTTGTACTTCGGTGCTTCTTGGTGTGTTTCACTGTGACAGTGACTCCCCTTGTTTGTTAATGAGCTGCTGTTGTGTGTTTCGCTGAACACTTTAGAGGGGGAGAGGCTATCCCCGCTATGGCGGGCCTACCTGAGGGTGATTAGATGCAAGGCCACAGTTGTTCAATGGACCACCCACTGTTTTTGTGTGTTAGCACATATGTGGCTGTGTGTAAGAGTACATGCCGAAGTGAAGCGCTGTTGCACCCCTGTGAGCTCTCACAAGTGAGTGACACCAGGCTTTAGGGCATTCTGACTCTGTTTGTTCTGCTCCCTCCACAGGGACCTCCATTAGCTCCAATTAGCTTTCACTTGTGCTCTCCCAGTCAGATGAAGCTGTGCATCCCATTTAAATAGCCTAGATAACCAATGCATACGCTCACACTATGTTGTGCAATTAACATAATACGCAGAAAGGCAGTTTCAGAATGGTAAGCTAGATTTCATTCAGGCAAATGAAAAATCCAGCCAAACCGTATCTACTAACACTGTACTCTTACTCAATTGGCTGCTCTTTTTTCCCCTCAGTGCTGAGAGATGACTTTCGACAAAACCCTACGGATGTAGTGGTGGCAGCAGGAGAGCCAGCAATCCTTGAGTGTGTCCCTCCCAGAGGGCATCCTGAACCCACCATCTACTGGAAGAAGGACAAAATTCGAATTGACGATAAGGATGACAGGATCACTGTGAGTATCGTAGCTATTTTTTTTAATAACAGGACAAAATAAGAAGAACTATTATCAGTGTCTACCGTGAATGTTGCTATTAGTGTCTGGGAACACAGGAAAGAGCTTTTGCTTCTGGAAATGTCTGCCACTGAGCACAGTTGGCTGGGCATTCATGTGTTTGAAGCCAGTGAGGGGGAAAAATGCTGCTTTTGTGTTGTCCAATGATTTGACAAGGACAGAATTCAGATGTGTAAAATGTACAAGCTTTTAATTTATGAGTTTTTTAATCTATTTATTTATTCATTTTATTTTTTTAGATTCGAGGAGGGAAACTAATGATCTCCAACACAAGAAAGAGTGATGCAGGCATGTACATCTGTGTGGGCACCAACATGGTCGGCGAAAGGGACAGCGAGACAGCACAAGTCACTGTATTTGGTAAGGATTGCTCCTTCAGGCCTCCTGAAATTTATCTTCTCAGTTATTTGGCAGAGTGACATCCATCCATGTTACTGTATACTCCTGAAAAGAAATACATTGAAGCCAAGTTTTCTCAAAGCTTAATAACAGTGTTTCTTTTGCTACACTCTCCCATCTGAGTTGCATGCAATCTGGAGCACATTTTTGTGTTGCTCATTAAACTGTCATGAGGTTATAAAGAGCCAGAGTGAACGGTAATAAATAGGTTAGTTCAATAAACGCCAGTTCTTATATTTCCAATAAAGTTACAGGTCCATTTAGTGCACTATTGCTGTATATTTGTGCCTCACGGAGGAACAGAAATATCAGATAATGAACAAAATATGAGTAATTAGAGGGATAATTATATAGGAACTGGGCAATGTGAGAAATAAAGCAAAGCCAAATCCTAACATAATGAAATTGTGCTTTTTTTTTGTGCCCATGCTGCAGAGAGACCAACCTTCCTCCGGAGGCCAATCAACCAGGTGGTCCTGGAAGAGGAAACGGTAGAGTTCCGCTGCCAGGTGCAAGGAGACCCCCAACCCAATGTACGCTGGAGGAAAGATGACATTGATGTTCCTCGTGGGAGGTATGTACTTTTACCGGAATATTCTCCAAATGGCAGCGCTTTAAGTAATGAGATGAATATAAGCAAGCAGTTTAAATTGCATGTGTGTGTGTGTCTGTCTGTCTAAATGCCAGCTTATGTGTTAAGTTCTAATGTGACAGACTGCACTTACTGCAAAGGCACTAGTGTCAGTCTAAGTGATTGTTTCAAACTAATGATAACTCACACTGCCAGCTCTCACCTGGTGTGGCTGCCAGGGAGCAATAAATACCCCCATTAGGCTGTACACAATGCACATTAACCATTCTGAGGAAAAAAAAACATTCTACCTGTCGATGCCAAAAAAGTCAGGCAGTGTCTCATGTCATGGACGAGGTCTGCATGAAGACAAACAGATACGGAGCTAAACAATTAAATCTGACTGACAGGTAAGTGGGCACGGGATGCTGAAATGTAGACATTTAGAGAAGCAGAAAAAAAAATCTGCCAGGTTGTGTAACAGACAGGTAGAAACCGATAGAATGACAGGAGATACAAAGAGACAGAGTATAGCAGCTGACGTGACCCTCAAGTGTCTATGTACAGGTGCAGCTGTTCAGGGGAATTCTTGGCATAGACACCAGAAACCTGGAAGATAATCATTACCTCCTATACACGTTTAACCCCGTTCAGTTTGTGTATCATCACAGACATGATGCACATGTTTACTCACACTTGCAGAAATAGAAACCGATGTAAGGAAAAAACAGTAAAAATCTACAATTTGGAGAGAAACTCTAGCACCACTGCCAACTTTAGGCTATCTGACTTCCTGTAAAAAGCCACTGACGATATAGTGATACTGTTCGTTCTGGGTCCTGCGTGTTGGCCTGTTTCTTCCCATGAGTCACTTGACTTACAGTCAAAAGCAGTGTCATTGTTAGAAGTGGACTTCAAAGAAACCGGTATACTGTCCCCAGCCAGCAGGCAAGTCACACACTGCTTGGATCACCTCATAACACGTACACACAGTGGACCTGTCCTCTCTCAAGGCTAGCTGCAGAGCTGAGCGTAGGCGGGTTGTTTGTGTCTGATAAGGATTTGGTTCACTGGGCAGTGGGACATGAGCTCTGTGCCAAAGCAAACACATAAAAGTATTTCACTCATGTCTTTGATAGGGAGTTGGCTCTGGAAATGAGTTCATTTTGTACACTAATTAACAGATTTATAACGGAGTAGGATGAGTGTCATGTGCCTGCGTCCTTGCTAACTGTTCCATCCCTTTGAAGTTTGGCCTTATTTGGATACGATGCACATGAAAAAGATAATGCCAAAATTAATAAGAGATAAATATTGCAGTGTTACTAATTACAATATGTGAACGGTTGTTTTTTCTTGCTATATTTAATTCTCCCAGTTTTGCTTTGAAGCAGAAAAACAACCGTGAAGACAGACGATATTTTAATTCTGACATTTTCTTCTGCCTTTGTTGCCTGCCAAAAAGAAGACTGCATTGTATATTGTTAAGTGACGATCTGTTCCTGCTTTCTCTGCTGCTTATCTTCACTTAATAAACATCAAACAGAACTCCTTTTATTCTAATTAACAGAAGAGTGGTTAACATTCTCACTCAGGACTAGTGCCTAGTTTGCCTTTGGGCCACTCCAGCTGTATCGGTATGGGTTTCCATCACAGGAATGTAGATGACTAAGGATCAAGTAGTTCTATATGCAGTGGGAAGTGGTCTTTGATTGCTCTTTAACCGAAAAGGTTACAGTGTCCTTATTATTATGATAAGCTGTAGAAAGAGGGAGACTTAGCAAGGCCCGTCCTCTTTACCATTAAATTGTTTTAACTTTGCTGGTCCCTTTATGTACCTGCATCTCTATGTGGATGTCTCTGTGTGCTACATTTATACTAGGAAGAAGGGAAATGGAGCTTCAGCTGAGTAAACAGGTTGTTAATATGCTCAGTGGCTCCAGCAGCCTCCCAGGCAGCCACACACACACACACACACACACACACACACACACACACACACACACACATTGGCACATAGACATAAAGCATGCCAGGATGGCGCTGGCTTCGGTCTCTCTGTGGGATAGAAAAGAAGATAGAGACAGAATGGTTTCAATTAGAGGACAAAGACAAATGTGATGCTCGTTTACCACTGTTTGGGTATTTTACTGTGTTTGCAATAGAAAAATAAATAATTAATCACCAAACAGCTACATCTACTCTGGGATACTAGTCAACAGCCCTTGATAGTGCAGTGTAATGAAATAGGTCAACTCTTCTGTTGTCGTGTCATTATACAGTATGATACTGAAACCCTTGTAATCTCCAAGTGAAACCTTTTAATTTACAGTCTGGCATATGTCAGAGGAAATAGCCTGAAACTGTAAATTTAAAGGTCAGAGGACAACAGCTGCAGTATAATGATAAAGAATCCAGATATTCCTTTTTCTTTTAACATTTACACTGAGTCTTGATCTTATTCTAAGTAAGATGAGAATTAGGTAAATTTATACACTTGTTATCTTTGGACTATTTTTTATTTTTTTTCCCGGAAAGTCCAGCTCAGATAGAACTGATATTCCTGATGAACACACAGTTGCACCAATCCTTCTCTGCTGAATCCCAGAGAACCATGATCTGTAAGATGATAGAGTTAAATACATTACATGTGTTTACCACACATTAAATTACTTATAGGATGGTCACTTTATCCAAACAAAAAGACCAAAACAATAAGCTATAGCTAAAATGAGATCAGCCCATCTTTCTCTAGTTATGTTTTTCCTTTTGTTCTTTATCATCTGGGCTCCCAGATAGGAGTGGATTTTGCTGTCAGGTCAGAAAAAAAGAAACACTTCCACTTCCTCTATTGTTACACAGAAATTCAAACAGTGTGCTGAACTAATTAAACTAAATTTCAAGGTCTCTCTTAGGACAAGACCTAAATTATGAGCAAACCATTAGGTGTGCTGAAAAACAGTGGGTAATGGGGACTTTAATTATTACCAGCATAGGAGAAGAAAATTAACTTAGATGTGCTCCAGGTGGGATTAAAACCACTGACCAGTACATGTAATATTACAATTATCCAACTTCCTCTTTTTAAATGTGTTTCAAATTGAACTTTTTTTTTTCTTTTCGTCAACACAAAGCATTTAAGATTCAGCTCAGATGGAAAAGCAGCATGTCCTCTCCAGGAAAAACCTCTTGCAGATGTCTTCAAGCAGCTGGATTTCTGCGCCTAAAATCCACACAGTAGTAGAGTCACCCATAATTTGTCAGAACTGACATAATTCTTATACATTTGTTTACGCTTAAGCAGTTCTTTCCAATTATAAAAATGTCTTGATGTGGATTAAATTAGTATCAGATTAATGTCCATCAGTTGGACGTTGTGCCAAAAGCACACAATAGCTTCTCCCACATCAGAGAGCCTGGAAATGAGTGCTGGCAAGCTTCATTTTTCAAAACAGAAAGGATTCTATTCTAGCACAGTCTATGAACCCCAGTGAAAAGACTTGGGCAGTGTGTATTATCTCCCGCTGCCTACTAGCAAAGTGTGTGGCCCATGTCTTTCCCTGCTTCGGTATAGCTCTCGCTCTTCATTTGCTTTGGAACCTTGTACCCTCTCCTGTGCCTTATCAGAGCCCCTTTGGTCCTGCAATCCATCTGTATTCAAGGCACCTTTCCCTGTTGACCTCCACAGCACAGCCCCTGCAACATTCAGCAGAAAAGCCTTTCTTTCTGACTCAATTCCTTCGTGGTGTGTTCATGTGTGGGGGTTCGTGTATGATAGAGGTGTGTGGGTCATTCTTTTTGAGAGAGCTGTTAAAGCTAGTGTGACAGGAGTGCCTGTGTTATGCTGACCACCCAATTTCAGTGATTTCTCACCTCTGCAACTCAGCAGAATGAAAAGATGACAAGCTATGGTTCCTGTCTCCATTACTTGCCTTGATATATAAGTGGATACATCTAGTATTTATGAGTGGGTCTGTAAGGGGGTGGGTGAATGAAATATTATTCATTTGTTCAGGTGTATTTTCTTTAGGATTTCTTAACAGTAACTGTGTCACCAACTAAGCAAGCTAAATAGATAACTGACTAATAGTTTGTAACAAGAATATGACATTGTTATGCATTATTAAGAACATCTACTGGTAAGCGACCATAAATATGCCATCATATATCAAAAAAGGCCTCCAGGCATTGGTTAGCAAGGTCCAGTTTTATGTTTTTTCCATTAAAGCCATAGTGCCTGCTTTAAATAAAGTTTGAACTGCTTGCTAAGGCAATGGGGAGAAGAACTATTCGAAAAAACATAATAATGGTAAAAGGGTAATTTTTTCCCCACTAAACTGCCAACCTAATCATAAATTTTGGAATCTTGCTTAACCGTTGTGTGATTAAAGTTGGACACAGTGATGAATGTTAGTTGGACTGTTGTGAAGGCCCTTATCCTGCTAACACAAGAGGTGTGCCAGGGACCAAGGATTGGAGCTCTGGCTCAGGGCCTTAGTGAAGCAAGATGAGAAGCAATAGTGGTTAATTGATTCCCTCTTATGGGTGACGAGGCTTGGACAGGTATACTCCGGTTGCTTTGATCAGCATGAGGTATAGTAGCAGTCAGATGGTGTAAAACTGGATCAGACTGTCAGAGCGAAATGGAGCAGAGAGGAGACTGTGTGTTAGAGCAGTGAGGCCAGAGAGCAAGCTGGAATTAGTCCTTTACTGTATCTGGAGTCTGACTCATGTGCTTAGAGTTGGCACACAACCCCTCTCCCTCCTCACAGTTCCATTCACATGCACTCGCAGAGGCGAGGCAGATAAGATCCTCTCCTGTTGAATCATTTTGTAGACACACTCATCCAGTCATACATACAACCAAGATAAGATTCTCTTAATGTGAGTGAATTGGCACAAGACTGAGGGTCGAACATGGGTGACTGTGTTCGTGACAGACAGTTTAAAGGCAAATCCTCTAAGATGATCTGGAGGATTTTTGAGCCGTAATCCTTTTAAATTATGTCCAGTAAAGTTGTCATCTCTGTGCTGCTTTCTACATTCAGCATTCAACACATCAAGTTGACAACTGAAAAATGCCGCTTTGTTTCGCCATTTGCTTACATTCCTATCACTCCTCATCTCCCTTCACGAGTGTGTGTGTGTGTGTCTTCGTATTTCTTCCATCTCTGGTTTAAAAAAAAATGGAGTCCAGCAGGGTGAACTTGGCTCTCCTATCCTTTCCACAGCACTTCTTCATGTGCAATCACATTCCTCCTCTAATAGAGAACAGAACTCTCCCCAAGTTCAGTCACAATAAAGAGCTACTGTTCCCTCGCTGTGCGTACGTACGTGTGCGAGTATGTGTGTGGGTGTGTGTGTGTGGCAACAACTGCCTCTTATCCGTGAGTATTTCCACTCATCTTGTCATTAAGGTTGATATCATATGGGAAGTTGATTACAGATTGATTGTACTCATGTTCCTCTAATAAGTCATGGACGGGCCTAAGGTCCTGTTTTGAGAGTCTGACAGAGATGGGACCAAGAACAATAAGAATGTTGTCCAATATGTGCATACCTGGGTTGTCCACAAGGCAAGGGCTCAGTCAAGACTGTGGGAACCTCTCTAAGCACTTTAGCTGTTACAGTAGCGTCTTTATGGCTGATTACATTGTCTATAATATGCATCAGTGCTCTTAATATATAAAATGAAAAGTGTAAAATCTTGCCGAAGGCATATATAATGTACTTTAGACTTTAAAAGATCACATAATTAGTAAAATTAAATAATTTGCTAAAGTCTAACGATGACTGCTGGGTAAGACCTCAGTCATACTAGTGCAAAAATAGGAGGGCAGCCTCAGTGTGACCAGGGAAAACTGATGGTTGATGAATGATTGCATTTCATTTTTTGGCTTTCTGGGATTTTGAGTAGTTGAAGTGACCAGCTTGCAACCAACAATTTTGATTGGTCCATCACTGTCTGACTTCAGTCCCTCTCAAACAAACTAGTGAAGGTTTCCAAATGATCACCATCAAATTCATAAATGCAGACACATTGCCAACATGTTGTAATCACTCTGAGTAAGTTGGAGTCAGTCTAGACCAATGAGCAAAACTCATCTGCGCTATCAACTAATGAAATGCACAAACCCAATTTGCTAAGGTTTGTGGTGGGCAATTTACTGTAAATTGCACTAAATTTAATACAGAAAAGCATATCTTATTTTGCACACGATATGTGAGAGGGGGAGATGTTATCAGAATGAGTGTGTAATTGACGCCACTAGAAAGCTCAAAACTGTGAGCCCAGTGCCAAAACTTTGGCTTTGCCCTGATGCTCTTTACTTAGTGCTTACTTTGAGTGTTTAGAGAGAAGCTCCACATATTCCTGCTTCACAATGAGATTGGGATATTGTTGAAACAGAGAAGAACTGAACTGTACTTATTGGAGCATCTGAAATGCATACAGTACATACAAATGCATGTCTTCCTTTTTGTGTTTCAGGCTTTTAGTCACATTTGTAAATTTCTAAATTGGTACACAATGAAAACACATCTGAAAGCCTTTTATGAGCAGTTCACATAGAGAAACATCCATGTTTCTGTGTTATTCCATTTAATGTGTTAGTGTGTTAGATTAATGTCTGAATGTAACAGTATGTTAGGGTTAGGGTTTGTTAAATGATATATTTCCAGACTCATGCTTTCCACTTCAGACCTGGCAATCAAGACCAACAAGACAAACGGTAAACCATGCCAGCATTATAGTCCCCATCTACTTTGCACTCTTTGGGAAGCTCTACCACTTAACTGTAATATACAACATAAAATAATGTCAAAATACAACAGCACAAAATGCTGTCGGATTAAAGAATTATTATGACACTACAGTAGATTCCTGAAAAAAAAACAAATTTGCTCTGACAAGAGATTTTTTATTTATTTTTTGCGTTACTGCAGAGCATCGTCTGCAGCGTATCACCTTTATTATTATTATTATTGGGGTTTTTTAACACAGCTATAATTTTCCACATAGATAACTAAGGTTCATCTAGTAAATTAATGTTAATTCTGTAACATACAGCATCAGTGATGCAGTGAATAATCTCACATTAACATTGATGTTTTCACTCAAGAGTGTGTGTCTTCCTCTCTATTAACCCATCACAGCAGCTGTAACATCAGTTGAAAAACAACAAACCGTGTGCGTAACATTTCTTTTGAAAAGCCTTTGTAGCTGCAGGATATGTGACACCAGTGATGGTACGCAACTCCAGGTCATTTTCTCAAAATGCAGAAAAACCAAAGCAGTTTGTGTATTTGGGGACATGGCACAGTAGCGCTAATTTCATTAACACATAGACAGCTTAGGATCTGCCAGTAAAAAATATTTTGTGTTCTTCTACACGTGCATGCCAGCTGTTATACATAGATTCCAGATTTATATAGTTTGTGGTAAAGCAGCTCAGGATAAATCCTGTTCTCCACCTGATTCTCGGTTCTCAGGACTACAACTAGTTCCCTATAATTTTTAACAGAAGAGTTCCCCCTTATGTAATAGACATATTTCTTTGTCTTCAGCCTACTCTTATTTATCATTTATCAGCAAATTTGTGCTGCTCTTGTTAGAATGATGGTCAGTAATGAAATTAATTACCTGCATCTGTTTGTTTCTAAATTTATACATCTGCCCAATTTAGATCTGGCCCAGTCTGTGTGGATTCTGCCAGGTCTAGTAGTAGCACGCTGGTACAGCGCTACACGTTTGACGTAGATGCCAACATATTTGCAACAGTCTGCAACAGATTTGAGTTTCCTCACAGTTAATCATAGTATTATCAGAAACAGATTGTATTTAAATGCCAGCTTGACCCTGTTCAGTCAAAAACTGATAGCAGACTTACTTTGTCTTATTGCCGTTTTATCACATTCTTGATGCACCAATGTGAGTGTGAAGAAACGAACTCATACAGGTGTCGGACCTGGACCCTTCATTCAAAGTGACCATTTAAAAAGCAAGAAGATTGTAAGTTGATTCACACTGTCATAATAATTTTAGTTGCGCAGTGGTCTCTAAACACTATTTCTGTAGTGTAGCTGTAGCCTAACAAATAGAAACTGTAGCTCTGAGTGTGACAACACAGAGAAAAGGGACAGATTTACCATTAACTACTGAACGCTTTTGAATGTGCTAGATAATTATTAGTTATATACTAAGTAACCACTGTTGTGCCACAGACATATATGTATACAACTCCCGTACTTTAGAGATGTGCCTTTGGATCCTATAGTTAAATCTATAATGAATGTATTTTTTTAAACTCATATGAAAGATTCCTACAAATAGCTGAAAGCAACAAACACAGTGCCAGTTGCTTTTAATGTTTTCTCAAATCTATGTTCATTATTGGTGAGTCCTTCTGTGCTGACAAAACCTTTCAGAAACGATTGAGACTGGTCTGGCCAGTGTTAAAATGTGAGAAACAAGGTGAAAGCGCATGTCGTGCAAGAAGTTTGAGAGCCAGCCTCGGTTGAGAGTCGTTTTGCGTAGCTTGATTGAAAACGGTGGAAACTATGTGTTATTCACTTGCTCACCTCTCCTTTTGTTCAGGAGTCGTGTTGTTTTGCATAAGCCCTAACTTGTCCCACCACTCTTTCACCTTTTCTTCCAAGTAAGGAAATCACGTTGATCCTTACCATCCGGAGGGAAGGTACTGGAGGATGCTTTCTTTATTAGCTTGTTTGTTTTTCATCTGACAGCAAGCTTGCCACAGAATGTGCTGCCTCATTCCTCTGGATGCCAGGCACTCGGTTTCAACAATAAATGCTTTATGCACATCCCCCACTCTTACCTGAACTGTACATCACTTCTCTCTAGAACAAAGCAGTCAGTCATGACTCAGTCAAATAATCATTATGGCTCCTTAAATACATGTGTGGAGGGGTGGAACAGGCATAGTTGAGGAATTTACTTCAATAAAGCTGCCATTGAATGCTTGCTGAGGAAATGTCATAACAGCAGGTAAAAAAAAATAGACATGGATAGACAGGATAGATTAGTTTTGCAGCTGCCAGTGGAAAACAGCCATCAGTGCACCTGATGGTTGAGCAGAGAGGTGTTTTCCACTCTCAGGGAAATGGACCATATCATACTCTTACCTTAGTTACAAAGTACTACTGTTAAACACTGTTTGTCCTTATATCCAAACTTCAATTGTGGTATCCAGAGTAAATGTTATCCTCTTTTTTTATAAAAAAACAAACACACTTAAAAGTATAATTTCATTTTTTATTGACGATCAAAAGCCAAACTCAAAACTTTACACCTTTAACTAGTATCATCTGTAAAGCCAAAGCCTTATATGGTGTATTTCTCTGTGTTGTAAAGTTCTATTGTTATCAAAAAACCATTAAAAACACATAAAACAGTCAAACTGTTGGACTGGGTAGTATTTTTCTTCATTACAGAGAACATGACCAGTGTAGTTTGTTCAGAAACAACTCTGCTTTGGCATTTTCAATCTCTGTAGGGTTTGCTCTGTAACGCAGACATTGCGGTTCTTTATGTGTTTTTAATAGTTGTTGGAGTGCAAGTGTGGAGCTTTATAGCACATGGGCATGTGCTATAATAAAAGAGTAATATGATGTCAGGCTTTTTCTTTAAAGCTCCTGTGTGGATTTGAAAAAGTCTGAAAATCTTTTGCAGACTTTGCAGACTTCGACAATGATCCCTCTTCGACAGTGGTGTTGACTTGGTTGGATCTTATGAAATTGTATTTTTTAACTCTTGAAATAATTATTTCATGGTGTGCTGTGAGTTATATTATATGACAGCTAAAACTCTTTCAGGCCCTCATTCATTCTTTTTAAGAAATTACCAGATGTTGCTGATTTGCTCACTTGTAGTAGTTGCTGTCTCTCTCATTTATTATTATTCTTTTTTTTTCAGCCTAATGATGCCCTCCCTTACTGGCACAGGCATTTATATGTGCCTCATACTCAAATTGACAGTGAAAAGCTATTAAATAACAATTCAACACATTGAATCAACTTCACATATTATGTCTGCTTCATTTGTCATGAAATAACAAGGGAACAGGCCTCACCTGACCACAAATCTGCTTGTCAGTTAATTGTCCAGTTAATGCAGATTTTTTTTTGTAAAGCCTGTTTAATTAAAGCTGGAAGTCTGCACTTTAACCAGATACTGGATGTTTAATCCGTTTAATTTGAAGTCCACTGTGGCAGTATACAAAGGCAAAAATACAAAAATTGTGACTTTGTCCAACAAATTATTGAACTAACTGCACTGCATCAGTTCTACCAATATTATTGTTTTCTACATGCTAATCTTTTAAAATATCTGTAATCACATTCTTGTCTAATGCAGATCTAACATTAATCTTTTGAACTGATGCCTGTTTTTGGCCTCTGTGAGTGACAGACTGTGGACAGGGAAGGACTGTCAGCCTGACAGACCACCATCACACAGCACTACCACCCCTCAACTAACATACTACTTACACACTGCCAGAACAGGCACCCTCTTCAATTACAGACTGCAAAAACAAACCATACCAGCATTGCCGGCTTGTCAACTACCATATAATTCACAAAGGTCTGCAGACACACATCAACACAAATATTTGACTACCACAATGAAATTGGAAACAACCTTTCCCTGCTATACTTGATATATTGATTCAGTCAGTTAACATGTCTTACACTAAGAAAGTGTAGTGTCGATAAAAATCATATAGAGCTGAGACACACACACACACACACACACATGTATATATACACACAGTTATTGAAAAACAGCTCATGAATATTGCACAGGTTTTGAGCGTTTCCAATTGAATGAATACGTCTCTGTGTATTGCCGTCATTGTTGAATAATTGATCCTGCTCCTTGCGATCTCCATTTGTCAAAACGACCAGTTTTGCTTCCCTGTACCACTCCAAGAGGGGAAAACCTTTAACATCTATTGTCATACAGTTCTAAAAAGAGTTTTACTTGGTTAATGCTTCTTTTTCATAGCATTTGAATTAAACGATGATCAGGCAACTTGAATATTAGTGTTATGTTTTTGTTAACAGGTATGAGATCAAGTATGACAAGGAGGACTATGTGCTGAGAGTGAAGAAGGCTTCCATTAATGACGAGGGCACATTCACCTGTGTCGCAGAAAACCGTGTGGGCAAGCTGGAGGCCTCCGCCACCCTCACAGTCAGAGGTATGAAACAGATATATATCAATTTAAACAATTAAATCAGTCAGTTAAAAACACACAGAGAAACTGTTGAGCGTATTGTTCTTATTCTTCTTATATACAAAGATGAAGTTTTGGATTGATAATTCACTCGTTACTGTCCCCATTACACAAGTGGAAATGCAGAATGCTGAGTACTATAGCCAAGAGAGATGTAGGCAGTCCATGAATCTGTTTAATTATTTACATTTCCAAGTGCAGCGTCGACACACTCTGCCACCCTCCCCCTGTTGTGGTGGCCTGCAAGCCACACTGCCCTCCATGCTGTAACCACCCAGTCAGCAAAGCCATTTCACAGATTACTGGTGCACACCACACCTGGGGTTTGCAAGGTTAATAAAATCATTCTAACCATTTTTTTTTCTATTTTCACCACTCTTCTTCCCATTAAAGTCGAGTGCTTAACGTCTCTGTGGAGCGCTTTACAGCGACACAGAGGACCAGAGGAGGTAAAACAAGGTCTTGGTTGACTACTTGTTTATGAATCCAGATTCGTGAGAGCACCACCTAAGTTTTTTTGTTTACTTCACCATGAGTACCCATACGGCAATGCAGAGGAAACATTGGGAACAACTACCAACAACTACTTCTCTGTGACACTTTCAGAAGACTCATCCTTTGGATATAACCTACATGCCTGACTTTTTTTTTTTGGTTCTTTTTCCTCCTCTTTCCTTTTTTTGGGTTCTGTTCATCAGCATTTATGGCAAACACATCTTTGCCTCGCTACTACAAACATACACCACCCATAGAATTGTAGATTTCATTATTGCAGAGAAGGTCCAGCAGTGTATTTGTCCCTGAGGAGCAATAATGACTGCCCACACTGAAATTTGAATGCAATTTAAGACTTTTGACTACCAGTGGGTATTCACATCAGACGGCCTCTGTCATTCAGGGGTCTGAGAAACAGATGATGGGAGCTCATCAGCAAAACTGTCCAGTGGGCAGTGGACAAAACCTACTGGATCCTCTCTTTGTAACGCTTACACTGTGCTAGAAGTGTGTTTGCCCAACACAACATGTCATTCATTCTGATTTTGATTTCCCTTGTCTTATTTTATTATGTTCTGTTCCTTTTGTGTTGTTTTATGTTTGTGCGTCTGTGTCTTAATTTGTTTCTTTTGTGTATCCACTCCACCATTGTCGTGTTTCCAGCTCGCCCCGTCGGTAAGTACCCATCCTTCTGATTTGATCCCATGCTGCATGCCTTCTCCATACACCCTGTTGCATTTGACTGCTTGACAATCACTAACCATCGCTTTAACATTCCTGTACTTGACTAACACATTTGTTGCATAAGTTGTCCTTTCCTTTCAGTTGTTTTTTTTTTGTACATCAGATACTTGTGAGATATTTGCAGATTTTAGAGCTGTATCTCTTTTCGTTAACTGGCTCTTGTATGTACTTTAGAGTTCAGAAACTATACTAAAACTTTTCTGTCTATACATCAGATATAGATTTAGACAAATCCTTTTTTTTTGTTCTCTCCACGCTGTGCTCTTTAGCATATCCAGTTTAAAATGAATGAATGAATGAATGAATAAATGATGTTTTCTAGTGGCAGTTCTCAGGTTTAATTTCAGGAGTGTTAGGTACATAGAAATTCCTTGATGCTTTACGACTTTACTAGAAATGCTTTCCCGTGGATAAACAGCTGTCCTAAACTTTGCATTGTCACAAAGTTACTATTCATTTTGTATTTTTATCGCATATACTTGAGCTCTACTCGCAGCTGATGAATATTGCGTATGTTGCTTTATTATTATAGATCAAGGCTTATGTTAGCATTGTTCCTCTAAACTGAAGGTTCTTTAGATTGTAGTCTCTATTCTTTACAGTGAAAGAGTGGGCTAGCAGTGTAATTGACTCAGACATTGTCATCTCATATGGTCCAGAATGTGTTTAACTTGCGAGTCTTGAGGCCATCTGTGGATTTTTGGATCACAGAGCTGAGATCTGTTTAGTTTTGATCAGCTTCTTTCCTTCTGAGCCCAAGAACACCGGTCTGGGAATGTCGTTTTATTTCCCAATAGATTGGTGTAGGTCAACAGAAAACCACATTTGGCACACTTCATATGTGAGATTGTTAGAGGGAGTAAGTGAAAATTGGCATCTTGAGAGAAAGACGTGCTTTTGAGTGCAGAAATGGGAAGAATGCAATAATGAGAAATATGCAGGAGGAGAAAGAAAGGGAAAAGAAGTGTGTGTCAAGACAAGCTTGACTGGTAGAAAAAAACAGACACTGCCTCAATGGCAGGACTTTGGTTGGCAAAACAGCAGTGGCGGTTCTCTGATTGTCAAACTGTCAGTTTCCAAGAAGATGGAGGAAATTACACATTCACTCTGCCTGTGGGAAGAGACAGTAATTGCTGTCAACTTTTGAATAAAATATGATTGAATGTGGGATTTTAAAGGAGGAAGAAATATTTGTGCTTGAGTGTGCTGAATGGATCGCTGTCTCTTTGTCCATTTGTTCTTTTCACCCTGACTGCTGTTTTATGCCGAGCCCTCTCCAAGCCAGGCAGATGTGACTTGTCATGAATTAAATATGGGCCCCTGATCGTGTGTTTCCTTAGGAGGGAACAGGAAGGAGCTTCTCATATGTCATTAAGGGTTTCTGAATAAAAAACAGGGCCAATGTCTGCTAGCCCTGAGCCAAGCTGTGAAACTGTCGCACACTAACTTCCCCTTGATTTGTCGAAAGTTTTGATCTGTTCTTCTCCATTGGACCCTGTCTACCTTTTGGTCATTCTCAATCACATTCCCCATGACTATTTTATTCAAATATAATTTAAAGATAGAAAGAGGGATGAAAAGTTGTGAAATATGTAGTTGACTAATAGAAAAGCAGTAAAGACAAAGCCGAGCCTTTTTGTTTAAATTGCAGTTTTAACTGGAGTCACCAATCACACAACTGAGATAGGATGGATTGGATGTTTTTGGCACTTATTAGTAAATCTAACAGTTTAGCACACTTGCACATTAGGAAGCTTAACCATTAATAAAAAGATATCTCAGAAAATGCCCCCAAGATATCTGTGGGTCATGACAAAACTGGTTTCCAAACAGATTGCTTCCTTTTATTTGGTATGTTAACATTGGCTGTAGATAAAAGAGGGTGTTTTTTGGTCTGCCTTTGGAAACAATGAGTCATACCTGAAAAACAGTTCAAAGCATAAGAATTCAGGCCCATTTAACATGACTTTAAATCATAAATAGTGGGGAAAAAAGGAAGTAAGCATCCTTTTTCTGCTTAAGTGTGTAAACAAAGAGTCATTAATGGGAATTGAGAAAGTGACAAAGGACCATGCTGGGTAGTACAGTGATAGGAGGCATTCTGTAAGGTGTGAAACCACATTTTAGTGAGTTGTTAATAATGCAGTGTGTGGTATGGAATGGAGCAGAGAAGGGAGGGAACTAAGACCTTGCCAGAGCAGGATTTAAGAGCTCTGTATCAGGCCCAGCATTGTGAGAGCCACAAGATATCCAAGCAGCAGAAGGCCAAACGGCAAAGCAGTAAATCTGTTGCCATCTGCACCATTCCCAACTGTGTGTATCTTTGACAAATACACACGCCCAAAAAGGGATTACATGATGAAACCAGCCAAATGGGAAGAGTTTGGCCTTACTGGAACCAGCTGGCTTATCAGAGAAAGGACTTAGAAGAAATCAAAAGAAACAGAAAGAGTGCAAGATGTTGCATTGCAACAATTCTTGTCAGAATTTTGCAGAAGTCTTGGTGTTTCTCATTGTGTTTCTGCAAAGAAAATGGTCCCTCTAATCCACTCTCTGTGCTTATTTGATAGTATGGCAGTGACTCAGGGCCCTTAATGTGTTGACTTTCATTATCTCTGCAGGAGCTGTGTTTCCTCTGTAAGAGTTTTTGATTTTTATCTTGGCAAACATGGCTCTTGTCAACATGACCCTCAATGACATTCACCGAAGAAACAAGTAGAGGCCCTGGGTCAGGCAGTAATTTACTCAGATAATTAAAATGCTTTCTTGCACTTGTACCGATCATCATCTATCAAATGATAGATTATTATGTCTGGATACTAAAGTTTTTCATGCATAAGGACACATGCTATATCCCTTTTTTGTGCCATCTATGCACTTGGATTATGTCAGCTTTTGCTTGTTAAATATCTCATTAAAAAGCAATTGAAATATCTGTGAAACAAAGTTTGGTGTGAAATTCTCCCTCCTTCACCTGGTGTCACGTAACGGTCAGAAAGCAAAAACGGCAGCACTGCACGCCAATAGAAGTTGTATCCAGTCCGCTGTCTTTGTTATTGACCTGCATCTGTCAAGTTGTCAGTCAGAAATGTCTCACTGTTCGTCTAGCTGCTGATAAACGTGTGAATGTTAACTGAGAAAGCTTCACAGTACAGTTTCAGACTTTGATAGCTTTTCAAGTGTTAGCTTGTTGTGTGGTAAACACTGAAGTAGTCTTTTCTTTCTCTCACTCACTTTTGATACAGCTTTGATCAGAAGTTGTATCAAGCTGCTCACAATCTTGACTTTTATATGAGATGCATTCTGATGCAGAGTAAACCCTCCATATGGAAAGTCAGACACAATTAACCCTGTCTATTCCTGTTATAGTTTTCGATGTTTCCAGGGCATGGGTGTGCCTATGTGTTGTCTCAGATCTAAATGCCTTTGTGACTGAGACGCTTCCTTGTGTGAATGCCACTGTGACTGTCATTCATTCAGCTTCAGTCTCACCTGGATGAATGGCCAGCCTTGTTACCATGGCAGTGAGAGTCATGATAGTCACTGGTGTTCAGAGCAAAAGACAGATATGATGCTGCATGGAAGCTCTGTACAGCACTCCCATTTTGATTTTACCATGTGGTATATTGCTTGTTTTTGCTTGAAGTCCTTAAGCCTTAATGTTCGGCTTCACTATGCACCACAGGTCCTCTAACACTGTTGTTCTGGCCCTTTGACTTCAGCTCCTCCCCAGTTTGTCATCCGTCCAAGGGACCAAATCGTGTCACAAGGCCGTACTGCTACCTTCCCATGTGAAACCAAAGGAAATCCACAACCTGCTGTCTTCTGGCAGAAGGAGGGGAGTCAGGTACAAACACAGACTAATCCAGTTTAATGTTGTTTTTTAATTACTTTTTCATTATTATTTTTTACATGTGAAAACATATCACTCTCTTTTTAGGCGGGATTTATTATCTACCGTACATCTGGCGTTATCAGGTTTCGATTCTACCAACTGTACACACAGTCATTGTGTTTTTTGGATTCCCCTGCTTTGCGCACACACACACAGACAGCACTTCTACACTATCTGCGATCGGTATCTTTACCACAGACACATAGATACACCTTTGTTCTCAGGATCCGCCAAATCAAAGTGTGCCTGGCAAAGTGCTAATTGGTTTTCTGTGACCCTGTACTGATAAGAACGATCCTAACCCTCACTCAAGCAGATAACCCATTCAAATACCTGGGTGTCCTCACAACGGTCAACAACAGTGCCAATTAGGAACCTGTTGAGGCTTGTAGATGAGCCACAGATATGATTCAGCTCTCGCTAAGGTTGAAACACGCTCACGCATAGCCTGCAGGCCAACAATTAGAACAGAGTTTTCTGAAAACAGTGAACAGAAGTGAGACGCATGCTTACAACTTTGCACAGGTATGATACTCAAATAACAATATGTTACCTAAAGCATTGTGAGTCAGTGCTATTGAGTAATGTGAACTCAAATTTTGTGTGTGTCTCACTTTGTCATTAAAGTTGAGGCTTTTCAAATGACTGTTCGTTCTTGACATTTCTGCACTTGTTGGCACTTGTCCTTGTGTTTATTAAAGCTTTCTATTCTTTATCCTTACTGTGATGTGATGTGATGGTATTTGTTAAAGCTAATTAAGTATATTAGTTAAATAACATTAATGCATTTCTTCCAGTTGAACATCTCATATGTTCTGGAGACCCATAGAGTCTAATAGAAAAGAAACTGTGCAGTTTGCTACATGTAAGTGATTAGATGTAATTCAATCCAGCTGTTTTTGCTGGTTCCCTCTGGGGATCCTAATAAAAGAGTACAGGAATAGCTGGGACAAGGTGGGAACTACTCAGAAAGAAGTACTTTTTTCTGTGTCATTAGTCGTCTAATTCTGTGTATTTACTCTGAAATGTGTTACGCTGATTATGTCTTCCTTTCTAAATTCAAGATTACATTATATTTAATAAAGTCTAATTTACATGAGGTGGTCTCCTTTTAAAAAAAATACATTTAAAAAAAAATCTCAAAACCACTGTGGAATTGAAACAGAGAGGAAAGTGGTCATGAAGCCAACAAGAGCAAAAAGTTCCCTTCCTAAGAGAGTGGAGCCACTGGCTTGGCCCAAGAATAAGTATGAAACCAAGTCATCAAACATGTTTTGCAGCTCGTGAAGTCGGTTCACATAGTCAAAGAGAGAATTGTTCATGCTGTGATTACACTAATAGTCGGATGTGTTTGCATGTTAGTGTGCACAGTATATGTGTGGATTCAATGGTGATGGATGTGTGAGCATTTTTGTAATTCTTCCAGGTTGAACTGCTTCCATGTTCTCACTAATTGGCTGTTTGTTCCATTTCCTGCAGAATTTGCTCTTTCCCAACCAACCCCAGCAGCCCAACAATCGCTTTTCGGTGTCGCCCAGTGGAGCCCTGACCATCTCATCTGTGCAGCGGGCAGATGCTGGTTACTATATTTGCCAGGCCCTGACCGTTGCAGGCAGTATCCTCGCCAAGGCTCAACTGGAGGTCACAGATGGTGAGGAAAACCTGACGTGTAACTTCTGCCATGCCAGCACACTACTACACACTGACACATTGCTTAGTACCACTGCAGATGGGGTGAGGCAGGTGAACCATCACCAAACAAATTACTTATACTGACACTGATGGCATCTGACTTGAGTTTGTCAGCTTTTAGCTACAACACGGCTATTGCCTGGTTAAGTGCAAGTAGGAATTTGGCCTTCAAGACCTTTGTGTGTGCAGTAGGTGCACAAGTACAAATGAATTTTTTAAACAGTCAAAGTGCAAAGAAAATTCAACTACTGTTGAAGAAATGTCAGTATGTCCATAACCTTCAGTTACTGTGTTTTTGCTCTGTGCACTTATTTCTTTCTTTCCTGATGCAATTTAATTAAAAATGCCTCGTCTTCCTATTGGAAAGAAAATAGAGCATTGCCCTTGAGTTTGTTCAAGTTTAATGGTCAGCGGTTTGGTGAGTGAGGGAGCCACATGTTTGTGTTTGAGGGCGGGAGCAGGAGAAGGAGACTGATAGAGTGACAGTGGCTTTCTATGAAATGAATTATTTTTGTCTTGCTAGGCGCGGGAGCATCTAATCAGCTGTTGTGATGGCAAGATAGACGGCTATCCATATGTCGGCTAAAGTACCTGCTAGCAAAAAGATTAAAAACACAGCATGGGCATTTTTTTGGTTTTGTTTTGCAGTCGGGTGCAGGTACATAATTGAAAGTGCCCTTCAAATTCCTGCTTATCACTTTTTCAGCTGTATTTGTATTTTTATTTAAACAAACATTTTGTACACATGGCATGCGGGTTTAACAGTCACAAGTGTTAGAACTCTGATTGGGCTTTAAATTCTTTATGAGTGTCTCAGACAGACTGAAGAACTCTATCAAAGTCTTACAAAGAAAGATACAGATATCCTTTTTGGATATTAGTGATACTACTTCCAGCTCACAATTGGCAGTACCAGGGCCACAGGGTGATCAACTTAATGGCAGTATAGTGGACAGGTGGTGGCAACAAATAGGATGTCTCCATAACTCAGTGTAGACAGTATGGTGAAAAACACATTCACTTTGGAATGAAATGTGTAGCATTGTTATAGTTAAGGTATTTTAATTCCCACTTTTATTTTTGCCAAGATATGCTATTGAAGACATGTTAGCAAAATGAATAAAATCAGTGGAAAAGGAGGAAAGAGTGTGGTGTGGGTCAGGGTGAGGTCATGGCCACACCTGCTGCAGTCTTCATGTGATTTACTGCCCGGAGTCCCGCCAGCAGTCTGTGGAGTTCAAGGAGATCTGTAATGAGAAATTCCTGATCCAGAGACCCAAGGCCTTAGTCGAGCTTTGCCTCCTCCCTTTGTCACTCCCACATGCCATGGACACATAAATTAAACGCATCAAACCCCTTGACCAAACCATGCCTTCTGTTTGCGCTTTAGCTTCTGTCAAACCGAGTCTTACAGCAGTGTACTGTACTAAGTAAGGACTGCATTAATGTGAGGGACGTTGCTTTAAACATCTTTTAACAAACATGGATGCACATTATAATTTAATGCATCTTAATTTGACAAACTATGCTATCAGAAGACAAACTGTATCTTACTGAGTCCCTGGCTAGAAGCAAATGCTTTGAATCGTCTCTTGGCTGGATTTCAACTTTACATTATTACTTTTGATTCATTTGATCACATTTGCCCTACTTACTTATTATAGAGGCCTAAAAACAAAAAGGTGGAATTAATGTAGTATATTTGGCTGGTGGATAACATATCAGGTTTCTCTCCACCTTCTTGACCCGAAGCATCTACGAAAGTAGAGAGAATAATCTGGAAACACTTCCTTTTATCAGATGTAACTGCGGGACAGAAACTAGGGTTGCAAGCGAGGTGTGATAATGTGTTGAAAGGTTACTGAGGTACTTGGTAATTAGCCCCTGCAGGTCTGACATCATTAATCCATACTTTCTAATTAATGTAGGTTCTGCGAAGCCAGGGGGACTCCACATTATTCAACTCTAAATATATAAACTGCCTTTGTGCTACAGTACTAAATCTCTGAGATCGCCTCTGACACATCCCCTATTTTACAGATGTTACCCAAAGGCTTTTCTGGCACATTAAAACAAATGAATTTGCTCATATAAATGGAATCCATCAAAGTTGTAGCATTTAAATTGAAACTGGAACCAAATAATAAAAAAATTAAGGTTGCCTTCTCTGATTCTTTTGAAATAAAGAGTCCAGTTTCCGTACTTTCTAAAATTCACCTTTTATTGTGCCCCACACTGCACATAATGAAGTATTTATCTGAACCATACTGGCTCAATAGGCCAGTGTCTCACCGCCAAACTGTACCACAGAGTCTAGAGTAGTGTGTAAAAATAAAGCTACCCAGGCAGTAACTGGAAACCGCTTAGCATCCCTCTGCCACATCAATGAAAGAAGAAAACACTACTCAGCTTTTCTTTCCTGGAAATACAGGAATCATTGTTCTGTGGCACAATTACAAGACCTGCAGAGAAAATAGTCTACTTTATGATAGATACCAATATCCGCCCCCCGCTGTGTGTTTTATAACCAGTGCTATCACTCAGTTTATTTTATAGTCATGCGCATTATATGAGCATCATCATTCATCTGAACTACAGAATATGGATAACACTCACATTTTCCTCTTTGTTTCACAGTGCTCACAGATAGACCTCCGCCTATTATTCGCCAAGGCCCATCCAATCAGACCCTGGGGGTTGACAGTATGGCGCTACTGAAGTGTCAGGCTTCAGGAGATCCTATCCCCTCAATCAGCTGGCTGAAGGATGGGGTCAGTCTACTAGGAAAGGACCCCCGCATGTCGCTGCAGGAGCTGGGCAGTCTGCAGATCAAAAACATCAGGGTAAAAGATTTTAGTGTTAAAGTCACAGTTACTACTACTAACTGCTACTATGTGTTAAAAGTTTTGTGCTTTCTTTGTAGCAGAGCTTAAAACCAGCATTAACATAAAATGTTAATGCAGTTATTTGCAACCGCATGGTCATGTTTTCAAGACTCCAGGATACAAGGTTTTTCCAGTGGGCATACAAGAAGTACCAAACCCCCCTGTTTAACCCGCATGATTGTATCACTTAGTGGCATGGTAGCTCCATTTGAGTTCAGCTGTGAAGGGTTGGATGGAATCCAGCTGTGGTTCAGAATATATACACACACATTTATGCACACGCAAATGTATCAAGTAGATTAAATTTAGAAGAATCGCATCTCCCTTTCTGCACTCTGTGGCCTCAGTGGAATACCTATTACGCTTGACAAAACCGGTGACCACTGACATGTTATTTAATAAATGGAAGGAAGGCACAGGGACAGAAACCAACAAACAACCAAAGTTCCTAAGAGGGATGGAGAGACAAGCCAGCTGTCATCGGTCCAGGGGGTTCTTGCAGCCCATCCTAAATTAATTAGCCTGTCTTTGTTGTGGTCGGCAGGACAGTGGGGAAATAAGGAGGGGGAGTGGAAAAGTGATGGAAGGGTGGTGAGTAGAAAATGGAATTCATTAGGAAATTAGCGTCAGCACTTTGAGGCACTCACAAATGACACACGGTTCTTCCAGCGCAGGGCCTAGCCGGAGAAGTCCCCCCATCAGTTTCACTGTGTCAGCGATAGGAGGAAACACGTATTCAGTCACTGCTGCTTTTAGGAGGGGGAACTAAAATGTCCCTTTCGCTAATAGTGTTATTAATGGAATCCTTACTACTGCTTATATTGTTTGCTGCTTGTTTTCATTTATATATATGTCTTTATTCCACTGTGTTCTAGCTTGCAGACTCTGGGATCTACACATGTGTGGCCACCAGCTCCAGTGGCGAAACCTCATGGAGTGCCTTCTTGGAAGTCAAAGGTAGGTCGAGGGAAGATGACATGATATTGACGCGATATTTGTTTTAACTTTACTGTTTATTGATGAAAATGGCTGTTTGTTGTATTCTTCACTGAAACTTTCAGAATCAGGTGGAGTGATTGTAATGAAGAACCATGATGATAATGAGCTTCCAGGCCCACCATCTAAACCTCAAGTTACCGATGTCACCAAGAACAGTGTGTCCCTGTCCTGGCAGCCTGGGCTGGCTGGAGCGTCTCCTGTTTCCTCCTATGTCATTGAAGCGTTCAGGTTTGTTTTACCACTCCCATTAAAGGGCCAGTCACTAGCTATCAGCTTTGGTATGCTATGGATTGCAGATATAACTTTATTTCTCTTGCACTGCAGTCAATCAGTGAGCAACAGTTGGCAAACAGTGGCAGACCACGTCAAAACCACCCAGTTCACTGTCAAAGGTCTCCGTCCGAACACCATCTACCTGTTCATGGTGCGAGCTGTGAACAGCCAGGGCCTGAGCGATCCAAGCCCCATGTCTGATCCTGTCAGAACACAAGGTACCTTACATAACACTAATATAAAGCAACTTCATTACATTCACTGCATGTATGCATAGGTTCTTCATAAGCCACAAGCTGAATTTGATTTTTGTTTCTAAGGATAGATTAAGGTCGCTGTGTTCCACTCCAAACTCTGGTACTTATCAGCCCATCTCAGCAGTCTGCAGTGAACAGTTATACTGACACTAACACTGCACAACTTTCAAGAGGTCAAATTTTTCATTGCAGTTCAGCTCATTAAGGCTGCACTTAAGCAATTATGTAAAATAGCCATGTCTACTTTTGGAAGGCCTAACAGAGTTAGTGCTATGCCTGCTATGTTAATCATCATAACAGAAGAAAATGACTGTCTCCAAACCCAAAGATGATTTGGTTACAGTACTGGACAGTCTGCAGTCAGATTGCATTGATATGATAACACCCTCCCACAAGCAATCCTTTGGCCGTGCTCTGTCAAATGTAAGCTAATACCATCCTAAAAAAGTGAATTTGATTTGCAGCCTATCTCTCTCATGGTGAGATGAAGACCTTCAGATGATATATAGAAGTGTTGATTGACAATAGCATGCACTGATGATAAAGTGATTTTTTACTACTTTTAACTGTGTTTGGCCTGTCTTGCTCCTTTGGTGTGTCCATGTTATTTATCACTGCGCTGGGTTGTGTAAATGAGCCATCTTTTTTTTAAATATAGGAAATGATATTTGTGGCTTTTTTTCCTCCAGTAAATAACTCAAAATGTGGCTCATTTCAGCCACACTCAGTATCTCATATGCTGGATTTTTTTTTATTGCTTATAACTTGAAACACATGCATGGGAGAAATGAGCTGGAACATAGTGTCATGTGTCCATTCATCTTCCATCCAGTATGTCTAAGGGGTCATATATTCAGAGTTCATTCAGTGATGTGGTTTTTCAGTCAGATCCCAGTAAGTGCAGACAAGTCGCACGTCTAAAGAACTTTGCAAACCCAACTCTGCTTTCTTTTCTTTAGATCAGAAAAGTGCTTAATACAAAATGGAATGAGGTCATTTTAATGCAGATGAAGTTGCTCCTTTTTAAATGAAGTCGTGATTACCAAGTGTACACGTCTTTGTTAAATCTGGCTTGTCTATTCATTCTTTCTTTTGTTATTCCACTTCTGATGGTGATGAATCAAGGTTTATTGTGTGGAGCTGAGTGAACAGAGTTTAAGAAGAGTAAGAAACATTTTACTCTCTTTGACTTTACTTTGGGACTTCTCCTTCTCATTTTTACTTTCTTGTTCTCTTGTAGATATAAGCCCTCCAGCTCAGGGTGTGGACCACAGGCACGTACAGAAGGAGCTCGGCGAGGTCATAGTTCGCTTGCACAATCCTGTTGTCCTGAGTCCCACAACCATTCAGGTCACATGGACAGTAAGTATAGCTTAGCATACTCAGACTTTAGCTGAGTATTTTCACTGCAAGAGCATATATTGTGATTCTTTGATTGTGCAAAATTGAGTCACAGTCAAGATAGTTGGCATTAAATATTCCTCTTTGAAGTCAGAAGGTGCTCCTTGAGGCTAGGATTTGTTTTATGCCAGGAAATTTTTGTCAGGTTATTCCCTAAGACTGCAGCTTTGAAATTGTAAATGGGAATTTAAAAGTAACTGAACATCAGATAGCTGTAAAATGGTTTTATTAACCACAGTAACATCAAAAGAGATGTCAGAGACATCTGGTTGTTCATCTATCTTCCATATGTCTTCAGCTGCTTCCTGCTTACATAAAGGACTACCGTACTCAGATAAAAGCAGATTGAAATTAATTTTTGTGTAATACAGTGTAGTAATCTGCAAACAGGAACCTTTGCATCCACTATATCCTATATGCACTTTCTGATGCTTCAAAATAAGAATAAACTTTTGGCCAAGTTTAGAACATTTTGCCAAATGTGAAACACTTTAAAAAAAAATTTATATCTGTTTAATAATAAGAACAGAAACACTACGGTGTTTAGACTGTATAATATGTACATGGTTATTTTGATTGTGGTCCTATAAATCCCTTGGTGGCAAAGGGAGTGCATTTTCAAATGATCCACATTAGCAGTTTTCCTGGTGACATCTTTATTGACCCCTGTGGACTTGTTCGCTAATTTAATGCTAAAGCATTGCTTTATGATTGCAGTGTACAGTCAACACAAAACACGGCTGCCTAATCAATCAGTGGCTGGGACCCTTTAAGTAAACAGAGTGGCCCCTTTCAGAAAGCTTTTATATTCCCAAATCATTCCATTAATAAAATTCGTGCACCAAGAACGGAATCCATTTTGCTGATTTACTCAAGCTACACTGGTGAAAAACAGCTGCTTAACATCCCACTTGAAAGCCCTGCTCACTTCTTCTTCTACTGTTAACAAGCCATTACAGTGAGTTATGCACCCGTTCCTCCTCTGCATAAATTCAGCTTTTTCTGTCTCGCTAAATGGTTCCAAGTTTTAGACGAAGGACCCGTTGTGGATTTCAGGGGGCTACTACAATTGCTGTCTCTCCATCTTTTCTATGGGA
Source organism: Astatotilapia calliptera (assembly GCF_964374335.1). NCBI lineage: Eukaryota > Metazoa > Chordata > Actinopteri > Cichliformes > Cichlidae > Astatotilapia > Astatotilapia calliptera. Next base: position 10,477,873 of record NC_137435.1, read on the forward strand.
CATATCTCCTGTTACCATCTCTATTGTGTATCCTCCTTATTTCCCCAGGGTGTATGTATTTGTTGCTGCATGAAATTCTTATATTCATACCACGTCCTAAATATAGTAGGACTTGCTTTATGGTGCCACTATTTAGCATTTATAATACACATGAGACATTCCTATGTCCTTCATGGAATGCCTTTTTAATGTTGGGGGGACCACTTTGTGGTAGGATCTATGGTATGAGATGATGTCAGTGTTAATTCAGAAAAGTGTAGAAGTGCTGGTCATAAAAGCCTCTAAAGTGTTATACATGCAGCCCTGTAAGAATTGCAGAAAAACATCAATGCATATTATCTATCAAATGTCCCAAAGTAGCATCCATTAATCTCCTCTGCACAGTTCTCTTTGAAATAAAAAATAACTAAATGAAAATAATGCCTTCTTTTACCTCTTTAGGTGGATCGTCAGTCCCAGTTCATCCAGGGTTACAGAGTTCTTTACAGACAGACATCGGGACTGCCATCACCAGGACCATGGCAGACCCAGGATGTGAACGTCCCCTCAGAGAGAAGTGTGATCCTCTCTGGTCTCAAGAAAGGCATAGTTTATGAGATCAAGGTCCGGCCTTATTTCAATGAGTTTCAGGGCATGGACAGTGAATCCAGGACTGCAAGGACCACCGAGGAAGGTAAGTGGAAGAACTTGCTGATTATATGTATATTACTGTATGTCAGGAGCAATAAAATCAAACTGTGGCGCAGCCACTCAAATGATGAGTGACACGATCCCATAGGCTGCTTCCGTGCCAGTTTTTGCTGCAATATCATTGGTGCCCCTCTTTAAAACTAAGAACAGTATTTTGTTTAAACATGCTTCCAGGATATGCTCATCTTTTTGACCTTCCAGCTGTTTTGTTTTTTTGATTGGTGGTGTTAGTGCCAACCTTCGTCTAATCCATCACCCAGCAGCCACAGATCTGAGCTGTGATTGGGCACAGCTCACACTTCCTCCTGTGAAGATGATCTGTCACCTAAAGCTTGATTCATACAGGCTCTGACAAGGCCACAGAGCAATGCGGTGCTATATTATAAACAGGCGCACAGACAGATATGTATTTCGATCAAGTTTATTGTAATGAACTAAAACTGAGCGACCAAAGTGAAGCTAAGTGTAAAACTGCTTTTGTTTTAGTGCCTACTACAAACTACATTACAATTAATTACACATTTTTTTAAAAACCTGCAATAACACTGTTTTGCTTTGATATAAACCTGAACACAAATACAACCACCAACCTTGTTTCAACCTTTTAACCATATAACTTTATACCTACAGCAGCACAAAAAGACAAATGCAGACGCTTAATACTGGAGGCGAAGACTGTCTTTCCACTGCATATTCAGGCTGCATGGACAGGAGACAGTTCACATCCTGTTGGGATGACAGGCCCATTTATTTTCCCTTTCTCAGAGGGACCATATCTCCTGTGGTCAGCTAGTGCATTCACTGCAGCAGTCGAACTGCCATCAAGTTACAGCTGTCGCCAACACACACTCTGGCACAAACACACACATACCTTAAAGTCACACATGCCAAGGTACATCTCCCTAAGGTTTCCTAAATCCACATGTCACAGCTATTACCAATGCTGATAATATTCCCTATCTGCATCCAGGTCCTGCACAATCTCAACAACTTTCTGCCATAACTCTGCTGCTGCGCTTGGTCAGAGTTAATGCACTGTCAAACACAGGGCTCTAGGCTCTTCAGAGTCCCTGGGACTACTGAGAAAATGTGGCTAGACAGATAGAGAAATCCGGTTCAGAGTGTGATTAAAACTTAGGTTGCTATTAGCACAATTAAAGAATCCCCAGAGTACGTCCAGGCAGATTCAGGGTTATAGTATGCTCAGCGCGCCAGTGCTGTGTCCATCTTTTTGGTCTCCCTTTGCCTTTTTCACACGTCCTCTCACTCTCCATCTGGACAGCCATATCATGGCTGATAAATGAACTCTGACTGCCATCTGATTCCCACTGCATAATTGTCTAAGAAGTCACCACAGAGGATCATGTTTTATGCAGAGTAATTCTTATTTAAGGAGAAGGGAAATCAGTAATGTTTGTATAAATGTTCATTTCTAGACTAATGATCTACAATACATTGATCTCTAGGGAGATCCCACTCCCAGTCTTTTCAATAGCTATTGGCTCCTTTTTTGTATGGATGACATGTTTGTATTCCTTCATCATCCAGCACAGCATGCCATGTGCATGCGAGACAGAGGGTCACATTCCTGCCTGCCATACATCACTCTGCTAATGGCTCTATTAGCGCAGCCTCTGAGGCCTCTAATGAAAAATGTGTATTGTTTAGCACAAATATGCATGATAATAAGCTGCTAAATCATTCATAACATTAACTTTGAACGACATTGCTTCTGATGACTGCCATGCACAAATCCAGCACTTCGTCACCTGAATGTAATTCGGTGTTGGAGAGCCCAGAGCTTGATGGTTGATCAGATGCTCCCTTGGAAGATTGTTTCTAATCTGGCTAAGGTGTTGGGTTCATCATTGGACCCATTCATCTTCTACCATGCCAGGGCCTTCTGGCTCTCTGGGGGTTGGTGTGGCCAATTGCACTGAGGGATGAGCACAGATTTACAGGGTGACACGTGCCATTTTGGATGGAGGTGAGGTGAGAGAGCGGCAGCACAGGAGTAATTGACCTGTCAGTATTCTGCTGTGGTGCTGCACCCCTGCCAGCCACTGTGGAAATGAGAAAACATTATTTTTAAAACGTTATTTCCAGTTGGGCCAACTGTTATTTATTTTTCCTTTTACCCCTTGTGGGGTCAGAAGATTGTTGCCATCAGAATAACAACAGAGGTTTATGAAAGCTTGGACCTGTCTTGTTTCTATCCACTCCCAGGCTGCCTGTGGATTGTGCAGATTCCACTTAGATGGGCATCACCCCTCTGATCCTCACCTACTGGCTTTAGTTTCATCTCGCTGATCGATGGAATCAGTCAATATGTTTACTGAGACTTTGTTTCCTTTTCCTAAAATTTATTTTTTTCACATTTCCTTCTTGTCTGCACTTCATCCTATAAGCTCATTGACCCGTGTGCCACCCTGGTCAATGCTAGAGTCTTAGTGTGACTGAGAGTGCTTGCCTGACTATGCCAGGCCATTATTCTACAAATCAATACCAGTATTTTCTGTGCAAACCTACCAAGCTGGAGACAAGGATGATATATTAAATCAATGTGATGTATTAAAGACAGGTTATAGCAGTATCGGATGTGCTCTACTTTTTATGTAAATCCCCCTCTAATGAAAGATCATGGCAAGCTTCGGTCACCTGGGTTGTCCTTATAGAATATCATGGCGAACAAAAATCTGTGTCTGGTATGTGCATCCTTGTTTCTGTTTTGATTCTCTTTGCCATAACTGATGGATAGTGTATTTGACTTTTGACATCGATATTTGCACCTCTTCTTTCAGCTCCCAGTGCCCCTCCTCAGCAGGTAACAGTTCTGACCGTTGGAAACCAGAACAGCACTTCCATAAGCATCTCCTGGGACCCCCCGCCACCTGATCACCAGAACGGCATCATCCAAGAGTACAAGGTTGGTCCCAGCACATCAGCATGGATTCTCATTTAAGTCACACAAAGCGAAAGGCATCACTTATTTTTGTCCTTTCCGTTTCAGATCTGGTGTCTTGGGAATGAGACGCGTTTCCATGTTAATAAGACAGTGGATGCAGCCATACGCTCTGTAGTGGTGGGTGGGCTGCAGGTAGGAGTAGTGTACCATGTGGAAGTGGCTGCCAGCACAAGTGCAGGGGTTGGAGTGAAGAGTGAACCCCAGCCTATTATTATTGGTAAGACTGACTTAAAGACATCAAATTTCCCTTTCTTTTTTTAATCCTTAGTGAATGATATTCGGGTATCGAATAATATTGTTGCAATAAAATTGTATTTCAGCATTAGTGTTTAATCTCGGGAATTGAGCAAATATCATTACTTTTTGTCATGAAAGTCTAGGAATTACCAAATGGATGATATTGTTAAAATATTTTGATATGTGGTCTGACTGGATATGATTTATGTGGAGCTATGGCAGATTGTGCCTGATTTGACCCATAACTGATGGCTTGGCCCGCAGCATGCTCTTATTTCCCCAGCGTCACTCACATAATCCATCTCTGAGAGCAGAGCCGTGAGCTTACAGTTATGATATGTTGTGTTTGCCTGTCTGTGGACGTGCAAATAGTTGTGTTCATGTGGTTGGTAATGTAAAGAACACGAGCATTTGAGCATCTTTGCACGTGCATATGCAGACATATGTGTGTTGTTATCCTTACAAGTGTACATTTTTTTTCCTGTCACTGTATGGGAATGTTAATAGCGTGCGGTTTGCACTTTTCCTACCATGCTGCAAGAGATATCGTCAAGCACACTGGTCAGGCTGCAATTGGAGATCAATACAGACCAGGGTCCTCTCATCTCATTTCACAGTGTGTTTTATCAGCTGTGGAGGGAATTGGGGGCTAAACTAAGCAAACAACCTGCTCACCTGGGGATTTGTTATAAGCTTTTAAGCTTTGTCTTTTTCAGTCTGTAAAATATATTTTACTGCACATCCTTTAGATCGACAGTATGTCCTGCTTCTCTGGTCAATACCTCAGCTGAAATGTAACAGACACACTTTCTTTCAGCTTAATCTAGCTAACCTTTATGTTTCTGTTGGTGTGGGGGAAAAGTGAAATATTTCTAAGCTTGTCAGTATTTGTGCATTAACCTTCACCTTGAAAAATCAAATGATACAAAAAGGCATAAATCTTTGTTTTTTCTCAGTAACTATTCAGCCAGCATTATATAAGTGCCGCCTTTGTGTTCCTGCACAAACAGGTAAAGAGTTTCGGGACGTGATTATACATGGAAACCGGAACAACAGCATCACAGAGCAGATCACAGATGTGGTGAAACAACCTGCTTTTATCGCCGGTATTGGGGGGGCCTGCTGGGTCATCCTCATGGGCTTCAGCATCTGGCTGTACTGGAGAAGGAAGAAGAGAAAGGGTCTGAGCAACTATGCAGGTTAGATTGATCACAGTTTCACGCATTCTGGTGCCTTAACACACTCTTCTAACTTTAAAGTGATTTTCTTCCTCTTTCAAAGCAGGAGTATTTTACCACGACTACACTATCGTTCTTCAGTTTTAATGAGTGCAGTCTTGATGAAATATATCAGAACGCTGCGATGAGATTGAGATGGCTACTGTGTTAAAGCTCAAAAGGAAGACAGATGTCAGCATGAAACATTTCCAGAGGGTCACAGTTTTTGACAAATCCACCCACTGTGTTGGTTATTAGCCCAGGGTGATGGAGCTGAGTGGGCAGGCTGGACTCTCTGCTGGTCACTGAAGCTTGGGTTTGTCCAGTTCTCCTCCCACACACTGACCCTGACATCTTACTGAGAGACCCCCCTGTCAATACTAGCAACCACCAAGTCCACATAATCTGCCAGGAGTACAAGATTTAATTAGAGAACAGAAAATGGTAATGAGCTGACAATTTAGTGTCGTATTCTCTGAGTGTTCTCGCGTTATTTCTTTCCTTTTAAATAAGTCTAAATCCTTATGATGTTTTCTGATCAAGTCAAGAAGTGCTACGATATGCTGACTTGGTTAATTTACTCTTCATTTCTGTTTGTTACATTTGTATGTGTGTGTGTGTGCGTGTCTGTTTTATTTTGTTTATGCCACCCTCTTTACACCTCTGTGGCCTCTGAGCTGGCTGCTTTCTGGCTGTCGCTCTGCACACTGGGTGACGTTGTGGTCTCCCATTCTCTGACCCTCAGCACCTCTCAGCTTGACCCAGTTCCTTGTGTGCAGATACCCCCCTAAAGCGCTGCTTACCTCTGCAGGCTTTTAACACACAACTTCTCTGTCTTCTTGTTTTGCAGTTCAGTCCTTCACCTTCACCCCTGCAGGTACTGTTCATTTGTCCCGTCTCCTCCCCCCACCTAAGTACAGCTTCATCTCCTGCCCGCTTCTAGTGCATATGTTTGAACTGTCACACTTACGGTCATGGCTAATGCAAATTGAAACCTCATGCTGGTGAACGCAATGTGTGCCATCAGAGAATCAAAAATAGAAGCGAAAAAACATTTCAGTTTGTTATTGGCCATGATCTGGGCCCTGCAAACTTAAACTCTTTTTTTCCTGCTCAAACCACAACTTTATTCCATGTCGTGTTGTATTTGTGTGTATTTCTATTGAAGCTGTCCGTTTCTGAATGGCGAGTCATTCTGATTTGTGTAGCTTTGTTTGTGGCATTTTTGTGGGGTACGGTTAGACTGTCCATTTCCTTTCTCCTTAAACAAACCCTCTTTGTTTTCTCTTTTTTCGATTTCCGAGCATCTGCTTTCCTTTGATGTCATCTAGTCAGCTGGGTGCCGTTTCCTTTCTGAGTTTTGTGTTCCTTATTTGTGACGATTCCTCTACTACTGTGACAACACATGTTTGCCTTCCTTGAGTGGCATTACATTCTTAATGGGCCAATTTCGTGAGTGTATGTTATCATCTTCCTTTTAGCTAATTCAGCTTAAGAGGAGTCCAAAGTGTATAAATGATTCATCTGAATAAGAAAAGGGAGAGAAGAGTAGCGGTTGGAAGTTTTAAATATTTAAAATATTCTAAAAAATTAATCCTTAAAAAAACTTCAGTAAAACTACAGTTTTTTTCCTTCACTAATTAATTACTTTTGTGAAGTATCACAGCATCCCTTGCAGGACATTTGCTTGGAAAAACTTGGAAAACACTCCTTAGAGATGCTAAAGAGAGAGCAGGTTTTTTCACAAAGAGTGTTGAGTAACAAGAGCAAACAAGGGCAAACACAGCATAAATTGGAGTGCTATATTTTGAATGGGAGTCAAAGTGGTGCTGAAGAGTCTTACAGTGCTCTTGTCTGCATTGACAATTAGTTGATGTGTTGAGCGTGTCCAGTCTCAACCCTCTAAAGCTGTCTCCACAGGAGTGGTAAATCACAACTATGTTAAGGCACGCGGCCAGCAAAAATTAGATTTGATGGAATTTTTATATGCTGATTATGCCACTCCCACCCCCACCTCCACCCACGATCGGTGCTTATTAAAGGGGATTAATCTGTATTCATATTGGGGGGGGAAAAAGTGCTTATCTTGAAGACGGAGGCGAGAAGCACAGCCCTGCCGCCATGTCACTCTGGCTAACATAAAAGTATTCCACAGCAGCCCAGAAATGTGCCCGAGTACAGATAGGGACTTCAGAGGCCTTCCCCGCTGCACAGCCTCCCCCTCACACCCGCCTGTCAGTCCTCACTCAAACAACTGAGTATTCTTTAATGCAAGTTTGGTGGTGGGGAACAAAGAGAAGCGGCTTTGGATTTCACTGAATAAAGACTGCGGTTTCTGTCTTGAGCTCTCTGAGATCTATTTTATTCTAGCAGACTTGCAATGTTGGCTCTATCTGGGTAAAACAAAGTATTTTAATTCCACCTGCTGGTGTTCACTTGCTTAAACCCTAATGTAGTAAATAAACGTTCAACTCTCCAACATGCATGCTTGACAGAATTTAAATTGTCTCGCTCTCATTTGAAAGCCTGGAATTGTGGTTACGAGAGTAAAAATTGGATTAAGTAAGCTTAGGTAATGTTGGTGATACATTAAAGTGTAGCAGTCTCTCTAATCTATTGTGGGAGTTTCCTCTGTCTGTCTTCTGTTACTACGTCACCCACAGAAAAGCCCCCTCTTTTGCCCATGCCTAGGCTTGTTGTGGAACCGACTTGAATGAAACAGAAAAAAAGGGGGAATGTTCAGCCTTCTTCTCTCTTTAATCTCCATCTGTGGAACAAATGAGCCAAATTACTAACAGCTTTCCTTTGCTCTCTTAAGTAAACCAGCTCTCTTATTTCCCCCCCTTTTCATTCCCCCCCCCTCATTGGTACGAGGTGGTTTCCAAAACTCTTGCTGCTTTTCTGTGTTTCCTGTGATCCATTGAAGTTCTTACATGCTTAGAACTCTCACTGCTGCTTTGCCATCACAACAGAGATGAAATGGATCCTTCACAGTCGGCTCTCACTTTCGGCCACGCAGTTTTACCAGCCTCCGACTAAGAGCGGCCCTTGTTATCTGTAGATCGCTGTAATGAAACAGGCCACATGCATACCTTCTGGGGAGCCCTGCCAGCCAAAAAGCATCAGCAACTCAGCCTCTACGCTTGTAGATAGAAAACTCTGTGTGATTAATGAAGCCTCTGCCATTTCTAATCTTTCTTTTTTTTGGTTTGAGATTTAATCACAAATCTGATAATAACACAGCAGCAAAATAAAAAAAAAATGAAATGAGTTTTCCCTCTCATCAGGCATCTTGTCCTTGAGGAACACATGACGTCTCCACTTATGCAAAGCAAAGCAATATGCAGTCCTCTTCATAGCTGTTAAAAAAAGAGAACGACATTGGATGCAGACGGACATCTGCACCCCTTTGTGAATCCATCAACTATCATGTCGTGCATGAAAAAAATGAATACATTGCTATTGAAGCACAAGAGCAAAATGGGCAATGCTAAAAAGACAATATTTCTTTCTTCTTATGGAAACAAACCCTGGTTTGCTTTATGTTATACCTGAAAAACTTAATATCTGGTATTTTTTTCCCTTTTTCTTTCTTCTCTTTAGTGACATTCCAGAGAGTTGATGGGGGGCTGATGAGCAATGGAAGGTGAGTATCGCATGAAAGTGAATCTCACACCCATTCTACACATTTGTGCGCAGTCTCATCTAAAACGAGTAAAAAAAAATCCTTTACTTTATAATTATTTACTTCCCTATGTCATTGGCTTTACTCAGCCTTTCCTCCATAGTTATGCATGAAGTCCTCAGCAAGCTGCTTTTGATCCCAGCACTTCTAAATGTCTAATAGATTGATTGATAACCGATACCTGTTGTGTGCCTACCATGCAAACACGCATAGAAATATACATTTCAACCACATCTCCATTCATGCATCGGTAGATGAACTCATAAATCTCCTCAGCGGAATTAACAGAAACAATTTAAGCATAGAGTGCTTTTATTTTGTCATTTATCTTCCGCTGCTGGCTATAGGCAACCCCAAAGCCCTCTGGAGTGATAAATTTGCCTGTCACCTTGCGTGGGCGGCTGGGATCTGAGCACATGTAATAATGTAAAAATAATTACCCAGGGGAGAGGTGTGTGGAGGTACCCCTTATGCACCCCCATACAGCCTGCTCCATTTCACTCTGTGTTAGAGGGGCTATGGTGACTAGGGCACATCTCAATGACACCAGTTACAGAGCCTTTGTAGGTATTCAAGAGACTCCCTGGAGAATCCCAGGCTTCTGTCTATCTACTGCTTATCACACCTGACTAGGTAGAATCTCCAGATCTCAAACACTCAGTGAGAGTCTGCAACTAAATTTGACCCTGAGTGTATCTGGGCGTTTGGGAACGTGTCTGCTCTGCAGTCTATTTGCAACAATTTGTTTTTTAATATTTATGCTCTTTTTTTTCTCCAAATTTTCCCATTTTCTGTGCATACAACTGGATGCTACTGTGGACAATTTTGTTTGTATTGTTCTGTCAGCTGCCAGCAATCTCTTAATGAATTAGCCACGCCACTTGCCATGCCGTTTCTCATCTACTTTCTGCTGAAGTGTTTTTCCTTCAATTTTCCACATAAGTGGTTCTGATTCTCACTCCAGCGAATGGGATTTGAAATGTCTGTATTTTTGCTGCTTTATATTTGTCATATTTTTAGTCAGAAGCAGTGACTTCCATAATTTTCACAACACTGGGATGCAATCTGGAGCCCTAGCACAAGCCTCTGATCCATTAGTCACTCTATTGTCATCAAATCCCAGATGTTGCTACTTCCCCATCTGCCCTGAGAGTGAAAATGTGGAACAGAATATCTTGGGGAAAAAGTGTTCATGTGTTGCCTGAGATGTTTATTGCATTAATTAGACAATAGCAAATTAAACCACGTCTGTTTCTAGTTTCTCATTGGCTCCTGCCAAATTGTTCTGACTGAACAATTACACTTAATCGATCACAAAATAAATGATTCATGGAAGATGAATAGGCTGCAGATTGGTAGACCTGGACCATTTGACTTTGGCTGCTCAGCTGAAATTGATAAAAGCTGATAAGGGTTCATTTCTTATCCCCCTGCCAATAAGGAGATGGTAATTAGAAGGTAGTAATAACTTCCTATCTCGGCGCTGATCAATATTTTAGCACAGCAGATTTACTCCGATCGGCAGGGAGCATGGGATGAGCACCGCAGTGAACAGGTTTCACTGACACTGTTGCTATGGAGATTCCTTTACATCCCAGAATACTAAATGACAACATGTTCTCTCAGAGTTAATCTAGAAAGTAATCTGTGTTTCCCCTTGTGCTAAGTGTTAGCTAATGTCTAGACTTTTAATCCAAGTTCTATTCACTTGTCTGTGGTACCATAAACGCTTGATTTATGAAGTTGCTTTGGAATTAATCTCTCTCACTTGGCTTATTTATGGGAAGCTCCGTGTCAGGCATCTTAGGCAGTATTTATGGTTTCCTTCCTCCTCATCACAAGTAACTGAAATATCTAACAAGAAGAAGAAATGCTCCAAATCAAATTTCTTCTGCCAAGGTTGCTATCCATTCTAGGATAGGCATGGATTAAGAGTTAGGTGTCAACTTTTCATTAAACGTATGACCCTGTGTCTGTCCTCCAGCCCTTCTCCATTACCCCACCATTGGAATACACACATGCACACACAAACACATATAGCGAGTCCGTGGCAGAAATCAGTCTTATTCTAATTATCCTTAGAAGAAATGCTGCTTTGTGATGAATACAAGGACGATGCAGCCATTTCCTCTGTCAGCTCCTTGTCTTTCAAATGGTCTTCCTCAAGTGGGCTGGGGGAGGACATGCTGGAGCACAAGCCTATAGCTGCATGCATTTCTGTGCTATTGCTGGAGTCAACAAAATGAACAATGTCTCTTCTTTTTCAGCTGTTTGTAGTTTTGCCCCAAAACAGGTGAAAAATAAGGTTAGAGAAAGAGAGTGTGGCGAGAGAAAATAATGGCAATGGAGTAACAAGACAGCCAGAAACAGAGGTAGAAGGACGAGATGGCTTGGAAGATGTATTACCCTATAAAAGTGCATGTGTCTGATGCACAGCCATCAATTTGAATGACTTGTCTCCCCCGAGGGCCTGTTTTGGCATTCAGGAACCACAACGAGGGCTCTTAGCTTGCCAGGGCTGCAGTTCATTTGGACTCCCCCCACTGTGGAATCGGTGTCTCCTCATTAGAACTTGTGGCTTAGGAGAGAGTGACTGCAGCAATGCCATTACCTGCCCTTGTCCTCAGGGCCTGACTCCCTGAGAGCCAACACATCACCCCTCTGGAGCTAAGGCAAAAAAAATCCCATCAGGCAGCTTGACTGGTAACTACTGTGTTACACAGCTTCTCAGAGTGCACACATATCTGCAGTCTGCTGCTAACTGAGGGGTCTGCAGTATACGCTAAATATACCGGCTGAGGATCATTTGTCTAACGAGGTACACTAGTGATTACGCAGTTAGAAATTTTGTTTTGCATTTTAATCAGCTTCACAAGTGGCAAGTGGTGTGGCAGTGAATTGAAAACAAAGGCATTTAACAGCATCTTTCATTCTCATTTTACTCCATCTGTGTTCCTCATGGTAACGAGCCTTAGACGTGATTGTACAGTAAAGTGGCCCTAATGGCCTCCCAGCAGTCACCCATGACAGGTTAAAGTCGTGATGACTGCTTTTATAGCTCTTACACCTCAAGAGGGACACAACACCTGTTAAATGGACCTGCCCTCTCCCTTAGACAGACATCCCACAAGCCGGTTCCAGGACCGAGGTCTCACTCCCTATCAAATAAGATTTAGACTGTCTGGACGTCACCACAAGGGGTTGATGGGAAAACACAGCAGAAGGGGCAAGATATTAATGAATTAGGAAATATATACATGTGGGTGTCAGCATGTACTGCTGCACTTTTATGCAAAGCGCAAATGCATGCATTAGTCTGCCCACGGTGTGCTTTTGCATTAATAACTCAGAAAATGTGACAAAGGCTCAGCAGGAACAGAAATTAAAGGGCCTGGAGGAATTCCAACTTTGCGGGAGAAGAAATGTATCTATATAGCGTTTCCCCCCCATACTGAAGACTTGTTTCATCAGCTTCAGAGGTTTATGGAAAACTTATCTCCCACAAACACACATGCGTGTGGACAGTAACATTTGTTTTAATTTTTTTGATGTCTTCACAACTTCTTGCTGTTGATTGCTGTCATATTTTCTGTATGTGTGTGTTCCAGTAACATAATAAAGAATTAAACAGGGTATAATGTGTAATTGGGGATAATCTTGTATGAAAAAAAAAACAAAACAAAACAAACCTTTTGTAGTAATATAGTTTTATGGCCTGTATCTAATCTGTTGTTTGATCCTTTGTTTCCGCTTAGCCGCCCAGGCTTGCTAAATGCCAGTGATCCAGGCTACCCCTGGTTAGCAGACTCTTGGCCAGCAACCAGCCTGCCTGTCAACAGCAGCTCCGGGGGACCAAATGACCTGAGTAACTTTGGTCGAGGAGGTGAGCGCCCCGGTGCTTTCCCACTTGCTTTGAGAAAAAAGACCATGAGAGATGAAAGATGACTGCTCTGCCTTCCTCGCTGTGACGCACATATATGCATTCAGGATGTATACATGCATGTACATTACATTTGTGTCTGGATATATATTTATCACACCAGAGGACAGCTACAGCATTAACAGCAGGGGCTTCACTGTCACCACGCTGAGTGATGGCATATAGTCCAGCCTGGTGTCAAAGCCCATACCTCAGAGCAAGCGAATGAGAGAGGAGAGACGGGCAGAGGAGCAGGGGGTGGATGGCTGTTTGAAAGGATGGTGTTGAGCAGCCAGTCGTGAAGGACAGGCACAGCTTGACTGGCGCAGATGCGGACACTTCCGCCACGGCTTTACATCATCTCCCCTTCACTGGGCATGCAAACCATGCACTACGGAGAGAGAAGCTGCCTGCTCTCCTCCTAGCTCTCCCTCTTTGACTCTGTTAGTACACACACATGCAGAGCAGCAACATTATGCCTAATGTGTAGGAACACATAGGGAACCTAGTGAGATATCCAGAAGATATGTGGAAGGAGAACAGGAATGTCATAATGCTACAGTAGAATTTATTTTCAACAAATATATTTGTTAAAATGTGCAACTGATGGCAAGATATACCATAGATATTGCAACATTTTTGCTTTTTTTCCATTTTCTTTTGTCAGTAATGCAGAGCTACAGGTGAGGTGGGCATTTTTTAAAAGGAAGCCTTTCATGTAATCTCTCCATACTCTTACCCAGATCTCCCCACTGGACAAGGGGATAAGACGGGCACCATGCTCTCGGACGGAGCCATCTACAGCAGTATAGACTTTACCACAAAAACCAACTACAACAGCCCTGGCCAAACATCCCAGGCCACTCCCTATGCTACCACTCAGATTCTCCACTCCAGCAGCATCCATGAGCTGGCTGTGGACCTGCCTGAGGCCCAGTGGAAGGCCTCGTTGCAGGCCAAGCAGGAGATGGCCAACCTGGGCTACTCCCTGCCCGACAAAAACTCCTGCAACAACAGTAAGTTGCAAAAGTAAATGCAGTCTGTAGGGATTTGTGTGTATGTGGGAGGCTCACCAAGGTTTTTTTTGTTTGTTTGTTTGTGTTGGGGTTTTTTTTATAGAGTATGATAATATGTCAGCCAGAGCTATTGTTCCAGTGACATTAAACTGAAAGCCAGATTACAAGCCACAGGTTTACAGTTGTAACAAGACAGCCTGTTGGTATTGAAACTTTTCCCTCAAAAGTCGTGGAGGTCTTTGTTGCGCCACTGTGGTGGGAAGAGGTTGTCTTAAAAAGAGCGGTTTCTACCTCAGCAGACATCATCTTGGTTTTTCTCCAAGGCTGAATAAACATCTCACAAAGGAATACTGCACTTAAGCGATCCATCTATTTACCCGCTGAGTTTTCTTGACGGTACCGCAGCTCCTTCAGTTTCAAAGTAATTGGCAATCCATTTTAGCTTGACTAATATTTAAGAAAATAATCCAAATTAATTGGATTTGATGCAGGATTTTTCATGGCCGAATGGAGTTTGATAGTTTAAACGTAATGAGAGTTCTTTGGCCTTATTCTAATACGTATTTATGATCTGGTGATTTTCCAACAGTCTAAAATAGATTAATTATAGTTTTTACACATTGCAGTGACTCTTTCAAAATGTTTTGTAATTCTCCCTGAAATTATTTCAAGAAGTATGCTCAAACATGATTATGTGTGATTATACCTCTCTGAAGCAGGACAAATAGTGAAAAAAAATCTCTACCACTGAGTCATTCATCAGTATTGTGAAAGCTTAGCTTGGTGTTTATCAAATCAACAACAAATCAGATTGGTCTGTTGCATACGAATCAAATAGTGTTAAATAATTCAGCTTTTTGAACATATGAGTCCTGATTTTATCCTGCTTGCTTGATGCTCTAACTGCATGTTTGCATGTGCTTGTGCTAACTGCCAATCACCTGATGCCACTGTGATTTTTGCCCTTTAACCCCCACTGTAGCCCTCCTATTCATTCCTGACTACCGATTGGCCGAAGGATTGTCTAATAGAATACCACACAACCAATCACAAGATTTCAGCACCACCAGCTCTCACAACAGCTCAGAGCGAAGCGGCAGTCTCTCAGGTTGGTTTACGCAGCAGAGAATTAAGCAGACTGGGACACGCTGCTCCCCAGCCAACTTTATGATCGACTGATGTCTTAATTGCTTTATTTATTTGTTATTTGCATGTACAAACTTTATATCCAAAACATTCTTAATAACACAATTCCCTCACCATCACCAGTGATACTTGGCTCACACAGCTCTCCCTGCTTCTAATTGATCACATATGAATGGTATGGTGTTATTTTTGTTATGTGGGGTTCTGAGCGCAACTACTGCTGAATGTAAAGATGGATGTGAGTTGAAAAGTCTTTCAAAGCATAATGAAATAGGAAACTTAAGTCAAAAGAAAGAACAGCAATATAATCAACTGACAAATTATGGCTGCAATTGCTAAGGCTGGGTTCATGCCATTACTGCTGGTCTTTGGGAAGGCTTTGTCTCTCACTGTGTGAGTGAGCAGACGGGAGTAGGGGCAGAGGGAGTCTTTCAGACAGAGTGGACTATATACACACACAGACACCATTAGAGATGCTTGGCTGGGTAAAGTGGCAAAAATACCTCCCTTTTTCCCTCTTCCTCTAATGGTGGCCAACTACACTAAAACCCATGTTCAGAGAATTACAATGTCATTTATAGGACACCAGGGCATCCCTCTGACTGTCTCCCTTCCACTCTCCTCTTTTATCTAGTTTCAAGCCACTGCTTTAACTGGTCTCTAATTCAATGCTGAGGCACACTGTGGGTTGAAGAGAAGGATGTGAAATGGTCATGCCTTACAGGCAAATTCCTCCTATAGAACCACAGGTGACTTATGTCCCTGTTTGGGCTTGCCACATAGTAGTATAATTTAATAAGATGAAAAGAAGTAATTAAACGCATAAATTTCTGCTTACACTAAACAAACAGATTGTGCAAATATGCTTTAAAGCAACATTTTGCAATCATTTCGGGAAATATATCTAGACGTAGATGAGAAGATTGATGCAAAGTAATAAAATCCACACAGCAATTAGTCACTCATTAAACCACAACCTGTTGTTCTTTTTCAGTTTTTCAACCTATTAAAGAAATGGAAAATATTGTGTCAAATAATTAACTTTCCATATGCTAATAGACAGATTTTCTCATATATTCAGAGCTTTCTTTACTCTAGGCAAGCTATTGTCTCCTGGCATATGTTTACAGTTACGGTAGACAGATTTAGATAATCTGTTTACCTAATCTCAGCAAATATTTGCATATTAATGCGCAGAGTCTGTGGGCAAGGGGCAAGAAGCTTTCTGGTTTCCACTTGAAGTCTGTTTGTATTCTGTGACCAATATGTCCTCATTTGAGAAGGAAGTACAAAAAAGAAAAAGAGTGCATTCCCCAAAACATAATTTTAAACCATCAGCTCCTATGTAAACCGTGTTTTTTCTTTATCAGCTTTTTAATGGTATCTAAATTAGTAAACGATGGCCAGCAGTTTGAACAGGAAGACTTGGCTAAGATATCCACTGGCTAGACCAGAAGTCCTGAAAGAGCAGAGGTTAAGTCTGAAGACAATAGCAGACAGATATCCAAATCATTTCTACTTCTATCCGATGACTTGAAAGTAAATACAAATAATTAAATCATTAAGAATTAAGTCAAAAAGACGGCAGAGGTGTAACTATATGTGGATTATTTAAAACAAAAATGTTTTAAGAATTCTCCTCATTAAGAATCTTTCAGTTATTTTTAAATAGATGTCTCTTTTTTAATATTGTCTAGTATATACCCAATATAATGTGCAGTGAAATAATTATGCTTACTGATATTAATGATGCTTTAAAAGTGAATTGATCAATAACAGATATTCTGTGAGGTGAAACTTAATGATATTTTGAACCAGCACATGCTAAGCTTTGATTCAGACTTCAACCAAAGTAAACTCAACATATGAGGGGAGGGGGGCTGCTGGAGTTTCTGTGCTTTGCTCTCTCTCTAAGGACATGGAAGGAATAATGAATGTCAGGTCTGAAGGAGGAGAGAGCGGGATAAAAAGAAACCGAAATAGAGCAGCTTTCATGACAGCATGGATCTCCACTGGGACATGAAGCTGCTCATTAAAACCTTTCTTAGTGTAGGGGAGAGGAGGTAACTGGTGTTTTCTGTAGTAGTTAGAGACCCCAAAGACACCTTGCTCTCTTCCTACACTCTCACCCATCCTGTGAAGCTGCAAAGTCTGTGATTATGTGAAGTTCATGGTTGTGCGTTACCTGTTGTGCTCCTGAACTCTCTGTTGTTGCATCTCCATTCATTATGTAACATGTTGCCTTATTTCTTTTTAACCTAAACTAAATATGATGATACAAGACTTTCAGTTATATATTTTCCCCACTCATGAGTTGTATTTGGCTGTATAGTCTTTCTCAAGTCTCTCTGTGGCTTTTCCTCTCAGCACTAAGGCACCCAATGAAAACAAAGCAAGCTCAAGGCTATGCAGCCCTACAGTTATAGAATGGGAGTGCCCAAACCCTGGGTATAAATACCCAAAGCTCCATCTATATTTAGTATCACTTCCCCTTTGAAGAGAGGCCCAGTTTTGTCAGAGGAGATGAGTGCGCTGTGTAATTCTTGTATAGCTCCTAGCCACAGCTTCTCTCTATATTTTTCATATTTGGGTTGAGCTGTTGCAATTCCAGCGCCAGACCATCCTTCCCTGGAAGAGGCTCATTTACAATATTGATGGCTGGTCTTGTGTAGAGGGACTAAGGATGACTGAACAATCACGTCAGCTCACCATTTATTGGTAAAAGTCAAGCGTTGCCCAGAGGTACGATTAGGAAACCCAATTACTTTCAGACTATACTTACACTGTGCTGCCACCTGCCTTGGGCTTACAGTTGTTTCTTTTATTACTTCCATTCTTTATTAATCTTATTCTGACACTTCTTCCATATTCTCATTTTTAATTTGTTCTCTCTAGTGCCAGTATTATTACTTGTTTTGGGTTTGTTTGTTTTTAACCATGCTCACCTTTCATTAAAGTGTTTTTGTCATTCTTGCAGGTAAGTCTTAATAGCAGAAAAATCTATACTTTTTGGATTAAAAACAAACTGCCCACTGTTTCTGATTTTCATGCTGTCTGGTATTCATAAAAAGAGATGGTCAAGATGTACTCTATTGCTTCTGTAAATGTCTTTTGATGACAGATATTTTTTTACCATGTCTGAGCCAAGTTACTTCATTACATTACGTTAGCGTGCGTGATGTTACATTGCATAAAATGCCATACTGGCAGCTTTTTGGGCCAGTGGAAAAAGTGATTACAGGCCTTTGGCAGCAAAGGCTAACCAACAGATGACAAAAACAAATGCGTTTAGCAGAGATTCCCAAAAATAGCTTTCAGTATTGGTGGTGATGTCAGGCTGAGGTTATTTTATGGATTGCAAGGTGTTTACTTGTAGGAAGAGCCTGACATAATCCACAGAAGATTCCAGTCCCCTCGCCCATGCACAATCTGACATTCAAATACTAATATTAATTCCCACATATTGGTTGTGTGCTACAGGGTTGTAAAACTCAGACATATGCATGGTGAACCTTCAGATGAAAAGACATTAAAATGTTCTTTTCTCAGAATAATACAAAGTAATACTAACCACCAATAATGTTATAAAAAACATATTTACTGTGACTATTAAGTATATTTTTATTTTCATTTATTTAAAAATTGAAGCAAATTTAATATGCATGATGGGGTAAATGTGCAGAAGACCTTTAACCACAGTATAATGCAGTTTAGTATCTGCTATAATCTCAATATCATACACGTGGAATTATCATGTTTCTTAAAAGGTGTCTGCAAAACCTGAAAAAGTAGGATTCATGGCAGAGCTGTTGAATTGCCCCTAATGAAGTGGTAGATATAAGATACATTACATATAAATAAAAAATTATTATAGAAACTAGATTAAAAAAAATATTCAAATAGCCATAAAAAAAACAGGAAATCTTTTTCCAGGATATATTTTTGGTGGTTTTGTTTTTAAGATTTGAAGTCAAATATCTTTTAAAGAAAAAAAAAAAAAACAAATAAAGGTTTCTTCCAAAGTGACCAAATCATATAAAACTTGGTATTGAACTGGCTGGCAGATTTATAAAGATGGATGGGACCAGGTAGAATCTGGTGTTGGAGGGATATGAGTGGAAATAGATGGGGTTAGCGGCTCTCCGGTGTAATAAAAGAAATGAAAGTAGTAATAGACTCTCAGTGAATTCCATTAGGGACACATCGACACTACACAAGCCATTCATTATGATGATGCTGTGAAGTGAGATATTTCATTGTGGAACCCAATGCCCGGTGTGAAAGGGGACGCTGAGGGATGGGTGGAGCACAAAGGTCTGCCTCAGCCTCGTTTACTGCAGTTCTCTTCTGTTTCTATGGAGATTTGAGGCTTTTCAGCCAATCAATCAATGAAAGCATGCTTTTCATCAGGCAACCTTGAGGTTTTCTATGGAAGCGCTGATAGGCAGGAGCGCATTGAAATCTTGTGTTTGAAAATGTGTACGACTTTGCAAGGCTGTGTTGAAACAGTCCAAATGGATTTGTAAACCAAGTAGTGTGTTTAGAATAATTTGAGTTTATTTATAATAGACATTTGTCAGATGGCAAATGCTCTCCCAGTTGTTTATTCGTTTTTAATTGGTTATTGTATACAGTGTCGTTTTCATACAGTTTCATACTGTGTCTCATCTTTTCTAGGTGGAAAGGGAGGAAAGAAGAAGAAAACAAAGGCTGGCTCTAAACCTACTAAAGCCAATGGGTCCAATTGGGCCAACGTTCCCCTGCCCCCTCCTCCTGTTCACCCTCTCCCTGGTACTGAGATGGACCATTATCCCAATGATCACCACGACGGGGGAGGGTATGTCTGCTAATATAAAAAAATACACACAAATTATTCCATCTTGAATGGATAATGAAAAACCATTTAAATGCATAGAAACAACATACACACTTTACAGCTCAGTTTTCAGTAGAAAATGAAGCGCGACACAAGTTTTATTTTAACCAAACGATCAGATACAAAATCTTTCAAACTGCTCTCCTTTTTTGTATTTGTCATTATTTTTCATTAACTTTTACAGCCCATTTGACCCAATTATGTTGTTTTCTGGATCACCTCCCATTTCACACTGGGCCTCCTGTTTTTTGGAGCAACCAAATGTAATACGTCATTCTATTTTAGTCTACTAATCCTGTCTATACCCAGACAATTAAGACATTACAACGTTTAAATTATTTTTTGAAAGTCAGCTCAAATACAAGTCATGCTGTCAAGAATTTGTTTAAAAATATTGTGTCCACTGTCATTGAAAATCTGTTGTAGCCAAGTTAAGGCTTTTAGGAAAAATTTAGGAGGCTAAGAAGCCATACACAGAAGCTTTGTAACTGGCAATTCTGATATTGAAGAGAAGAAGCATGAGCTCATGTGGAAGCGCAAGAGGGAGAAAAATAAACCTGTTCCAAGTAATATTTTGTGTGTTTTGTGGGCAGCTAGCTACACACAAAATAAAAATGGCAGTACAAAAGAAATGATCACAGAAAGCAAAACGATATAGATGATGTCCAACAACTTCTTGTATAAGCAACACACTAAATCTGGTTGCATTCTGCATTAATGTCATCTGACTGTACCTCACTGAGTTTATTGACTTAGTACTGCAAATCTGACGAGAAGCAAAGAATCAATGTGTGTATAGTCTCTACAGGCAGCACACGTGCTCTTTTGCACAGGGCTCTTACACAAAAACCCACATACAGATGGGTGCCAATCAAACTATCTGCTGACCCGTTTTTCTATCTATAAAATAAATGAAAATAAAACATGTCTGTCTTTGTGAGTTTGTAGACATACGGGTAGCTTTGGCTTAATCTCGCTGATGAATTCCATAGTGGGGAAAAAACCCCTCCTAATAGTCCTGTTTTATAAAGATAGATTTATGTTATCCACACACACTGAGGCTGAAGTTGATATAAAAAGCTGGATTCTTATAAATGATTAATGCCGTACCAGACATCTGATATTTTTTGTTTAATTTTCATTTAATGTAATGGTGCAGTGGTTTGCACTGTTGCCTCACAGCCTTTCTTTGTAGAGGTTGCCTGTTGCCTTGTTTTTGCGTTAGTTTCCTCTTGAATCAAGCTTCCAGCCACGGTCCAAAGAGATAGTTGTTAGGTTAATTGGGGATTCTACATTAGCTGTGGGGGTGAATGTGATAGTTTACCTGGTAAACATGGATGGAAATGGATTTTGTGTGGTAAATGCAGTAAATCAACACTGTACTTTAAGTGTGAACTAACAGTAACTTGTGTAAGTGATTGTGAGAGTGTCTCTCTTTGGTCCAGTTGGCACCATGTCCTCTTACTCCCATTTCCAATCTGGGAGAGTCATCTGCTTTAATAGGCTATCTGGCAAATGAAGAGTCTCATGCACTGTAAATCTGAGGCTGCTCTTAATGGCAGCAGATTAAAACAGTTATGTCCTATGGAGTGTGCCCTGACAAATTTCTATAATGAACACCTTCTTTATGGCTAGTATTATTTCAGCATGTATAAGCACAGCTATGAGGAATTGAAGCTTGACACCAACTGTAATTCTAATCAGGACTGTTGTATAACAAATTGCTGTCCAATGAAAGTTGGAGAAGGTCACAAAACTGTGTTAGCACATATCAGTTTCTTTTGACATATATTTTTTTATGCTATCTACTTTTCTCAATCGTCTTTTACTTGCAGACACTGACAATATCACACATCTACAGTAATGCCATTACTATGTCTGTCCATACTTTCCAGTTTGATTTCTATAAAACATGCATAGCTTTAAAATCAGCAAGCTGTGCTAAATTAAATTAGTAGATTATCATTTTCGGTTGTGGTGATTAAACCTCCAAGCTCCTTATTTTTTAAGTCCATCAAATGCTTCTGGTATTTTCAGATAAACTCATTGGTTGATAATTGGGAAAATACTAAATAGTAAAAATAAGTCGATATTAATCAGTAACAAAAATAACAGCTTATAGCTCTTGCTCAGGCTATATGTAACCTTAACTACATTTGTGTGGTAAACATGCATTTTCCCTCAGGTATGAGAGCGATGGTTGGGGACCGCCCATGCCTGTGCAGACATATCTCCACCAGGGCATGGAGGATGAGCTGGAGGAAGAGGAAGAAAGGGTTCCCACCCCGCCTATCCGGGGGGTCGCCTCATCCCCCGCTGCTGTGTCCTTTGGACAGCAGTCCACAGCCACCCTGACCCCCTCTCCCCGAGATGAGATGCAGCCCATGCTCCAGGCCCATTTGGATGAGCTGACCAGAGCGTACCAACTGGACATGGCAAAACAAACATGGTAAACACAGCAGCATTAAAAAGCATTGTAAATATTTAAATTAGATACTGCAGTCCTATCAATCTATTTATCTAGACAGATATACTGTTGTAGTCGTACATGCATTGTTTTTATTTTACAGTGCTTACTGTACATTGTGTTCCTGTTTATTGCTTCCAGGATTTATTCTGTTCCTGCAGTATTCCTCATGTCAACTGTGTGTGCAACGGAGATAAACCCATTAATCATTCCATTTTAATGGGCCCATGCTACCACTTAGGCGACTACTGTATTTTGCTCACTCTAAGAGACACAATTTCGTACCCATGGTTGTTTACTCCCCCTACACTTGTACGGTGCATTCCATTGTTGTGCTCATGCAAGTCAGATGAAGACCATGCTTCATTCTGTCAGCAACGCGCAGAGAATGAGAGACTGGCATTCATTCATAATAGTGAAGTGGGTGGTAGTGGGAGAGCTGGGAAGCCCTGTCAGGAAGGAGATGTCATGTTACCCGGTAATGACTCTGTTGGTTAGAGAGCATCTCTGACAACACCAGAGGGCCAGTAATTACAACCAATTCCCACTGCAAACCGCGTCAAAGACTTTGCACTCCTCTAACAAACGTGACTGTCAGCAGAGCAGGCTGCCACTGAGGTGACAGCCATGTGTCGACAGGCCTGGAGAGCATCCCTTTATACCATCCACAGCAGCAATTAGTAGGTCATTGTGTTAGCATACAAGCTGCACTGTGGAATTAGTGAAATTGTCCATATTTATTCAGCGGCCCACATAATACAGGTCTCTGTAATTAGCTCTACATTTCCACATGCAACCACATGTTATACGTTCGATAGTCATCACCGCTCCACATTCCCCAATATCAGATTATATGGAGTATTTATTTATTTAAATTTTTTTTTACCAGGCACATGCAGGGAGGCTCTCTTCCTCCCCAGGCTCCAGCTCCTCCAGTGGGCTACGTGTCGAGCACAATGGTTTCCGACCTGGAGACTGACCTGCCTGATGATGAGGAGGAGGAGGAGGAAGATGAGGAGGAGGATGAAGGCTATGGAGCCAGGCATCCCCGCGGAATTGAGCACACACCAGGGTCTAGCATGGACAACCTGGACAGCTCTTTAACAGGTAAGGCTGTTGGATTTGTATCTGGAGCCGGCGGGGCTTTAACCTAATGTTGTTAACCGCAGTATAATTTATTTTAATGCATAAGTAAATGGGATTTGTTTCTTTTTATTCAAATGTCCATAAGCAGGTAAAATGCATTCAACTCCCATCGTTGTTACATCTTGTTTAACGGCAAATGGATTGTTGTTCATAACGCGTTCTTCATGACTTTGGTGTGTTAATTTTTGGCCCTCAATCAAGTTTTTTAAGCACCTTTGGCAGGCTCTGGGGAATTACAATTATCATTTTCAAAAAAGAAAACAGATAAGAAAGTCCATGAATTTTAAACAGGATAGTGAGAGGGAAATTAAGAGGAGGGAGAGGGTAGGGGAGAGTGACTGTGATTTAACTTGCACACAGCTCCGGAGCCAGAGCCAACCGTATCTTCCCGAGGAGATTTGAAATAAATTTCACGTGCGGCATATTCCATTCCAGACTAGAGGCACCATTTCCATTTTTACAACTCACTGAAAACTTTTACAGCCGTCTGTTGAGGGGACATATGAAGGGCATGACATTGCAGTGGAGGAGCTGGGTTCTGGATTGCTGCTATCATACTGACCAGGCCTGACTATCCATCTGCAATGTAAAGGGGTAAAAGTGCAAAAATGGACTTTTATGATAAAAGTGACATATGGGGAATAGGTTTGGTAGAAAATTCTAGTTTAGTGTTGACCTGTGATACTGTGTATCCATCAGGTTATGTGTGTAAACACTGAAAAATAAAGGCTATATTGAGACATTTATGGGTGGTAAGAATAAGGAAGAGAGCAAAAAATCGAAGGAGCTGGGCTATCTGAGAGAGAAAGCTCAAAAATAAGAAGACAAACAGTGCTGTATATTGGCCTACCCTGTCAGTAGAAACATTAAAGAGTGGTTTTCCAGGGGATGATGGAACAGTGGTTTTGGTAGCACTGACACATGCTGCTGCTGATGTATTTAGAGGAATATAAAGCGGCAACGGGGCCCTAATCTGCTGCATCTCTCCTCCACTGTATTACTCTGAAG
This sequence comes from Astatotilapia calliptera, assembly GCF_964374335.1. Taxonomy (NCBI): domain Eukaryota; kingdom Metazoa; phylum Chordata; class Actinopteri; order Cichliformes; family Cichlidae; genus Astatotilapia; species Astatotilapia calliptera. Next base: position 10,502,245 of record NC_137435.1, read on the forward strand.
ACAGCACTATTTCTTTTTATCTCTCTCCAAGTCTGCCTCTCACCCCATCGTTTGACAACACAGACACAGCCCCAGCTCCGGGGTGAGCAGGAGGAAGAGAGGGAAAAGGGGAGACGCTGCTGAGATTTATTGTAGCCACCGTTTTAAGGCTACACAAACAGGGGAGGGGCAGGAGTGAGATTGCTGTCAAGCGTCGCTTGATGGATTTGTCATTGTTTTAATAATATGGAAATAGGTCTGTTTTCATAATGTTACACCAAAGGCCAGTAAATCTAACCTTTCAGTGATGTTCCAGAAAAAAAAAGAAGAAAAGAACCTGCACTCTCCTCAGGGGCATTTTTCACCAGCGGACTGTCTGCACAGGTTTTCCAATGCGTTATTCCATGCTCTGAGTTAAGGCAACTTATTTTTAGCTGATAAATGTAACTCCTCCTGTTGTGGTGGTATTGCAGAGCGATTGCTTGCACAAGCTACAGAGTTGAGGTGAACACGTAGGTATTACTTGGCTCTATATAGGTCATGCACAGCTAAGATGTGGTGGCAGTGAAGCTGTTATGCGTACAATGACTCGAAAGCTTGGCTGTTCTGGGCGATTACTCACCCATAAAGTCTTGCCAGGTTTGCGAGGTGTGGGGTCAGATCTCCTGGTGGCAGGTAGACGCCTGCTCATCAGGGGGAATGATTTTCCTACTTAACGACATGCAGATTAGGGTTCCCGTCAGTGTAAATCAGTTTTAGTGGCAGGAGGGAGGCAGCCTGGGTTTTACTGCCCTCCATCCGCCTAGCGTTTACTGGTCTTGCTCTATCAGTGCATGGAACATGGAGGGTGTCGGCCAGCGTTTTTTCGAGAACACAGTTTGGCCCATTGCTCTTGTTCAAGATGTGATAAAATGGCAGATATGTAGAGCAAACCTTGGTCTGGAGCCAAAAAAAAGTTATATTTCTAGGGCAAAAAGAAAACTAGATTGAATTTTTATCAAATTATGTTAGAATGATCACAGTTTGATTGGATTGCTGTTTCTGAGAATAGAAGTGCTCCAGAGGTTCTGCAGTAGAAAGTGGCAGTTAGAGCAACTGAAAAGTCATTCTGTGATGTGATTTGCTGAGGCAGTGTTCCTTCGCTGAGCCGAAAGGACTTGGAAGCTTCAGTGCTTTGGCTGGCACTGCCTATACTTCATTATCTGCTCTATTCTTTGTGGGAGGATTGGACCCAGTGGAATTGCTGTCTTTCTTTCTTAGTGAAAAACTCTTAGAAAAGAATTTCAAAGAAAATGGCCAGGAAAGATGGAGGGCTCAAACTAGTTGCCTTCGATTTCAGTTTGCTCTGTGAAAATGGGATGTGTAAGGGGGTACTCTACCTTATGCAAGCCTATATTTTATAGAAGTTTCCATTAATCTGAGAGAATTTCCCTGCAATAGGAGTGAAAAGATGTTGCAATCTCTTCTGTTGAAAGTGCAATTCCATAAAGTCACAAACAGTGACTAAGTTACAGTCTCTTTGAGACATCTGGTTACAGACAAAGAGACTCACAGATGGGGAAGTTGGAGAAGCCTTTGAAGGGGATTTCCCAGTGTGTCTGGTAAAATAAACCACAGTGATATTAACAAGTTTTATGTCCAATTGTTAATGTGCTCTATTGTGTTGCAAAGGGAAGTGCCATCTGAGAGAGCACACTCATGTGTTAGTTGTGTTCATTTGAATCACAGCCTGCAATATGCAGCAGTCCTGGGCCAAGAATCTGCTACCCTTTGTATTATCCTGACCTTTTAATGAATCCTGCTGCTAACTTTTGTCCCCACCGTTCTCTAAACAACCTTTAGCCTCACATCTCCCCAATTCTGTGTTACACCAGTTTGTCCAATCACATCGCTCTGTGTGAGGGAAGGATAGTGTGTGTGAGCTGAGTGCTTGGGTTTATGCCACTTTAGCAAAGACTGCCAAACCAGTCCCACTGAAAGCTGTCACATTAGCCGACTGTTCTCTGTGTTTTTGCTTGCCAAAATGGCATATTTTTATTGGCAGAGTGATGCTTTTATATTTAAAGTGCTGGCCTAGCTTTTTATGCGAAGGAAGAAAAATGAAGGCATAAAGAAATATAGTAGCATATAATCCAAAAGCCTGACAATATATACACATTTTATTTATTTGTGCCCCTTTGATCCTGTAAAAATACTCGCTTGTGTTGTTGTAGCTTATTGAGCAGTATATTGATTAATGCTCATAGAATTTTAAATCATTAAAGTGCTGTGCACATAGAAGTTAAAACCTGTAGTTTTCTTAAAACTACTGCACATTTTTAGACAGCGATGGTTGTGCATTTTTAAATGGGACTAAAAAAAAAACTGTGCGCATACCTCCAGGTGTTTGATTCAATACGATGTTTTGTGAGATGTCACCTGAGGCAGTCGTGTAGCTAACTCTGCTCTGCACAGGTGCGCTCATTGTTCTTTATCAAAAGACGTGCAAAATAAGTTGATGACAGTCCTGCTGTTCCACTGTGTATATTCTGGTGTGTGTAAATGTGCACTTTTGTGTGTGTGTATGCAATGTGTGTGTTTATAATAGATGAAAGAGGGCATGCCAGAACAGAATGACTATACAAAGCGCTCACCTGCAAGAACAGAAATGCCCCACAGCAAATTTAATTCATTTAAGTGTACAATATTCATATTGCTTCTTTTTTTTAAGACCACTCAATAAGTTTATTCATCTAAATGTCTAATCAAAGCACAGATGTTCAGAATGTGAGCTCATATATCCATAGAGGCTATAGCTGTTGAATCTGTATGAGCTTGGGATTTCAGCGTGAGTGTTTCAGATAAATAACTATCCATTTACACACATACTCACATAAACACACACAAACATCTATGCTGAAACCTTTGGTGTTCTACAGGGTCCATGGTGAATGGGTGGGGCTCGGCCTCAGAAGATGACCGTAATTTCTCCAGCCATAGGTCCAGTCTGGGCAGTTCATCTGATGGCTCGATTTTTACCCACTGCAGTTTTGCCCAGGCCCTGGTGGCTGCTGCAGACAAGGCAGGCTATCGCCTTGAGGGCACTAGCCTCAGCAAGAGAGGTTGGTGTGTGGGACCAGATATCCATTGCTGGGCTGGACCGTCTGCCACTGACAAATTATCTTTTCATCTCTGTTCTAATTGTTCCTCCTGTCATCCATTGGCTGATGTTTTCCCCATAATGCTGCCTTGTTATTTTCTTTTCTGTTGCTTTTGGATGCTGTGCCCAGGTTGTGCATGGTACCTGCTCTATATGGCTACATTGCGGGTATCTCCTGATCCTTAAATGTGACTTAGCTCTGATCTGTCTCTGCTTTCTTTGGTGCATTGTGTAATATCTGGGTGATATGCTATGCTTAAAACCTTTTAAGGACTTCAACCAAATGCTCTCCCTTCTAATGAAAACATTTACCTTTTTCCCCTATTAGGCTTGCTGGATCTTGATTGATAACTTTTCCTTTTCCTGATGACTGTTTTGACTTCACTGTTGGCTCCGTAATATCTTTACTAACCATCTGGCCTGTGGTCCTTTATCCCTCCTGCAGGTAAAGGCTTGTCCCATAGGCCTCGGCCCAGCAGTCCATTTTCAACAGATGGCAGCACAGTCGGCACACACAGCTTGGGCCACCAGAGGGCCACTAGGCCAACTCGCAAACCCAGAAGTCAGGGCACAACACCCCATCGGAGAGATGCTGGTGCAGACGGTGAGGGAGGAAGCAACCAAAAACACATTTTGAAAATTTAAAAAAAGGGGTTATGGTAATATATACATAACTCATGTATTCAGTTGATTTAGTGTGGTTTTCTCTTGGCACAGACCTACCTCCTCCACCTGAGCCTCCTCCCTGTCAGGGGCAGGGCCGTATCCAGGGGGGCCGCAGTATAAACAGCATGGCGCCCCCAACAGATAGGAAGGCTTCTTCCTTAGAGCGCCCGCCTATTTCAGGATCCCTGTGTGGGCCAGAAGACATGAAGAGCTCTATTGACAGACAGACGCGCACTTCTTTGGAACATCATCGCCAGGTTCAAGACAGGCTGGGCTCTGCAGACCGAGCTGATGATGGCCGCAGGGGCCACAAAACAGGTGCAGATGAAAATATTTAGCCATAAAACGGGAACTGGCATTAATGCATTAAGGCTAACACAGAGATAAAATTTCACTTTAAAGCATAGTATGCAACAATGTGTGCGCTAATGGGTTACAACAATTGCAAAAGCATTAGGCTGAAAGTCAGGTGAGGCTTTCCATGTGGTTGTTAGGACTTAAAGTTTTTTTTATGAATTAATGTAATAACCAATTGGAAATGTTTGTCTTGCTGCTGTTGTTCAGGAAAGCACATTACATTTTGCTCACATAAACAATTCATCCTTTTTATTTGTTAAAAAATGCACTTTGCAACCTAAAACAAAATCTATAAAATAATTATACTCACATAAAACCATTCATTAGCAAGAAAAATAACATTATTTTCAAAGCAAGTGAAGTCAAAAGGGAAGTGGAATATTTCTTGTTAATGACTGAACTATTTATTTTAATACAAAGATAATTCCTTTCATTATGGCCAGAAAACAACAATAACACAGGAGTTTAGCTGCTGCTGTGCCTTTGCGGTTGGGGATTTTTCTCTAAGTGATTGTGTTGAAGTTAGTCATGCTGCTTTGAGACTGGGCTCCCATGAACAGATTGCACTGTCTGCCACTTGCTCTGGTTTCCAGAATGCCCCCCCTCAGCCCTCCCTCAGCCACCGTAATGCCCCTGTAACTGTTGCCAGTACCAGCCTGCTCCACTCCAAGTAAGGCAGGAGGCCCCAGCAACTGAAATGCACTCTAATCGCTTTAGCTTTCTCTTCTCACACAAACAGCAGCTCTCTACACTCCATCTGTGTGTGTGTTCATTAATCTTATGTGTGCACACGCCTGTTTGTTTGTGACCGTTAGAGCTCTTCATGCTGCGCTCCTTGGACTCTTTGTGCCAGGAGTTTCTCAGACAGTTAATCTGAGGCTGTGAGACAAAGACAGGTGTCACAATCAGCATTTTTACGAAAAACACTGTAGGTGAATTCCCTCATGTTTCAGTGCACTGACTGATTTGCAGTAGGCTCCAGTGAGGTCAGGGAAGGCTATATTACAGTCATTAGCAGAGCAGTGGGGAGCAGTTTGATGAGATTTCACGCAATGATGGAGACTACTGAGGGTCAATGTTATGTTGCCCTGCAGCAGGAGGTGCCACAGCAGCCAGTAGTCCCCCTGTTATTGTATTTACCCTCATCGTAAGGGTGGTGGCTGCAAGGCCATGTGCGAAGCTGAGAGTCCTCTCCATGGCACGCCCTGGCATTGCTCGTTGGCACGGCCACTCTGCAGATGTCAAGAGTGTGGGGTGGTGGTTGCAAAGTGTTCTTTGTCTCCATGCATCAGATGCAAGATGTGTAACACTGCAATAATAAAAGTTCAAACTTAAAGTATGCCTCTCGGTTCCTATGTGTGTGTTTTTAGAAGAGGGGTGTTTGCCATATAGTAAACCATCGTTCCCTTCCCCTGGTGGCCACAGTTCTGGCACAGGCTCCTCCAAGGGCTCAACAGGGCCACGCAAGACTGAGGGTCCACGACAACCACAGCAGTGGACCGCCACAGAGCATGCTGAATTTCTGGGGACCAATGGACAAGGACAGTACTCAGGAGAGTTATGTGAGTAATTTAGTACTTTGATGTTTGACAGCAGTGTTTTATGGTATATGGCACGGCACATATACTGCAGTAAAAAAGGGCAAGTTTTGTAGTGCAGCAATGCTTACCATAAAATTACTATAACTGCATCTTGCCAAACAACAGTTTATCCACCCTACTTGTGCACACTTCCTGTGTTAAGTGTGTCTGGCTGTTTCAGTATATATTTCCTGCAAAAGCTTGTCAGTGTTTGTGTAAGTGGATGGATTCAACTTAGATTTTATTATACTGGCAGTTATTGTTTTAACTTGGGAAAGAGTCAGTCCAGCTGTTTCCTTTGAATTCCTGGCAAAAATGCCTCCCAACATGTTTATTAGGTTCTTTACTTAAAGAAAACAATTTTTTTCTCTTTTTTTCCCAATCCTAATGTTTTCTTTTATTCCTCTTCTCACAGAGTGATCTGCCTGCAGTTTAAACTGGAGAGAACCTGTTCTCTCTTTGGAAGAGTGACACCCTCTTTGCCGGGGTAGTGAACTTTGTCCTTACCTGTGTGTTCTCAGAGGGAAGCAGTGCAGCAATGAGAACTACGGAGAAAAACAGTGTCACAGAACTGTAAATGCGATGTATAGACACAGACATACTGTACATCTTACTATGTTTTTTGTCCTCAAGAAAATATTTTCCACCTCCTACCTTACTCCAATTTTCTTTTTGTTAGAAAAAGGCAAGTTAAAAAAGAAAAAAATCAAAACATCTATAAGAGAACAAATTTTCTGGTAACTGCCCTTGAGGAAAAGGGGATTTTGTTTCCTGTAAATATATTCTTTAACTTGTTGTTGCATTGCTATGCAAGCCTGATTCTGTTTGAGCTTTTTATTTCCATATACAGGAACAGTTGGGTTTTATCTGGTTATTTGTATTATATGTGAAATGAGTGGCTGTTGTGCCATAAAATAATTGTTTTATAATCCATTGTTTGTTGATAGCTACCATTAATTATTATCATTATTATTGTTATTATTAATTATTGTTTTTGCACTGCAATTTTTGGTGATAAGCACAAAAAAACATAGCTCCTGCTGACATGAAGAACCGGAAGAATATGTGAAGAGGAGTTTCTGTACTGTAAAGTAGAGAGAAGAAAAATATATGCTAATGTACAGAGAGATATTAAAGAGTAATGCTTTGCTCACAGACAGCAACAAATAAGGCACCCATTTCCACAGTTGAGACAAATTGGGTGGCAGACACACAAGGTTCCTGAGGGTCTGAAGGACAGATACGAGGCCAAAAGAAGTACAGAAAGGATTCTGTATTGCTGTAGTTGGTTATTTAACCCCTAAAATGATAGAAATATCTAGTTTTCGATGTTTGGGGGCAACTCCAAGCATTGGCTCCATTCTAGTACAAGGGTTTCCGAGCATTTCAAATTCTTTTTCTTTTTTTCATTTCTATTAGGTTTTACTACCTAAATAATTCAGTAAAACAGCACACTTAGAATAAAACGGTTAAAAGGGAGGAGTCGCTGAAATCTATCCGCATGCTGCAGTCCGGTCGGAGCACTTACAAAGGCAGATTTGTGATTCTTCTATGGCCTTAATAGGTAGGAAACACAAACAAAGGAGCATTTATTGTTATTAGTTGTAATGTTACTCCTAAATCATGAGTGGAACAACAGCAATTGTTTACATCTTTTGTGTTTTTGTTTGTTTGTTTCATTTTATTGTCTTTTGGTTACTAATATTTTTTTAATTGTTTGATTTTTACAGCACTTACTCTTTGATGTTTGTGATGTTGTCACTGGGTACAGTATGATCCAGGAAAACAACACACCGACCTGCTGGGTTCAGCTGGGTGCTGTTCATTAATGAAATCTACAGAAGCGGCGGTTGGCCTCCAGTATGCTAAGATCAGCACAGTCTTGTGTCAGTGATGTTAAGGGATAAAAATGAGTGCGTATGTTTTACAACGTAGCTGTGAGTGGAGCGAAAATGGAGAAAGGCCTTGTATATTAACTAGTAGGTCTCACTGCCTCCATGTGTGCAACCCGAGTGTGGAGCAGAACACTTTCTGTCTGCCCGACTGCCACAACACACACACACTTATGTTTTGCCGCTTTCAACTTCTCAGCCTCTGATTCTCAATTGTTGTCTTTTTCAATGACTTTTTTTTTCTTTTTTGGTTGTCCTTTTTTTAATGAGAAGCTTGTTTCTTTGTATGCCTTTTATGGACTCCAAAACGCTGCTTAAAACAATGTTTTCAATATTAATGTTCAGGATTTTTGTGGTTTAATGACTGTTTGTTTTGTCTTTTTTTGTACTGCTAATGTTGATAAAGGGGGGGTGGGAAACTAAAGGCCATCAGATGCTGTTGTACTGTTGTCGTCATGCCATGTCATTTTGTTTTTTTTACCATCCACCCAGTGGCCAGTGTTCTGGAAATGAGGTGCAAAGAGTATCTCAGGTTATTTTACATTCTGGTGGTGTTTATGTATGTGTATATATGTGTATATATCCATACGCATCTCCACTTGATTATGCCATTCCATTTCCATTGACAGTTTATCCCTCTCATGTCTGATTCTGTCGTCCCCTCTTTTCTTTTCTGCTGTGGACTTTGAGTATAATGTGCTGGTTCATCCACCTTAAGATGTCAGTAAAAGAACATACCAAATTAAGATTGTCTAATGCGTTTTAGTGTCTCTTTAATACTCATTGTTTTCTTTTAAATCACAGTGTCGTTTTGTATTTATTAAAATGATAATAAAAGTATATTGTGAAATATGCATAAAGATTTGTGAGATATAAAATGTGTTTTTTTTTGTTCCTTGTAAAGTTTGGTGTCAGAGCCGAGCAGCGAGGCCATATTGAGATGAAAGGCACACTGTGCTCACAGCATGGTGAAGTGCCGGGTCAGTAGTCGTCACTCTTCGTCTTGCATGTTCACTGCACTGCTCTTCTCATGTCAAAACTGAAGAAACTTACAATCCTTTCAACACAAGGAGTAAAAATGCTCACAATTTGCTTGTCAGGAGGACAAAGGATAAAAGTGCTTTTCCTCTCCTTTGTTCATTTTCTCAATATTGTTGGTTCTTTGTAGCCTATCTGTGTGTTGCCTTTTTTGCTATAAAAGAGGATTAAAAATGACAAAAAGAGAAAGGTGTTGGGTGAAGTCTTTCTGTACAGTAAAGGGTGAGGTCGACACCCTGATCCAATGCCATTTCTACAGTACAGTACATTCTCCTTTTTTTCCCCTGTAAACCACCTTCTGTATTCACTTGCATGTCCAAGAAGAGAGTGGATCAAGAAAATAAACTTTTACAGCTTCATTCCCACGTCCTGTAAGATAAATCCATGTTCTTTTATTTCCTTGTACCTGGATCAATATCAAATAAAATATTTTTGAAAAATGGAAAATGGCTTTGTCTGTGATAGAAAGACTATAGCGCGGGAGGTCAGATTCGACACAGTATGACAGACAAAATACATACAGTACATACAAAAATACAGTCAAACAAGATTATTTTCAAGGTTAAATATTCAGTTTTTCTTGGATACTTGCACTGCAGCTGCAACATTAAAAATGCAAGTTTGCCTTTTTTCTACAAAACATGGCCCTGCTAATATCTTAATAGTGTTTGACTCAGCAACAGCACAAGTGTAGTTTATTTTGTGCTGTGTGTGTATGCAGTAGAGTTGTTTAGCTCACTGTGTGTTTAAAAGGGTTCCTGACTCAGCTGTGCGTTTTATGTCAAACCAATCCCTGCCTTGATCCTTCCAGAAGAGCAGCTTCAAACACAAACCCAAATCTCCTAAATCACTGAGACAGGCAGCTTGTTTTCAAGCTCTCTTGCACAGAGCTCAAACTAAAATCTGTGAAAATTCTCCAAAAAACTTGTGAAAGAAGTGGTGTAGAACGGGGTGCATAAAATTAGGAACAGCCTCTGTATCGGCATTAACATTCAGGTATAAACAAGCAGGCTGCATGGTGGTACACTGTCAACTAAAGCAAGAAAGTCCAGGGGCTGAATCAGCCAGCCAGAGCCTGGGGCCTTTCTGTGTTGAGTTTGCATGTTTGCATGTCAGGTAATTGGTGATGTTAATCTGGACATAGGTGTGAATGGCTGTTTCTATGTGATAGCCCTGTGGTGGACTGGCAGCTTGCCCAAGGTGTATTCCACCTCTCAAGCTATCACAAATGAGATAAGCTCCTACCGTACTGGGATCCTAAATCACATAAGTGGTTAAGAAAATGGATAAAAATTAATTACATTGCCACCTAAATCTATTAAAAAGCCCAACAAATAATTCTATTCTTACTTTTTTATGAAGGAGTAGTTCACATACCGGCACCGGCAGTACAAACTACCTGCTCTGGTCTCAAATAAGCAATATTTTGGGTATAACGGTGGTTGTTCTGGATTTTCATGAAGGTGCCCATGGAATGAATCATAACCACAAAAAATGAGCTATTTAGACCATTTGAGCCCTTAAAAATGTTCCACGTAGATGTGATATGTTCAGAATGTGTTACCAGCTCCATAGCCTTGGCTTTTAGCCTTGGCTAGCCCCTGACTGGCTGAATCTCAAACAGAAGTGGTTGGCACTTCTATGATCACAACCAGAATGCTATATGTTTGACATGATCATGCTAAGTGTATTAGCAGTCAGTGACCTCACGGACATCCAAGAACAGAAAAAAAAAACCCAGTCTGAAACCTGAACATACAAATATTTATTGCCAGATGCAAATATAACCCACGTGAGGTGGGACCAGACTGTAAGTTTGTAAGTGCAGTAGTCATACTGTATTAATCCTGGTACATATTGTGGTGTGTTGGGAGCGGCTAGTTATCTCCCATCATGCCTTGGGAATACGTGTTGCTGTTTAAGATGTTTATTGTTACGTGACTCTTAACTGTTCTCTTAACTGTTCTTTTAAATGCTGCAGTATAAATTCACCGACAGTTAGTGTTGATGGAAAGAATGCTGTACCATGAGTGAAGTCACCAAGAAAAAGTTCCCACACAGTTATTCCTGACAAAAATATTTGTGAATCTCCTCTTTCAATATTTATAAAATCTCTATAAACACTCACAAACAATGAGCTCACATTTTAATCATTATAGTCCATCACTTACTTCCTAAATGATACCAAATATATGTTATATGTGAGCTTAATAATAAAAAAAGATTATATCTGTATCGATAAATTACATAATGAGGAATAATTCTTTTTGAATGACGTATTAAGCACTTGCTGCATAGAGTTTATAATAAGTCCTGACATTTCTGTCACATCATGATCTGGTCTACTGAGTTTTCTGCATTGACTATGAAGATCCATATAGCTCCTCCAGAGATTGATGAAGCACCCCAAGCATTTTCATCAATACATGTTCAGTAGATAAACTACTATATAAAGTTATGGGGGGAAAAGTAAAGTTTTTTTGGGAGGAAATTTAAAGAATGACCTTGGTGAACTCACAAATTAGAGTTCACTTTGTTCAATCTGCATGGTTATTCCAAACACACAGCTGTGATCTTTTTATTAAACCATGTACTGTGATGTCACTTGTTCTGTGTTATTTTTCTACACCTCAGTTGCACCATTGCGCAGATGTAGATTTCACCATTTAGGCACCAATAACTATGGAATTGTATATAAAATTGTGCTTCCGTTTTTATGCTAACTTTTTACTTATGTTACTCATGTATAAAAAGAACCTGAAAGCATTTTCTTCCATCTTTTTACCAAATTCGGTGTCAGCAGTTTAGCGGCCTAGTGATCGCTGCCTAAAACTGATTTCCAATGTTTCCGTGTATTTTTTATGTGTAATATCTTTACGTATGTTGGTAAATAGACTTCGGTGAAAAGGGTTTACAAAGGGGTTATATATAAAAAAATTAAATTACCTGGTTTTCAAGTATCTTTATAACTCTGTGTTATTGTACTTACCATAACCAATCTGGTCCTTTTTGTTCACTTAGAATATGTTTACAGAACTATTGTTATATTTATTGCAATTTCTGCTGTCCTGTTGTCCAGATTACTCTTAAAAAATACATTTTTAATGTCAACGACATTTTTTTAACTGGATAAATAAAGGATAAATAAAAGTCACTGCCAAAAACTGATTGGCTTCTACCTTGTTACAGGAATGTTGTTTACAGCTCAAGCTGAGTTGATGTCATTCATGAGGGATACACTTGACATATGTTTGACATATTATAGAAGTTATTTATAGCAGTTTAAATACGAGCAATCAGTTTTGGCAAATACCGGAAATCAGGTTTTGGCAGGCGATCGCTTTTTGGCACAACAAGCACGAGACCAAACACTCTCAGTCACGTGCATCTGAGGCTAAGGGGGGGCAAGAGGCCCACATTTCTGGAATTTATGAGTCTAACGTGACGCAAGTGGTCAACAAATACTAAAAGTCAAATGTTTCAAGTTTCAGTTTCAAATGAAAGTAGGACAATTTCTGTAAAGCTGCCAGTGGAGACACGATGTGAAAATACCGAATTTTGCGCATGTTAGCTTAGGACTTCTGAGTTATCAAAACCATGTTCTTGAAAATGCCCAGCGGGTTTCACACAGAAGTCGGATATTATTTCCAGAGCTGGTTGAGCAGAGGACACGTGATTTGAGGTAAGACTATCCACTACGATAATGAGACACTGTTTGTTAAATGGGTACCTGTTGGGTCATCGTCGACAAGTAGAAAGCTTGAGAAGTGGGTGAAGTTTGTAGTCAGTTTTTACGTCATCTAAGATGTTTTCAGTTTAAGTAAAAATTTGGTGTTTAGCCAATGCTAAATTAGTTGGTGCCAAGGACCTTGTGTAATCTATGCTCCATTCTGCCAAAAGTGATGACTCCATTAAACAATTGCTTAATAATACTTATGCAAGAGGAGCTTGATCTGTTTTTTCCTTTCCCACTATTCTTCCGTGGGTTATTATTTACTTAATTGCTAACTGCCAGCCACACGTTGTTTTTTGTTTTTTTTTTAACGTGTAAGATGTGCCAAAATCAATTGAGGCTGTCGCCAGTTATTGAATTAGTGAAATCTGATACTTAAGTTTGAAATCAACCACTTTTGGTTTCATCTTGTAAATCTGGTTGAACATTTGCAGTTGCATCTTTTTTGGACACTGATCTATGCCTCGTGCAGGCTTGTGATACTTCATGCGTGGTTTCTCGCCATGAATGATTATGGCCTATGTAAAGCAGACACTTTTAACAGTTTGAACTTCTTTACTTCCTCAGTTGCTCATAAATGTCAACAATTACTCATATCAGTGTTCTTTTTTTCCCCCGCCTCTCATCTTGCACTCACTTTCTTCTTGCTGCCGGATTTTTCTTGACTCTCCTTCATCTGAAAAACATACTTATGCAGAAAAACAACCAGTTTCTCTCTAATACTGGTTCTTTTTTTTTCTTTAGTGACACTGAAGCCTGAAGAGTTTATTTATGTATTTGTTTGTTTGGTTATCTGTCAGAGCGTTTGGACTCATGGTGCAGTGGGAGATCGAGCCCTGCAGTTTCTCTTTGGTGTGTTGTGGCAGAGGCTTTAAAAATATCAGGCTTTACAGATCATCTTACTTATACTTGCTAACTTAGTTTTTGATATAGCTTTACTTCCATTAATTTAACTCTTACCTTCATTTTCACAGTTGTCGCAGTTATAATCTCCTGTGCACTATTATAGGCATGGCAGGAAACATACATTAATCATGTTTTTCTGGTGTTAAACTGTATTATTTTGGAAAAGCACTGGAAAAAAAAGATTTATTTTATTGACATAAGGTCATAGAACAGATTCATGTAGCGTTGAGATAAAAATTCTTTATGAAATATTGGAACAGCAAGGCATAAAATTTAAAACACCCCCCCACACAGAATCAAAGAATAATGTGTAAATAACCCATTTTCATGATATTTCCTTGGAATGGTTGAGAGGTTTTTGCATTCATATTTATGAAAAAGGTTCACCGATCTATCCTGACCTTTTAAACAAACCCATCAGTGCAGACTGGGAGGCAAGCGCTGCTGTTTCGCAGCTCTTCCTCTCCCTGTGCCTGGGGGGTAGGACGAGTAATGACTGCTCTGTTCCTTGCCAACAAAGCAACTTTCCCCTTCCAGTCCCATTTTTTATTTCCAGCTGCTTACCAGTGTGTACTTCACCTCTTATTCATTCTCTCTTGCAATGGGATGTGTAGCAAATATGCAGTTTATGGTGGAATACCTGTTTTTTCGCGTAATCCCAGAAGCCCTTGGTTTCATATGGTTGTAATTGTTGCATCAGGCATTGGTGGAGACGGTCTGGAGAGAGCGAAAACTGGTTAAGCAGCCAGAAAGAAAAAGGCTTTGCTCAGCAAATACATACTGCAGTAGGATACAAGTTATCAGGGTGTGATAACAGGAGTGAGTGTGCATTTGAATGTGTGTGCGCTTTGATGTTGGTACCAGTGGATTTGTGTGGGGAAAAGGGAGCGTCTGCATGTGTGTGTGCGCACGTTTGTGTGTGAGGTGATGAAAGGAAGCATCTACTGCTTCTGCTGCTTGTGCTGCAGGATGTTCCCCCCCCCCCCCCCCAGCTTTTTTCCTCTTCTTTGTCTCTAGACTGGTGACAATGAGTGGAGGTGAGAGGCCAGCAGTACCAGTGCAACACCATTCATCACACATGTCAAACAGTTAGACCAGCTGTGTGGGACAAGCGGCAAAAATTAGCATTTCATCCCTCTCCCTGTCGCTCTCTTCTGTCTGTCAAGCTGTATCTCTGTTTATTCCCATTGTAGCACCGAATGTGATAAATGACTTCAGAGGCTATATAATATTCCAATTGTTTGAATGAAAACATGGTGTTATTGACCAGCACTTCCACATATTGAGCTTGTTTTACAAAACAGACTATCCCTGCATAGTACTTCTGATAATGGGTGCTGTTTAGATGTGGGTCTGAGGACTTGTAGTCTGTAATGACAGTGTTGGTGAAAATGAAAATGTTGAGGATGGTAAACTGGCCAGGATGTCTCTGACTGTCAGGCAGTAGAAAACTTGATTTTCTGCCCAATTCATTGACAGTTAATTGAAGGGGAAAAAAAACCCAACCTAAAAATGTAGGGAAGAAATAATATAATATTAGATCTGATCTGATTAAAATCTGGATTAGAACTTCATTGTTTATATGGACCCTAAGTAAGGTGATCTGATCCTGATGTGCATCTAACATGTGAACAGAATAAATAATTTTGACATGTGGGAAAACAGTATGTATGGCTGATGTGAAAGACAAGCACAAGTATTTAAAAGCAAATGTTGAAAACAGATTTACCAGGAAATTCCAAAGGATGTGATGTTAATGCATCTCCTGCTCTACTACAGTGACTATTGTGCATTTCTAGCTGACATTAGCTTAAAAACATGCGATGCATCACACCCTCTTCATGGTGAATAGATCTTAGTATCATCAGAATGCAGGTACAGTCTCACACCCAGAGGCTGTTTATACTTGCAACCTCACTCTGTTGAACAAATCCAGATGATATAATATCACTGCAATAACTTTCGCTGCAGTTATTTCTGGTTCTTTAAGTTCTTAACTGTGATGTTTTTATTGTTCTTGTTATATTTGTTCGACAGTTGCAGCAAAACAAACCAGAAATTTCTCATATGGTGATTAAAGAGTGAATACAAACATTAAACAACAACTAGCTTAGCACAACACTACTCTAAACCAGACTTTGAATGGTTTAAAAAAATAAACATGGAAAAAAGGTCAGAATTAAGGAAGTGTGCAAGGATCCTAGGGTTTGCTATAATTTAGCTTGGTTGTATATTAGTTTGTACTGTTTTCTGGTAAACTACCAAATGCCATATTCATATAGAGGAACTAAAATACAGCTAGCTTGCTACCCCTTGCTTTCTCACTACTCTTTTGTGAATGGATATACTGCATAATTCCCACCCACTAATCCCATGGTTTCGCCATCTTTGCATTATGCTATTATCTATTGATTATTAGAATTAGAATTAGAATTCAACTTTATTGTCATTGCACATGCACAGGTACAGAGCAACGAAATGCAGTTTGCATCCATCCAGAAGTGCTTTAGTGATATAGATGTATTACAATATATATTAGCAATAATATAGATATGTGAGTATATTACAGTAGTGCAGTTAAGATAAGTGAGATATAATTCCTACAGAGGTTATATAAAGTGCTAGTGGTTGTGAGTGGTGGTTCAGTCCATGTTATTATTGTGTGTTTGAGGGTACAGTTGTCCATTGTGGGTGTGTGTATGTTCAGTCCATGTGTTAACGTGGGTCAGATGTCAGGAGGCAGAGTTCAGGAGTCTGATGGCTGTGGGGAAGAAGCTGTTCCGGTACCTGGTGGTCTTAGTCCCGAGGCTCCTGTAGCGCCTCCCAGAGGGCAGGAGGGTGAAGAGTCCATGTGATGGGTGACTGGGGTCTTTGATGATTTTCCCAGCCCTTTTCAGACACCGCTTCCTGTAGATGTCTTTTATGGCAGGAAGTGGTGCTCCGGCGATGCGCTGGGCAGTTTTCACGACCCTCTGCAACGCCTTCCGGTCCGAAGCTGTAATAGATAAAGTTGTACCAATGGGTAGTAGCCATGTCACTATCCAGCTAACTGGTAATGTTGGTAATGGTAATGATAATGACAATCTTGATTTTTAGATGCCATGTCACTGTTTTGCCTGACGCCCAGGATCCTTGGTAGGAGGTGTAAACATGGATGGACTTCAGTCTCAAAATTGATGCAGGTTACAATATGTTTACTACAACAACAGCTCTGTCCATTCTGTTGTTATACGTTAATCACAGTCATCATCAGCTTAACAATTGTGTCCCACAGTTAAGCCTCAGTGGGAGCTTGCTACTTGTTTTATGTTGCTTTTACAAATCGCTTATTAGATTGGTAATTACCGAACCTTCTTTTATATTTTAGTGCTGCTAATTAGCAGTCAAGCTAATGGGAATGTTAGTGTTTGCAATTATGCTGCAAGTGTTAAAATTCTCTTTTTGTTTAAGTTGTTTTGAATGTGTCAGTTTAGATTATGAACAGTATTTATTATTTCTCTGTGTTGAATACCCAGAGTTCATCTTTCTATTCAACTCTTCTGGCTAATTTTCCATCCCACACTCTTCTTTATCACATCACCCTTGCCTGCCCACACTTTCCTTTCTCTTCACTTATCTGCTCTCCTTGAGATTTGTGGTTCAGTTAGGTGTGGAGTGGGAGGAGGCGTTACATTTCACCTTGCAGTCTTTTCAAAAAGGACTATTCATACAAGCTTAGAGCAGAGATGTTCATGAAAGCTGGGGGATTTTATTCAATAGAAAAGAAAACTGTTGGCAAAAATAAGCAGCAGTTGGTTGTCATGTATTGTAATGGCATCTAGGGAAGGTAGAAGCAGTTGAAAAGAAACTACTACATGCATTGTTATTACTTTGCTAACTTGAATAGCTTGTGTGGATATGTCTGTCTGCTTACCCCAGGATATTTGAAGCTAAGTACACTTGTAATCGACTGCTAGCACCAGTGTTTCCAAGTAAAGGGCTGTAGATGGAAAGCATCCTATCCTAAGGGTTTTAAATGTGCCAGTGGCTGCTAGTGGGATGACTTGATGAGCAATCTCTTAATCAAAGCTTAATTGTTTAGCATGATCCTGAGTGACCTGCTTAATGGAACCCCCCCTTGATTAATGATGTGTGTTAACAAACACAGTGGGAGACACCCCAAAACCTTGTCTGATTGTTGTTAATTAAAGACAAGGTCCAACAGTATTCGAAAGTAGATTATTTATTATATAACGTAACAAAAGTAAAGACAAAAATAGCCAAGATTCCTCTTGTGCCTGTGTGGCAGTACCAGCATATTAGATTTTTTTAAAAATTTTGTGTAGCATTATATATTTCCTGTGGTGTATATTTAAATGAATCAAGGAATACGCAAAGTAAAACAACAAAACAAAACAGCAACAACATACATTAAGACATCATTTCTATCACTGTGAACCACACTGTGTCCCTCTGTTCAATAAAATTCTGACCACCAAAGAAAGAAGCGTTTCTAAAACCTTCAGCTTGAAAAACACGCTGAAGGAAAACGAAGCAGCTTTGCCAAGGCCAGCTTTTGTCTCTGGTTGAATGAAGTGGGGCAGAAAAATATGCCAAACCATCCTTTTCAGCCCACACATGCACTCAGATAACACATCAGACTAACATTTCATTTCTTTCCCATATCTAGTAACTTCTATGCAAGTTTGCTCACGTTTTTTCACACAGCAGCACTTGAACACATACGATTTCAAGTCTTTGCCAAGAACCTCACCGAAACTCTGACCCTGCCTTTGAATGCTGCAGTAATAATTTCATGCTTGTATATATTAACACTAAGCTTTACAATAGAAAACAGATTAAAGCTGTTTAATTTGTGTTTAAACAAGATGTGAAATAGTTTGATAGATGGTCATTCAATGCAAAATACCTCATTCGATATATGCTCATTGTAGATGTTAAAGAAATCTCACTGCTACATTGCATGTGAGGCTGAAACTCTCTTTTTTTTTTTTTTTTCTTTCCCTGTCTTGCTGATAATGTTCTCTCTTCTTCACCTGCTGCTGTTCCTTTGAAGGAGGACAATTGCTGGCCTCCAAGCATGAATGTCACCACTCTCTGAGGCATAATGAGTTAATCACCCCCAGATGGGCAAGGTCACACACTGCCCCACCACTTATCTTCTATGGCTCAGGCCACGCAGGAGGCAGAAGTAAAGCTGGAAACGAAGAGGAGGAGGAATGACTAATGCCAGAGATTATATTATCCTGCATCTTTAATCTGTTTTGGGTCCTTTAAGCTGAATGTCATCTTTGCTTAATTGCTTAAAAAGCCTCTGTCATACTTATTACACAGATTGGAAAAAAATAAGTGTGGTTTGACCCATCTTGGCACTTTTGCAGGTCCTTGGCGTTTATAAGCCTAAGAATGTATGCATATCGCTACCTTCCCAAAATTCCTCTTAGACCTCTTTTTCCACTCATTACTTTGGTCACGGACAATGGCAGATGGTGCAGCTGCTTGTTTAATTGTCTTTATTACAGAGGCATCTGCTTTCTGTTTTTTTTTAATCCAGAACACCGTGGCATCGTCTAGGCAGTCAAGGCTGTATTTGTGAAATTAGAAAATAAACAGAGACAAAGAAAAACAGTTTCTCCGTCAGGTTGTAGCGATACAACACGTTCTCATGTAATGGTCTGCATATTATAGTAAGTTGTCCTGCATCTCGGTTTGTGTTACTTTAACATAACGCATAACTGAAATAATAAACATTATTGTGTGGGTATGTTTGGAGCTTGCCATCTGCCTCACATGTGTTGCTTATGCTAAAAAGTTTGTAAATGAGAAAAGGAGAATCCCTGTGGCTCTGTTCAGTTATTTTCTTAGCTGCCTAGATGTGTTGTACTGAGCTGAGGCTAAGGGAGACAACAGCAGATGTTGGGCTCCGACAATCTTTCTGCCTTGGATCTGCAACAACAAAGCAGCTAAGGGAAAATGTCATATGCGGATCATCCCTGACGGCCCTGCGTGAATGAATAATTACTTTGACTCAGGTCAGGGAAAAGAAGGTAAAGAAAGCTCTAGCCCCTCTACCTTGAAACCCTTTTAAATGAGAAGCTGTGCATCATGACATGCGATAAGACACTGAGGAGGTTGTGACACACAGATCCTTCAGTAATAAAAAGATTTTTCTTGTGGCAAAACGTTCAGGAAAATGAAATGATTTACCTCAGCACCCCAGTACGTGCTCTTCCTCAAAAAGATGAGATGGGGACATGGGGTTTATCTGTGAAGAGGGTTGGGGGGGGTAGGGAAAATGTCGGAGGATTGGTTAGCTGTGTTGAGTTTACCGCAGTCATGTCAGGAAGCAAGGAAAGCTTTAGAAATGCATCATTTTCACCATTATGCTTAATAATTTGAATGACATCTTAGCGCATGACTCAAAGGCACTTGTACGGGGGCAGGCGGGGTTATTAGAAATGACTCCCCCAATGATGCGTGTCACTGAAGCAGCAAATTAACATGGGGAGATGGAGGCATGTTAAAAGCAGCTGAAAAAAGGAGGGAAAAGCTGAGCCGGAGAGAGGAGCGGGAGTGAGATGTGAAGAGGAACAGTGATAGATGCGGAAAAAGATGTTGCTATTTTCGCCCTCTTTGTTAGCTAAGACGCTCTGGTTGTGGTGTTCCAGCTCCTGCTCTGTTCAAGCTTTTTCTGAACACCAGGTGCTCCTATTGTGATAAATGATTCTCAACTGTGCCGAACAATGGCAGAGGCACCCACACATATCCCTCATCAAACAGTTCCACAGCTCCTCTTCCACAACTACACAATGAGCACACTGGATTGTGCTGGAAGTTGTTTGTCTTGCCACCACACACGACTGAAGGCTATTTTTGCTTCCTGTTTACCATGGTGAACAGGAAGTCACTATTATAAGAGCTGACAGTTAGGGCTGTTCGATATAACGATATATATCGGATGACGATCTAAAAACGTCTATCGTTGCATTTTACGCTATCGTTTGTTTCGTGGTGTCGCAAAATAAACTGTTTACGGCAATATTTTTTTCATTATTTTGGTCACTGTAGTGGCTATATTAATTTCTTAAAGTTCTCTCTTTCTCTTATATTTAATATAACTACACTACAGACAGACAAGCGCTTGTTTTTATGCGTTGTCGTTAGCGTAACGGTAGCATAACGGTAAAACCACCGCGTGTCTGCTTGCTTATTTTCCACATAAACCTTTCACAATAAAGCTCAAGATCCTGTTGAGACTTTTCAAAAATAAACTGAATCACGCGAAAGATGCAGAGTATTTACGGATGAGAAGAAAAAAAGAGCCGCCAGGTGCTAAAAAATAAACCTTAGACTCAAACGTTAGAACAGGCTTTTCCCCTCAGAACGCTGTGTAATAAATACTCACAAAGAAAACTGCGGCCGTTACAACCTATGTCTAGTGTTTAGTTTCATGCAGCAGTTAAAACACTCGACCCCAGGTACGCAACGCTCAGCTGGAAACACTTCACGCAAGTCGAGCTGCCCGAGATTCACAGAATTTACAGAAAATGTAAAATTTTTGTGATTTATATCGTTATCGGACGATAGATGTCTTAATATCGGGATATGAGATTTTGGTCATATTGCACAGCCCTACTGAAAGTCCCTTAAAAGATGCTACTGTATGACTTTTCTACCTATTGGTCAGCCAGTGTTTTGTCCAGCACAACTGGCTGGTCTTCTTATCCCCTCTAACTGCACATTTTACATCCTTGTCTATTTTTTTGCTCAGCCACTGTGGGTTCCTTTGTTTCCCTGTCTGCTGTCTTTGACAGCAGACGAGGGTTGATACATGTTCAGCGCCTTCACCTTTTTCCGCCCAGTAATTTATGCTGTCAGAGGTTTTACTCTATTTGGATGGCCAGGCTTTCATGTGTGTGCAGAACAGTATTGTGGGTTGTTGACACATTCCTTCGTGTTCAGCATGAAGCAGATTGTAGCAGGTAATTGATGGGGGTTTACTGCCACAGGCACAGAGCACAACCAGGGAAGAACCCACCAGTTTTCAACCCCACCAATTAGATTTGCAAAATGTGGTGTGGTGAGCTCAGCAGGGTGCTGATAATGTAAACTTTCAAGTGTTTTAGGTACAGCTCAATTTAAACAATTAGTACTGATAACAATGCTGCCACCTGTAGTATACTGTTTGAGACTCAGAGTGTAATGATTTTCCAAATCTGTGGTTCGGATAGGACCACGATCTTTAGCAGGTTGGTGGTGCGTGTATTGTGGATTTGGTCTTGGTTTCAGAACCATTACATCACTACTATAATCCCTCTGTGACGGTTGTATCTCAGTTTTTGTTGCCTACCACACCAGAGAAGCCTTAATCTTCCAAATCATTAATAATAATGCAGGGCAGTCCAAAAATGACCATGTAGCTGTTAAGAAGAAATATGGGACTTTAAGCTTTAGCACTTGATTTTCCTCTGGAAATGGAGTTCATTTAAATTGTAGATGGTGAAAGTTCTCTTTACATTTTGAGGACTGTTAATATTGAAATGGAGTTCTCTGCTTTTGATCAAGAGTTCACCTTCATGGTTGCTCTTTCCTCACTGTGCTGACCTGCCAGTTTCTGTCTTATTTATTAGTGTGAAGAAACTTGCCTCTTTGTTCTTGTCATGCAGAGGTATGGCAAGAGTGGTGATCAAATTGTAAATACTGAGTGAGCTGCAGTGGAACACAGCCTCCTAGAGAAGATTCAATGGCACCTGGAATCTAAACAAAACTGTAGAACTGAGTTTTTTTGGGATAGTAGTTGTTGCACATTTTCCGGAGTGCCATTTCCCCTCAAACAGCTAGATACCCTTGCTGTTGGGCAGTTGAATGCTTTAGCTATAGAAATACAAGCCCATCCAAACCTGTACTACAGAAATTTATAGACTTTGTTTTTTTGTGATGTACAGTCATTTAATTTAATTTTCTTACTGACTCACATATTGGTATTGTCATTAACCTTCAAAATCCAGTATTGATTTAGCCCTAATTTTAAGATGTGCCGAACGGATTAGTCGATATATCAATTACCTTTTTCCACACTAATTACTTTTCCAACTATCTGAATAATTGATTAATCATTTAAGTAATTTCAGTTTGCAAAAGTGGCAGTTATTTTCTGGTGCCAGTTTCTGAAATGTAAGTATGTGCTCCTTTTTTTTAGTTTTAAAGAATGGCTCTGATAATCATTCTTAATTTCCTTATGTGAAGTTTGTTTATCTTTGACCTGCTTTAATCCAAAATCCACTGTACTGTAGCTAGAGAGGAGCTTACATTCATCTTCATGTTGGCACAACACCTTCGTGCTTAATGGCATCAGTTCCTGCACACCTCCTTGTCCTCAGAGTAAATCATCTTGCCATTCATCCTCACTCCCCATCTACACAATAGTCCTGTTCAGTATTCAGGCAGGCATACTGGCCAAGATTCTGCCGAAGTGATAAAACCCCATTTATCAGCGGGAAGTGTTCACAGACTGCACATATATCCAGTCTCTATGCTTTCTGGTCGCACAAGTATGATTATTACTGCCTTACTGAATCCCCAGTGGTTAACTGCTCAGGCACAAGATCTCATTACCATTTGGTGCTATTTCCTAATGAATCTGTGTCTAATCATGTTATTTGTTAGTTGCCTCACATAACTTTTGGTAAATCATGCAACAGGTCTCCAGGAGCAGGACTGGATATAAGCCGTCCCTCTGGATTTTATAGTTTTTAGAAAACAACTCTGCAATCTGTATTCTCTGTGGTTGATTTGGCACTTTATTTTGGAGTATTTAATAGAAATCCTAACTGGAATGCTCCTGAAACAGTTGAGCGATGAAAATCATTTTCATTTTTATTATTTATTTATGATCCATGGTCATTTATCATAGTGCCAAAGCCGCCATTGTAAACGTAACCTTTTTCCCCAGCTGATGGTAAGCTTCGCATAATACTTACCACCTTCAGGTTGATTACTGGAGCTGTTAACATTCAATCATAAATGTGTGAAAATGTATGTAATAAAGTTTTTTTAAAAATGTGCAGCCGCAGCATTGTTCTAATCGCTTTGCAAACATTGCCTCAGAGGAATAAAAACCGCATCACGCTTAGATCCAATTTGTGCTCCACTCACCAATTACTTTCACGGTCCACTTCCCATCTAATACAGAAAGGCCAGATTATCCGCTGGATGTCTGGGTCCTGCACACCCTAATTACAAACACAAATTGGAAAAACGCAACTTGTGACAAAAAATTTAGCATGCGATTTGTCCTTTTTCCAAGAAAAATATTTGCACTAATTTGCTTCGACTCTGTGTCCTCAAGGAGATACAGAAGGCCTACTTATGTAAAATATGAAGAGTTTTTCATCTTTCCATTGGTCTTGTAATCAGATAAAGCTGTAGCATCGATGTACTGTGTCTAATTGGGTTGATGTATAATTAATCCAAACTGTAGCACCAGTGTCGTTCATTACATGACTGATTAAGAGGATATACAGAAGGAAGAGACGGAACATCAGGTTATCAGATATAGTGCAATTCTTTGAAGAGCCGTGTAACTCTACAAAGCCTGGATGCTGGAAAATTAGGCTTTCAAAAAAGCCTCTGTAACCCAGTATTAACTGACTACCGTGTTTCACTTGCAGCTTGTTTTGCTCTTTCTTGCCGCTGCGCAAACTCATGCAGTTTCTGCTGGCTGCACACATCTCGTCCTTGGACTCACACAGGACTCGACTAGCGAATAAGTCACGGGTGATTGATGGTTGTATAACTGAGGATCCAACCAGTAGCTTTGAGTATAAGATTAATACATGTGAATTTGAAGGGAAATCTAATGATTTGTGTTTAATAAGGAGTCGAACTGAGAGACAGATCCAAACTAAAGAAACCAAAATGATGACACAGTGAACTTAGATGAGTTAGATGATGAACACGTCACAACTTTTCAGCAGTTTTCTTCTCCAAACCTTTAAAGTTGAAATATAAAGTTGATTTGGGACAGTAGCTAAGCACTGTTGCTTGTTTGTTTTTTGTCAACCTCATGTAATCATATGGTAAGACTTGAAGTTATCAGTCTGGTGTTTTTGATTTATTTTTCTTTCTCTTCCTTTTTACAATTTTATCGACAGAGTTTCTAGGTTTAGTCAGAGGTGTACACTGTTGGGTTCGATGGTTTCAGGCTGTCCTCTGTCATCTTTGCTGATCACGTGGTTGTGTTGGCTTCATCGGGTCATGACTTCCGTCTTGTGCTGGGGTAGTTTTCAGCTAACTGTAAGGCAGCTGGCATGAAATTGGCAGCAAGTCTGAGGATATGGTTCTATTTTGGAAAAGACATGAGTCACTTTTAGCTTAGAATGCATTGCTACCCTAAGTACCCTAAGGATTTGGAGGTCTTTTTCAAGAGTGAGGGAAGTGGAGTGGTGGAATGTCAGATCGATTGGCATAGGATCTGCAGCATCTGGTGTGGTATCTTCAGTGATATAAATGCTGTGTTGGTGTGTCGTGGTGAAAAGAGAGCTCAGATCTATGCCCTCACCGATGATCACAAACTCTGGGTATTGACTAAAAAAATTAGATTGAGGCTAGGGCTGTGCGATATGACAAAAATCTAATATCTCGATATAAGACATTTATCGTCCTGACAACGATATAATCACAAAAATGTAATATTTTCTGTAAATTCTGTGAATCTCGGGCAACTCGACTTGCGTGAAGTTTTTACAGCTGGGCGTCGTGTACCTGGAGTCAAGTGTTTTAACCGATGCATGAAACTATACATTTTTAGACATAAGTTGTAACGGCCACCATTTTCTTTCAAAGTTTGAATCTAAGGTTTATTTTTTAGCACGGCTCTTTTTTTTCTTCTCATCTGTAAACTCTCTGCATACTCTTTCACTTGATTCAGTTTATTTTGAAAAGTCTCAACAGGATCTTGAGCTTTACTGTGAAAGGTTTACATGGAAAATAAACAAGCGGACAGCGGAGCCACGCTATGGTTTTACTGTCACTGTTGCTAACGACAACACGTAAAAACAGGCGCTTGTCGTCCATAGTGTGGTTATATTAAATATAAGAGAAAGAGAGAACTTTAAGAAATTAATATAGCCACTACAGTGACCATCAAAACGATGAAAAAATATTGCTGTAAACTGTTTATTTTATGACACCACGAAACAAACGATAGCATAATAGGAAACGATAGACGTTTTTATATCGTCATCCGATATATATCTTTATATTGAACAGCCCTAATTGAGGCTCATAGAGAGGAGCTTGAATTGCTTATCCTCTACATTCAAAGGTTGAGTTGAGGTAATAAAGGCATATGGTTATAGGTTGTCTGCTGGACACTTTTTGCATCTTTAGTGGTCCTTCACCCTTTGTATTTCAACTTTTTAGGCATTATCTTTTGAAACCATAGCTTAATTTTTTATTGTTATGCAGATGATACCCAGCTCTCTCCATGAACCTAGATGACACACACTATTTAGTTAAACTGCAGGAATATCTTGAAGACATAAAGACCTGGATTTCTAGAGTAGAATGGAGGCAGAGCCTTCAGTTTTCAGGCCCCTCTTCTGTGAAAGTTTAGATTTGGGAGACAGACACCCACTTTCCTTTTAAGATTAGGCTTAAAGCTTTCCTTTTTAATTTTTGTAGGGTCTACCTTACAAAATAAAGCACATTGAGGGTGCTGTTGTTGTGATTTGGCGCTGCATAAGTAAAACTGAATTGAAGTTTATAGTGAGATCATATGATGAGATCAGGTGACTGTGAACCCCCTCTTAGTTTTGCTGCAGTAGGCCTGGGATGCTTGGGGCTTCTTCTGATGCTGATGAGTGTTTCTTCTTCACTCACCTTTTTAATTCTCTTTATGTTTATACATCACTTTGAATTTAATGATTAGTTATTGTTAAAGTGTGGCTCTCTTTTGCAATGTGTCTTTTGTCCTGTCTTTCTCCCCTCAACCTCAACTGGTCATGGGAGATGGTCTCCCTGAGTGATTATGAATATATTGTCTAAACAGTGGGTTTTGGAAACATTTTGTGAGGAAAATTTGTGAGATGTTGCAGACATCATGATAGTGATGGTGAGATGAAAGAGGAAAGGTTGTATGCTCGATAGGGTGAGGACCAAAGGGATCATGATTTCAGGTGAAAAATTGGAAAAGGCCAAAGTAATTGTTAAATGTTACATAAAAGGCTTGCTAATGAGAAATACCAATTGTTTTGGAGTAAAAGAAAGAAAAGAAAAGATAGAAATGAGTTAGATTGCGTTAACAAAGAAGCACAAAGGGCGTCAATTCTCCACTTTCTATTACTGAATAAATCTGCTATACGGTGAACAGTGACCATTTATTTAGCAACAACTGTGATCATTACTGCGTTCATAATGACTATGTTGTTAGTTTTTTGTGCCCTGTGTGTGCAGCCCGTCACATGTGAATTGCATCATAAACACTACAGCAACCTCAGAGCTGAACCACGACTGGCTTGAATTCAGAGTAATAAAGGAAAGAGCCACACTGTAGAATAGTAATTACTCAAACAATCAGGCAGGTCTGATAAAATGAATAAAAGCGTATGACTTGGCAAACCAGCTTCATGGTTAATTCAGGACTTCCTGGATGGAGTTGGAAGTTATTGGAGGATTGTTTCCCTGCGGGATAGTAAAGTGATTTGGCCGTACTCTGCAGATGTCGGTCATATAGAAGAAGAGATAACGGCTGTCCGCCGCAGGATGGATGAGATGAGGAAATTAGAGAGACGTAGACCACAGATCAGTCTATGACTAGGATGCGAATGACATTATCAAAGGAACAATGCCAAGACTGGTGAGTAGAGGAAAGATGTAGTGGTTTCATCTCCATTTCTCTTCTAGTTGCAGGAAGTCCAAGATCATATTCAACCATTTTGGAGAATCACCCGCAAAAGACAGAAGATAAAGTGGCATCTTAGTTATTGTCAGAACAGGCAGGAAGTGATCACATGACCCTGGGAGGTCAGTTTGGCCTCTATCATAGAACAGCATCAGCTATTGACACACGGCAGTAATGACCTACCTTAGGGCTGGAAGCTTCACACAGAGTGATGATGACCCATTCCTGCCTGCAAGCTACTGCTTCCCTTCTCATCGATGCAATTACTGCACTGAGGCACGGCTGGTCATGGTCTCTTCATCTTTGCCCCCATGGCAAAGAGGAAGATCAGTTCCCTGCAGTGGCTTTTACCACTGGTCTTACAGCCAGAAATAACACTAAGACAGTGACTGTGTAAAAACTGTAAAGCTAACTGGTTAATCTGTAGCAGTCTGTAGAGGGATATCAGGTGTATTCTGTACACAGGTCGTCATGATGCATTAATTACTGTTGATGTTCATGTGCGTGTTTAGCCCCTCACCAGTGAAAAGTGAGATGACAAAGGAGGTAATTTCCTCTTTCTCTCAAGCTGGTGTTTAATTGTGTGAGCTACAGTATAGGTGATGGGGCGGGGGGTGGTGTGTGTGTGTGTGTGTGTGTGTGTGTGTGTGTGTGTGTGTGTGTGTGTGGTGGGGGGTGGGGGGGGGGGGGGGCTACTGGTAGGAAGGAGTCTGTGTGAGGCTTCTCCCTCCTCATTCCTTCTGACAAAGATTTTAATTCACCGTAATTATACAGATGGATTGAAATATACAGCAAGACAGGGAATCACTCCAATTATGCAGAGTTGATTAAAACTTGGACCCCATGCCAGGGTACTGCAGGAGCATGGGGGGAGTCAAGATGTGCACCACTGAAACACTGAACACATAATACCAGTTAACATCTGCAGAAAAAGTACCAAAACACTGAATATTATTTCTGTAGCTCTTGTAAGACAGATGTGTTTTTTTGTTTTTTTTTTCTCTATACAACAAAGCTGAACATTAACAGTTTGATGGTGTGGCGCATGGACACAAACATTTCTGGTCTGGAATGAAGGCAGAATTCTTATAAAGAAGTCTCTTTACTTTCTAATTAAGATGGATCCATGCTATTCATTTACTGTCAACTGCCCACTCTGTGCAGCACAGCACATCTCTTGCATTGTGTCATTGCATATAGCTGCAGTATTGACAGACAGAAGGGGAGAAAGTCCTTAGCATCTAGAGGCCATGGCCAGCGAAGGAGAACGAGGAGGAGAAAATAGGAGGGAGGAAAAATGGAAGATGGAGAATAAGAAACAAAGAGAATGAGAGGGAGAGAGAGAGAGATCACAAATGGGGAGGGATGGAGTGAAAAGGGCAAGACATTTGTCACCCTCTCCTACAAGACCATAGGAAGAAAGAACAATATCATTAATCTCCTGACATTTCAATATTGTATTAACCTTTCTAGTGGAATTCTGTGTGCTCATTAGTCTTTTTTGAGAGAGAGAAAAATAATAATCGATAGAACAAGCTCTGGACACGATTTAGAAATACACTGCAGTCAAATAACATCTAACCTTAAGCCAGTCACATGCTTTTGCCCTGTCTTTAGCAATCTAGGTCTTTGTCTACATGAAATTAATTGGTTAAAATACAAACATATCAAGTAAAAGATACATTTAGGTGAAAGGTTGCTCTCTCAAGTAGGTTACAGTCATAAAAGAGAAAGAATGGCCTGGCTGTAAAACAACAGCTTAAGATGGCAACATAAGCACTTCAGCCATCTTATGTGAGGAGGAAAAAAAAGCCCCAAGGCCACACAAAGCATGATGTCTCACCTCCACCATGCAGTCTGTCAGCAATGGAGAGAGAGAGAGAGAGAAAGAGAGCGAGGGAGAGAGAGGGCTGATCCTAAAGGTGCCTAAAGCCTTTAAATTCCACCAACATGATCCTCCCCTCCCTGTAACACCTCCACTGCCCACTCACCCTTGTCCTCACCTTCCATCTATCAATGCCTGGAGAACACCCGCCATTCAAGTACCCAACACTCCCTAGGTCATTTGACTAAGAAAACACTCTAATTTATTCACATTATGTGCCCTTGGTGAACATCAAACACTGCCAGACCTTTTGTCTGTCATCATTTACTTTTGGCCTCCATGATTGGTCATGTCAGTGTTTTGCTGAACGTGTTCGGTGATGCTGTTATGGAAACATGTGCCTTTTTGAGCACTGTGATTGTCTGTTTGTGTTGGGCATTCAAAGCCCAGAGGAAAAGTCACACGGGTTCAAGGTTATTTCCAGTACTGTAATTATGGGTCTAACAAACACCTTGACTAACACTAAAGGTCTTTCAGTGGGATTGTTTGACTTCACCGGGAAATGAGTGGGAGGTAAATTCACACGCCTACTATGTATATAAGGATTTTAATCTGTTTACTTTTTCATAATGTTGCAGAAAAGAATCATATTAGTAAAAGTAGTGTATTAGGCAGGAGCCTGAGTTACAATCTATAAAGGACCAAGGAGCACATGTAAAGATTGCTCTACAATCTCTGAGTTATCTCTCTTTAATAATGCAGGTTGTATTATGTCAATGCAGACCCAGTGTTGCAAATCAATTATTTGGACTGCTGTGTGGCAAAATGGGATTTACATGACTGTTGCATCAATGTGATTAAGCACCTTGGCATGTATTTAATTTACTGCATTAGCACAAAATCAGCCATTCTAGTATTATTGTTAAATCCATTTCCAAAGAACAGTGTAATGATGGTAGTGCTAAGGTGATTATTGCATTAGTTAATTCGTCAAATGATGGGCAGCTACCCAAAGATTGGTTTAATCTGTTGTTCAATTGAAAACAAATGTATTCAGTAGATATATTAAAAAAAAAAAAAAATGGAGTTCAGTAGAATGCAGTAATGAAGTGAATTTTCACACTTATCTTTAGTCTTCTAGAAATGCCATATGAAGTATAACGTGATTATTTATTTATTTTTTAATGCATAGCAGTAACTGTACATCATCTCATGTGTTAGAGCAACTTTAAATGTGTTGAATGTTTTTTGTAAAACCAAAAATTTCTGTGTGTGGTCTTGGGTATAGGGGGTTCAAAGTCAGGTGAAAGTGATTGTGGTGGAGTTTTCTGGTGTTATTAAAGTAAGGTTATGTCACCAGCAGCATAGAATGGTCTTTATGCAGTGATCACGGGTAGTCATTATTATCTGAAATGCTGTGTGGGTGCAGGCCATTTCAAATAAAATGACAGTAATCCAAATTATTATTATATAATATTAATAACTAATAATAATATTATCTTTCATTAATATTCTCTAACTTTTTTGAAAAAATGGGTAATGTGTGTGATGCTCTAAGGCACTAATGTTAGTGTTGAGGGAATGGGTTATAAATCATTCACATACTTAAAAAGAAAAAAAAAACTTTCTTTCTCCCTCTCTCATCCACACCACTAGGATTTACAGTAATATCAGAGTGTCATTTGGACTGGAGAAATGTAGTCAGATGGCAATAAGGAGGGAAGATAGTCAGAACTGAGGAAATTGTTGCCTTCTTATTACTTTTAGTACATTGCAGACACTGAGAAATCCCACAGGCAAATGGGAACCATGAAGACATCACTAGGAAAGCTGCAACCACCAAATACCCGGAGAGATGAAGGCCAGTCTTGAGGAGTCAGGTGAATGAAAAGAACAAGAAGAACAATCAACACCTACGTCCTGAGAGTCATTCAATACCCTGCTGGGATAATCAGCTGACCAAAGAATGAAATAGGAGGCAGTGACATCAAGACAAGAAAGTTCATTACTGTGCAGGGTTTTACCCCAAATCCAGCACCCTGAGACTGTATGTTAAGTGGAAGAAAGAAGGCCAATGACTAGCCGGTGTTTCTCAGGATGAAACAAAGATCCATGCACTTCAAGCAACCTGTTCATACAAGAACTTTTTTTATGCTCAAGTGCTAACATTGACACATTTACACTCTTTTGGATGCATCTGAGAGCAACTTGGGGTTAGTATCTTGCCAAAAGGTATATGGCATGCAAACTGGAGCAGCCAGGGATTGAACCACCAACATACCGATTAGATTAGATCAGATCAGATGACCTGCTCTACCTCCTGAACTATAGCCACACATTGTCTGGACCTTGTTTTCTGCATATTGATTAATGGAACTAAAAACAAGTAATTCTACGTCCTCTTTTGACTGATGTGCCTGTAATTGGTTGACCTAGCCTCCTCTTCTAACGTCGCTTCTGTAGAGATATCAAAGTGGTGATTATAAGGCATGTCTTATAGCTCACAAATACTACCAGCTGGCATTCGATCTAAAATAACCCATCTTTGTGCAAGTGTTTGGGTTTTTTTGCTTGAATAACACTTTTTTTTTATCTTCCTTTTTTAAATCTTTATTATATATATATGTAAACATCACTGAGCCAACAACTGTTTAATAATTATAACAAGCACTTTGATAAAGTCCATGATTCACTGGTAGTGTTAAATGCTAGATTTTGAGATCAACTTACGGAAGCAAAGCAGAGAAAAAGCTGAGGGAAGAAAGATTCCAGGGGACAGCATGAGGAGGCTATATTCCTCTGGGTTAATTGTGCAGACCCGTCAGCACTAAATAAGGATGGTTAGAATGACTGGCTAAGTGACAAATGGATGTACAAATCATCCAGATTACTTCTTGGTTATTAAAAAAAAAAAAACCACGCACAACTTGGATTTGGCAGGCTTCCACGGTTCCTCTCTCATTACGCCTGGCAGTCTCTCACACTGACGGCCATCCTTTACAATAACTCTCATCAGTTTAGTTTTCACAAGTTTCACGAGCTTAAGAGTTTAACACTGATTATAAACAACTCTTTTTGTAATGGCATGTAATTGTGATGAGCTGGTTGGTAAGACTGTTAAACCTAAATTAGTTTTGATTGATTGTCTGAAGAGATGGCGTTTGACCTGCAGCTGTAGTGTAAATGGCTGTGGAGAGGTGCTGGTAAGCCATCTAAACGCTGCGCACCTGTGATGATGGGTTCCTCGCTGGTGTTTTCACAGAGGGTAGTGACAGTATAAGATGAGTTGTCAGACAGAGCACAGCTGTTCACTTAATTACCTTCTAGTATGGGAAGGAGGTTAATGAAGCAGTTTTGCGATCAGAAATGAGAGACAGCCTGAATGTGCACAAAAGAAATTAGTTTTTGGCTGCTGGGAAAGCAACAGCAGTTTAAATTATTGATTGCAAAAAGTGAAACACTGAAGGCATAAAGATGGGAATTTAAAGGAGGGGGAGATGTTAGTGTGCTTATATTCCTGTATAGAGTCACAGGAAGCAATGTAATGCATGCAATAGAGTACTGAGAAGGAATTGCCTTCTGCAATTTAATCATTCACTTGTTCTCTTCAAAGTTAGGCAAAGGCAGTGAACCCAATGGCTGGTATTTTGCAATCCTTAGAACTTGTAAAAATTGCTTAGATTTGTTTTGTAATCTCTTCATTGCAGTCACCATAGACTGCTTATAAAAGATGGTTGTAGTCATTATAAAATGACCTAATAGTTAATAGTTCTGTTGTTAAGTTTTGAGCTCAGTGTTTTCGCCTTTACAATGTCGGTGTTTTGAAACCATATGTGTCTCGAGCGAGGGGTGGATCCACACAATCTCTTCTTAATGATATGTGATTGATTAATCATTAGGTAATGACTCTGGGTAATCCTCTTTCTGACTTTCAGAATGACCAATAATTTAGAAAATGTTAAATTTTGATTCATTATGATCTGAAACTACTGACTGACTTAGTAAACCATTATGACTTTATTGAGGCCAAAAAGCAGGCGAGCACAAGAACTCGGACTTCTGAGCAACTTTTTGCAACCAGGGGAGTCGCCACCTGTTGGCAGTTAAAAAGACTGCAGGTTGAGGGGACTGAGGTTGATTTAACTTTTTAAACTCAAAAGTTCTGACCCTCCTCTTTTACTGTTTATGCCTTGAATCCAGTGCCCAACTGCCTTAATACTGTATTTTTTCAATAGATCTTCTGCTCCTCTTACTGGGAAATATTTTGATTGCATAGCAGTATGTGAGAAGTTGAAACTTGTTTACTGGTCCTGTGGTGCAAATTAAGACTTTTGCAGATGAGTTTGAGCTTCTCAGTCACTATCATTTTGTATTTTGTGGTTCCCTTGTCAGCCTTGAATCTCACCAGGTGTGCAGTATGGCGTTATTTTTGTGCCACTATTCTGAGCGCACGTAAAAAAAAGTTTGTAGGTGCAAGTGTTGTATTTTGAGGAGAAATTTATTTTGAGCGAAGACAAGCTGAATTTGAGTGAACAAAAGTCATTCCAGCGTGCAAAAAATGTATTTCAGTGTTTGCTGTTGGTCTCCAATCAGCTCGAAATGACGAAATGCAATATCCCAGAATCCATTTCGTCCAAAACTCAAACGAGGCAGTGGCGGGGGAACACAGAGTGGCGGAGTTTGAAATATTACTCTTTCTGGGTCACAGAATAAACTTTTAAGATATTTTCATGCGAGAATGGTGCTGTGTAAACTTCTAATATCTGCTCGATTCATCAAGACATCACATATTTGCATAAGTGCTCTAACGTTTTCGGAGATGCCTGTTACCCACCAGCTGACCGGGTGGTCACTCGGGTTAAACACAATATATAAGGCTGAACTGACAAAAAGATCATAGACTACACCACCAGGTATTATAGGAAAAACCATAAAGCCTTTGAACTAAAACAAACGCTGTTGTGACAGTGATGTACACTGTCTTGTTGGTATATATGTATGATTTGTATCACCTTCATGTTTCCAAACCGATATCATGAGCAGCAGCTTTTACAGCTGTGGCTCCAGCCAACATCAGCTGATACTAGAAATTAATTTTAAATAAATTATAACAACAGCTTATCAAGCTTGAACGTGCTGCTGTTGTTGTTTAGCGCAACATACGCTGGTTTCCTGTTTCTGGCGCAATGTGGGAGATAAACAAACAAGAGAGATGATCAGCTGATCATTGATCAGTTTCATCATTGAAGTAGCAACAGGAGAGGGAGGGGGAGAGAAAGAGGGGAGAAGAGGCAGCTGTGCAACGTAAAGACAGAATAACTCCAGCGTTGTCTTTTTTTCATTCTAGCTAAAGTACGGGACTCTTTTTCCCTTCAATACGAATGTATTGTAATTGGTCCAGCTCAGAGTTGATCATGACCAATTGGCTAATCCACCACCTTTCATTGTTTATACCGTTACAAAAACAAACAAACATAAAAATGAAAAATCATCATCGGCCCACCGGGCAAATGTCCGGTATGCCCAATGGCCAGTCCAGCTATGCGGTCAGCTGGTGGGTAACAAGGCATCTCCGAAAACGTTAGAGCACTTACAGAAATATGTGATGTCTTGATAAATCGAGCAGGTATTTGAAGTTCTCGCATGAAAATATCTTAAAAGTTTATTTTGTGACCTAGAAAGAGTAATATTTCAAACTCTGCCACTCTGTGTTCCTCCGCCACTGCCTCGATTGAGTTTTGGACAAAATGGATTCTGGGATATTGCATTTCGTCATTTCGAGCTGATTGGAGACCAGAACAGCCAATCAGATTTTTTTGCATCCAAGTCTGTGATTGGCTGGTTTTATGGCACAAATATAACGGTGTAGAGAAAGAGTTGAGCACGCACGGGCAGAAATGTTGAGCGCGCCAGCAACACATTGTGAGCGAGCGCAAATGCAAAAACTGAGCGAGAGGGGCTGCTATTGTGTGTGTGTGTGTGTGTGTGTGTGTGTGTGTGTGTGTGTGTGTGTGTGTGTGTGTGTGTGTGTGTGTGTGTGTGTGTGTGTGTGTGTGTGTGTGTGTGTGTGTGTGGATAATAGCAAACACCGAAATAAATTTTTTGCACGCAGGAATGAATGTTGTTCCCTCAAATTCAGCTTTTCTTCGCTCAAAATAAATTTCTCCTCAAAATACAACACTTGGACCTACAAACTTTTTTTTACGTGCGCTCAGAATAGTGGCACAAAAGTAACGCCGTAGTGCAGCATATTGTTTCGGCTGTGGCGTGCCTGTTGGAGTTGCTTGTGCCCTCTCAAGACAATAATTACAATTCCACTAGATGCACTTCAGTGTCCCAGAAGTGCTTTCCACTCACCAAAAAACACTGGAGCAAGTCTATTTTTGATGGAAGTTGAATTAAGCTGTAGAGAGGAGAAAGTCCGACAAACAATGCAACCGATTTGATTCTGTGGCTGCCTTGTGATTTACAATAGCAAATTAGTTTGGAGCTTCTTAGTCAGATCCATCCTGCCCTTTTGATGTCACAAACTAATAGGTGATCAGCCAGTTAATGGCAGCCCAGGCTCACCTGAAATTTGGTGAAGTCGCCGCTGAATCTGGGAATTACCTACAACCGTTACCTTTTACAGTTTAACCCTATGTGGCTCCATAGTGCAGTGGTTTACACATTTTCCTAACAAGAAGAAATATCCCCGGTTTGTTCCTGGGAGCTACCGGTGCTGTGGTGAACCCTGTGATTGGGGAACAGAAAGTATCTTTCTCTCTTATCAATTGCTACCATGCAAAAGCTTTGATGTCCTCCTAATTATACTTTTATAGTATAGAAATATTTAATTCAGTAATATAGAAATTCTAATGTAGTTATTTTACTGGTAAAACTTTTTATTTTATAAGCTTGGAACTGATTATATTTTTGCAGTCAGTAAAGGCTGCAACTAGCAGTTAAAATATTTTTTATTGTCAACCAATCTGCAACCTGTTTTTGATTAATGGAGTCATTATTTGTTTGTCCAAAAGCTCAATAGGTCCTTTTTGGCCAGACAGTAGAAAGAAATAGGGCCAAAATATACAACATAGAATTATTTCAGATGCACATATATGCACACAGGTTGAGTAACTGTAAGGACCAGACCAGAGACAGTTCACCCTCATTGTGCATATTCATGTCATTATGGGGTGAATAACCCTGGCTGCCCGGGTATCCACTTAAGATCTTTAATCACCTGCACTTCGTTGTGAGAACAGGACACACCTCTGCTCATTAAAATGATGGATGGAGGCATGAGGGGATGCTCTCTCCTGTTCCAAATTTGTTCTTATTTAGAAAGGTGCTTATTAAAGAACACCTGGGGGAATGAGGGGGGAAGGGATCTCCGAGAGCTGAGGTGGTGGAGGAGGTGGTTGAGGAGCGAATCACCTATTCTGAGGGTATAGCTGCAATTATATTGTTGCTAAGTAATACAGATATCTTTCACATTTTAATTTATGTGTAAATGTTAAATGCCAAACAAACTATGTTCTCTTATTTTTAAAGAAAAAAAGTACAATTTTATTTAAAAAAAAAAATTTAAAAATGCAAAAAGAAAAAAAAAATCAACATATTCATAAATGGTAAAAAAAAAAATAATTAAAATTACTCCAATAGTAGATGCAAAATCCTGCTTCTCAGCTAGAGGCATACGTCTCTTGATGGTACAGCATGTTGAGGTGGGCAGCACTACTCATTAGCTTGTAAAAACAGGACTTAATTCCAGTTCTTTGAGGTTCATGAGGGAGTACAAAGGGGAGGAATCATC
Source organism: Astatotilapia calliptera (assembly GCF_964374335.1). Lineage (NCBI taxonomy): Eukaryota > Metazoa > Chordata > Actinopteri > Cichliformes > Cichlidae > Astatotilapia > Astatotilapia calliptera. The sequence goes on from NC_137435.1 coordinate 10,539,061, forward strand.
TCTATTTCTTCATCACTGCTGTTTGAATAAGCCAGTCAGACAGTGCTTGACATTAAAGACTCCCATAGGCCAGGTTATTGCCTCTTTGAGAACAAGCAGTAGGCAGGTTAGATGTAATAAACTGGAACAAATGTATTTCCGTCTCCAATTAGGATAAGTCGCTGTCTAGAGTCCCTCTGTGGTGCCAGTGTCATTTCCTGATTCTTTTTATGGATATTTTGTTTTGTTACATCAGCAGCCACCCATCACCGAGTGAGTGACGAAAAGGGATGAGTACTGTATTCACTCTCTTATGTAACCTCATTGAATTCTCCTTACACCTAATTGGCAGCAATCTAGGCCTGTCAAATTGAATATAATCCCTTCGCTGTTGGTTTTAGCTTCCCTCTATGGTTCCAAATGCCTTTACTGAATGACATGGCATGCTGATATTGTGAGTAATGGAGAACACTAATGGAATTGGCATTAGGTAATACATTTGAATAGCTACAGTACAGAACAGAAATGGCTATTTAGCGACTGAGCCAAGAATATTGATAGTTCCCTCCTTGATGGTGTTGTTGAAGTACATTGTATACTTTTGGTTGAGGTCAGCTCATATTAGTTCTCATTAAAAGTGTTTAATGTAGCTGATGCAATTACACTTGGGTCATTATGATCAATTACATTTATGGTAAATATATCATTAAAATAAATGTGTGCCTTTTATGAATCATTTATTACACCAGCAGAAATAGTTTTGTATACTTCGCACACATTATTGATTAGTCAGAAATGGGAAATTAATAGAAATCCTGTTTATGTTTTTGAAAAGTGCTAAAAACGAATTGAACATCTCATTGCTTATGTTGTGCAATACTCTAGAAAATGCTCTGGAAATCCTGACAACGTTTTGGGGGGTTGGCAGTGGGGGGTGTCAGCTATATGCAACTGAGAGATCAAAGTGGAAAGTGGATCACATTTTGCACATTATTTTAGTTTCTTATTTTGAAAAGTTAAAATGTGGTGTTGGCTGTATTTAGCAGCCTGGGAGTTATCCAGTATTTAGTAATGCAAAAATAATATAAATGATTAAAAGCTGCATATTGTCAACATGCTTTACTCTGTTTATAAGTCTGTGGTATTAGAGTTGCACAACATGTCCTCAAAATTCTGTTCCGATATTTGGAAAAATGTTGGCTCATGTTCCTGATGATGCAGTGAAAAAAAATTGTTTATCTGCATTTATAAGTTATTTTATCTTTTGGTTTTAAGTAAAACCGTAAAGAAACCCTTTAGTTTAACAGTCACTAAAGTAACTTAACCTTTCTAACTTGTCAGGAGCTGCACAATATTGTCACATTATAAGACTGAAAAGTATTTTCCATCTAGGATCTAGTCAAGAACGGTTGCCTCATTGTTTTGTGCACTATAGGAACAATATTGCGATATGATGCAAAAACTTGCAAATGACTCCAAATGATTTGATGTAGCACAGACCTGTTACAGTATAAAAGGCTAAAACTGCCATTTAGATATTTGACCCAATAGTGACAAAATGCTTGCTGCAGACGTGCAGAGAGTATCACAGTTTTTCAGTTCTTACTGCCAGCAGCAGCTCCTTTTGTGCCGTGATGAAAGATGTGTGCGCAGGTGGGCAGATTATAAAAACTTGGTTCTGTGTTCCCTTAACGGTGATGTGTGTTGGTACACAATACTGTTTCTTAGTGTGTTTCTTACTTGCAGACAAGAAAATGGAGGCAGCTTCTTAGTAGTGATGTGCAGATCGATACTGAAATATAGATTCCTCCGATACCAGTCATTTATGTTCTAGAATCGATTCTCATAATAAAATGTAGATATTTTAGTAATTTAGGGTAGATTTGTAGTTTATCATTAACAGGAACACAGTGGAAAGAAACTATATCATTCAGATTGTCTACATTGGAAGGAACTATTTCCTCTTCCGCCTTTCATAATCATATGCGACTGTATAAATGTGTCGCTGCCCCGAGTGCGCACTCACAACAATGACTGATCGTAAATGGAGTCATGTGCGGACGTATTTTACTTCCACAAACAGCCGAGTCGTGGTTTGCGATACAGGTGGCAAGACAGTGAGGTGTTGTGGCAACACCACTAACCTCGTCAAATACCTCAGTAAATCATATCACAGAATATGACGAGCTTATGTTGAGGCGAACTGAAGAGGAGGAGAGGGATGGGTGCTGCTAGGGCGAGACAGACGTCTCTCACGGAGTCCTTTAGTACCGCAGGCAGGAAACGTGTTCAAATAGCACACAGCTTCAGTTTTTGAATTTCTATATGATAATTCTGCATTGTCAAGCGATAAGAACAAGTAGTCTAATGTCCTGTTATCATTATGAAGCTATACAATAGCAATACAATAAATAAAATAATTTTTTGTACTTGGTATCGGATCGGAAAGGAAATCAGTGGAATCGCACATCACTACTTCTTAGGAAAAGAAAACAGGGCAATACATAGGTTGTTGTTTTTTGTTTTTTGTTTCCCCCCCCCCCCCCATTCTTATGCTGAGGGGGCATAATTGCACATAATTGAGTCTATGGTGCGATCATCTGTGTCATTATGACATTGTCTTTTTTTTTTTTTTTCTCCCTGCCTTGTAACGGTTTCGATATGAGTTGTACAAACTTTAGCTTTGTTTGGGGGTTTTCCAAAAACACCAAACTAGGAGGCCTGGGAAAGCCTCAGGATCCCTGCAGGAGTTGGAAAGTGTTCCTGGGAATAAATTCTGGATAAGCGGTAGAAATCTGATGGCTGGAAAGATTCTTCAGTAGGAGTGGGGTTGTGCCAAAAACACCAAAGGAAAATGGATGTTGAGTCATAGAATAACAAATTGTTGGTCTTAACCTTTTTGTGGATTTGAGCTTTTAAAAAAAAAAGGATATAGGCTTATCCTTTCAGAAAATACTGACAAATGACCAAAGGAACATTTATAATTTGAACTTTTTTTTTATTCATCTTTTTTTAAAGTTCTTTTTACTTTTTTGCTTTACGAAACAAATGTTTGCAGATGTCCTATGAATAAACAACAGCACCCTTTCTCCTTAAAACAGGGCTCAATCAGCCCTTTAGTATCAAGAAAAGAGACTCTTCTTGTCCAATTACAACCTCTCCAGATTCCCAAAGTGACATTTTTCCTGTATTTGACATTCATTTAAGTGCATTCGGAGTCAGCATTACCATTTCAATTAATGTGCAATAGCTGAGTTTATGGTCAATGTGAAAAGGTATTTACATTGCAGCTATGACTCACATTAACTGTTGTTGTCATCACTTGTGTCAGAACTGGAGAGGAAGACAATCACAACATAAGGAGTCTCCTTTCAAGCACAGCCTTTGTAAACGGCAATCTTTACCTACAACATCATCATCATCATCATCATCATCATCATCATCAGGATTAACTAGACTCTTTTGTCATACCTGTTTTCCTCCAGTAAGACAAAAAGGTTAATAGATAGAATGGTTTAAAATAAAGTTTAGTGATTGTGCTTTTAAAACCAAAGTAAAACAAACAACAAACATTGATGACAACACAAAACATAACAGTGCATTATAAAAAAAAAAGAAGGAAAAATCCCAAAGTGGCACTTTCTTGGGGAAGCTAAATAATATAGCAATTTACAACATGGATGGAATTGATAAAATAATTATATTTACTGGCATAATAAAATTAGAATTTGCAAAAAATAAAACAAGGAAGACAATTTTGAGGTACCACAATGGGTAAAACAAGAAGACATCATGTATACATGTATATTTACAGACAGTCCACCTCTCTCTGCTTGCAGCTAATTTATTACAGTAACATCTCACTGTATGGGCTTTCCAAAGTTCTTTTCAAGGCAAGCTGAGTCATGTCAATATCTGGAGTAAGAGTTCACTCCATATTGCATTGGAATTATACATAAATATACTACTGTGTATTTTGTTTTGAATGCACCATTTTATTCTTCACTCTTTCGTTTTTTTCAATGGACATATAAAATGATAAGTTAGAAAAAAAACAACATTGGTCTGTTTTCCAGATGTAAAGAAACACTACTGATGTACAGTATGAGGGCAGCCAACATGATGGTGAAATACTAAGATATTTAAAACTGTAAGAGAAACAATGGTGCTCCATTCTTGGACAAAAAATCAGAACAGTCTGTCCTTTTCCTCCTCCTTCAGCTTTCTACCATCTGGGAAAAACAAAAACATTTTGGTTAGCACAAAGGTCAGCCAATATTGACTCACTGTAGATCTGTATCTGTGTATCCCATTGTTGGAGGACAATTTAAACAAAAGTATTTTATATACGAAATTATTGGCTGCAAAGGATTTTGATTCTTTGCAATCAATACCTTATTAAAGTCATAGACATCACCAAAAGCCGTTTTGTTCAGCCAGGCCATCACTGGCCATGTAACATTTTCTGTAAATTCTGTGAATCTCGGGCAGCTCGACTTGGGGGAAGTGTTTCCAGCTGCACGTCCTTTACCTGGAGTCGAGTGTTTTAACTGATGCATGAAACGATACATTTTTAGACATAAGTTGTAACGGCCGCTGTTTTCTTTGTGAGTATTTATTACACTGCGTGCTGCGGGGAAAAGCCTGTTCTAACGTTTGACTCCAAGGTTTATTTTTTTAGCACCTGGTGGCTCTTTTTTACTTCTCATCCGTTAATAATCTGCTCTTTCACGTGATTCAGTTTATTTTGAAAAGTCTCAACAGGATCTTGAGCTTTATTGTGAAAGGTTTATGTGGAACTTAAACAAGCGGACACACGATGCTGTTACTGTCGTTGTTGCTAATGACAACGCATAAAAACAGGCGCTTGTCCGTCCATAATGTGGTTATATTAAATATAAGAGAGAGAGATTTGGACTGTGAAGTGGTGTCTGTTGGCTGAACCTGAGCTGAGAGTATATCCCTGTACAGAATGAATCCATCTACTTCTATCAGCAGTCGCATCATAAATAAACGCTAGCGACCCAGTTTCATTGGCGGCTGTACGTACCCATTTTTGCTGTGTTTTTGATCAGGAACTGTTGCAATCCTACTAATTACTTTCCTTTTCACGCCATTCTGGTACAAGATAATTTTGGTTTTATTTTTTTTTTCTTTTTGTCCAGAAGAACTGTGCTCTTTTATGTGATATGTCTACCTCCTTAAGACTAGCTAACTATTGCATAGGGTTTTTCCTAACCAAGGAAAGAATTTTGTGGTCATTCACTTCAGGTGTTTTCATTGGTCTTTCAGGCCTTTTGGTATTGCTGAGCTGCCTAGTGCATTCCTTGTTTTTAACAAATATGGATTTGGGCCATTACTATAATTTTTGCTTTCTCTCTGATAGGTTTATTTTGGCTTTTAGCCAGTAGTGTCTTTCCCTCTTTTGCATGATGATCTTTTTTTCCTCATGTTAAGACTTCCAGTTATTGAGACTTAACCTGCCTACTACACTATTTGTCAGTCAGTTGTCCAATTCCTTTTCAGCCTCTGAAAATTGCCAAACAACTAATGCAATATGTTTGGTAAAAATACCTTGATTTAAAATATAGAGCCGTTGAAATAAAGTTGGCTCTATGCAGTCTGATGGTGTAGAGAGCCAAAAATGACAAAGATTGTGTCATTGTCCAAAAACTGTATTCAATCTCTTGCCAAAATTAACAGATGCAAACATGGGACATTGTCTTTGACATTACTCAAGTAGAATGCAGATGCCCATCAAGTATATTTCAGAGAAGTAGAGTCTAAGACTACCCTTTACCTCTATCTCTTCATCTCCTGGTTGGAAGGCTCTGGAGGTGTTGAGGCCCATATCTGCAGGGTTCCTTCGCCCTCCTTCTCCTCTCCGCCGGCCCCCTGAGCCCCGGGAGGACATGGAGCTAGAGGAGCTTGGGTCTCGGGGGCTGTTGACTGTAGGGAACTGTGGTCGGCTATACGGCATAATGTCTTCTGAACCTATAAACAGGGAACAATAGTTAAGAATCAAGGTGCTACCCATCGGACTGAAGAATTCCTTTATGCTGTAACTATTGTAGTACCTGCATGCTGGCGTGCTTTGTTGGTAGTGCTACTCTCATGTTTATTCCCTTTCCCTCCGTGAGCAGTCTTTTGTCTATCCTGAGCATCTTTGCGTTCAGATGAGCTGGTTCTGGGGTCCGAGTCCTCTCGGGCTCGATATCCCCCTGTTCCTCCTCTCTTGTCTCGACCTTCACCGGCTTTGGGGGAAATCACTCCCCGGCCCTCCAGAGCTACCTTGGAAGGGTGTGTAGGGGACTTGAGCACTGCTGGAGGGGGGATGGGTGGAGGTGGGAGATCTGAAAAATAAACACAGGAAGCAAAAGCACATTAAAAACAAAATAAAACCCCACAAGAGTTTAGAAAATTGCAACAGACTGGAGAACAAGATCTGTGTACTTATGAAACTTTAGTGTGTATCATCTGTCACTCACTTGTCTCACACCTGCAAGGTGATGCACAAACACAGCTGTGATGTGTGTACATACACCCAGAGCTGCAGACATAGCCATGCTGAACGGAAACTCCTCCAAACAGACAGTAAACAGAACAGATGACATTAGAGAGGCTGAATCTGCCAGAGAGTTATGAGATTTGAGCAAGAGAGGAGGGGAGTGTGACGGTCAGCAGCTGCCTCTCTGGCCTATTCGACTTCTTCTGTCGATGAATCAATGCTGCTTGTCCTTGAGCCATTATTCATATGAGACCAGCCAGTGAGCCGCCTGGCCTCTCACACATCACACGGCTATCTAAACAAAACGCAGAGCAAAAGCCTTGTCTGCTTGCGATCAATGGCATTTCATCTTCTAATCAGCTACCAACCTGGAGGATGGTTTTGTTGGCAGCCAGACCCATAATCCACATTGGATTAGAACGTTATTAAACATAGTGAGCGTCAGCTCTTACACTTAAGATCTCAGTGGCTACCTCACAGACTTTAAGACAAAACTGGATTAGAAGAATCAAAGATTTTTATTCTTTTTTTTTTTTTTTAAACACAACAAGCTAATGGGGCTGGTAATGTCTTTGCTGTGTTGTTTTAGCAGTATAGTGAAGCTTCAATACACTTTCCTGATTATCCTCCACTCCCCTTGAATACAAAAGGGATGGTCAATATCATATAGCAGAGAGGCGTCTGCAGTTTTTTAATATCTGTCTTGCCTCCTGAGTTCTGCCTCAGTCAGAGTCCGATCAATGCCACAGTCTTTGAGCTATAGCTTGCTACAACGGAGGAGCTGAGCGCCTTTTAGATTTACGAGGAAATATCGGCGAGAACAGAGCTCAGATCTGAAACTGTCTCAGAGCTTGCCAAGGAGGATTAATCTGAGGGTCTGGTGGTTAATTAGGCAGGCAAGGCTGAAGCATATCGGAAGAGAAAGGAAAGGGTTAAGTTCGGTGAGGAAGCAGACAAAGGCATCAGAGTCAAACATAATATGAATCATGGAGAGAATATAACTTCACATCAACTGTGCAAACAAAAGAAATGACTAGGTCAAAAAAGGATAAGTAGTAGGGAAGTGAGGCTGCTGAGGTGCAGGGGTAGAGGTGTTGATTTTTTTTTTTTCTGGTTAGCAGTCTTAACCTAAAGAAATTAGGACACCTCAGGGATATATAAACAAATGACAGATATGTGTTTGCCTCTGTAAATGTAATTTGTGCCTAGAAAACAGGGTTTGTGTTTCCTTTCTTTTAAATTTCATTAAATCTTTTTTACCTATCACCTCAGAAGCAGTATTCCAAACCACAGACAGGGTCTGTAGGGTGGGAGGGTGGGTGGTTGGGGGCAGGGGAGGCAATAAACTCTAAATGAAAAACAATCCATTCAGATCAAATGTAATCAGCAGGAGGACTGATAGGCAGACAGAACTGCAGAGCTGTCAGTACGCCCCCTCCTTGCTCAAACAAAGACGGAGCAGAGCAGGAAAGGAGAGGAGAGTGGAGTGGGATGGAGAGATCACGCCAATGGGAGGGGCAGCGGATGGGGAGGAAGCCAGGATATAAGGATGATGGGGGGTTTTTTTTGGGGGGGGGGGGTTCTGCAGTGATATAGCTGGTCTGGCTCCCAGTGAGCTGGATATTAAATCTCCCTGTCAAGTGCTTCCAACACTCAAGGACACCTGACACTAAGAGGAGAGCCAGCTCTGGGACAGCACATACTGTACACACAGGAGTGACAATGTGCACATTCTCAAATACAGATAAATAATAATAATTTAAAAAAAAAGATCTTTCCACAAGATCAAAGCAGAAAGGAAGTGGGGAAAAACAGGTTGGTAGGCTTCTGAGTTTTAAATGATGGTGCTATAAAATGTTAATTGCTCTGTCCCTTAACAAGGTTAAAGCTTTTCCTTCTCTGTGCAGCTGTTCCAGTATTTAGCCTCTTTTTAGTTTATGTTCCACCCCTACTGAGCTAGGTGATGCTTCAGTATGAGCCACAGCACCTTGATCCATTTCATTAGTGGCTAGAGTAGAGAGACATCCTAGTGTCAGCATCTCCAAGCTGGGCAGAGCCCCCGTGAGACAACCCCCCTCAATTTCTTCCCACCATGGCCCTGGCCTCCAGCCCACCACTCGCCCGATCTGTTCAGCCCTGCCGCAGATTAGGAGTGAAGCCACGTATGCATGCGCATAAACACATGAGAGAAGATGATTAAAATTCTGGCTTACAGCACACCCATACTCAGTCATTTACAGACACTCTGTCACAGATAACTGCACTTCTCCCTTCCATATCTTTACAGGAAATATAGGAGCAGCATTGATACAAACTGACCATCTGTGTACTTGTGGGATACAGCTAAACTGCTGCCACTTGTCTGTGTAAATAATGATAAGTGATAAAGAGACTGTGTGTGACCGGATGGAGATGATAAACATTTAATTTTCTTGATAATTGATCATTTTTAGATGCTGCATAACACACACACACACACACACACACACCCACACACACACACACACACACACACACACACCCACCCCATAGGCTTTAAACAAAAAAAGACCTGAAAGAAATATTCGTTAAAACAAGACTTGTAATTCTGGATGACTATTACTTGAACCTGAAATGTTTTTACTTAATTGTCAGAAAGGATTTTTACTATTTTATCTTAGTAATCTACAATATCAAATGAGCCTGTTTTAAATATAACTAGATGTAATTAAAAGATGTGTACCTTCATTGAAAACTTCACGTCTCTGGTTCGCTGGATGACCTACTGGATGTTGTTTCTGCTTTTTAGGAGGCCTCCTGTGTACAGCGGCCATACTCATGTTACTGTCTGTAGACACCGGGCTGCCAGGACGGTGACTTGATGGGTTTATTTGGTATTTTCGTGCTGACAAAAGAAACAGAACAATAGTTTTTTTCCCCTCTTTTTCTTGGACAGCAAGAGAATAAAATTATTGCAATAAAATTAAATTATTTCCTATAAAAGTGGTCTACTTTACCCGACGCTCCCCCAACTTCTTGGCCCTGTGAATTAGGGTACTTTGCCACCCTGAGGCCTGAATACTCTGCAGCTGCAGCAACCGCTTGAGCAAAGTCAGCGTCTGTGAAGAAGGATCCATCTGATGAGCTGACTGCACTGGATCTCCCCGAAGAGACATTATCCTCTTCGGAAGCTGACCCCCATCCGTTGATCATGGAGCCCGTCACTGAGCTCTCCAGGTCCCCCATGCTGGATGCAGGCGTCTGTTCTAGCCCTCGTAGCAGCAACCTCCGTGGATGCATCTGGGGATGGTGAGGGTTTGTGTGGGGGTGGGTGTGGTGGTAGTGCATCTTAGCCACCTCTGCATCTGTCTCATCGCCGTCCTCCTCTTCCTCCAGTATGTCCTCCTCCTCCATACCATCCGTGTCCAAGGCTAACGGGGTGTTGATATACCCATATGTGTGTGAAGGAGACATGGGCCTGGGAGGGGGTGGGGGGCTCACAGCATGGCGCCTATAAAAAATGAGAAGAAACTCATAAACTGTAGAGTTTTTTGCATCATTAAATCATAGTTACCCAGTTATGGAAAAAACAACCTAATCGTCCCATGTTTTAGCCAATTGACTACAAATGAGGTGCTTTACTGTTGATGATGCTGATGATCTTCTGATGTCACATTAGAAGTTAAGTTTTGATCACCCCAATGATGTGAATTTGCTAATTTATTTTAAAATGGCTTCTCTGTGGAAGATGAACTTCAAATTCATTATGGCATCCCCCCCCCCCCCTTCAGGCACAATAACAGGGATGAGTTTTCCAAAACAGTTCTATCTCACAGCTGGATTTCTGCACAATTATAATCACTGACAAAAATACATTTGACTAAATTTACGCTGATGTGCTACCTATTTGAAACACATTTAAAAAAAAAAAAAAACAACCCTAATGTTCTACTGCTTGAATCCCCATACTATACTGAAATGAACTGCAACAAATGACTCCCTAGAAGGTAAGAAATCAGTCTAAAACCTAAGATATGCTTTTGAAAAATGGCCAACGGTGCACACAATATACAGACGATATACATGGAGTTTAATGGGCTCAATCAGGAAAACAGCCATGAATTTCAAATGCAAAGTAAATCATGTTTCTTTATGAGGCTTTAGAGAATAGATACATTTCTTGAGGATTTTTTTTTTCTTTTCAGCAGCTGAGTGCTCTTATTCTGCTACTTTATTCTTGCAGACAGCTTGACATCATGCTGCTGTACCTGCGTTCATGGCTGTCTGGGGCATCCTGGAGCATCGGCTGCATCTCCTCCTGGGGTGAGGGGGTGAGAGTGGCTGTGGACTGGTGACTGTAAGACACGGCAGCAGGGGAAGAAGCTGCCCCACGGATGGGAGGAGTGGGCCCCCTCTCCATCTCTTCTTCCTCCTCCAGCTCATCAGGCTGCAGGTACATGTGAGAGGGGGGCATGGGGCACTGCATGTCTGGATCACAGCTGCCAGCAGAGAGAAACAAGCCTCATTACCTTCATATCGCTCAGCAAAAACATGAATGTTTTTTTTTTTTTTATTGAAGCCAGAAAACATCCTCTAAATATTCATGTCAGCCTTCTATCAGAGTCTGACATGAACCTAGCACTAATGGACAGAAAATGCTCGGGGCAATTGTTTGGAATGAATGTGGAGAAAAGGCAGCCGCAATGAACTAGTATTTAAATATACTGTCAGATCAGATGACCATTTAGACATGTCCCACCTTTCTTCCATCGGTAGAGAGTATTCCTCTGTGTTCCGAGTTGGGGGTGGGTTTGCAGGAGGAGGGGGCAGAAGGTCAGCCCAATTCATTGTGCTTTGTTTGGGTACTTTGGGGGTGCGCACTCCCTTCTTTTGACCCTGACTCCCTGTTCACAAAAGGGAAAACGATCATTCACAGGACCGCTACAGATACACATACTCTCTGTCTCTAAAAATCACATCAATTATTAATGCTGGAGAAATCACAAGGTAACAAAGATACTGACAGCAGAGACAATTGACATTAATAAGGCTGACTGACAAGAAAACGATAATTTTACATGTGAGAGTGAAAAGGCTAATGCAACTCTCCAATTTATGTAAGTATGCCGATACTGCTCAGAAATTAAATGAGGGGAAATACTATAAAACAGCTATTTCCCTGAAGGGGTATAACCCAGTATGAAGAGAAAAGGTAGAAGGAAAACAGCAGAAAAGGGTCCAATTAATAGAAAACTATTAAAATTGTGAACCAATGAGCTGTGATGTGCAGGCAGCACTAAAGGCTGCTCCTTAATGGCTTGAACTTCAAACGCAATATCAGAATGGATACATGGCATTAAGGTGGCAGTGTTGCATGCCGTCTGCAATGTGTTATCATTTGTCCTTGTCCAAAGACAGACATTGAGGCCATGATGAAATTAGGCTGCTCCATACTGGAATTAAAGTAAAGCCAATTAACGGAAGTAATGCAAAATAAGCAAGGACAAACACAGAAATAAAAAGTACAAAGCAGAATAACAAACACAAAATAATTTGAAGATGCATTTCCTTTTATCTAATTTGCTTTAAACATCCTTGGATGATGTTGCATAAAGAAAACAAAAAACAATGGAAACATGCTCTCATGCCTTTGTTTCAAAGTACTGTTGGCACTTGTGTTTTATTCACCATGTTTCCACACTGAAGGCTTTGCTTCAAGATGGGCTAACATGCAAATTAATCAAATTACAATTGAAAGCATATTTTATTAGTGGCTCAAAGTGATTTAAAGCCTTTGAGAAAACTGGGATTTTAAAATGGAGCTTGAGGGTATATGTGATTATAGAATTCATAGTAATAATTTAGCTGGAAAAATAATATTTTGCCTTTTTTTTTTTTTTCTTCCTGCGAACATCGAATGAGAGTCTGTGTTGATTTGTATAACAGCCGACTGCCCGACCTGAAAAAACTCCTGTCCTTGATCCTCTAACCATCTTACCGGAGGTACTACTGCTGCCCCGGTCAGAGCTGTTGTAGGAGCCCCCAGTGTGGCTGTCATGAGTCTGGCTGTAGGGAATTGTGGCTGGCATAGGGCTGTCACCTCCTCTGTAGCGATCTGGTGGTGAGGATAGTGAAGGATATAGTTATTGCAGGGAGGCAGGCAAACAGGGACACCACAAAGACGACTACTTTGTACTAAACAAAGATCACCGCTTTACATTAGAAACGTTAAACAATATATGGAGTGAAATGAGATTACACCGAGAACTATGTATTTAGCTACACATGAGGCATGCAGGTCATGCTTTCATATTCATTCTCATGTGAGTATGTGAACACATGCAACAGCTGCACTGAAATCTTAAAACTATCACACCAGCTGTGGTTCCTTTCTGCAGGTACGACCAGGTGATGATAGCTTCATTCAAAGCATCTTTAAAGATCTTTGAGTTATCTTTCCTTTAGAAATCTGACACCAAGGATAAACTCTCACACCTGCTTTCGTTATAAAACAAGACACCCCAGATACCAAAAGATGATAGCAATTCAAGCCTGGCCCTCATTTAGCAGTAAAGATTCTACTTGATTGCGTGGAGAGGTTGCATGAATGCCATACAGACAGGCAGAAAGACAGTGATGGTGCTTTTGTTGAATGAAAAGGACTGAGACAGAGCCAAGGGATACATGAGCATGAAACTCTTCTACACGTATCCAGAGTGGGGCGAAACAGCCAGGAGAAGAGAGAAGTGAGGGAAAAATCGAGTGGAAGAAGATCATGGCTTGGAGTTGGCCTCTCTAAAGATGGCTGCTGGCTATTCCACACACTCACCCTTGTTCAGCTTGTTTTGCTCCATGATGTTGTACTGCAGCTGGGAGCTTATTTCCTGTTTCTGCTGCTGGACTGAGGGGGGCTTCCAGCAGTGTTTCTCATTCACCTCTCCTCCACCCACGAGTCCACCTCCACTCCCTCCAGTCACTCTGTCTGAGTTCATGTTGTTTCCCATAATGGAGGACTGGATGAGCTGAGTGGTGGCATAAGGTGTCGGCTGGCCCCCTGGACCTACAAAGCGGCCATCTTTAAGGTTTGGGCTGTTGAAGGTCTTCATCTCATTGATCTTGTTGGACAGGTCTACATCTCCATAGACTCCTGACTCAGGCACCATAAGGTTGGTCTGCTTGTTTTCCATCTGGTTGTTATAATTGGCGATACAGTCGGCTGAAGAACATGAGGAGGGCATTTAGTCAGTCTTTTCTACTGCTGATCAGCTTAGCAGCAGTATGCCAGTTTGGCAAAAGATTTCAAACAATAAGGCATCATTTCATCTACTGTCGAGCTGAAAAAATTAAGAAAAGCAACACATTTTTCATCTCAAGCTTTTTGAATGATCCCCACCTTCCAGAGAGACATTTCTACTTATGCTTTAAGTCTCAGTTTTGTTTGCAAAAATGACGATCTGCTCTAGGTGACTGACACAGGTTATGTTACCCCCTTCTCAGTTTCACCCATGACTCAGTGTAGGTGTCATCTGTGTTCTTTTTCTTCTGATGGTTGGGAGCGTCTTTGCTCATTGAGAGGGACGGAGACATGTCTGTATCAAAGACCTGGAATGAGGCGTGCAGTAAAAGCACAGCTTCACTGACAGATCCAATTTTCCCTGGCTCATAAAATATTCAAATCCTCCAGCAGATCTGAGAGCCAGCCTTGCGGTAAATACCAAGGACGGCCATAGGTGCGCGCAGCTCGTGCCACGTAACTCATGTTTCAGCTGCATGGAAAAGCTCAAACACTTCAAAAGGTTGATGTGTGAAAGCGCCCCTATGGCTGAGATAAAGGGACCTTAACTCGTATTTCTTTGCTCTGTCACCTAGTCAGTGATCCTTTTAATGTTCAGAATTTAGGTTTGGCACACACACAAAGCATGCGTCTGGCAAGCTCCTTAGTGTCATACAGCAGGGTGTCATGCGAGTGAGGGCTGCCTCTAGCCTGTTATTCCCTGTTAAACATCTCAGACCATGTTAAGGTAGAGTTAAACACTTCAACCTCAGAGGGGTGATTAGCACAAAGAAAAACTCAACTTGACTATAGTCTACAAAATGAATTATTAATCCTCACTGGAAAGGTTTGAAGTCAGGAGAAACTATTTAGTGGCTGGATGGATATTGGATTGAACAGCTGGACAGGAATTATGTGCTGCCCTTAAAGGCATAGTCCCAAAGTGCATAATTTAGAACATAAAGCATTTCATTGCAATCCAAGTTCCAGAGGATAGAGGTTTTTTGGTCATGGCTGTTAATTATTAATATTACGTCCTACATCATACTCTGTGTGTGTGTGTATGGTTTGGCAGCAATGCATAAGATTCTGAGGCCAAATATGCTTCCCTTTGTTGATAACTGTACTAGTGCTAAATAAACTAGAGGCCACCTGGTGGTGTTCTCTTTTTCCCCCCCTCACCCTACTTATCTTATCTTTGCTCTGTATTTATGCCAATACATCTCACTGTAACATACACTTATTCTTCATCACTACTTTTTCCATCTGTATTTCCAGGTACACCCTTCTCCCTCTATCATTCTCTTTTTCTCTGCTTCTGGCCATCGTCTGCAGTCCAGCCTTGACCCCTTCGCCCGCTGCACATTTCTTAAATAACTGAGCACTTAGGGGAAATTACATTACCGGGTATAACAACTGTATGGAAATCAGCAGAGCAATTTGATTAGCAACAGAGTAGAGCTATGAGCCCTGCTCAGTGTGCTCCTTTTATTTCCTGCCTAAAACAGCTCTACTTTAACCTCAGATAAATCAAACACACAAGCGCACAGCCTCTCTTAATCCTAATATTTCTCTAGGTTTTTCTTGTGGAGACCTACAGAAGGGAGCGATACACAGAATAACTCTCCAGGGAGCTAACCTAGATATCAGATTTTACTTCCTTTTGCACTGCAGATTCCCCCAGCTCCCTACATTTCTTATCTCTACAGTTATTTTGTCAAATGATTGCATTGTTGCCTTCGAGAGGAGGGTTTATTTTGGTTGTTGACTACATACGGCACTGACAAAACATGCATACCTGGTCGGCTGTATGTTGCCAAGTTGCTGTCGCTGTTGCCATTGCCAGCAGTGCAGCAGTTGATGCTGCAGTCATTGTGGTTGGAACATGAGTTGGGCCATGTGTCGGCCAGCCAGGGTTGAGTGGCAGAGTCCCCAATGTTTAGTAAACCAGGCCTGTGGACAAAAAAAAGGAGGAGGGAAAAAAACAAAAAGGGCACCAAATGGTTAACAATAGTAAGAAACCAAGCCAATGCCGCAGTGACATTTATGTGAATGAACTGCAACACCCACAATAACATAATATTTGAAAGAGAAGATTATGTGAGTTTATTTATCCAGCTAAGAAGGGGAAAAGTAGAAATCCGGCTTTAGCACTTTTTGCCTTTCGGCCACACACAGGCCCAGGGAGCACATTAGAAAAAAGCCCAGCTAAATAGATTGTGTGTGCTTGGCTTGGCCATAGCCGATGACACTTTCCCTGAGCCCTCGTGAGCATTAGCGATCCGCCTGGATTAGACAGCTAGATAAAATTCTCTCCCAATGCTGCGAAATCCACGTCCTGAACAGGCAGTGAACCACAAATACTCACAGAGTAGATTCCACAGTGTCACACAATATCTCTATCATTGGAAAGTGTTTTCTTTAAGCTGTACACAAGGAGAACAGACTTGAGCAACGGAAGAAAAATGCATCCTTATCATTGTTTTGCCATCCATCTCTGTCTTGTCTCCTGTTTTTCAGCTTTAATTCAAATTCAAATCAAGCTGGCTCATTTAACAGGATTCTACTGTACTACTGGACCTTAAGCCAAGTAAAGACAGTCTGTTTTTGCTCATTGAACGAATCAATTTAGTATACAAAAAGAATGCAGGAACATATATTGTGTGAGTATCCAAATCTCTATAGAGTGACTCTGGGTTCGCGTATCGAAACAGTGAATTAGCCATGACTTACATTTTCTTATTCCCTCTTAAATGACTCATTTCTTGGATTCGTTTTGGGTAATGAACACATTTGTCTTGTACAGCCAAATACAATCTCACAATGACTCCTCAATCACCCTGGCAGTTATATGTTGATACTGAACAACCATTGTCTTTGTGCAGAGCTGACAATTCAGTCATACAACTGAATAATATAATGATGGCTTCAAGCTAACTGTTCATTAACAGAAGAACAACACACGCATACATTACAGTATTAACTATGTTTTGGACTAGAGTAAAGAGCGCATAATGAATGAATGCATATTTTCCTGTTTTTTCCCTGCTATTTACCAGTTATGTGAACACATGCCAAATGCCATCCAATGGATATACAGGTCCAAGTCCAGACATTCTTGCTGTTTATGCAAAATGCACAATTCCACTACATTAGGCGGCGTGCTGTTGCTGCTGTGTACATGCATGTAGCTCCATTAATGTTTTATGGTGATGCTACGGCACAGCCTGGTGGTTGCATGTGGTTCTCCACCATTTGGGACAAGGATGGGCACTTGGCAGACTATATGGGGCTTTGTTCCTGTAGAATTATTACATACTTAATGCAAGTCCTTACCCCTCTCCTCTGCTCTGTGCTACCTTTGAAAGGCACAGCACTCCCCCTAGTGTTTGTCAAAGAAAAGTACACAAGGCACACCCTACTAATATATTCCGGAGGTTTAAGGATTCTTTGTATTTGAAATTACATTCTTAGCATTCATTCACTTAATGCGCCTGTTTAAAAGATATATTTTTTCAAAGACACTAAACAAACTCTTACCTTCCAGCACTGCTGACACCTTCTCCACCTCTTTGATATGCCACTGAAAGAGAGAAAATGAGTTTGTCGTGATTCCACCAACGTTATGATTGTCGTGATGTCCTTCTTTTCACCACAGCCATGTAAGTTCAACATAAAATTCTTTATTTGAGTTACTTATTTTCTTATTGAATTGTTTATTTATTTTGAATTGCCAATTTTGTGAAAAATGATTGGGAGAAAACTGCTTTTAAGCTAGTGCTGTGTTTTTGTGTTTTGTATCAGAGCAAGTGAGTGTGTGATTGAATGCATGTGTCATCATTTCAGCTGAGTCATAGACACACACGCACACACGAAGCAACAGGAGCAGGAGGATGTGTAAGAGGCTTATGAAGAACAAAGATGCAGAGCTCTTTGGTTGTCTGGCTCGGGTTCAGCGTGTTTGAAGCTCTGTGTGCTGCAAGTTGGACTCTTTCAAGGAGCTCTAAGCTGCCGGTGTGTGTGAAGGCGAGATAAACTTCTAACTTTAATTACAATCTCTTCCCTGAGAGGAGAGAAGGTGGAAGAGGGGTAGGTTGGGCCTTTGCTGTGTTGATTCCATGTCTCTCTTTCAAAACAGGAAGTGTGTGGTTTGGTCTCTGCATGTAGCCAGAGGAGATCTTATGCAAAACTAAATTATCGCAGTCTGGTTAAAGATGAAAATCAGTATAATGCTCAGTAAAATCCTGGTTTCACACAGAGTACCAGGGCAGGGAATTTCTCTCTAAAGAATCGAACCTAAACGCGCAAGCAAGGACTATGTTTCAGCTGAAAGATTTCCATGAAACAAGCCTGCCACTGCAAAATTATTCTACCTGATTGCAAGCCTCAAGGCAGACACAAAGCGCACTGCTACCGTGTAGATACAATCCCTGCACAGACAGGATCAACCAGTAGAACAACAAACACAGAGTGCACTGGATTGTCTCCTTCACTGTTACTTCCTCTTATCTATTCACACGGTTTCACATTTGCCATTTCGCTAAACACCGCCAACACCCTTTTGCACACCTCAAGGGAACAAGGAATTTCCGAGGGATGAAAGTCCACGAGTGAAAGAAGAAGGTGGAGAGAACTGTAAAGACAGACTTGCAGGGACAGAAAGATACAGATATACAAGGAGCTTTTCTTTTATCTGTTTTATGCTGTGTCACTTCAGCTCACAGATAACCTCCTTAGCTCTGCTGCCACTTGCCTGTTTAATTGGTGTGTTGGAGACTCTGGTGGTGTGTCATTCTCCTAAATCCCCTCTGAGGTTGCCAGCAGCCCTTTGATCAAGTTACCACTACTATAAAACAGATTCTTGGTACTGTGGCCTCTCTTTTTTGAGCTTTAAGTTCTGAAACAGCTCAAATATTTGCTGGAATATTTATGTGGAGGTAGACCATTGCTGTGCCAATTAATTGGGCCTTTCTTTGTTTTTTAATCAAGTGTTCCTCACCAACTTCTCTACAGCTGGTAATTTCTCTAATGATTCTATTAGGACTGTGGTTGTTAAAGCCATTAAAGGACGCTTTCCCCAACGGCAGTGAAAATGTTTCTGTTGTTATAAGATATTCTGGTTTGGTTTGTATTTAAAAGGAAACAAAGAGGACAACCTTCCCACTGAAAGAATAACATATTGAAGGACAAACAAGGGATCTTTGAATAGGTTTAGGAATCTTTTTTTGGATTTTATGGGGGATGTGTTTCTGTCATTGTCAGATTCTGATTGTTTTCTTGTGTTGTTTTGTTTGTCCTCCTTTTTTCCTGAATTGGCCTTTTTCTGTTGGGAAACTGGACTGAGATGTGCTTAAGGTTTTGAGCACACTGTTTGGTATTTTTATGTTCCAAGAAGTTTGTGAAAATGGGAAAAGGCCTGTGCTGTAGTACATTGAGTTTATAAAAACATAGATACTGTATGTACTGCAGGAGAAGGTGCTTACCTGTTGGTGTAAAAGTGAAGGATGGCACTGTTGGAAAAGACAGAGAAAGAAAGTTATTGAATTATCAGAACTATCTTTCTAAATATTAACTCCACAAAATGTATAAGTTTCGCAATACACTTCAATAGCCTGTATTCACACGCTGCATGCTAGTCTTTGATCCTCTCAGACATCCCAGAGGGAAAATGAATGTTGAGCCAGCTGCTGGTTCAAGTCGTGGCCCAGACTGTCGGAGGCCTGCTGTTCAGAGGTCTCGCACTGTTGAGATGTCTGTTGCTATCTCAACACTCACATCATCACCCTCACAACTTAATTGCTCGCACAGGCATGGAAGGGGTTCTTTATTAAACATCCATCTACTGTAGTAGGGTGCCTGTTTTTGAAAACTCTTGTAGAAAATAGGATCCTAAGTATCTGATAGTTACTGCAAAAAATTACTGATATCATGCTATAGTTTTTAACTTTAACTTTGTGACTTTTTCAATACAACATGTGGCAGGCAAAGAAATGCATCAAATTCTGTTTTGTTTTTTTTTTTAAGATTATTGCAGCCCAACAAGTAATTATGGCCTGGTCATGAAAGCCTTAGTACAACATTATTTTCACATTTTCATTTTTATTTATTATTACTTTTTTTTTAAAGCATTGGTTTATGAAATGGTTCAGAAACCCAATGAAAGTGGATTAAATTCTTTAATAACTTCTATATTTTTATGGTCTTTAAAATATAGTTGAGTCGTTTCCCTGTTTGAAGAAGTTAAGAATGCTCCAGTAAACACTCCAGTTGATGCAACTTTGCCCCATGCTGGTAGTCATCCAGCACACTGCCTTAAATATGTGCATTTTTTAGAAATGTTGCACTTTGCCTTCAGACTAAAACTGCTTTTGCGAAGAGACATCTAAGAAGCGGATACTACTGCTGCTGTCACATTTTTATTTCCTCAAATAATTACCTCATACAGTACCCCGTGCGAACAGATGTCCTTTAAACATCACAATCATCTTATCACGTTTGAATCTTTCCCCTTGATGCTCAAACAAATCGAAAGATATGAGTGGTTGGAAAAGATTATCTGTTTGATAAGCCTTTGAAGAAGAGACGTACCCAAAACAGTCGTGAGAAATAGAAACGTGACTAACATGCATAAATCAAGAATCAGGTTCCCATTCTCGCAGATGTTTGTTCCCAAGAGCGATGAACCAGTATGTAACCTGTGACTGTATGTAACTGCTGCTTTCTTTTCTTAAAAATGACTTGAGCTAAAAGATGTGAAGGCTTCTGTAGCATCCCATAATAACATTTGTGTTACACAGTGATGTCATTTGTAGTATTTCGAATAATGACAGAGCGCCATGAGGTCATGAGGGAAACAAGAGAAAGCTGTTTAGACTAATTTTGCATTGACAAAATAAATGTAATCTTTTAGAGACGGCGCTAGCATATACTGTCATACACAGTAATGCAAATTCAGCTTAGCGAAGATTGTTGATTCATGTGGTTGCAATTATACTCTTTTCAAAACAAAGACTGTGGTCTGGGAACACCAGGAGGAGAAAAAGGGGAGGTATGTCTGCCTCCTGGTTTTCTAAAGAGCTTCCATCTTCCTTTCTTTCTTTTTTTTTCTTCCAAATTTGACCAAACATCAACATATATGATTCACAGCGGGACATGAGGTAACCTTACGCTACACTGTCTTCTCATCTCTTACCTGACCTCAGATCATGACTGCATTCATTAAATATTGGTCTTCACTTTGTTTTCTCTGTAATCTAAGACATAACAAAAAAAAACCCACAATAGCTCTCACAGACCACACAGGTAAATGTGCAGGAGATCAGGATAAGCTTAGCTGAGGTCTCTTTTACTTTGAGAGACACTGCTCCCACTTTTATCATGGCTGGAGTAAATTGAGAGCACAGATAGCCACAGATTTACAGCTAAAATCATTGTTTGTGTGTGTATCAAGGTTGAAGGGTCTATCTTCTCTAACCTTGGCAATCAGCAGTAAACCTAAACCTGGAAGTGAGGCTGTAGAAGGTAGCACTCACAGGCAACAGCTGCACAGCCCAAGGCCACACATTAAGCCAGCCAACACATAAATGAGACTCTGAAAGAGGGGCTAATGGCTCTCTTTATACTCTAAATATTGCGGGCAGAGGCTGGGGATGTCATGAACCTCATTACTTTAAGTCGGGTAAAAAAAAAAATGAATGAGTTAGGCAGAGGCTATGCCAACATCCTTGAAATACAGTCTTTGAGTTTTTGAAACAAAGGTATGAGGTCCTTATTAACCAGAATGAAATAATTGGCTGCTCTGTATCTGAAGGCCTCTCTCTCAAAAGTACTTTGACCACGTGAGAATGTGTCCTTGAAAAAGCGAGATTACAGCCAGACATTATCCCTTTCCCAGCGCAGTCAGAAGGGAGTTGGTAAAAGGAGGAATTTTGGATGCCAAAATGTACTTGACTGCAAACACTCCTAACACACTCCTGCAAAGACAGCGTGACAGAAGTATGAAAACAAAATAAAAGAGGTGTTTATGCAGTACTCTCAGCAGGAGCTCACACTGCATCTTAAAGTACTCTACGGGAGACCTCACCTCCAGCGCTGCTCTACAAAGAAATCTTTGTGTTTGACAGAGAGAATGTGAGGTAGGTTGGCGTCATTTAGGGTAAAGACGATGGGGAAGACCGAATTGCGTCGCACTCGCTCACTAAATGCAGTGAGAAAACCTCACTGAAGTAAACCGGCGCCTTGAATTTGAAATTCAAGTTGATAGTTCGGTGATTGTTGAATTTGTTACACTCGTGTACTGACCTTTGCGTATACCTGCATAGCTGCTGGACAGGCCATTCCGCTTCTTTCGGTGTCTGTACAACCAGATGCTGAAGACCATGAGGATAATCCAACAAGCAGCTCCTATGCCTGCTATAAATGCCGGCTGTTTGACCACATCTGAGATCTGCTGGGACAGGGGGTTCTCCTGGTTCACTGTGTCGGTCATTCGGCCAGAAGCATCTAGAACAGTGAGAACAAAGTAGAAGTTATTTTTTGTGCTTTTTGCGATTATTAGACAGCATATTAGTAGACAGAAAAGCAGTGAAAGTGTGTGGTGGGACTTGACCCCAGGCCGCTGCATTTCAGCCATGTGGCAATGCTAAAACTGGCACCCACAAAGTAGAAATGATTGAAGAAGCAGTATATTTTGACTTGCAAATTTTGGATGGGACAAGTGAAATAATGTGAGTTGGGAATGTGAAAACAACATTATTCAAAGCTGAAACTAAACCAAGTGGAAAAAGACTGAAATAGAGAAATACATTTAAAATAAATGGAGCCTGCACAATACATAAATAGGGATATTCTTTCTCCTGGTACATAAAAAGATTCTTCATCTCAGCGGGTATGTATGAGGCTGGGGTTGTTGTGGAAAAGGAGTTGTTTCTATAATTCAAAAGGCTTTCATTGCAAATCCCAGTCAACAATAGCAGGTGAGCATATAAAAGCAACCAGAGACATTCAAACAGAGCCTGTGCAGCATAACAGCCTGATGGAAGCGGATAGGAAAAAAGAGAGACATCATTCACACCGAGCAATAGTGGTATCATAATCATATAAATAAATCCAAAGAGATCAAGCTCAAACACAGATACCACAGTAATTAGTCTGTGGAAAAACTGAGGTGTGAATGCCTTGAAGCCTGTTTCACTGTGAAATGCGCTGCTGCAAAGATGCTGGCTGTACAGCTGCTCACAACAACAACCTGCTCTCGGTCTGTTTTTCTCATCGTGACACATGAAAGATTTCTTTGACTTGCCCCAACCCCTGTCACTCTGAAATTTCTTCATGTTCTCGTTACTTTGTCTTCGTCTCTTTTTCTCGCGTCTTTCATGTTGTAGCCACTCTTCTAAACTGGCACTCTTAGCCAGAAGCAAAAACACTTCCCAAAAGAAACCAGCTCGCTGCCTTTACCCCTTCTGTATCTTTCTTTGTCTCAGGCACTGAGGCTACGTCTCCATTTGGCTGCATCCCTTCTTACTTTGCAGTCTTCTCAATTTGTGGCTCTGTCTGGCCGAGGGAACGCAGCATGTCAATGTGACTAAGCAGCCCACAAGGGACTGTACAGGTATCTAGGCCGGGATGACGCATACAAGCTCCGAGTGTGACAAATGCATTTGGGTGAAGCGCTGGTCCCCGAGGCACATTGTTCCAGTGCAGTGTTGGAACATGGCAACAATCACCACAGGAACTCTTCAAGTGAGATAAATTGTATCAGTCACAGCCAATGCTTCTTCATGCCCATCCCAGCCCACTCAATCACACATTTGAAACCAGATGGAGCTCTTTCTCTCTCTGCCTCATCCTGCTATTCATGTGTTTTCCATCTCTCCCGAGTAGGCCAGCTCAGAGCTTTGGGGAATAAAAACTGACAAAATATCTCCAAATATTTGTCCATCTAGACTAAAAGAACAAAAAACAATAAGTAAATTACAACAACTGGCCTCTGAAGCAGGCTCCGCTGTGTGTCTTAGCATTAATAACATGTCATGTCTGAGCCCGGAGTGCACGATTCATTATTGCCTTTGTTGTCTGAAGCGAAGCAGAGGCAGAAAACATTGCATCCTTGACTGGAGAATGGAGCAGGGTGCGGCAGTCAGTTCAACAGCTCTGCCACACAGGAATTTAATGTGCCTGTGTTGATCGTACTGCCAGCTACTGTAAACTAAAGCTATTTCAGACTATGCAAAAGCTGTATAAGACCCCCTGTCATTCAGACCCATCAGACTCCCGTGTGGCAGGTTTGATGATGTTTTTCTAACAATAATCACCCCAATTATAGTTTTAAAACATCGTTGATGATAAAAAAGAGAAGACAGGCAGAGGCTTGCACATGGCTGTTCCCATAAAGAAGGGCATTACATAACTGTCTGTTTACTTGGCATTAAGTCCTTTCTCTCTAAAGCTCTTAATTTAAGATGTCTGGATTAATGCCATAATTATTTGTCAAATATTTGGACTTCACTCAGTTGTGAGGATTGGCAGAAGACAAAGGCACTGAAGTAATGTTTTTAAAAAAGGAAAAGAGGGGAGAGAAGCAACAGTTGTTTCTACTCACCGAGCTGAAAGAAAGTGACATCACTCTTGACCCCTGGACCTGCACCAGTGCTGGCTGCTACCTCCACACTGTAGCGGATCCCCGGGGCCAGACTGGGAATCAGCACGGAGAAGGTTGAGCCATCAACTGTACGGTTGATGTGGTACCTAGTCTCATTCCCCAAGCACCAAATCTGCCATAACAGAGACAAAGATGAAGTGGAGATTGAGGCAATGTTATGAGCGTTTCGTGAGAACATTTAGTTTGGTAGCTGCCACTGGTCTTGTGCTCTTATAATAGGCTGGGGCCATTTTAGCACAATCTGGGTATTGCGTTTCATCTCTGAGGCAGGAAAACATGTTATAACTTACAACATTTTACAGAATATGCTCAACACAGGGTTGTTATTACTTGAGGTAGTCATAACATGTCACGGAGCAGTCTCAAACCAATTAAAAACAGTAATCATCTCCTTAACCCAATTTTAGCAGAAGCTTAGAGCTGCGAGTCCCTAGAAGGGCAGCTGTCTCACAGACAAACTCCAACAGGGTCACAGAAGTATACTTTAACCTGGGATTAGGACTCAGAGACATCTCTGTCAGTCTGTTTTCTTTACCCCTCACCTCCTTCCACCAGTTAACTGTGTTAATATGCTCACTTCATCCAGCGTGTGTGTTTTTGCACTTCTGTGATGAAAACTACAAAGGCTTAAAATTTCCTGTGCATCTTAAAAATTGTGGTGAGAAGCAGTGCCGCTGGGGACTGAGCTCAGTAATGAGCAGGGAACACTCTCGAACTGTACTTAAAAACCATGAAATTACTCTAAAGTCTATCAGCAGAAAACATTTACCTGGAAAATTAACAGTGGCTTAACTTTTTCACAGGCTCTGCCTCATCTCCCTTTTTGCCACTCACCTATATCTCTTCTGACTCATAAAGGCTTTCCAATTAAAATAAAGGACTTCCACAGCATAATGTATGACAGGACAGTGCTGTCCTATATTGGCCATTGTTAAAGTGTGAATATTATCTGGTAAAGAGGTAGGACAGGGGACTAGAGTTGTTACAGAAAGAAAGATACTGAGGTCTTTTGCCAAAAGTTTACTCTCATTCTTATACACACACTACACTGATGTTCTACTACATCTTTATTGACAGCAGGAAATAAAGGCAAGTAGTTTGTTCTTCAAAGGAAACTTCTCATTTTCATTAATACCACTACAATCATATATTATAAAATACATAATCTCCCCTAAACTCCTAAAAAACTAACATTCCATCTCTACTTCACAAACACATCTGTAATCACAGCTTAAAGCCTCACTACAGCCCAGCAAATAATAAAAGATAATAATAACATTTTGGTGAAAAATATACAACACTGATAGATTTTTACTTTTGAAATGCCACAAGATGTGTGAATTTACCACCTCCACCAGATGGCACTGTTTCACAACTGTTTCCACTAGCTTTCCAACTTTCCTGTCTCTGAGCTTTTGTCAGCAGACACAGAGGTGTACAAAGGTATGCCTCATCTAGGAATTCATTACCTTTCCATGTCTATGTATTGTCTGTTTCTCTGTTATTCTTTTATCTGAGCATCTTCACCTCTGTTTTGTCTCCTTTGTGTCTCTTTCTGAACAGTCCTACTTGCTCAGACCTGAGGTAAGTGCTGGCTGTTTGGGTTTTTTTTCTTCCTTGTTACCTTGTACTCCTGGACCACCCCATTCTGCTCCTCTTCTGGAGGGGGTTGCCAGGAGACGATGATGGCAGTCCCATTGTCCCCACTCTCTGTCACTGTAACCTTACGAGGAGGGGCACTGGGGGCTGGGGAGGTAGACAAAAGAAAAAAAATGTTCATATATGATAGGGGGAAAAAAAAGCCTAAGTGCCTACAGTCTCTCCCTGCTTTCTCTGTGCAATTTAGCTGTCAGAATTTCTTCTGTGCGTGACTAAAGCTCATGTGTGAACAAATGACTAATTATCAAATTTATAAGCATTTTTTAAAATCTGAAACATCACTTTGCTAAATGTAAGTGTTTTTTGGGGGGTAAAAGCAAACAACTGTTATTCAGAATAGACAGTTATAGTGCTGGGGCATATGCTGCTGTGTGAGCGCCAACCTGTGATGGTAACTAAGCGCACACAAAAGAAAAAAGAAAAAGTCACAGTGTGCGTGAGTGTTACAAACACACATCATTATGAGAAAACAAACGTTATGTTTAAAACTCCAGAAACAATTATCGACACAATTGGAAACAAAGGAGAATCCAGCAGAAAAAGATCAAAACACTCCCACACATGCAACACAGAAAAACGCACGCACTCCAGTAAACACTCTGCACTACAAATTAAAATTTGCAGTTGGGTTTAAACCAAACCTCACAAGTCTGCCACAACCACACCCTTATGAAAAATGAGTATAACACTTGCAACTGGGGTGTCGTATATTGCTCGCCATACCCAAGCATGCGTGAATATAACACAGTTAGCGATAACATAATCCTGCCTGCTGCCAGCAGCTGTTGTATTCTCTCACACATGCAAGCCGTGCATATAAAACTGTGTAAACATGAAAACATGCATGCACACATGCAAGCACTGAAGCACTCTCGCACACAGCCGTACACATTTACACCCTCCCCACCTTCCTCCAGCGTCTTGCCAATTTTGACATCACTGTCTGTTCCCTGGAATTCATTGAAGAAGGGGCGGACTTTGAATTCGTATGTGACGCCCTTCTGAAGGTGCGGCACGACGGCGCTGCCCTCCCCAGGGGTTCGCACCTCAAACACGGCCCATTCACTCCTCTGTTGCCCCTCTGGTGAAGGCCTGTACATCACCTTGTAGCCCTGGATGTACTGTGACTGCTGCTCCACCTAGTGAACGCAACAGGAACAGAGGCAAAGGTGGTGTCAGCTTAACTGGATCATGCATGTCACAAGTAACAGTGGAAAATGATACGGCAGCGTAATAAACTGTAGCATCACTGGACAGCCATGGATTCATGCAAAGAGGTTCGCCAGACGCAGATGGAATGGGGTGCTAACTCATCACATCACCCCTCTGTTTATCCATCCCCATCTTCTACATTTCTCCTTTCGAAAGTCTGTCTATGCGCCATTTGGAGCAGCAGTGATTTGTGCAAACCACACTATGAGGTCATTGGCCAAAGGTTCCTCCAAGTCTGGAGCTGCTTAAATAGGGCCCAGACTCCCAGAACTGCCTGTCTCATCCTGTCCTGCTCTCTACTGACTGCTAAAGTCAGGAAAGAGAATAAAAAGTGCACCTTTATACACGAAGTAGTAGTAGTAGTAGTAAAAAACAAAACAAAAATACAAACAAACAAAAAAATGGTGTGTAGCTGAATAAAGACATTTGTTTAAATCATAGTGATAATTAATGTTACTTCCAACATGGAAAAGAAAAGAATAACTGCTAACCAGTATGCTAATATCCCTATGAGTCCCTGTGGAAGGCAGGCAGCACTGGCTTGTAAAGATTTTAGTGATTTCTTTATCCCTCCCCCATAAAATATGCTGCTGGCTCAGGTGGTCTTCATTAAGCTGAAAACTGTGCAAGCATTTACCACAACACAAAGGAAAATGTAAAACCAAGAAACTGCACATTGAGAATAGATTTAACCCCACAAAACAAGGAAGTTGTGGTGCTCCCTCCTGTCATGTCTTTTACTGGAACATTCCAGCGAGACAGAGCAACTGGGCAGTAATGGTTTAAATCAGTCTTGACATGTCAGTATCCTTTTTACATTTCCTAAGCCCCATTTATCACTCACTATGGCACTTCATAATACCTGGGAATGCTGGGGTGGCCTTGTGTCAAAAGACAGAACTGGGATTGTTTTTGCCCCTTGGTGACCCCCATCCTATAGTCTAATATCTACTATGCAAGGAAGTCGGTGGAGCACAAAAGCGTATTTGCATTGTTCCAAAAACATACATTTGCCAGATTAGTTATAGAAGGCCATTGGTACTTGTTATTTAGCTTGTACCAGAAAAGAAAAATCACCATGAGCTGCCGTTTCTACTTCTTCCTCACCCACCTATCCATTTTAACATCTGTAAGCCATTTCTACTTTAGAGCATGAGTTGGCAGCTTCTTCCTTCTCACTCGTATTATTTTAACAGCCGTCAACTGTTTTCAATCTTAGATGGCACAGTCTGGCATGGCACACACTGCTATATAGCACTACATGGCCTGTTGCAAGAGGTTGTGCTCTGAAGTCTAGCTTTTGGGTGGATGAGTGGTCCGCTATAGACAGAACTGCAAATCTTTGGTTTCTGGCCAGCTGACCAGTTCAGACTGATGCCAG
Organism: Astatotilapia calliptera; assembly: GCF_964374335.1. Lineage (NCBI taxonomy): Eukaryota > Metazoa > Chordata > Actinopteri > Cichliformes > Cichlidae > Astatotilapia > Astatotilapia calliptera. The sequence goes on from NC_137435.1 coordinate 10,567,712, forward strand.
ATGGACACTAAGAAAACTTGGATTGTGTTCCAGGCTGCTTTCTGCAGTGTCCTTTCTCTGTACGATGCTAGGATGTTAGTGCATCTGCTCGGCTGAGTGGTCTGACAAATTGACCATAGGCCTATAACTAAACTAACCTTGAAGCTCTAGTGACGAGCTATACCAGCGATCCACTCTGCAATCTGATCCTGAGAAAAAACAAACTACAACAGTCCATTCATTGCTAAAATTATACTCACTGTCCACTGAACCCTGACAGATGAGGAGGAGAGAATAGTGGGGTTGTGCAGGTGGATGACAGCATCTCCTAGCTCCCTCTGAATCTGACGATGGTCCACACCCTGACTGGTGGGAGGGATATCTGTGTGGAGGCGAACAAAAATGAAAAATAGTGGTCATATTTTAAAACTCCAAATGTGACATTATTATATTTTTAAATTTACATCAATAAGAATTTATTATATAGTTCTCACCTTGTGTTTTCACAGCATCAGTGATTGGACTGGGATCGCTCAGCCCATAGGCATTGGCTGCCCGTACTAAGAAGAGGTAGACTGCACTGGGCTTCAAGCCCTTCAGTACAAATGACTCAGGTTTCACATGCTCTGCCAAGGTCTGCCAGCTGCTTCCTGATGCATGACTGTGGACACACCACAAAGAGAATTAAGATTTAAAAAGCTTTAAATGAAGCCCTCCAGTTATTAGTTTGTTCTTGGCCAAGCTTTACCTGAAGGCTTCTATGATATAGGAAGTGGGCGTGGCTCCAGCATTAAGGTTTGGTTTCCAGGAAAGCGTGACAGAGCTACGGGTAACATCAGTGACCTCAGGTTTGGAAGGAGCGCTGGGGATCAGGTTTGGGTCAGTAGGTCTGTTTGGCTGGAATTGGGCCCCAGATTCTAAATGCAGATCAGAGAAAGGCAAATAATAAGGAAAACATAGTCTACTGCTGTTTTCCAACAACCAGGGGAATGTGGAACATCTCCAAGGCTTATGTCTCGTGTTCGCCTTCAGTTTAAATAAACACAATCACCAAAATAAACGAGAAAAAAAAGAATACACTTGTTAGTAAAGTGGTTAGGCTTACCTTGGACCTCTAAATAGGCTTTCCAAGAGGCCTCTCCACTGGGTGTGGAGGCAGTGCAGGTGTAGGTGCCAGTGTCACTGAGCTGAAAGAGGAGGAGGAGAAGGGAGGATGTTTGTTTAAATGGAAATTATTTAAATGTGTCCCACGGTTTCCTGAACTGGGCTCTGCCTCTTGTTATCTTCACCCTACCATCATTGCTTTTGCTTATTGACATGCCGAAGGAGTCTGTAGCAGGCAGCTGTCATTGCCTGATAATCTCAATATCATCTCCTTTTGAGCAGAAACTGGGGGAAAGCAGCTGGAAAGGCCAAAAGTGGCGGAGCATTCCTAGTCAAATGGAAAAGATTTTCACAGGATCATACACTAATTGGAGACCTTTTCTCCCTTTGCCATCCACCTGAATGCCAAACATGAAAGTGACTGCTCTGTGCAACACATGTGGTATATGTTTAAACCTTGATTCATGATTCATGTGCTTGTAGATGTACTGTAACTTTGCCAGACAAAGACAAGGTTCACTTGCATTTTGGAAAATGTGAACCATTGTGCAGCAAATGGGTAATTAAGTATATTTGTGGAACTGGGCATAACTGGAAAAGGGCTTATTTGTCTTTCTTTCTGACTAGTTTGTTTTGAATAAAAATAAAATTTTAATAAAATTCTATTAATGCATTAGATTCAGGGGAAAGAGTTCTTTCAGTTAAAATGCAGCAGTTTAAGAAAAACTGAAGAAACACATGTTCTCTTTAAAAAATAAAGTCAAAGTTCCAGACATCTGGATCTGGATCCAACCAAAAACAAATCAGAATTTCTTGGCTTGTAGCCTGAATTTCCTCCTAATTTAACTGAGATTTGTTGACAAGTTTCTAAGATGCTAATAAGCCAAACATGAAACATAAACATAATGGCACAGATTACAAAAAGGTACATTTTTAAAACTGTCTGTTCTGTCAGCTGGAGTCTATGCCTCTGCTTGATACTAATGACTCTGTTACGGTTTGTTAGTGATTGATGCTATTCTGACACTACTGTGCTTATGTTTAGACAGTAAAACAGAAAAAATGAAAAAGATAAATGTTTGAATCATGAAGTATAAGGATATCCTGTCAACAGACCTCTGTTTTCCCCCCACCCAAATAAGAATAAAATTCATTAAAAAAGTAACACCCGCAAAACAATATGAATAAAATATATCATCCCAAACATCTTCATTAAAATATTGTCTGGTATAAATGACAAGTTCATTAATGTAAAGTGCCTGCAGAGTTTACTCTTCTACAGCAGGGGAAGGGTTCAAATGCATCTCCTTTCCTGCCTGGCGGCCCAGTCGCACTGCAATCTTGTCACCACAAGACGTGCCGGCATTCATCAGAACGCCGCAAAATGACGTGACCTCTGACCCTGTGACGCCTCCATCTGGAAGACACGTCGTTACCCCCTCCTTGTCTCTACCTAGAAGTGTGTTCAGCATCACACAGCTTGCCATGACACATAGACGTGTGCGCGCACACACACACACGCAGCCCACAGCGCCTGCTGACTGACAAGAACTACAGACTGTTCAACTTCACAGACTCCATTTCAGATCCGCGGCAACTGACTGACAGCCTGCTGAGGGTTGGCTGCTGGCAGGCAACACATGCTTTATTTACCAACCAGCAGGGGTTTGCCAAGCACATTATGCATGTGATATGGGTAACCTTGAAGTCTATTTTAAATGGATTGAAATCATGTATTATATATAGTGTATATAAATACATGGCAATTTAGCAGATTTTGAGTGAAATTATGAACAGCAGTGGGTACTACGCTGTCCTTTAACTTTGCTTGACACTAAAAACAGACTTTTTTTAAATGTGTCCAGGTGTCTCACCTTTGCATAGCGTATCTGCAGTGCACCTGTGTCCAGTTGCTTGACCCTGGAGTCATGTGTGGACACTAAGACGCCGTCCTTCCTCCACAGGATGGTGGGTGTAGGGTTACCAGATGTCACACAGTTAAGAACAACCGTGCCATCCACAGCCACCGTCTGATTGGTTGGGCCTTGGCGGATGACTGGTGGCGGGCGGTCTGACACAACTGTGGAAGCAGGAAGGAAAATGGGCAATTATGTGGATGGCGCTAATCTGTGAAGGTTTCATGTGGTGTAGCGGGGAAAGAAAAGACACGGGATTCAGTCAGTTATATCCAGCTTGTGGGAGTAAACACACAAAAGGTATAGAACGGTGAGAATTGGGTAAACAAGCTTGTAACAATGAAAGAATGGGAAAACTGCAATGGTAGCAGGAGAGGAATTCAATTCAATTTTAAGAACTGGAAGCAATTTTCTAATCATTCAACAGCAGGAGTCCAACTTAGCCAAATAAAAACAGTGTAATTAAAATGAAAGCAGCTCAGATACTTCAGTCCTCTCGCTGCAGATCCACCATAAGACTAGCAGTATACATAAAAACGCTTGCAGCCAACAATTCCCTGGCCCATCCCCCTGCCATAAAACACCAAACAGGGAAAAAAGGCTTAAAAAAAAAAACATCTAGCCAGAACAGACAAAGGTATTAGCATGAGGATGTTTAAACTCCTCCCTGTCTCACAGCCTGTGAACCCCGGGTGTTCAACACAAATCAAACAAAGACAGAGTAAAAGCGTGTGTTTGACAGAAAAAGGATGTAATGCACAAAAACGGCGGAAGACTTTAAATAATTTCTGCCGTTTGCGATTCATCATATTCCTACTATAGGTTTTCTGCCTCCCCCAGATTATCATTATTATTCATAGCACTATTGATGACCACTGCTGTCAGCCCCACTGATTTACTAGCAAGTTGCATTCAGTGAGAAGAACTCAAATTAATATCTAACACAGTGTAAAAGCAACACATAATGATATATGTATGTGTGCGTAGATCTTCAGAACCATGCTGTGGTGTAATCTGTGGGCTGCTTTGTCTTTGCTTTTGTGCCGGGGATGGTGCAATTACTAAAACACTGTCAGCATGACCTGTAATTACCAAATCTGCCTGCGGAGAAGTAGTGGCCTCAGAGCGGCCTGCTCACTTTAATAACTGTTATTATTATCCAGAGAGCACGACAGAATGAGAGAGAGAGGAGGACGTAGATTTGGAGCACGCCATTGTAGGTCTTAAATGAAGAAGGACATTTGTTAAATGAAGGGATGAATCTAGGTGTGTCATAGACAAACTAATAGCTGCCCAGATTACTGTGGGAATGGTGGAAGTGAAGCCAAGGTTAGTCCACCAGGCTTGTCAGGGATTGGCTAGAAGGGTAATTAGAGGACCCAATCCAGACCTCACCACATGGCTACAGTCTTCCAACAGTAGACAGCAGCAAGCCAGCCATGGAATACTGAAGGAGACTTTAGCCAGTGTGAAGCCAGCGAAGCCAAGTACTGCGCCACGGTCTGGGTGCACAGGCACCAGAGAGTCTCTACCTCTGACAGGAACACAACGAACTGGCCAGACCAGACCTCACAAACCTCACTTTGGATATTAATATGCTCTGAAGCAAAGCCACAGCATTACATTTGAACAGCATTATACCAATAAACCAAAGATTATCTGAAATTCCGAAGTATTATCCGACATATTCCTCTAAATGTCCTCCTAGTGTTCCTAATTCTCTCTCAGGCTTTGTTATATGCAAAAAGGGTGTTTAAAAAAAGTTTGCCTACCATCTGTGACCTCTAGCAGAGCCTTGGTGATCACACTGCCAGCAATGTTGAGGGCCTGGCAGCTGTAGTATCCCCCATCTGAGCGCACAGCATCAGTGATGGTCAGATCCCCAGTCTGAGACACTGAAAACCGACTGGAGGGTTGAGGAGGTTGATAGGAGAACAGCAGGTTCTAGAATGGATGAAAAAGGATTACATGTGGTCACCATTTTAGTATTTCCTTGAGCAAATCAACTGGACAGATGGAAGATTTCATTCTAAAATGATAGCCAATCATGTGAAATAAGCTTACAAATAGTTATTTACAAAGCTTTTTGAGATGAAAACTTTTACTGCAGTTTATTTTATTTACCTGACTGCCTTCCCGCTGCCAGAAAATGGCCGGTTGTGGGTTTCCAGTGGCCTCACACTGGAAGGTGACAGTTCTGCCAACTCCAACCACCTGGTTCTTCGGTCTTACCACAAATGCTGGCGGTACTGGAGGACAGCCATGAAAATGGTTAGCCAATGAATAGACAAACACACTACTGCCTATTACATTTATCACAGTATTATAGTTACAAGAGGGTCTGAGTTCTATGAATAGAAGACAAAGGAAATGTAAGCGCAGGCCAATGTGCTTGTATTTAATCTGTTATTGAATCCGGCTCGTTTTCAAAACTTTACATGATGTGTGCACAGCAGATCAAACAGTATGCTGATCAAATGCAAAAATGCAAGCATATTATTGTTGTAATGAATAGAAAAAACAAGGCTCACTCCTGTGCCCCTCATTTGCATGGGCAAGGGCATGGACCATTAAAATTTACATGGAAATGGGGAATAAATTTAAGCCATCTGTCCATGCTGACACCCTCCAGTAGTGCAGACCTCAACCACAATGCCATATCCATGCATGTTAATGACAAAGTCCATCTCAGACAAAGTGTGGTGACACAGACCAATGTCACATGGTGACACTAGTCTCAGTCTGTGAGGACAAATAACCTGTATGTAGAGGTCGAGAGGCAGCCCAGTTTACGCTTTTAATATCAAAAGTGCTGTGGATATGCCCTCAAATGATACAACTCTGCACACATTTTCATATTTTTTACACAGTGGCTGTATAATACATAAGAAAAGCAATCTGAAAACTGTCACTTGAAATACAGAAATAATTTGTCCATGAATAAGATGGGGTTTGGTAATGCATAAAAGGGGGAAATAATAGAATGAAATGGTGCAGCTTTACCTTGGAGGCCCAAGCTGAGTGTACTTTTTTTTTTTTTTTTTACCCATTAATGTCCTTTTGCCACTGTTGCCCGTGACAACTGAAACATGAGTGCTGATTGGATGGTGGAGAGGTGATGTGAGGAGAATGGAGGGGGGTTGTGACAGCTTCCTGTCTCTGTCAGGGCGGTGAATAGGTGACGGGTGACATTTCAACTTACCAGACACAACTAAAAAGGAAACAAAAACACAACAACAACCCAAAGGTGAATAAATAAATATTAAACAGCATGACACAAAGAGGAGAGACAAGGAAAACAATGTGATGTCCACATGTACAAATAATCATGCCATCATCAGTAAAACATGTCATATTTCATACTTCACTCAAACCCTAGGGACCACACGATAACATGCAAAGAATAATTCCTGTGAATGAGTCAGAAAGGCATTGAAATGCATCTGATTCAATGTGATTTTAATTTGGGAAGGTGTTCAAGGACAGGAAAAATGGCAGACTAAGTGAAATAAAAAGGCACAGCGATATGAAGCACACAGAGCAGATGTTTTATGCTCAGCAACATCAAGCTTTGTTTATCCTTTTTCCTCTTGTTCCAGGTGTTGTGTGAAGGTGAACATCCCTACACCCTTAATGAGGTTTAGAGCACCCTTAGGAATGGCTACACCAGTCTCTTAAATGTAGCCTTGCAAATGTACCCCGGGACTATAAAAACACAAGGTGAATGTTAACTGTCACTCTCCGGTCATAAATCTCCCCCAGCCAATCACTCACCTTATCTAATCTGTCTGCTTCAACGGCTCCCTCGGAAACATAAACGCTGTCAGTCAGAGTAATGACCAACCTCTTCCTCCTCCCCCTGCCTATCGCTGGCCTTTAAAATGCAAATAGCACGCACATCAAACAAACCTAGAAGACGCTCAGCACTATCCATGTGCGAGATGCTCCAGGAACACACAGTAATGTGAACATACACAACACCCCCTTCACCTTGCAACGCTTCCACACACCCATTCATGTGTGTCTAAGCCTTTAATTAGGTAACCCTACCTCTCCCATGCTGCTGTGATCACAATTGTGGACCTGGTGGGAGAGGAGATCTTTAAACCTGACCTGGCTACTTTGTTGTGAGCTTTCTTCTGGCTCACAGAGCAGAGGTTAGTCTATCGATAAGCTGATCAGAGCAGCCGAGGAAAACACACCGAGCACTGTGGCATCCAGCCCAATAGGAGGCAGACTATGTACCGAAGACCACAGCAGAGATATTTATAGGGGTTTGATCGAGGCTGCTGTTCAGTGGGCCTGTCATCAACACAAGACTCAGGCTGCATGCAGAGGATTTGGCCTGATTAATAGCAGCTCCCACTGGGAGATGTACATCATACTTTATTCTGTCCCTCGCTGAGATTTTGCATTCTGTACATGAGCCGAAGTGGAGATCTCACAACAACAGGCAAATATTTATTATCACAGGTTTTGGTATTTATTATAACTCGAACTGCACACACAAAGCCGGCGGGAAAGTTCCTCTCATTCACTCTGTTTTGGCACCAGTTCCAAGTCTCCTTCCAGACCCTTTACATGGGTTATTAGCAGCGCTGCTCTAGGGACCACCATTGCATTCATGACCTTTCTGCACATAAATCATGGCTAAGGACAAACTTAACCAGCTCAGAAATAATAACACATCGACTTTTTTAAAATTCTGTGCACTACAATGTGAAACAATGTTTAAATTCCATACTGCATAAACATTGTCCCCATGCCCACTGTAGTGTGTTTTTTTCTAATTCTTAAACCTTATAGATTTTGTATTTTCATAACTTAATGAATAGCTGAACAAACTATCTCAGGACTACATTCTCAAGTGGCTTAGATTAGCTATTTTACAATCAATGTATAAATAGAGCTGGTGACTTGGCCAATTCTGTGTTTCTTCCATCAATCAAATGAATATTTCACTTGACATATTTATAAGACCAGAGGAGCTGTAGCAGACTGACAAACACATGTGTAAGACAATAATTCACTGATTAAGTTAGTAATGAGAGCAGAGCGCATTGAAAGAAAAATAGCCCCAGGCGCCACTTTCACAATGTCGTCATTGTTCGCTGACAATCCCACCACAGAAAGCGTGAAAATCTCCCCGTCCATACAGAACAGCATTCTTCTCAGAAACTGTCCCGCTCTATAATAGATTAGCTTTGAAGGCCAGTATCTTTAATACTGCGTGTCTCGTTATAGTTCTAATATTTTTTTTGTTCAATCAGCTGCAATGATAAAGACATTTCATAATGACATTGTAGGAAATGACTTCTACATTGAACCGTTTTTTAAATCCAGTTTTAATTAAACTGGTTTTATCTTACATTTACACATGACCACACAATTAGAAGAAAAACTTCAATTCAAAGAATATTTATATTCATTTCATTTCAGCCTTATATGCCCCTTTACTTTTCAGGCTTAGCAATATTGCCCTACTTTGAGTTTTGATTCAGGGCAACAGCAATGCCCACTGAACCCACAGGCTAAACGACTGCCCCCCATAATGCTGTTGTCTTCAGTACTATAGCGGCATCTTACTACCTATACATCATTTACTCTACTTTGGCCTGCTCAGACCTACAATTACCCAGCTTTTCTTTCCATTCCTGTGCCCACATCTGTAATTAGAAGCATGTCATTTCCGGGCGTGGGACTGTGGCCTGCTAGTCTTTAATTAGCTGGACTACTCAGTGGCCACAACCTCGATGGCCTCCTCGTGTCCTGGTCTGAATAAAAGTCATGAAATTCAAGGATAAATGGAAATGATTCTTAGAACTTGGGTTTAGGCATCAGCCATCGTTGGATTTAACCATAGCATTAGCTCAAGGAGTCATATGATTCAAATTACATGCTATTCACCTGGTGTTACACTTGGAGAGAAAAAATTGGTTTCTAACTCTGTGGAGGTGGTTTTTCTTTGTAGTTTAAGTGTTTTTTTGTACCTTTCTAACTCTTATAATATGTGGGCAAACAGTAATGTATTAAAAGAGGGTCAGGGCTTTGCTTCTCTCCTTCTCCACACAGCAGGGAACTGGCCCGAGGTTAAGACATTTAATTTCCACTCAGGACAGGAGAGGTTTTAGAATTTCAAATATGACCCTTGCTCAGGAGAACAGCTTATTGAACTGGTGCATCAATGCTGTTCCCTTTCATTAACTAAGCTTTCATCAGGGAGAGAGAAAGAATGAAAAAAGGCAATAAGAGAAGTAGATTTATTGACGGGTTTATTGGCAGGTGTGCCTAATCTTGCTCCTCAAACCAATCTAAAGATCGCTGTCTTGTGGAGAAAAGCAAGAAATAATTGCAAAGGGTAGCCATGTGAGGATGAAGTATCTTTTTTTAAACATGTGGGGGTTGGCAGAGGAATAGAATTGCCTTGTCTCCTTAAATCTCGGCTGTGCAGACTGCTGGTAGTGACATTAATATGACTGACCTCACTGGAGAATTCTTTCTCCCCCTCTATCCTCTTCACCACAATTGCCCCCAGCCCCAAATCCCAACCTGTTCTGCATCATTGGTGAGGCACCTCCATGACCAACATACTCACTGCCCTTCCATCCAACACCACTAAGCTCCCCCCTCCTTCCCACCCGTCTTGTCTCACCCGACTCTCAGCATTCCCCCTTAGTTTGCCGTTAAATGGTCTCTGTGTTCCTCTGGTTCTCAGGAGGGTTTGGGGGGTGATCCCAGCCCCCAATTCCTCTGAATGGTTTCTTTCTGAATGTTCATACTCTGTGACCAGCTGCTTTATATTCCAACTGTGTTAATAAGACATCCAGTAGAGACGGCTACTGGAGGCACTGAGATATTCCATATTTTCACAAATACTATTGTACATCTTAAAATGTGAAGGAAGACAGGCCTCCGGAGTAATGCCACTTGTATAGGGCAAATGAAATCGATTACAGCCGAGCTCCCATGTGCTCTCTACAGCTGTTATGGATTTTTGCGTTTTGTTTTATTAGAAATCAATCAGCTAATTGAGAGAGAATAGCTGAAAGTGATGACCATGTGGCGCTAAAGCTGAAGACCATTATTGCACCGTAGCTGGGCTAAACTGCATTTAAATCAGGCAGCACAATAACCCAAAATGGAAATGAATTCAGAATAGCTGTCCAAGGGGCCATGAATAACATATTTGTAGGACTACAGGAGTATTTTGTCTTACCGTGGACAGTGAGCGTAGCTGATGCCTCCGCCTTGCCCACCATATTTTCTGCCACACATGTGTAGGAGCCCACATCAGCAGAGACCAGACGACGGATCTTCAGGGTGTGGTCCTCGCGAATTTCATACCTAGATTAAAACAGGTACTCATATATCACATGTTGTCAAAGACAAAAACAGTTGCAGACAAAGACAAAAGCGAGGGTGGATCAAACAAAGACAGGGAGTGTGTGACTTAGGCAGGTATTGTGGGATGAAAGGGGACCAGTTGATGAGTCAGACCTTCCTTTCGGCAGATCACCATCATCTTTCCTCCAGCGAACAGTGGGAACTGGATCGCCACGGGCCTCACACCTGAACTCTACGCTTTGGTCCACTAACACCACCTGGCTACTCGGGCGACGGACAAAGCTGGGACGCTCTGCAGAGATGAAAAAGAGCACGTAAATGAACACACAGCAGTCCTTCAATCATGTTTTTTTAATAGAGCTGAAGCTTTGATTCCATAAAAAAAACATAAAAAAATCTCAGATCCGTCCAAAAAAAAAAAAAAAACCAACTAAAAATAAATCACAGTGGAGAAAGTTTAAAAACAAAAAAGAAAAGAAAAGGCAAAAACAGTCGTTTTGTATTTATTTAAACCAAGGTGTCAGTGTTCATGCTAATATAATCTCTCATTATTATTCAGTTTCTAGTACGTGTCAGTTCAGTAAATGAGTTTTCTGATTTGCCTTCCTCTGCTGTTCACCATTTTCTCTCTTTTTAGTGCAACTTCCCTTTACTTTGCCCTACTTTACCAGATAAGCGCCACCACAAAGATTCAATGTAAGCTCATTGAATCTTTGTGGTGGCGCTTATCTGGTAAAGTAGGGCAAAAAGTAAAGGGAACTTGACTTGACTTTTGAAAGTCAAATTGCTTGGGAAATCAATTTAGAGCACCTGCATGTGCCCAAATATTGATGTTTGGTGCTAGAGTATTTTTATTTGTAAATCCATCATGGATCCAAGCTATAGCAATATTTGAATCCCACCCCAACAAAGATAGACACCTATAAGACAAAATCCAGTATACTATAGAAGCCAGATGGTATATACCACTCTCGGTCCGACTCTCTCTGCTCAACAAGTCACAAAAGTTAAAAAAAAAAAAAAAAAAATTATATTAGTAATTTATAATATTGAAAAATAAGAAATTCATATCTCTTAGTCTTAACACATTCCATCAGATGGGACATGGTGAATGGACTGGTTCTTATATAGTGCTCTTCTACTCGAGCAGGCAATGCACTTTTTATATAGGTCTCATTCAGCTTCTATCTAACATTCACATACACACCCGATTAATGCATTTGAGTAACTCTGGGTTCATTATCCTGCCCAAGGATACTTTGGCAAACAGACTGGAACATCCAGGGATGAAACCACCAACATTCCAATTAGTAGATGACCTGCTGTACCTCCTGAACCACAGCCACATACCATGGTTAGTTGTTGTTGTTGTTGTTTTTTAATTTATTTAGAAAGAGGGGCAATACATATTAATGAACATTTAAACAAATGTAAGTTGTAAGGACAACTAAGAACTTAAATGAAGAATTTCTTGATTATGACACTCAGAAAAGTAGAAGGAGTAGGTAGCCCTTATGTATTCTGAGTTTATTTCACTGTAATTTTCTTATCTTGACAAGGTTTCTGGGGAAAGAAAATAAAGGAAGTGAAGAAGATGATGCTAAAAATCAGGAGTCTGGACATGTTCTGTGCTTAGGCCAGAGAGAGTCAGGGTCAGAGGTCAGTGACGGTGAAACAAGATGCAGCTGGTTTGCAGGGAAGCTGCAGAGAACAGCCTGAGATTCATAATGAAGTGTGAGATTGGAGGTAATCTCACACTTCATCTGATAAAGGTCAGTGACACCATTTAGTAACCTGGGAGGGAGACGATCATAGCTTAACATCTGGACCTTTGTTTTTATTCTGCAGGCCAAAAAAAGAAAAGTGTGTGGCTGTTGCATGTTTTGGGGGTAGCATTAGAAGCAGAAAAATAGACAAAAATCTGAGGTACATACCAAGCACTGTAAGTTCAGCTATTTCGCTTTCACGTTCTCCAACCATATTTGTGCCGACGCACACATACTTCCCAGCATCGCTTTTCCGGGCATTTGTAATCATCAATTTCCCTCCACGTATCTGTGAAAGCAGAAGAGAAGGTGATAGGCTTTGTATGGAGAGAAAAATGGCAATATTAGTCTGAGAGACACTTGGGACTTGTTGTTGACACACAGAAAACAGCAAAGCCCAAACATTAGGAAACATTTCCTGATTGCACTCAAGAATTCCAGCGAGCATTTATGCACCAAAAGCCCATTACAACACCGTGATAAAATGCACTCACAAACATATAATGGCTTGATGGGAAAGAGGCTTTTCACTGGGTTTTTGCTTTGAGCTTACGGAGACACAGTCCAACCGGATGACTTTAGTCTTTAGTTGTTTTATGCCGTTTGCAGTCATATTGAACTTGACTCTAAGCCACTATCAGCTGACCTGTTTCTCGCCAAGCTAAAGAATACTTTTCAAATCCAGCAGAACCACAGCTCACTGAGGCACCTGAGGCATTTTTTTTATTATTTTTTATGTACGTTCATACAACTACAAGTGAGAGCAAGTGGACGTTCATTCAAGCACACATGAACTACATACACGTATACACACCCACACACAGAGGAGAAAATGTGTGTTTGTCCAGGTGAATGTCATGTCTGTTATTTCCCAGGGCTTTGATTACAGGCCAGAGGAGATGCTTTGTTCTCAGGCAGTCGGAAAAGCAGTCCTGGTCCCAGCACAGGCCCCTCAGCCCTTCTCTCTGCTGACAACCGTGCCAGTCAGCAGAGATGCACACAATAGCACGGTGCACGGTGATCTCTGTGCCCTGATAAAGCTTAAGGTTTTAAATGCACACATCAGCCTGCAAGACCAGGACCACCCTCTGCAAGCATGTAATGGATAGCTTCATTAGGGAACACCTGACAGAGAACTTGACACACAATATTGCAACAATCTGCTTCAGCCATGACCACCGTGTTAAGCCCAGTTACACATGTAGTCACATGCGTGCTAGGGCATCTCATCTATACCTCAAACAGCGTGTTTTCATCTGTTTTTGTAAAGTAGTTGCAATAAGTTTAACTTTCTTGAAGGACAACTTTGGACAGCAGACACATTCTTCTGGTTCTGCGGCATTCCTCGGCCCTTCACCCCTGATTAATATTCATGGTAAAGCAGGAGGCAGAGGGACTTGAAGAGGCTTGGAAGCCTGGCTTATTTAGGGCACCCTGTGGTGCTGGAGGGGTTTGAAGTATCATTATGTTACTGTTTGTTTGAGGAAAGGCTTAACAGCTAAAACACTGTGACACTCACAAAGGCCCAAGGTCAGGGCAGACCATGCAGCAGAGAAAGAGGGGGTGTACTGTTGGTTCCACAGGGCTTTGACATGAGGAACCACTTAAGGCCCCTGTTCCCTCTATCCATATCCTTACCTCTGTGAGTCTGTGGCAGTTTCCCATTCTCTGCAGGCATATTTGGAGTGCCAGAGCAGCAGGGACTCTGAGAGCTGGCTAAAGTAAATGAATGTAGCAGCGGCCCTCTTTTTTTTCCTGCATGCATATCCTCTCAACACAACACAGTGCAGCACACTGGCTGCTGAAAGCCCCAACAATCTGACCATTATCCCTGCAGTAGAGGGAGATGGCACTATCCTGTTGCCTTTTGTCTCATGTCATTTGGCAATGCTGATAATGCAAAAGCCCCCCATTCAGCACCAACTCTGTTGGTATTCACACAGCAGTTCATTTTCCAGGCCGATAATTAGCCACAACTACAGCACAAAACGAGAAGGACAATGTGCTGCATTTTGGCCATTTATGATGCTGCCGGCAGACTCTCTCTCTAACGAGACAATGGTCTAGGCTTAAATACTGGCATTTTCTCTTTTTCTATTTAGTTGTCCCTCCCTTATTGTTCCTGGAAGACCATTTAGACAGAGTTGAGAGGGATGTGGCCAGCTGCTGCTAGTGGCACAGCAGCAGGGTAACTTACTTTTTATGGCTGTGGGAAACCTTTTGCATGAAGTCATGAATATATGTGAAATGGCGCACAAAGTAGGGACGTATACAATATCAGGCAGGTGGTTTTAATGCCGTGCTGGATCCATGTGTGTCACGGCACGCAGTGTGCAGTAGGTGTTTACGTATAGCTGGCTAAAATAGATAGCACACAGAAGAATTCCGTGCGCTCTCTCTTCCTTTCTGGAGTTAATTCCCTCCTTTTTAAGCTATATCCAGTAAATCCAAGCCATCCCAAACCCAGTATAAAGTGCAGTGCAGAGAGAAAATCCCCACTGCAGGTGGTTTGGGACCTTGCTCTGATCAACAATGATCACCAAGGAGACTGCACGTTTAAGCATGCTGCATGGTGGGAGAAGTGGATTGAAACAAACATAACAATGCAGACTAGATGGGGTGGGGTTTGACGAGCTCAGCTGTTCATTACATTAAAAAGACCTCTGCTTCTCCCTCTATGGTCATTCATTGCAACCAAATTTACTATACCATAAACAAGCTTGCCGTATGATTTTTCTATTTCTAATACAACTTGATCTGTTAACATCTGTCACCACAGTTGATTACACATATTCCGATTGCCATTCATGACGTCTGGCGCTACTTTTAAAATGGTCATTTGGGAACACTCAATCTGTACGGTTTTGTACTTGACAGGAAGTTTACAGTGAGCAACACCAGCTGGTCCAGACTGTTTTTAGTTCCTCAGAAGGCCCAACATTGCTCCAAGCTACAAGGACACAACTGAGTCATCAAGCAGCAGCATTGAAAACGTTTACTCAGAGAATTTCATCCAACAGCAGACAAAAGTCATAGCTTCCACTATTCTGGGTGTAAAATCAGTATTATTGCAGAAACAGGAACAGTTTATCCGTGTTGTTCTTAAATAGGCACAAACATGATTAGGTGGAAGAACGTGTGTGTGAGGCATGCATGACACGGAGATGAAACAGGACTGCTTTATCTTCAAAGTATGAGGTAGTCCAGTAGATAATAACCAAAACTGAAAGGGTAAAGGATGACAGAGATTAACATTCCTTTTATTTTACAGAAGATCAAATGCTGAACATGAATAGTTTTGATGTCAGTTTAAGGAGAGAACACTATCTGTGATGCAACAGCGGGCAAAGATAGCTGCTGTGCATACAATGGCCAGATATGCACTATTTGAATGAGCAAATACTACACTAAATTCCTCCAGTCAACAAGGTCCACTGTGTAGTGAAATTTTTGTGCTCCTCAGTGACAACTGACTAAACTCAGAGACAGATATGATTTAATTCTCTTTAAACCAGATTATGCGCTTGTTTCTTTCAATTATGCTGTGCAGCGTCCAGATTTCCTGAATGTGCGGCTTAGGAAAAAAAACTGAGAAAGAACAGCTACACTGTTAAAGAGCTTGGGACTCAATATATCCAACCTCAACTCACCCTCGCTGTGCAAAACTGTGTTCAGTCATGAACAGCTCTCCGCTAAAGATAGCCAGCAGCGATAAATCACAATTCTGACCTGCCCAGAAAGTTTTATTTTATTGTGCACAAGTAGCCCAGGCTGGTTTTTCAGCGACAGACTGCAGACATACTGAGTGGAACATCTTTATTAGTAGCTTATATTTATTATCTGGGCAAGATTAGATTTTCCACGACTGTACAGTGAAGTTCAGCACTTTGTCAGCACTTGGGGGGCCAAATTCTTTGATTGCCTAAAAATTGTACAATGTGCAGCCAGAATCTTAAAATCCATCTAGTCAGATTGTTAAAATGTGATCCAGGCGCACTACTAACTACTGCCTACTCACTGCCTGCTTATGTTAGCCAACTGCTGAGTTTGACTTACTTCTAACGAGCGCAGTATAATTAAACCCAAGTAAAAATCTCCTGCTCAAGAACAATTACTACAGACACAAACTTGTGTTTGCCACAAAGTGTTTAAGCTAGGGATAATCAAGAAACATCTTCAGTAAGCAAGCATGTAGAGCTGACTGATACTGTTGTGCTGGCCTGGGTGCTATTTTAATTAAACTGAATAATTGGTGGTTTGGTTGTAAATGCAGATAGTTGTTGTTTTGATTCTGCAGTCAGTCCTGCTGCTGCTGAGTGCAACTTTCTTCGATTCCAGTCAGCTCATTTCTCCCCTCCTGATCTACACTTCTCCTGGTTGATTTCACCAGTAGGCCATCCCTAATCAATGCAATGCTGCCAGCTAATGGAGCAAGACTAATTCCATACCTCAGTTATTAAGTGCAGAAGGCATCAAGATTGGGTATTTTGGGTTTGGGAATTGCTATTTGAGAATAATGAGCCGAACAAATCAATCTTTCAACAAACGCTGAGGTGGTGGTAATGACTTGACCTAGAGTACTAGGTCATTCTCTCTCATAGATTTAAACAGACATATACAAAGCAGTCTCTAAGCTTCAGCACATGTCAGCGATAACAGTTACTTACAGTGATTCTCTCATCTCTGTCATCAATATTCACTCCATCTTTTTTCCATGATATGGTGGGTTCAGGATGTCCACGAGGAGGTTGACACTCCAGGACTGCCGGCTCCCCCGCAGCCACAATCACATCTGCAGGATTTTGTCTGAAGTCGTCACGTAGAACTACGAGAAAACACACAAAAAAGGGAAACATTTAATGAAATACTAAAATGTTTCCCTCTGGGGATGGTATGAAAAAGAAAGAACGAAAGAAGCACGCTATTGAGGTGTGTGTTTTTTTTTTTAAAAACAACAACAACAACAAAAAAACAACACTTTAAGTCAAGTTGTCTTAACACACAAAACTGGCTCTGCATCAAATGACAAAATGTTGAGCATATCTTGCTTCTGATTTACTCCATGCAGAGGATCATTGTGTACTAAAGAGTGTGTCTGTTATTGCATCTTCATCTCTCCTTGACCTTTCATATTTAGATATTCTGAATTCATGCACCCATTCTATTTTAACATGCTTGAAAGCCTGCCGTAGATCACTGCCACTCCTGTCTTTTTGATTTCCCCTGCTGGAGTGCTTTAAAATAGATGACACAGCCATGGATTTTGATTTTTTTTGGATACACGAGTTCCACTGTTTGTCATTTAATTATTTCTTGTGGAGAGTAATTTGATAACGAATAGATGTGGAGGTTTTAAAATATGAACTGAGTAGTTCTGTATACGTGGCTGCACCTAAAAATCATTAGTCTTTGCCTCCCTGCCTAATCAGACTAGTAGATTAATATCATTAATAAGTGGACGTCGCAACAAAGTAGATCAATGCAAATCCACTTTCTGAGAGGCAGACAAACTTCATATCAATGAGCTCATAATGTGCAGTGTTAAAGATAAACTGGAGGTTTATTGAGCGGAGAGAAGGTTATGAAAAAGCAACAAGCTCCTTTTGGCAGACAGTGTGTGCCAGTAATCATGTTTCCAGCTCCAATGCATATATACATATAAAATATATAAAAACAGTGTCTGTATCCTGAAATTCAGGCCACACACAGAGTAGGGAAGATCAAGGCACTGTGTGCGTGTGCATTGCTATCTGTAGGTAAAACCTGAAAATTATGTGCAAGTTGTTCTGTCTGCATTTTGAGGATAAAAGTTGCACTTTAGCTATCTTTTTGTCTCAGGCTCCTTAGCTTGCTCTCAAGTCACCGAAGGACCCCTCACCTACTGACAGCCTACAAATTCCTGACTAAACCCTTTAAGCACTTAATTGGTCATTGGCAAGCCCAGATACTGCTCTCTGTTTCTTGTAACACTGAGTATTCAGTCCATTAAAAGGAACTTTGTTTTAGAGGAAGATGGCCTGTAATGGCTTCCACAGTCCTGTTGCCTAATCACACCCACGCCTCCCCAGAAGCATCTAAATTCCAAAGCATGCGGCAGCATTTATCAGAAACAAAGCAAAAGGATTCACTGGATATTTTGTGAGTTATTTGCCATTGCACCATCAAGAGAAGGCATGGGTCCGCAGATCTATACACACTGTGCTGTATACAGTTGAAAGGCAATTACGTGTGTAACTCCCTAACTTTTCAGCCTCTCACTCTAATTCATCTCACACTCAGCAGTGCAGCTGTGGGCCGAGTTCATGCTGTATGGTTAATAGCAGATCGAGTCATTCAGGAATGTAAACACCAAACATCCGATCCATTAGAGCACCAGCTCCATCTGAAGAAACTGTCTCTGTTTGTATCAGCAAATCCAGCTTGTCCTTAAGAGGATTATTGTAAAAGTCAACCTAATGTACCAAGGTATAAATATGCTGCATCAGTTGGAGACAGTGATTGATACTGATCAAGAATCTGTACATTGAAGATATGAGGGAAATCATATTTTTCCTTTGAGGTAAATACAGTCTTTCAGTGCCAGGGAGCTAATATTCACAGGCATCTGTCCCTCTGGAAAATAAAGAATGATATGCTCGGAGGAAAAGAGGGAAAAACGATGCTATATTGACTTGTTGGAGGCCCGAGGGAGAGCTGGCATCATTCAGTGTTTACACCAACAGTGCAGTGAACCCCCCCCCCCCCCCCCCCAACGGCACTCACTCCCCCACCTCACGGCCTTTCTCCACCTCCAAACCAACACCTCTTTGTTATAAACACAGCTGAGTGCAGCACAGCAGACAACGCTGAACATCTGCGTAGTGGAAAACAAAATCCTCTGGGATTGAGGAGGAGTGAGCAAGAGGGAGACAGAGGCAGCCAGACAGTCTGTGAGATCGACAGACAGACCGAAATCTGGATGGGGTACAAAGCCCCAACTCTATCCCCAGAAGCCCCATCAGATCTGGATCTGGGGCTGTGGCAGAATCATTTTGCCTGCCCCCTCCAACTCATGTAAATAAAAGATCCAGTATTGCTCCTTCCTGTATTCACATATATCTCTGCTCGCCCCTTACAGCTCCTGTTTTGGGACCCAGAATTCTGGTGGGGGGAAGTGATGCAAGGCGCTCACACTACGTGCTGTCCTGTAAGTGTGTGCGGTGCAGTCTGTATCTGTGTTTGGGATAATGAGCCTACTCTACCATTCTGTCTCTCTAGTGAGCCTGCAGCTGTCCCCTTGCAGATAATATTTCCTGGGCTATTAACAGAGGGGCCAAACTTGGTGTGTGTGTGTGTGTGTGAGAGAGAGAGAGAGAGGAGTGTATGCGTGTACATAGAGATTTTCAGTTTGTAGCTTAATATGTGGAAATGAGCCAAAGTCACAGGTCCCAGCATGAAGACGCCTCTTTGTCCGTCCTGGATTTGCACAAATATGCTGATGATGGGATGGAACAGAGTGGATATCCGGACCTGGACAGATATCAATACGCTTTGTCAAGGTAAAGGGATGCATTCTGCCCTGCATTTCCTCTTTTCAGGAGTGGAAGAACAAAACATGTTTTACCTCACCTGGCTGACATGGCTTGCTGCAAGACAAATTGCTGACTATGCATAAAAAAGGGGGAAAAAATCATTCATCAAAGCAGAGTCTTAGCTTGTAGTGGCAAACATCTGTTGGGCTATATTGTACTGTATAATAAAGCTGTCTCCAGGTCCACAGTAGCAAATTGGAGCTGTGTTGAAGCTAATGCAATTAGCTGCCATCATTTCTTGCATTCAAACCCTCCTTTAAAGGTCAGCTGAGATGGCTGCTCTCAGTTCTGAAAACTAACAGGTTCATCACCCCCATAAGCTATCCCCTGTCCACACACACACACACACACACACACACACACACACACACACACACACACACACACGCTCATTCACACACATAAACACACACTCTTTTCCTCAGGAAATTGAAAACAGATGTTTAAATGTCAAATTAAAATGAGATTCCCGTGCTGCCCTCCAACATTAATGAAAATGAAGACTTAATGCCACACACCAGTCTGGGTGGGAAGATCAGATGAGCTTTGTTCTGAGGAAATTAAACCAAGTAAAACAAGCTCTTCACAAATCTTTAGAGGGATACAAAAAACAGACCCACCAGGGAATTAAAGGTTTATCAGAAGGCACCCGCACTCAATCCCACAGAGACACACAGCACAGCGTGGGTCTCGCCTTTGGCTTTTTCCTCAAAACAGAATGGACATGGCTATCTCCACAACGGAAGCAGCGGGAATGACAGGAGAGGAGAAAGTGAATTAATGAGAGGAAGAAGAAAAGTAGAAACAAAAGGAAGAAGAGACTCTGCTCGATGTATAATGCAGGACCGCTTCCTTTTTATCCATCCTGGTTTCCTCAAGGTAGTTCAAGTTCACAAGCGGCAACATTGTCGGGCTATCAGGGGCCAAATATCATCAAATACTACCTGAGGATAGTAGACAGAGATGAATGTGCAGCGCAGCGAACACCAAGAAAAATATCAAATGGCTAAGCAGCCCCAGATGTTCCTGGTTATAGGTGACTGCTTAAATCCTCAGCTGTAGCAGAAATCCATTCTTTTTTTTATTTTGCACTGCAGGAGTATTTACTATTAAAGTGTCTCTATGATTCAACATGATTGAGATGTTAAAGTCTTTGTACACGCAAAATATGTACATAAGAAATGTTTAAAAAAATGGAAATATTGAATAATAGTTTACAAAGAAAGAAAACATCCACTAAATCTCTCCTTTTCTGGTCAAATAACGGATTTATGTGCATTAAACTAAAGCTTACAGTGGATGAGCTCCCCTCCAGTCCATTTCTACTGACTATTCAACATAAATCCTCTGCCCCATCATGAGTGTTGTTTACGCCATAAGCACAAACCTGGCCTAATCACAGTGTGGCTCTGTTGTATGCTTCCGTACTGATGCTCTTCACCTTGCCTCCAGCACTGTCCTGCGATACAGACAGCGCTCATTCGCTCACTCAATGCATCTCCAACTTTGTCTTTAAATTTCTCTCCCCCCTCTCAGCATTTGACCCCCTTATCTTACCTCTCTTTCGGCTCACACACATTGAGCGGCTTATATCAAAGACAGGCTTATAGCAATGGTGTGTTAACCCATGGCACTCCACTGCAAAGGCTGTTGCAGGTGGATAATTTGCCAGAGGCGTGCATACTGTGTGTCTCTGCTTGCACTGTATAAATCTGTTTTTTTGCTGGTGGGTGTGAAGATATAACAGGACTCCTGGTGCACTCTGGAGAATCACTGCCTCCCGCCTCCTTCTTGTTTCTTGCTCCCCTCTGACCCCACCACCAGAGAGTAGAGACTGGACACAGCAGACGCGCCTCTCTTTCTGGATCTGACTGGCGTTCTTCTGCTCTGAGCTTATTTCCTCTTGCCCACTGTGCAGAAAGTCTTATCCGTCTGTCCAACAGCAGGCAGATAATGCTGTCTAGGACAGATGATTGCAGATACAAACTTCCAACTCATGAATATATATCCAAATACAGAGATAAAAACTGACAAACAGGGCAGCTGAAAAAAAGAGCTGACATCATCGTGAAGCCATCACAGATTTTCCACTTGTAAATGTTTTGTTCTTTAAAGAATTGATTCATAGCTTTCGCATTTATATTTAAAGTCTGGGTTTATAAATCACATAGAAACCAATCAAAGCTCCCCAGACAACCGTGACATTCAGTATGAGGTCACATCTGCAGAGTCACGTCAGTAAAAATGCTTGACAGCCTATGTGCATGGTTGACCATAAGATATCTCATGCACACCCGTAAATATGTCAACAAGAGCAGAAGGACTATTACCCCACTGGCCTTTAGGGTTTGCACCTGCACGCCCCGAACATCATGAGGTCATCCTACAGAATGTGATGTCATGTCACGGAGCAGAGACAGGATGTCCCGATTACTCCTACAAACAGAACTAGCTTGAACAATAAAGTATGGGAGTCCTTTTGTAAACAAAGAAAACTCAGGCACAGCCCTCAACATGTATTCACAGCTTGTCTTACTTGTCTTTGGTATCAAGATACAAAGGAGGAATCACTGCGGTTTAACATTACTGGAAGATTTCTCAACAACTGGTTTGTTGAGGGTGACACACAGACACATAAATACAAACCAAGCCATGTAGGGAAATATGCCAGCTTAGCCGATGTGTTTGCGCGTGTTGGATAAAGGCATTTTTATTACACTAGGCCAAGTGATTTCAGTAACTGACACTGGCAGGCAGGGCAGATGGCTTTGCGAACCCTTAGGTGACATACCAGAGGGCTTGTCCGAGCTTGCTCTGGCCCAGCGAAGCTGCCAATGCAGAGGGTTCAATCTCGGCACCTCACCCTCTACACACTTTAACACGCACATGTAGGCCTCATGTGCAGCAGTATCCAACAGTAATTATGTCCGTACATAAAGAACACAAACATGTGCTCACACACAGGCGCGCACACATGCACCACATAAAGGAAATTCTGCCCCACAGCCGCACAGACAGAGAGGCCATTGAGTGCCTGTGTTTGTTTAAATGGTCATAAGTCTTCTCGTCAGGCTTGGAGAGCGAGATGGCGTTTGGCGAACATGGCAAAAGGCACAGAGGGCAGCGGGGAAGCAGGTTTATGTGAGTGACTGAGTGAGTGAGTGACTTGGCACCTCATAGTTCAATAAACAGTGCCTGTTTGATTGGAGTGCTGGGTGAGCATGAGTTGGACTAAAATAAAGAGTGTTTCAAGTGCCGGGGCAGTAAAGCCAGGAATGTCAGAGGAAAAAAAAGAAAAGAAAACTCGAGAACAACTCTTTCGGTCCAAAAAAGTTGTGAAAAAGGAAAAAAAAATACAAATCCAATAAAATCCAGATAAGAACACCCACTGCCACAATGCAAGCTGTGCAATAAACATCTGTGTAGGATTATCGCATTTTCATTTAATGACTGAAAAACATTGACAAGCTCCTTGTGGATTTGTGAGCTGACAGATCACTCACTGTCTACATATGAAAGTAATCAAGGCTGTTTGGATTCTCAGGGAGAGCCTGTTACCTGTTGTGGAAACTGCATCAGATATTGTGGGTATTAAATGCACTCAAATCAGTATCAGTACTGGTCAGGCTTAAAAAAAATCCAAAACACTTTTCCAAAGCATTATGCTGCTTCTATTGGAATTCATACTTTTTCCACTCTTGCTGGTTTAGAAGTTTCACTATGCACTAAAACAATAATGAGGGAGAAAGATGGGAGAAACAAGTAAATGAATACACTTTATGAGCAGTGATTTACCTTCACTTTTGACAATAGATCACTTAATTACCACTACAGCAATTCTGCGCACACCTAACTGGTGGGTTCGGGATTTGTCCAGCCTCACTGGACTGTGCTCTACTTTTAAATGTACGTCATCTGAGTAAAACTTCTACTTTGTATTCATAATGGTGTCTATAGGTGGAGCTTTGCATCCAGAGGAAGACGAGGAACTGAGAGCTGGTGTAACTTAACTCTCACCACTCACTGTATAGCCCCGAGCCTGCAGCTCTCTGCACACAGATAAAAAAAAAGAACAGGTGTAACACTATCGTCCACACAAGCAGGTACACCTGTACTGTGTGCTCGCTCATTCTTTGGCTCTTTCTCCCTCTCAAACACAACAGAGAGACATATTGCAGCCCTGCTTGTCATTTCTCTGAATTGAAGTTTTACTGTGGCTTCCAAATGCTTTCTATTAAAACTGCATAATGTAGATCCTAAAAGAATTCTCTAGATTTATTATTATTTATTATTATGGAAAAGACATTGAAAAGACATTAAGCTTTTAAATTTTTTAAATGTAATTCTTCAGCACTGTGAGCACCAAAAAACAAAATTCGGTTACTTTGTACTCACGGGTAGAGGCAGAAATCTCAAAGATGGATCTCAAAACCTCAAACCACATATACGCACAATGAGATACTAGTTGAAGTAAGTGAGAAAATGTGTTATTTTGCTGCTTGGGTGAACCTGATCCTTTATGAACTCTTTTCTCCCTCTCGTTGCGTTTATAGTTTCACTCGCTGCTGTTCTTTCTTCTCACCCTGTGCTCAAGCTAGACTGTGCTAGTCTGAGTCTTCACAGTGTAATAGGATTTTACACAACACACAACTGGTGAGGATATGCAGATCACACATTTGTCACCACAGAATGCTCATTATAGTAAATCCCTTTACTTCGAGAAAAGCAGGCGTAAACATGCCAAGAGCCATGGAATATCTCTATCCACAAGTGCCTAAATCCCACTATGTGTCTAACACGGCTTAGTTCACATTGTGTCAGTTATGTTTTCTGACAATATCGCGCTGTGAGCTGCCCTCCTGTCTGTGTGGCCCCAGCAGCTAACCCTCTCCCAGCATCTGCAAAGATGAGAACCTTATTAAAACAATCTTCCCAATTAACATTCCTGGCACTTGGAGCCCCATCCCCCAAGGAGCAGGACCTCCTCAGCCTCTCCTCCAAACCTGACCCCTCCTCATCTCTGTGATGACAAAGAAGCTGTGTAGGACCAAGACCAGCCATGAGACCCTTGAGCATGAGTGGTGAGAAAGGGGATGTGAGGCAACTTGTTTTCCTTCCTGCTGCAGAACAGAGATCCGTGTGCTTGTCTGTTTTTACACGTGCATTTGTTTACGTCTTCATCTGTGTACCGTGCGTGTCAAAACGAGAGGGAAAATACAGTTACGCATAAGCGAATTACTACCAATCAGGACAGCACGGTCATCGCAAATAATCCTGATTTGATGTGACGTGCAATGACACGGGCTTATTTGCACAGGGTGGAAAACTCATGATCCTGGGCTCAAAGAGGTACTGTAAGATCAGGCTGTCCACTGCAGCTAGCACACATCAGAGAAATTACATCCATAAACACAGCATGCTTTCCCGTAGAGTGCCATCTGACCCTTTGTGACCCTGTCAGAGATTTTAAAACACAAACATCTGCTGCAAATCTTTTCACTTCTCTATTATCCTGAGATCTCACAACCAGATAATCATACTCGTTCCAATCTCTTGCCCATCTTCCCAAAACAAAGCTATATCAGCTATAACAGCAGAGACTAATGGACACGGAGCAGAGGTATTCTATAGCAGTGCTGTGCAAACAGCACCGTGGTGAGGGGAATGAGATCCTGATGTTAAAAGAGGGATGTGATGTTTACAGTGACTGAGATTCTGGCTATGCTTCATGTGAGTGTTAATGGAAATCACAAATATTAAACAGCTCCTGCTCACCATACGTTGGCTGAACCTCCCATTGTCTTATATACTGAAGCATCTAGTGTGTTTATATGAGTGCTCATGTGCAGGTAGGTGTGTTTGCTTGGGTTTTAGTTCTCCTGACTCACTTTGCTGCCAGTCTGTTTGGACTACTCCTTATTAATGCATGCTTAATGAGATCCAGCATACACACAACTTCACCGATGCCTTTGTAGCATATGTCAAACACACTAATTCAAAGCTGAAAAGTTAGAATTCAGCCTTTCATCTTAAATTGGTGTAATGGAAATCTTAGCCTAATACCCTTAGTTTCCAATGAAAGTCTAATTTGTTGGAGGTTTAGGAAACAGTAGGAGTGAGCGATTGTTGCAGTGTCTTGGTCGGTCTGAACTATAAACTGGAATTACATCAGTTGGTGTTGCAGAGGTGACTGGGGAGGAGTAATGTGATAGTGGCTGCGTCGAGGGAAACAGGCGCTGAGGAAAATGGTGAAAGAAAAAAAAAAAAAAACGCTAGGGAGTCCAATGTAATGTTACAGCAGATCTCTTAGCCTTTCGTCATGGCCACTTTCATTTCCACTATCCCGTTCCCTCACCAATCACTTTACCAGGCACAGAGGAGATGGGAAAAGAGGAAAGGAAGAGCGACAAAGACAGGAAGAGTTTGTAGAGGTCAAGTAAAAGTTGGGAAGTGGGGATAAGGGGATAGAGATATAGGGCACAGGAATGTTAAAGAGGGTGAGACAAAGCAAATGAGGGTACTGGTATCCAAACATGTGTTGCAGCTCCAGAGGGGCACATCTTTGTCTGATCAGTTGCCGTCCCCATTTCAATGGTTTCCACATGGACCCTAAACTTTCCCAGATGAACCCTGAGAAGATGAAAAGCTGTCCACATCATATCTAAGAGGAGATCTGTTACAGTGGGAAGTGTTGCCGAAAGGAATGGAATGAGGGAATGCTGTCAGATACGGTGTGCCAAACAGAAACAGAGAGTTGAAATTTCATCTTTAGCACTTGCCTACTAAGTGCGTACTCCTATGTGATCGCTGCCAGATACTTTGGCGCTATAGCTTTTCACTACGCTTGTCAACTTGTCCAACATGCAATATCGAGCTTTGCTGATACCAAAAGGTGGTTTTGTAAATGTGCCAGAAATTAACCTGATCTCTGTGAAATTGACAGTGTGTAAGGTTTCAAGACTGATAAGTCCCCCATTTTCCAAATTTCAATTTTCACAGGATTGAGCGTGCAGACAAAAGAAATGTTTTGTCATAGTTTTTCTTCTTTGTTTTATGGGATACTTTGCTACTGTTAACATGCCTGAAACATCCTACTGAGCTGATTTATGATAGTCTCCCCAGGGTACAAAGCCAAGCCCCGTAGAAGTGGAAATTTAAGGCTACTGCACTCACAGAGTTGGCGCAGTAGCCTTACAGTAGATTTATAGAGGTGGGAGCAGAATCTTTTCCACCTCTGTGGCAATGCATGCCTGTTGCATAGACTGAATTTTCAAGCTTGGTACCCTGAGACTAGAACAAAGCTGAGTGTCGCAGTGTTTTCCACCTAAACAAATTTTATGTGGGGAGTTTGATTTTGTTAATTATATTTTAACTGAGGTCATTCAGAGTTAGTCATCTTCATCTTTTTATCACAGACAATGCTGTCGTGAAGCTCATTTTTCATAAAGAAGATTTGTTTGACTTTTTCTTAAATATAATTTTCAAGAAAAATATATCTGATTAAAGAAAACAATAAGTGTCTATTAAAATCACATGGTTTAACATCATGTCTGTCCTGTAAAATTGTTACACCTACGTGATGTGACACAAAGTTATAAAACCACATGCGATAAAGCTATTAAGTGATTCGTAATTGGAAATTCTCGAAATAGAAAATATAAGAGGGAAAATTGCTCAGAGATGATAGACATATCCTGGCCTCATTGGGTGACAGCAAAGGATAATACTAAATACTGGTCTCATATCTTTTGAGCCCCATTCCCTGCAGGCTTTCTTTGCAATACAGTTGGAGATGAGTCTTCAAAACACAGACGTGAAAAATTCATCTATGAACATCTAATCACACTAAAGAAATTTCCTCTGGCAGTTAATCCTTTTGGGAAGAAGAAAAGCAGTGACAAGGATGGTGTAAAACCCATCAACTGTACAATGTAATGGACTTATTAAAGATCAGGGACGTTTCAATTGTCTTTTAATAAGGGCAGCTTATCCTGCTGGTTCTTCTTTCTGTTGTTTTTGTCATTTTTCTTTTTGTTTTCTAAATTGTTTCTTTGACTTTCTGTCTTTATTAATCATTTAAGAGTATTTTATTTATTCCTTTAATTTGAAACACTGAGAGCCTTTCTTCTCTTTCCTCATCTTCTGAACTATTTTGCTGACAGACAACAGAAGTGCAACCTCTCTTTCACCTCTTTCATTAAAAAAAAAAATCCTACTCAACACGGATGCCATTCCCAACATCCAAAGGCATGTGGTCAGCCCAAAGCCCCCATGCATCATAGACAAATTATCCTGAAAGCAAGAGAGGAGCCCATCTGGTGCAGAGGAGGGGCAATGAGCAAGAGGAAAGGAAATTTAAGAAATGAAGGAGAAAGAACTGGTCGGCCGATAAGAAGGATAAGGGAATGGAAGGCAGAAAGGCAGAGGAGTGTTTGGGGGGGGGGGGGGGGGGGGTGGCAGATGTTTGAATTTTCTGCCAAAAGGGAGAAGCAAAGATCCATGAGCTGGGTAGCTAAAGCACTAACTGGGGTGTGTTGTACAAATGAGTCTGTGAGAGGCAAGAACTGGTGAAATAAGAGTTCGTGTGAACACCATTTAAAGCTTGGCAGTCTGGATTATTTAAGAGGGGAATAAACACTCTGCTATAGGTGAAATATAACTAAAAGACATTCAGCATGGTGGCAAACTGTGTATTGCCGGCTGCTAGATGAGGAGCGCATTTGAGGTCAGAAGCCACGTGTACACACACAACGTTGTGTTCAAAGCTGTCAGGTTGCGTGGTCAGTAATACAACTCATTAGCACTTGCTAACCCAACTGCTTCAGTGTACTAATAGAGCAGTGGAGCTGCGGTGTAAAACAAGCAAACATGAAAACTCTGAAACTGTCCCTTGGCAAAACAGAGCATGTGATTGTGAAATCAACAAGCAAGACAAGAAGCCCCCACAACCATCATCCGCTCCCTCAGCATCTCTCCAACAAACTAACAATCTCATTTGCAGAGGTAAAGACTCAGCGAGCAGATAAACTACCTCCATTCCTCCCAGTTCTCCTGAGATAAGACCTAACATCTAACATGCCTCACAAAATACTGCCGCCGCCTCCCCGCGGAGGTAATCACAGAATAAACTATGTTTGGTTTCTACCAGGTACAAAAAAATGCCAACAAATCTTTGATAAGAGACCGTACTACTAAAAAGCTACATTGTGCAAAAAAAAAAAAAAAAGGGAAAAAAAAGAAAGAAAAAAAAATCTGAGTCAGGATGTGAAAGGGCTTGTTGCCCTCTGGAGCGCCAGATGAGGGCAGTTTGTTGTGGAGAAAAGCAAAATAATTCAGAGTTCATATTATGTGGGTTAGACCAGCCTGGAGGCAGAAGCCATAAGGGTGACATCAATAAAACATTCCTTCACCATTTTTCTTGAGCACAGGGATTTTGGCATAGTGCAGCTCAAATGCAATATGCAACACTGGAATTGGAAAATACAATATCAGCCTGACAAAGCTTGACGGTTACTTTTATCTTGGTATATTGGTGTTACGTTGCTACAACAAGCAGCATCTGGGTGACATTATGATTCTGTCCCAACAAGAAAAGTTAACATGCGACGTTTTATGATACTGGCCAATTGGAGCTTCCTTTGAAACACGGTGACTCAAAAGAAGTATGGCCCCCTAGCACCTAGTTTCAGATCAACTACAAAAAACACGATGAGAAAGATGATATTACACATCTGGTGTTCAACAGCACAAAATACTGTGCAGTTTGATCCTGATACAGCACAGCCAGAGCTGCAAAAGCAAATTGGGAGTCTTCCTTCCCTGTAATTTGCATCTTTTTGAAATGTAGGATGAAACAAGCAAACCTGGGTCACATTATGCTGGGAGAAAAACTCAGCTAAACACTGCACATATTTTAACTTAGCTAAAAACAAAACATTACATTCCCTTGCAAACAACTGGATCTGTCTGCAATTTTTGAAGTGATTGCAAACACACAACCCTCCTGCAGTACCAGAGACCACATGCCTTCTATTGTTTGAGTCCCCACCATGTTGTCTGTATCTGGGAGAGATAGCATCTCTGTAGAGCACTGTGGCGTTCAGAGCCTGTGGGAGGCAGCACACCTGCACAACAGAGAATAGCAAACGCTTCTATGGATACTGGGAGTCTTTGAAGTGGAGATGGATTCTAGTTCAATACCCAAGACCCTCTTTTATCACACAAATCACTCTGTGGTTTCAGTGCGCATTCTTTGTCATGAGAAATGGCTTTGAGACAAGTCAACTGGAGCTTTTAGGGATGTTGAAGTGTTTGGCTGACCAGCTACTGAGACATGAGAGAACGCGTTCACACGGAGCATACACAAAAAGTCAAAAACACTAAGATCTCTGAACACCAAGGTCGGCTTACTCAAATTTTTATTGCACAGTTAATTTGCAAAGGTTCAGGTATCAAAACAGAGACAGTGTAAATACACACATTGGGTAGAGACTAATTAATGGAAGATGAACTGAGAGTTACAGTATGTTTGGGTTGGAGAGGGAAAATACCACACACACACCGTATCAAAGTATCACAGCTACATCTCCAATATCTACCTTCAGTCTCTGGGCTTTTACGGGCATCCTGAGTATAAACTAGCTGTGAAATATGACATCATAAAAAGCAGTCAGTTTTTCAATTGTGAAGAACCTATGAATTATTCAGAGGCAACTACTGGCAATATATTTCCCCTCTATCTAGCTGCTTCCATCCTTATTGCATAGCTCTCTCTGCTTTTCATCTCTGCCGCTCTTTTTAACTTTTGTATATGTGTCAGTTTTTGTCTTATTTGTTCATCTCTCTCAATCCCCGTATACTGAAATGACTAGCGTAACTGCGGAGTGACGATGACAGAAGAAAAATGGAGCAGAGTCTGGAAAACATGAGAACACCGCATTGTGAATGACTGGTGTTAAAGTGGACACCTCACCCTTTGACAGATCTACAACAAAGTTAAGTGAGTGGAAACCCCGACTAGTAAACAGAGACATCAGAGCACGCAGAGACGATGTTCCAGTGTCAGCTCTGTCATCATGTGGCTAAAAACCCAGCCAGTGTTGTCCTTGCAATCCCAGTGTCTGACCCTCCATCTGTCACCATCTATTTTACCATACCTCCTTAACTACACACCATGAGCACGAGGCCCTAGAAGTAACCCTCTTACTGTACATCACAGTGGTTTACTGTGCTTGCTTAAGCATGATACAGTAGGAGTCTCTGGGGAGTGAACCAGTCACATGACAGCACCTTCCCTCTGTGGTGACAGATAAGGCCATACTGTATGTCTGTATGCACAGTGATGAGTTATGATCTCACCGGGGCTCTTTGTCTCGTATCCTATTTTCTATCTATACAATTCTGCATAAAAAGATGAAGCACATTTCCCGTTAATGGTCCACCATCAAAGCGTGCTGCTGATATCACTAATTAAAACCATTAAATCTCAAAACTACCATATAACGTTTGAGGGTAAGAGAGTGCTTGGGCTAAAGGTCAGAATTTTTAGATTTTTTTTTACTCATATTTAGACAAAACCTTATTAGTTGTCCGTGGCTGGTGGTGGGTGTTTCGTGCAAAATCATTGGGGTGGGGGGAGGGGATTTATTTTAATTCAAATTTGGACGCCGCTCACGACTCAGGATTCAGGAAGTGGGAACAAAAAGGAATAACAGCGATTTGTACAGTAATGAAAGATGGCCATTTGATGAGTTTCCAAGATTTAAAAGATCGGTATAGTCTAGAGAAAACCGATTTTTACCGGTACCTGCGACTCAGAGACTACTTTTCAAAGAAAGTACGAAGTTCGCGTACGTCTTATGGCATCCTGAATTGCGTAATTAAATCATACAGGGGCCTCCAATTCAAGGAAATTTCTGTACTATATAAAAATCTAAGAGAGAACACGACAACATCAACTGAATACATAAAAAAGAAATGGGAGCAGGAAATAAAAACTGATATCTCAACTGAGGAATGGTTAGATATGTGTGAAACCCAGAACACAACGACTAAATCAAGATGCTGGAAAGAATTTGGATGGAAACACCTTACTCGATTCTTTATTACACCAAAAATCAAAAGTAAACAGACCCAAGACAGTTTGCCATGCTGGAGAAGATGTGGTAACATGGAAACACACCATACGCACGTGTTTTGGGAGTGCCTGAAACTGCATAATTTTTGGAAGAACGTGACTCTTGTAATAGGCAATATCTTGGGCTATCAATTTCCACACAATTTTAAAACTGTATATCTTGGGAATATTAGAGAGTATGTTATGTACGACGACTTGTATTTGACAAAAATCCTATTGATAGCTGCAAAGAAAGCTATAACAAGAAACTGGTACAAACTGGATCCGCCTTCTTCAAAAGACTGGTTAAATATTGTTGGAGAAATCTATGCAATGGAAAAAATGACTTACATTCTCAGATTAAAGGAAGATATTTTCGTTGCTAAGTGGGAGAAGTGGTGGTGGTCAGAGGGCCCGGTGGCGCCTGTGTCCGGCAGCCTCGCCTCTGTCAGTGCGCCCCAGGGCAGCTGTGGCTACAATGTAGCTTGCTATCGCCAGTGTGTGAATGTGTGTGTGAATGGGTGAATGACTGAATGTAGTGTAAAGTGCTTTGGGGTCCTATGGACTAGAAAAGCGCTATACAAATGCAGGCCATTTACCATTTACATTATATGGCACCAAGGAAAATTAATGAACGAACAAAACATTTAAGGTCTATAACTCTGTATATCTATTGATGCATGCCCGTATAAAAGTACGTATATAAGCTGGAGTATGTATGCTGCGGAGTAAAGGCAGGCATGCATACGGTAGTTGATTAGAATTGGCACCCACACCTTTTGTTCGCTTTAGTTCTGTTTGTTTTGACTGTGTGCTTGCATGGTTATTTCTCCTGTAATGCAATACATGTTTGTGTTTAAACTGTGACAAAACTATCAATAAAAATTTGAGTGTCAAAAAAAAAAAATTTGGACACCACTCAGATTTTTCTTGTTTGCATTCTGACACCAGCTTGAACTTTACACTGAAATGAGTGAATATTTTCTTGGCTCATTTGCAGTTACACATTTTGGACTGAAGTCAGGGTTGCTAAGGAAATGTTTATTATGTGTGTTTGTTATGCATTTATGTTTCCGGATTTTCACTAATTGCTCCCTCATTTAATAAGAAATGATTACTGGGCCAGATGTTGAGTATGTTGGACAGTAATGAAGATTATACAGATACAGTCTATGAAAACTTAACTTCCTGATCCAAAATACATTACCTTTATATAATAACAATAATAATGATAATAAAAAACCCAACTTGTAGGAATAGATGAGCCATGACATCCATTTCAACTGGCTACACAGTCCGATTCTTCCATTGTTTCACTACAGATGCCACATGCACATGCAAGCACACATACTGCATTACATATACCACACGTGTAACTTTAACACCGCTGTGAAAACGCAGCTGTGTGCACCACTAATGTACTCCAAATTATGTCCTTGAAAGAGTTACCACCACTAACAAAAGCCATTGTTTAGAATGGCTGGAGTAAGGACTGGCAGTGATCAACTTGAATGATGTAGTAAGAGCAATCCATGGCCACTCCACAGGAGATAGAAGAGCACTGCCCAGGCTGAAGAGGCCCTCCACCTTCTCATCTGTCCACTAAAAGCCCTCTGTCACTGCTTCGTGCATGTATCCTCATCCACCCACGCCCTGTATGAGGCCATAATGAGCCCTGGGCTAATGCATAGAAAAACACAATTAAAGTCAAAATGGATACTTCCCCACTCAGTCCATGCATGAGCATGCAAGAGAGCACTCTCTGTGTTGATGTGTTTATGTAGCTTACAATGTGAGCTTGACCACTTGTGTACTGTCCGTGTGTGCGTTTGCTGTAAGAAGCTAACAGAGCCGACAGCTCCAGCCAGCAGGCCTTTGAACTGTGGCCTGAAGGCCCAGCAGAAGACAGCAGCACTCGCTTGTAGTTAGTCCCTTCTTTTGGCGCGGAATCCTTGGCAGGTCACTATAAAAGGCCATGTGCACATGGACCTGATCCAATATGCATCGCTTTGTTTGATCTCTCACTTGGCACACACACACACAGAGGGAGAAAAGTCCCTGTAGAAGATCCATGAAAGTGACCTGAGGGAGAGTCCAGCAGTGTGCTTCACTGTAGTCAAAGAAATCCAAGTCCAAGATTTCCACTCTGAAAGGCCAACTCCAGCTCCCAATAATAGTTTGACAGAAGCAATATTTGCTTCCAACTGCACTGTATGCAAGTTAAACTGCCTACACAATGGTACATTTATTATAGCCCTGATATATTTGTTTCGTCTTTCTCTTTTTCTGTGAGCCAAGAAGAAAAATCATTCTTGGTTTCTCTGCTTCCTTGCCTTTTCCCATTTCTGTCACAGCTATTATTTCATGAAATCTGACTCCTGGTATTCAGTTTCTTTTCAATTTCCTTTTCAGCAAAGCCCGACTGTTCTCTCCTCCCATGTCAACCATGTCTTAGTGCACATTACAATGTGCCAAAAATATCTCCGTACCAAGAAGCAATCTTAAAACTACATTCAGCTACATTTGTCATTTCATTTCAGGAATGAGCTTTCATGGAAATACAAAAAACAACTCATCTGAAGAATTCAACTTGCCTTTGTTCTACATCTCATGTTGCTGTTTGTTTACTCATCTGAGTGTGTTTGACCACTTGTTTTGGACAGTCAACAAGAGCTCCACAGACTTCTACTGAGTCCCAGACAGCCATCCTTTCCCCAAGGATAATATACACTCTTATGTAGAAGTAAAAAGCAACTAATTGACCAGAAATCAAAGCTAATTGGCTCTGTTTAGCCTCTTCCTGTCCCATAGCAGTATGGACACTGGGGAAATACAATCTGACCCTATTCACAGACTACCACCAACAAAGAAGCAGTAATGAGTAGTGGAAGTGTGATACTGGATTGTATTGGTACCTGCAGGGTGTGGTGGCCCCTGGCTGAGCTGTTGGCCACTTTTGACTTGCTGACCTGTGTCTGCCAAAAGCTGCCTGGGAGGATATTTCTATCAGCTTCCAACATGAGAGACATTTAAACGTCTGTAAGTTCCGTGGATCTTTTTCTTGATTTCTCTCAGGAATCATGCTGTAACACATCTTTAGTGTGTGCATTATGATTTGAATTTGGTGCATTTACTAATCTTTATCAACAGTAAGATTTACACGAAGCAAGCAGACTTCTCTGCTTCTAATATGTTCATGCCGTGTATTTTAGTGTACTGGGCAACGTACAAGCTAATTACATGATTATATTTCCACCGGCTGTGACAACCGCAGTGGAAATAAGCAGTGAGCAGACGAAAGTACCTTCATCCGATAGCCACATTAGCTGTCTGTTAAGTTATCATTAAGGTAGCGCCTAGCGGCTATGGCTAATAATAAAATGGTAATGTTAATGTGGAGGCTAGACACCAAGCGCCATCAATCCTGCTGTCTGTAATGTTATAATAGAGAGTGTTCATTTACGAGGATAACACAATTATTGTGCCCCAAAACTATTATGTTTCTCTTAAATCCCACATGAGCTGAGAAAAGTCTACCAGCAAGAGGACAGCAACAAACATGTGGAGCCAAGTTACCAGAAGCACAGCACTGCTTCAGACAACTTGAACATTATAAAGACGTTATAAAAAATGGTTCTTGATTTTTTTTTCCATTTTTGTCCCACATGGTAATGAAAATGGTACAGAATATTTTCTTGGGTATCAGTATCGAGATTGAAATTCTAATATCGTGACAACCTGACTTGATATTAGAAAATAAATTATCAAAAAGGTGGAAATACAATATTATGTGTCAAGCAGTGTTGACTCCCTGTGAAGATGTTTATAATACATTCTTGAAAAGTTACTTAAAGGGGGACACTCCTGTTCAAAAATCTATTGTGTAAATGAACACCGTGTTAACTTTTCCAGAGATTTCACACCAACAATCTCACCAGGTCAGTCCTTGTGAGATTCATGAATCACATGAAAACATGACAAAAGTCTGACAGGGAGACAGAGAAAGAGAGAGATCCAGCTTTTAGCAGCAACAAGATCACTAAACCTTTGAAAATATGGTTAAACTTAAGTTGGTACGTGCAACAGCTGCCTCAATTGCAACAAGTCTTTTGTGCATAAGGCAAAATCTCACATGCACACCGCGGTGCTCTCAGTCATGCTCATTTACTCTGTTCAATTGACGTCTCGAGGAACATTAACTAAAATTTAACGTCCCCACACTTCTAATAGCAAACACAGAATATTCTCTATTGTAAATTTGTTTTAGGGAATTATGTATGCATTTCCCAAACACAATAATGTGGTTTTATCTCAGCCAAGTGGAAGAAAAAGAGGCGCAATGTACTCAATTTCATCTATGAGGTAGAGGGGCAGATAATCCACAATAAACAGTGATGGGTCATAAAACAAATGAAGCAAGCCTCAAATGCTGCTTGCACTGCTGTGGCTACATGACCTACATCTGTAAAGTGGAGGAATGCCGATCCTTATCTAATGTAGGATAGAGCTGGAGGGCAGTTCATCTTGGCACAAAAACCTCACTGTTATTCACCGTAAACTTTCTATTCACAGTGTGTTGAACTACAAGAGAAAACCCTCAGAGTTGGTGAGTGTACTTTAAGTATTGCAGTGATAAAGATTGATTTGTGTTACATCCTATAAGGAGAGCCATGGAGTATCCGATGAGAGCCCTGGCAAGGTTACATTAAAGGCATTCCAGTGAACCCTCAGCTCTCCACAGCACAAGATCCCAGTTTCTGTTTCTCCCTTCCAGACAAATGCCAAAGTCATTGTTTTTTCTGAGCCTGCTTTTCGGAGGGAAAACTCAATCCTACTGGCTGCCGGTGTCACCAGTGGCCCCTTGTCCTCCCCTGTCATTCAATCCCATCTCTCCTCCTTTCAGGAATGCACTTCAGTCATTCTTTTGTACTCGCCTTCCCTTTTTCTCCAGACCACTGTGCCCTAGGCAGTCTGGGGGCAGTGTGTGTGTTTGGTTGCCCCAGATCTATTCATCCTCTCTGGTGAAACAGGATACAGTGACCTCCTCTGTGTCCGGTGGTCCCCATCCCAGGCTCCTGTCTGCTAAGTGTCAGAGACCGGGAACTTGTGAGAGGAGACGAGGTAACTCAATGGCTGATCAGGAGGAAAGCCAAGAACGCACGCCTGTTGGGCATCACAGATAGATGATACTGGATCAGAGTGAATAGACCAAAAGTAATATCAGTTTATGTTAACACTCTGGACCGAATTCTCAGAGCCATCTGGTGTGCTGTCCTGTTCTGACTCCCTTGGAGAAAGCCATATATCTAGGTTCCAAACCGTGACTCATAAATGATGCAGAGTGATGGAATATGCCATACTGTACCTCAGCAGGGGATATACACATAGATGTGTTGATTTCAATGCCATTTTACAACACTGTGTCATACGTCAATGCTACTAGCAAACCCCTCCCTTCCCATTATGGAACAAAAGTGGGAGCATTTTAGGAAAGGTTCCTTCATTATACAGGGGAATACATGACACCCCCACCTCACGAGACATGACAACCTCTCTGCACCTCACATTAGCATAATCGACTTTTACCACGTGAGCTGCAATTTGTCTGGAAAATCTTTCCCCTACAGGTTCATTATTGAGAGTGTGTCCATTAAAAATAACTGAATTACCATCACAATTGGTTCACCATAAGGTACAGTGTTGGCAGTCTTTGAAAGAGTAATTGGATCCATTAAGGCAGGAAAAAATCCTGCCGCAAGAGCCAGTAAGATGCATGTTCTTTTGTGTTCAGTGTGTGCAAATGTGTGCGTCAGTGTCTCTGTAAATGCCACTGCATGGCAGTTCCTCTCGGCTCTCTTCTTCTGCTACTTCTTCTCCGCAAAGGTAGATTGGGACCAATTAAGATTAAGTTTCATAATTAAATTTAGTATTCTTTAGAGCATATAATGTAGGCAACGATTTATTATAATGACAATTTGCAACAAGAGATCCTCCGAACAGAAATTTGAATGTCACTCCACTAGTCACAAGGATGTTTCTGGCAGTATAAACAGCCACACGGAAGAGTCCCGCTGTATTGATTTTTATGCAAAATAACTTTAAAAATGGAATGGAAATGTAATTTCTATTGCAAATTTCATTACACATAAATGCGATATGCTTTACTTAACAATAGAAATAAAAGCATAACCATAATAAAACAAGTGACAGGCAAAATAAACGTAAGCATGGTCGAAAGTCTGAAGAAAAATCTAGAAAAAAATCAAATGTACACCATCACAAACTTGTGAAAGGAGAAACCATTATGAAGTGCTGGCCTGTTACATACTGTCAGCGCAACTTCAAAGCCCCTTTGTATTGATTCTCCAAGTCTCTCGAACTCTACTGGAGGGATGGAAGACTATCCTTACAGAAGATTTTCCTTCATTTGGTGCTTTAATGATGGTGCTGGAAAGCCCTAACATCTAAGATCTCCATCCAAAGTCTCCCAGAAGTATTCGCTTGGGTTCATGTTTGATGACTCTGAAGGCCATAGCATATGATTCACATTACTTTCTTATTCAAACTATCGAGTGAGTGGGCTTGACCTTTTAAAGGACACTTTTCCGTCAGTATAGAAATATTTAACCACATGATAAAGGTGATAACACTGAAATTTGCATATACCCATCCCTCATAGACTATGCCAGCAAATGCACTGCACAGCATAATAAACACCTAAAATCTGGGACTCTCAACCAGTAGCTCTTAGAACTGAAGAAGCTTCTCAGATGAGAGGTGAAACATCTTCAAGAAACTTAAAGAAGTCTAGTTGCTTTTCTTTCCAAGCTCCTTAGATTACCAAGACCTGGATGACAGAGTACCTTCACAAACAACAGCCTAATTCCTTTACTATAAAGGTAAATGTTTTTCCATTAGTCTGTCACTCATCTGTACATCCCGAGCCTTCATTTATTTTTATTTATTTGTTATATAAACTTGAGGATACAGGCTGAATTCATACAATTTTTGATGAATATTGCATTGCTTCTGCAGAAACACCTGTGTTGTCTGCTGACTCACAGAGGATAGCGTGTACAAATAAGAGCAGGCAAGCAGGATGATCCATGAGAAAACTGCTCTCCCGTGTAAAGCACCTCAGTCATGCGAATCCATTTACAGTTTAGCCTTAATAAAAGGCTCTTTAACTTTGCCGCACCCAGTATGCTGGACAACTTATCTAGCTAATGTTAACAAGCTGAGCGGGAGTTGTGCTCCGTGATAAATCTGGCCACAGCCAGGGAAAAGCTCCACCAAACAGCCTCTACCTTATGATGAATGAACAAACCAGCAATAGTCCTTGAAACATGAGGGTAACTAGAAAGTGCCACAAACTAATCTGTCTCAATTGTGTTCAGCTGCCTGTGATTTCTATGGGTCTACGCAGGAATGTGTGTGTGCGTCTGTGTGTGTGCCCAGAATAAAATGCTGTAACGCCATTACCTGTCCGAAATGGTGGCCCAATTATGACAGTCTCCTTCAGCATGCAGCCTTGCAAAACCAGCCTCCATGAAATTGATTACCTGCACACCTGGACCTCATTTGAGACTATTTTTCCCTCACCCCCCCCCCCCCCGTCTCTGCTGGGACCCTGTTCATTTCCAACAACAGGGGAAAAAATGTTTTTTAAGGATGCATGCATAAAAAAGTATTTGTATATTAATCGACCAATGCAATCTCATGTTGGAAGAGAGAAAGTGCAAAAGGGAATTAATTTTTGCTGAGATGTGAGAAAAAACCAATTTAAGACAAATTGGGAGAGAAAATGAGAGGGTGAGGAGGAGTGATACAGGGCAAGGAATGAATTTAGAGATACTGAATAATCACCTGACTCCCAGTGTTGCCCTCCCTGCTGCTATCATTAGCAACCGCAGGTCTTTTATTCCCTCATTCTATTTTGTAATTCTCTTTTAAAAGAGTACCCGCTCTGATTCAAATTGACCTCCTCCATTGGGCTCAAGGTTACTGGGGTAGGCACAAGGACAGCGCTGTGAGAGAAACAGCAATGCTTGGCTGCCATTGAATAAATAGAGACGTTTTATGAGTGCTGGTGACAGTAAAACTGAATGAGATGACAAATCTGCCAATTGGGTTATTCTGAAATGTATTTTATTGCTGAAGTAAAGATGAATGTTTAGAGGTTTTACAACAGTTAATAATTTTTTCCCAGATATACAAGTGTATCATGCTCTTATTCTATGAGATAATATTATATATATCTGCCATATTGAGAAATAAATTCAATGGTTGTTAGTGATGGCACTTCACTGCGGCTGCTGTTCTCATTTTGGTTCACTTTTATTTGGTCTTTGCACCTCTGCCGTGCTTATTTGAGGTCTGCTATAAGGAGGCCTCAGTTCTCATTGACCGATAAGGTTGGGAGGTGGAGGTAAAAGGGGTGGGAGCTAGTTGGTGATGCTGTCTTACTCCCTTACGGCTCCTGGTAAAAAAAGCCCATTTGTGTTCTGCTGTTGACCTCAGTCTCTCAGTGGGAAAATCTCTGGGGACTCCCTCTGCTCTCCATCTCTCCATTTCTCCATCTTTTTAGCTATCCATTCTTCTCTTTATCATCCACTGCCCAGTAGCAATGCATTTCTGCTGATAATGTTACAAGGCTTTTCCCCTCACAGGGATACCTTTATGGGGAAGTGGGATGACAACCTAGTCAAGTAAAATTGCAGACATATGGCTTATATCATTGGCAGTTTTAAAGCAACCACAAATGTCGAGTTACTTTTTTTCTTCTTCTGGGTCCCAGTTTCTAGCCTGATCTTAGTTTTTTCTTAGATGTACTCCAGGGATTGTCTGAACTCCCACTCAATGAGCTCAAATGTGGGTGGATTTAGTCTTGCCTGCTGGCTGCAGTTAGAGCAATGCTTGGTTGCATGGTGCTACAACCACAATACAGGGCTGTCAGGTTTGTGCAATGGCTATGTTAATACTCAAACAACCAAGAACACAAAGCAGTGTTAGT
Source organism: Astatotilapia calliptera (assembly GCF_964374335.1). NCBI lineage: Eukaryota > Metazoa > Chordata > Actinopteri > Cichliformes > Cichlidae > Astatotilapia > Astatotilapia calliptera. Next base: position 10,608,520 of record NC_137435.1, read on the forward strand.
TTCAAAACAGGATGGAAGAGGAAAAGTTCTGAAATCTGAGGTGGTGAATGTAGCGAAGCAGTCACGCTGTGGTGGGTCCCGCATATCTGTAGCTGGTGAGCAAGCCCGGCGTACGGATGACTGCGAGGCAACCTCTCCTGTCTCTCTTGACTGTTGTTTTGCATTCTTCATAATTAGAAGTGCCCAAGCATGCGAGACATTCCTAATAGAGGTGTTTTACTCTTGTGGCTGACACCATCACTCAATCTGAAGCCAGTGGTCCTTTCCCAAAAGGTCAACAGCGCAGTCTTCCCCTCTTTCAAGCTGCCTCCTTCCAAGAGATGGGAGGCCCACGCGTCAGAGGGACAAAACCGCACGCCGCCTTCTTTTGTTCCAGTGCTCCTGTTCTACCTCTGTGAACCCCAGGGCTGGATACTAGTTAAACCTAGCTTCCCTATAGTGACAGATGACTCCGCTGCTCTCTATACCAATGAAGACGAATGCTACGCATGAATTATTAAGGGCCGGAGCAGTTCAGAATATTTTTATATTGAACGTCTCATGAATAATTCCAGCAAGGCTACACCAAAATGAATTACCTTGTTCTTAATGTACTGCAAGGAGGTGCTACTCTTTGTCTCCAGGTAGTGGAAAAAGATGCTGGATGTAATATCTCGGACATAAAAATTCATCTCATACTGGTATTTGGTATTGGGAGTGAGGCGAGAGCAACCTGGGCTGTGATGTGTTTGGACAGTGCGGGATTGTATATTCCCTTTGATCTAGTGGTTGAAGATGGGTCCACCGAGAGACTCACACTGGGATGCGAAGTATATGGAATGCAGAGGGGGCTAGAGAGAGGCAGTGATTGGGAGGGGAGGGATGGGGTTGCATGTCCAATTATCTAGCAGCCAAGGAGAGAGGGAAGCTGGCCAATTAGAGGAAAAGGGGAGAGACCTCTGCCAAAGACCCCAGATATACCCCACCGAGAGAAAGGCCGACAACCAGACAGAAAAACACAGCCTACAGAGACAGAAGCAGAAACTGAAAAGTTAAAAAACTAATAAAAAGAAAAAACAGAGCAGGGTAGATAAAATACATTTCTATTATACTGTCTTGGGAGGTGAAGGAAAGGCAAGCTGAAGATGAAATGATTTATTCCCTCATTGCTGCAAGAGTATTGTTGCATGGTTCCTGCTTAGGTTTACAGTACTGAATACTTTATTATGATAAGCTCAGTTCGGCTTGTGTTACATGAATTCACTGAATTTGGATAAAATCAGATTTCACTTGTTTTTCATTTTCCAGAAGCATTTCAGGAATTTGTTATTTTGTTCACCGGTGGTAGTGCTCGTATATGATGAATACTGTAAAATAATTACTATTTAGTACACTGTGCTGCTGTCAGTTCGGGTAAAATGATGATTTACAACCCTATAGAAACTGCAGCCAGCCAAATCCCCAACTGAAAAACACTTAACGGGATTATAACTTAATAAAAAAATGTCACACATCCACCCTTATAAACCTCTGAAATGTGCGTGCTGCTGTGTTTCCTATAATTTACAGTGAGGCTGACTATTAATCATCTTCTGTCTTAAAGAAACTTCTCAAAGTGACTTGGAACTAAATCCAGGTGTAAACAAAGAGAAAGTCAAAGTCTGTTTTTTTACTAAGACAATGCCACCTTGTCTTTCTAAAGATGCAATTCCCTGTCAAGACAAGAAAGGTGCTTGGAAGAAAAACCCTCGAGCACATGGAGCAGAGATAAATGGAACAATTAAGGATCATCCATTATCACCTTCTTATTAGGGAGGTCGATGACTTTTTGAGTCTCAGAACATGATTAATTGTTCACTTTACCAGCACTTAAACTCTTTGAAGGGCTTCCATTTTGAAATAATTTAATATTTCTTGTTATTTCAAGTTTTGCTCAATTACAAATCCATGCTGGATTTTTTAATGATTAATTGTAGCAGAGGATTAACTCAGTTAACATGTTGTGCACTGTGCAAGCAAAAACATGACAAGTGAGGATCAAGGATTGCTCAACTAACTTAGTCACGCACTGAAAACAAGCATGATAAAACTCACCTCAAAACCACAACACTTAAAAGTCCTCAGAGCTCAGAAACTTCATCTTACAGTTAAGACTACCAGTATTTGTGGCAACTCATAAACCGCTTAGCCACCTTCAAACTCAGTCAGTTACAATTGCTTTCTTTGTCTCTCATCTCTGTGCCACTGAAATACAGAATGATTGCTCACTCACTTCAGGAATGTCTGGTGACTTCTCAATGTCTCATTTAAGTCTAAGCAAATTGAGGGGTTTTGAGCTAAACAGCACGGCGCTCCGCGGCCAAGTCAAGTCCAAACAGCGGATCCTGTCGTTTCAGACCAACTGTATAATTTCTGACACCACAGGAATGGAGCCACAACTCTAAACTGAGACAATGGCTGTTTGCTTTGAAAGGCGCGCAACGCTGCCCAGAAGTCTGACTGCCGTTCTACGATCACACTCTTTGATAGCAGGAAATCGTCTTCACTGCAATCAAGAACATGGCATTCTCTCTTTAGGCACCTGTGCTTCTGATTGTCATCTGTTTCCAAGACTAAAAGGACATGCTCAATCATCTTCAAAGCAGCAGCCTCCATTTCTGTCGTGCTCCTCTGATACAGAGAAACATTTAGGAGCTGCAAACAGGATATTAAAGATCTTAGTCATCTAGTCTTACAGCTGGCTCCAAGTACAAAGACTGCAGTGAGTTAATAATTAACCACAGGTCCACTTTACACGCTTGCCTTGACCTCTGACCTTTTTTACTCACCACTACTTCCTGTGAGCATATTTAGGGTCCTATTGTAAATGGCCCTTTGATCATGAAGCAGGGCAGATGTTTAATACATACAAAGCCATTAGTAGTCCTTTGTGCTTTAATACATCATAATTTGGAGTTAAGCAGACAAAGGTCAAGAGGTCACTGTGGTCTGACCTGGGAAGGCCCTTAGTGCTTGATCACTGGTCAGTCTTTAACAAGCCTCCTCACGGAGAGACAGTGTGCCGGCTTAAAGAGCAGTTAGTGGGGGCTGCTTGGTAATGTGCAAAGCAATACAATTTACATGAGACGAGAAGAGAAATTAGAAGTAAATGAGAGGAGGACTGGCTCATCATTCTTTCAGTCCTCAAGCTCACTCCCCCTTCTTTCTCGTAAAATTTCAAAATAGAAATGAAACAGGAAAATAACATAAAACATCTTGTGAGTCTGTCCTTATATTGTATGAACAAAGACAAAAATTCAGACATGATGGGTAATCAGGGTGTAGAAAGGTTTCTGAATACTTTTGGGAAAAACTATTGAGAAACAGACACAAACACTGAACCTTACTAGTGAAACCTAGTAACTCATTGCACATCAGTCATACCCACGGGCAATTTTAAAGCCGATTTTCTTCTTTCCAAATTCTGTCCTTCGGTCTTGGGCCTTTTACATTTTGCCAGTCCTCCTCAGTGTTTTCCAACTTTTACTGGAACTCTATCTATCTCTGAAGTCCTTTTATACCTTGGTTCTGAAAAATCACATAAGTCACATCCCAGGTATTTAATATGTTTTGATATAAATTAGGCTATAATGTGAATTGTTAATTAGCCCTTCCATTGTAAGTCACTACACTAAAGACACGACTTATCGCATACATGCTGATAATACCAAAATGACCAAAGAAGAAGCAATTTGTTCAATGTGCTGATGTTAGTAGAAGCATCAATAAAAACTGTTTTTAATAAATCAGTATATGTCTATGCTGTGTCAAACCGGCTCTCTTTCTGTCAGCAGTTACAAAAGTGCACAGAGCCATTCATCAAATTCTACCAGATTTATTAAGAACCAAATAGCTCTAATAATTTTAGCCCCTTCCCTGGCAGTCAAAGGACACTAAAATTTTGAGCCCGATGAAACACGATTTATTAGCAGACTAAGGAAGAACGCAAGAAAATTGGAAGTTGGCATCTGGACAGATTAAGATAGAGAAATTTTACAGTGCCGCATCTGTCTTCAGTGTCCCTGGGCTAGAAGAAGAGCTCAGACTGATTATAACCTGTGGCTGACGACAATCAATAAAGTCCTGCCTGCAAATCAATGGCTGACAATGGTAGATGATATGGAGTGAATGCTTGTGTGTCTCTGTGTGTGCGTTACATAATCAAAATACATTTGTATGCATGGAAACAGTAGAACAGCTAATCCCCCACACCCACCCTACCCTTATTACAACTCATCTATCTCAATGAGAGAAGTAAGGGATGACTGGCATTTGGCCCTCTCACTGAAGACACTCAGGAACACTCATGCAAACACACAAACAAATGTACTGGGGGGAAAAAAAAGACTTTTGTTATTAGCATATTTCCAGGTTAGCTGTTTTTCAAGAGAATGAAATCATGTTTTTCATTGATGTATCTGTGCTGCATGTGCAAACTAATTTGAAATCTTAACCCTGAATACCTGGAGCTACAACCACTTTATTTTATTTATTTATTTTTTTTTGCAAATGAAGATGAACAACCAAAACAACTGTTAAAATTTAAATTAAAAAAAGAAAGACATGCAGGAAGAGAATGTATGTCACAAATCCTATCAGTTTTAGGCCTGCACATGGCTATCTCCTCTTTTTCTTTGACTTACTTATAGCACATTTTAGCAAAAAATATGGCTTATTAGAATTTGTATAAGCGCAGTTCTTTATGTCATTACATTTCTACACACATAGCTGTACGCAAACATGCTTGCACTGAAACATGCCAAAGATGACAATGAATGCTCTATAATTAGTATAATAAACATGTGTGGAAAGTACCATACAAAAAAAGCTGTCGATGATTTACCAAGATAATTCATCCCAGGGAATATGGTGGGTGCAGTAGAATGTGCATAAACACTACTTAGATGCACTAACCTCCCTTTTAACACCTGTCTAAATAAAGAACAACGTTGAAATGCCTGTTTATACTCAGCTGTAATGTCACTGACCTTGCTTTTATCCTTGGGAGATTTTTAAAATAGAAAACTTCAAACAGTTTACGCATATGTTTAACACCAGTGCATGCTGACCCAATGTCAAAGGCAAGTGGATTTTAGATACAGCTGTTTTAAAAGTCGCTTTAATGGCAAAAATGTGGAAACTGGCACCAAACTGCAGAAGTAAAACACTTGATCCATCTTATAATTAATAAATCATCATTAATCAAGTACAAAGTACATCCGACGGCTCCATATGTACGCTAACCATGCCTGTATCAGATGTAGACCATCTTTAAGTGAGCAACAGAATGCTCTTCCAGTCTGCAGAGCACTGGCTGCTTCTTTCATGTAATGAGGGTATGCTATGGAACTAGTCATGACGAACAGCGCACAGATGAGAGTAAATACCACTCGCTCACAGCTGCGTTTGCTTGCTTCTCTGAGGGTGCAGTGGAGAGAAGACAGAATGCTAACATGAGAGCAGGGAGCATAATGCGAAACAGCGCTCATCTAGCCTGACAGTTATTTGCATGCAGGGTAAATAGGAGAGGAAGGAAGGCAAACTACAGACTGCAAAATACACCATGAACCCACCTCCGACTCAGGTAATGATAGAGCAGAGCTTCAAAATGAGTAGGCGCACAGAAGTGTGTGGAAAGACAAGCGAGTTAAATAGGGAGAAAGGAGGAAGGAATAACTCACAGGCAGATATTTTGTCATCAAAATCAGTCTTTTAATCTCAAGAGGCAAAGTTACCTAAAGTTTCCCTTGAAAAGAAACGTTCAAAAGGAGGATATCCTCATATGTCTGCTGCTCTTTTATTGTAAACCTAATTATCACCAACGCATCTGACAAAGAACGAGTCCTCAAAGAAGCGTTTTGTCAGAGAAAATACATAAAAGATTAAAAGCCCGGGGAAGAAGGGAAATATTCACTTTGATAAAAACACACTTATGGTGGTAATGGACGTCTCCGCCTGTGCTGTTTTCATTGCCCTCCCTCATGTTTGGTGAAATTTTATGGTCTCCTGGAATCTCCCAAATCTCTGTTGGTAGGAGGGCTCCTTTGAGAGCAACCACATCCCAGGGGAGAAATGTATGACGAGAATGCTTTTATCCTTCCCAGAACTGTCTTTTTGTACAAAATTCATCATAATAAGTGCTACTTTGAACATAGACACTCCGATTCTGCCTCTGAAAAGATGGTAGATTTCATTTCTTTACAAATGGATCAACTAGTTTCCAAGAGGTGAGCATTTACAAGTTCGAAAGGGATTCATAATGAAGGCTGTTCCCCGTGAAAGTCATTACTACTGATGAGAGCACGGGGCTTATTAACAGTAAGAGAATCACCCGAGGTGTCTGGCATGATCTTCTTTACATGTGTGATCACTCTCGCGCTCTCTTCCTTGCTTTTCTGAAAGGTTAAGAGGGAGGTAATATGTTATAAAGAGAGGATTAATCCAGCTGTCTGACTACCACTTGGCTGCGTGACTGTGCTGATAACAGGTGCCGAAGACATCATGGACAAATTAACAGTAACTACATACATCGATTTATTTACTGTTGTAAAGTCCAATAGGAGAAAGGCATTCTTGTGCACCGAGTTAAAAATGAAGAATAGAATTGTATAAAAAAACAGATCAGCTGCATAAATAAGCCAACATTTGCTGTCACACTAAACCAAACAGGCCAAACATGTTCATACAATGCTCACAAACAGGCAAACAAAACCCCGATGCACCTGTACTGCTGCATATAGCTCTAATCAGGTCAGAGACTGTGACATAGAATGCGTTCACTATCTCACTTTATATGATAATGTGCCACGGTTGACACGCTGGAACCTAGATAAGCCATATCAGGCTGGGAAGATAAATGTGACAGGACTTGCAAAGGACCACTGCTAAATCGGCTACAGTATATAGAGTTTATTTGGTGACTGCCTGGCGTGAAAGTGAGGATATGGCCCAATGATCTTGCTTGTTCCAGGTGAGGGCCTTCGCTATTACATTCGCTTTCACGACAGGAGCAGCTGACGTCCTCCCACAGGGAGTCACAGTAAAGGTCAGAAGCACCCTGAAACAGGTGATGGAGAGAGAATCGCACTTGAGCTTTGGATTTAATGTTTTTAAATAAAAACCCAAGAAGCCGTGTTTATCGTGAAAAAGTTGAGTGGGCACACATGTTCGTGCTGAGCAATGCAGGGCTTCACATTTACACCCAGGACCCACCGACAGCCTGTGACTGCTGGCAACTGACCAGACCCACAAGTGTAGCTGGCATCAAGTGTACCTCGACAGCAGCTGCTGAGAAAGCATAGAGTGTGAAAGCAGCAGTGCAGTGGAAACAACATTGAAATTAATGTGGATGTAGAGGCAAAATAGCCCGTTTCCCTGTGGAAAAGCCGAGGAACTGAGGAAATCAACCTTGGCGTGGCAGTGACACATCCTCAAGCGGACGATGATGGGTCAGCAATTCCCCTCACCCTCTGGAAGCAAACCGTGTCAATGTAATTTATGTGAGTGAATCTGTACAGTTTGTCACCTACTGTAGCAAAAAGTGAGTTATAGCCCATTATGTATAACTGATTCTTATATGTACTCCAGTAAATATAAATCCTCCATCGCTCTATCCATGGAGAGCTCATAAGGTGTGCAAGTCTGCTGCACCCTGGCTGGGAGGCTGCTGGTGCTTGTGGCAAAAAACATCCTCTAGTCTTAGCCTCTCTACAGACCAAAGCATGTCCCAGGCTGCCTTGATTTAACCAAATGCAAGATTTTACACTTGAGAGTAATGACTTGACTAGAGCACAAGCAGGAAGAGAATCTCAAGGACCTTCTGCCGAAGGAAACAAGGAGACTGAGAATTCTGTAGCATGCAGCTAAATGCAACCAATGGGGACCAATTAGTTATTAGAAAGTACAATTCTCCACACTTACTCGAAGTCATCGATTAAGTATCTGCCAACCCAATACTCAATTCAATACTCCCTTTTTTTTTCTTTTTTAAGACTCTGTATGTGTACACAATTGTGTGTGTAAGGAGAGAGAGGTGACACACATATCCCTTCAAACATTGAGGTATGGTGATGAAGTATGGCAAACATCTCCACCTAAACACAACGCAACAAACACGGTGACCCCGCTTTAACCCCGGCTCTGTCCATCCATCACCCAGCAGCACACACCAGTGAAACCCATATCTCTCTCCTTTGTCGACATCAGGCCTACCCCGTGGAGAGATTCATGCGGCTTCACTCCATTAACGGTTCCAGCGCGCACACACACAGAGCCGGACAGTTTAACAATCTAACAGACATTTTATATATGAAGTTATAGTGAAAATGCTTGGGCATTGACAGCAAGCTGTTTAAATCAAAGAGCACAGTTTAGACTTTAGGTTTAATGACTTTCCACCTGTCCCTTTACAGAGTTGGAACAGAAAATGTGCGCTGGCTAAAGAAATATAGCTCCAGAACAAGTTTTTTTTGGGTTTCTGGAACATATTTTCACTGTGAAAATGTACTTTCCCCACATTAGTCATAATGAAGAGAAAATTACAGAAAAACTTCTGACAACCACTCTGATTGCCAGTGTTTTTTGGAATGCTTTCAGTTTATGTTTATTACATTTATAAATGATTGGATATCAAGCCTTTCAGTTAAATGGCACCGCCACTCCTCAAAACACCAGACAGATAGAAGATAAGAGCTTAGACAGTCAGACGTGGTCAGAAAGGCAGAGGAAATCCCTATCATTTGTCTCAGGCCCTGCAGACGTATGTTCAAGCTCAAGTCTCAACCCCCCTATCTCTCCTCGCTTCTCTCTCAATAGTTTAAGGTTCATGTGGAGGTGAGGGTTCCTACCTCCCCTTCCTCCACAGTGACCCCTTGCTCTCTGCGTGTCTCAGTGGAACAGAGCCCCTCAGGGATCAACCTCTTCCCCTACAAACAAACAACACACACATCCACACGTGTTGCTTTTATGGTCTCTGCAGGTGCTGCTACACACAGTGAAGCATACAAAGTCCCAAGATGCACACTACGCAAGCCAAGAAAGGGCATGGTTCTTTTTCTCCAAAGAAAAAGATTTCGATATTGTTGTTTTGCGGTGGTAAGACCAAACTGGGAGGGGGAGGGGGGGGGGGGGGGGGAATCTTTCAAAAGACCTGGACTCTTGTTTCAAAAGGCAGGTACGGTCTGTACTTTATTGTTCGCAACTGGAGTTAGAAGATTTAGACAGCGCTCGATGTGCTAGAAGTTTCAGAGCAGGTAATTATTGTAATTTAATCTTGAGTGAAGGAACAACAGAAGAAAAACTAGTATTACTGCTCAGCGTGAGGGTGTTTCAGGGCGAGAAGCAAAGGGAACTCGGATGACCGTGTGCTGCATAGAGAGCACTGCCAGTCAAAATTACTTTAAATAACTAAAAATGTTACTGCAACGCTTGTAACATATGTGATGGAGGATTTTTCACAGCGTGACACACTGTCCAGGTGATGCAGCTGTTCCCACTTGCCAATCACATCTTCCCCCCCCCGGACCTTCAGGTCTTTCTAAACAGCAAATTTAGTCTGACTAAATTACGAGGCACATAAGCCGAATTCAACAATCATGTGTGACTGTGTTTATCTCCCTAGAGGAACCATGCACTACCACTGACTGACTGAAAAATGTGGGGATCCTGCAGCTGATCTTGACCACCCAGTCCTGAAACTGGAGAACACAGCGCTACGCTTGAGGTGCACAGAAATGCATTAGAACTGTTATCCTGAACTATTTAGATATTTGTTTTCTAGGCATACGGCAGAATTTCTCTTTTAGGATTTTGTTTTTTTAAATATCCATTTGCTTATTTTGGGTACCTGATATCCCCTCACATTCAGCAGTGACCATCCCTTTTCACTACACCCTACTGGTGCCAGCATGCTGACTATGTGTCTAAATTAGGAGTCTTTTTTTTAAAGCCCTTCAGCTATTTTCTTCATAAAAGCACCCAGGAAAAAAATATCTGTGGACAGTGCAGCTTCAAACGAGCTACACTTTAAGAGAAAGGAAAAAAACTCTCTCTTGTATCATTCAGCAAATGAGTATTGAGACTGGGCACTCTGTGAGGAAAAAGTAAAAGAGGCTTCCATTTTTCTCTAAGTGATCATTTTACTTGAAAATACAATGGAATCTAAAGTAGAGTCATCATTGTTAACTCATATGCATGATGACTTTATCAAATTATAAAATCCCATGCCAAATGGCAGCTGAAGCTTTACATGTTCCCTGTTAATTATTAGCAAAGCTCCAGAGCACAAACATTGGTATTCAGGACAGCCTTAGATTGCGGTTACATTCTGGATACACCGATAATGATATGCAGGTCAGAGAAGCTCCACCATCCATAATCAATAACACACAGTATTAGGTCTGCTCATCCATGGAAATGTGATGTGCAATTTTAGACCGCATACATGTTGCTGGAGGCAGAGGCAGCATTGTTCCCTGACCCACATGCTTCACCTCTTAGTGCCTTGGCAGCACCCCTGGGCTTGTGGCGGTAATGAGAGGGCAAGGGGACAGGCAGCCTGGGTTCACACATAGAGCATAGGCCAGGGGGGGGCAAGCAAAAGAGGCCAAAGGATATACAAGCCTGAGATGCATACTAAAAAGGCATCAAGCACAAATTCCATTGGCAGCAATCTTTGTCAGGTCCATCACAGCTAATATAATTACCCTGTGATCCAAAAACCCTGCTGAGCACAGAAAACCTAGAGGGAGGGTTGTGCATATCTTAATCCCTCTGTCAAAGACAGCATCTCTCAACATTAACTGCTCTCGTCACCTTTTGCGAGGGTAAGTTGATAGGAGGAGGGAATTTCTTTTGTATCGCAGTGGCGGAGAGGAGATGATCAGAAACTCCTTGGAATATTTTAACATAACACAATGAATTCTTAAGTAGACTGACATTTAACCCTAACATTAGGTTGCCTGGGATTGAGCGAAAAAGAAGGACAGTGTGTGTTGCGTCTTCTTTTTTTCCTGCAGCGGCGGTTCATTCCCCCACAGGACTGTGGCATGACAGCTTGGGCCCATCACTAAGATGAATGGTTCTGTCCTACACAAGGCCTTTTAATTAGCTCCACAAGCTGCCTTTTATAAAAAGCGCACACAGAAACGCACCCGCACACACGTCATGCTACGCACATGTTCACAAAACATAAAACCCACAAGCAAAGAAGAAACCATATCAAAACTACACTAGGGAAAGTTTTTGAATAGAGCAATATTTCTGTTGGGGAAAAAAATATGCCAACATTAATTACCTTTGATGAACTTCAGCCCCCATCTATGCTTAACCCAAAAATGTGGGAGGGCTAGTAAAAAGCAATTTCTGCTCGGTGTTATCAATCTATCATCATTTTACTGGCAAAAAAAGGGGGTAGGGATTAGAGCAAGCACTGAAAGGGGTAAGCATGCTGGCGACCAGACATGCACCATCAAGACTGGGACAGGAAGCAAGAAATCACACTCTTCCTCCTCTGGCTCCCTTTCATTGCCTTCTTTTCTCCATCTCTTCCTCCTCCTCCTCCTCCGCCAAGACTCTTCCTCCACACATGGTTGGGAATGTGGAGTCCCATCCACTATTAGAGCGTGGGTGGGGTTATAACAGGGCCTGGGAAGGCTACAATGAACCACCAGGGCTGTTCCAATTACAGAGTGACTGATACCAGATGATGAAGCTTGCGGCATCTCACATTAACATCCACCATAGCCACAGCATCTGCCCAGATGAAGGGCCATAGCAGGACATTGAGCTGCACACACATACTGCACTATCCAATTAGTGGAACTGCCAGCTATGCAGCATGTTGGTGGGTGGAATAAAAGGAAGGCTGCCTGAGTGGACTCAAACCTGTGCTGCAAAGCAAAAATGCTGTAATTGTGCTACACGCTCTCATTAGCTAAAGGTCCTAAGTTGGGTTGTGCGTGGGTGAGTGTGTGTGTGTGTGTGTGTGTGTGTGTCTTCGAGTGTGTTAAGATAAAAAGAAAAAGTGAAAATAATGGAGAAAGAGAATCATAGACGTAGACAGAGACATATTTCTGATTTGACAACAGCAAGATGGTCAGTGAAGTACAGATAATGGTTTGATCTGTCAAACTCTGCCTTCACAATGTTCCACTGCTCTTCCTCCTCGCTAGGCTTGTTCAGCCACTTGGACAGACGCACACACGCTTGCGCGTGCACACGCTGATAATAAAAGCAGCAAAGGGCTTTACAGTACATCTGCCACACTGCTGAAGCAAACACTGTGGCCTCTCAACACAACACCAGCTGTTCTGGAGCTAGGACTCAATGTTTGTTTATGGCCCATTGTTTTCTCTGCCCTGTCTTTCACTCCTCAATTTCAATTTACTCAAATACACACGAACACAAAGGAGGGCAGTGTGTCAACGCCCACAGGCCTTTGAAGTGCAGACTGAGTGTTAGTTTAGACATCCGAGAGCAGTTATAATGTGAGCGTGCACCCATTGCACCCATTCATTGCACACGTTTGGTAATATATGGGGGCACTCAGAGGATGTAGAATAGATGGAAAAAAACTCTAGCACTTTCTGCCCATTCTGACCCTCAGCTACACCGGGCTGTATCATTTGTATAGTTAAAGAGGTGCAACAAGAGCCGTCTGGTGCGGAAGAAAAGTTAATGATCATAAGTCACTAAAATAAGATAGATATCGAACATCTTACACGTTTGCACGACTGATTTCCTGACCTGCCCCTGGTGGTAATAAAATAATTTGTTATCAGATCTACTTTAATAACTGACAGCCCTATAAATCTGTCAAGTGCACCATGAATTACTGCATTCCATTCACTCAATCCTGATATTCTCTGTCTGCATGGAAAATGGCCGTAGCTGCCAGGCAAGTCAAACAGATTTGATTTCACTCATATCTAGTAACAGTACGTTTTTCTTTCTCCTGCACTGCCTGTAACAGAATATGCCTTGTTCTTCTTGGCCTCAGGAGAAATCTTCTGCCTAGCAGGGCTAGAGATGGACGGAGAGAACCCTGACTGACTGTGCCTGGCGGCGGGTCTGTGGGGAGCAAGCTCATCAGCAGTCTACTGGAGAGGGAAAGAGGGAGGAATGGGTTGAGGGAAGGGGTGAAAGAAATAGGGAAGAGGAAAGGGAGATCAATAAGCCAACCAAGAGTATCCTTTTTCTTGTATGAGAGAAATTTCCCTTTTTTCCCCTCTTTTCTCTCTTTCGCATGAAGGGTTGGTCCACAGCACCCCAATCACACTCACTGAGAAATAAAAAGGATATATATATATAGAGCGACTGATATTACAGACAGTCTTAGCAGGACAAAGAATCCAATCATACACCCAATATGTACTGAACTTTTCTTAGTTTTGGAGAAAACTACCCAAAACTTATTACTGTAGGAGGTTATAGTGCTGGATATATCTACAGGCACAAACATATACGGAAACCAATATAACTGAAAGTGCCACGGGGTGCTTCTTTGAACACATTCACACACAGTATTGTCCCAAGAGGAATTTATTTGATTTCATTAAAACACACAGAAGATGTCTATTTTCTTCTTCCCCCCACATCTAATCCTGTTGTCTCTGAGTTGTCAGCATAAAGTCCTGATTATGATGAAACATAAAGATGATAGACTCCTGAGGGTTAACAGTAAAAGGCAGTATCCCCTGAGAAGTGCCCTGACGACTTGCTGGAAACAGCTAGGGAACACATATAGGGAAGAGAAAAGTTCCTCCTCCAAATGAAGTACATTTATTCTCCATCTTCAGCTGGAGAGAAAAGTATATCATGCAACAGTGCAGCCATGTCTGACAGATTCGTCATTGTAACCCAACTCGTTAGTCACCCTTTCAAAGGCCATCTTTGTTACTACCGTCATTAAGAGGGAACAGATTAGTCAAGCAGGCATATGAACATTTAACCTCTGTCCACTGAGTCAGCATGGCCTGATCGATTCCTTCAGATCAGCAAAGGATGACAAACAATAGCAAACAGTCATTGTAAGCTCAGTACTGAGAGCAAGACCGAAAGCCTCTCCCGCAAGGTCAATACTGGAACCTCTTTACCTTGATAAGGAAGCAATGGGTGATAAAAAGAGGGCAGAGTTGACAGTGTTGTACATTCTAGTCGACATTCATAAAGAAGATGACCTCATATCCTTTTTTATCATCGTCTATCTAACATGGTTCAAAGTCCTCAATAGGTACATAGAGAGTTCGGCTCAACTTAAAAGAGCTTTGACTTCGATTTGATTAAAACAGAGGGGGATCGCAGGAGGGCCCTGACGCTGCCTAGCACAAACTAGAGCTCCAGCTAAAATCATTCATCCTGAATATTGCCAACAAAGCTATGTCACTGTTATTCAGGCTTCATCTGAAAAGGCCATGTTTGATGAAAGGACAGCTGTCATAGCGGGGACCGGAGTAAGTACTATGATGACAGAGTGATGCCGAGAGAAAAGGAGGTCATGTAGCTGAGAGTCACTTAGGAGACATGGACCAGGGGAGGCCAGGATATTGTTCGTCAACACGACTAACCTCACAGGGCTCACAGAAAACAGTCTGGCTCTCATTTAGTCTACCTCCGTCTCACCAACTGGAATCACAGTACAACAAACATACCAGCATTTAAAAAAACTGGTGTTCAACATAAAGATTCATTGATGTCGTATAGGAAATTTACATCTAGTCTGCTTATTGAAGCAAAATTCATGTTTGAATTATCTGGTAAAATGAGTCATCTAATAAAAACATTTTTTTCCTCTTTCCCTCCTTTTTTAAAAACAAAAAAAACAAAAAACAAAAACAAAAAACAGAACAAAACACAGAACAGAGGCATTAGAAGCACTAGAGCCAGAAAAAAAAGAATGAAAAAAATTCACTCACCAGATCCCAATAGCACCTCGGAGAGGCGGAGCTGTTAAACATAAGCGTCCTATCTGCATTTCACTGACATTTTCCTGGCAATATTTCTGGGAATATATGCAGTTTTCCACTTTTCACTTACTGCTATTTGAATCCACCAGTGTGAGCTGGCCATCATACCCCTAAGTCTATAAATAAAGGAAATGTTCAACAAGCCAAGACATTAAAATTAAACCGAGACAGTAGCAAAAGAAAACGCAAAAAGCACTGGCATGTGTCTTGTTGGTTTAGAGTAACATGCAATCAAATTGTTTTCTTCCTTCCATCCTTTCCCCTGTCAAGGGCCTGCAAACAAAACCGCCTCGTTTGAACAATAGAGCCATGATTGTTGTGGGCATAAAGTGAAACTTATCTGACATGTAGCACCCTTTGAATATACAGCACTGAAGCCTTGAGAGGGAAAAGAAAAGCCAAAAAATGTCCCTCCGGTACAATGGCAGCCTTTGTCAGAGTGCAGGCTGATACATAGCAAACTAAATGGTAAATGTTTGAGCAATGAAACTGAATCCATGTTTCACTGCTCAAAGCAGGGTCTAACCTGTTCAGGACTTTGGCAGGCTATTTATGTGTCTGGGGAAGAAGGAAAGAAAAGAAAAGCAATAGAAGGCAGAAAAAGCTCAGTGCTTAACAAAATACCACACTTTAACCAGTTTAAACTCTCTGTTCTCCAGTCTGCCTTTCATTTAGTCTGAGGCTTTGCTTGTAGTCTGCATTTTTTACTGCTGACCAGATGAACCTACAGTATTTCCACATTTGTGCCTCTGATGACAAACCTATGTTTGACTTTTTGGTTAAGGTCACGTGCTCTGTTTGGTTTTGGGCCCCTGATCTCAGACTGCCAACACATACAATACAAATCCACAAGTCACTCGACTGGCTCAGTTAAGAACCCAAGCTTAAGTTAATGAGTGTTTCTTTAGCCCCAAATTAAGAAAAAGCTGAGATGATGGAGCTTTCACATAGGACAGATGATGACAACTTTCTTTGGTTGCTGAATCTATCAGAAGACCCTCTAGATCTGGATTAGGGCTCCCCAACAAAAGTGAACTTCAGTATCCACATGAGGAAAGCCAGACCATTCCTCCTACCTCAAGGGACAATGCTGTGGTAGAAGTCTTTGGCATACATGGCCATAATCAGCTGTGGCCATGTTCACTCACCTACTGAGAAAACCCAGATTGATCCCCTTTCACAAAAAATCTCAGGGAGGGATACAAATCACATGTGACACCACAATGTAAAGACACTGAACAGAACTGCAGCACGGAAGGAGACATGGACAAGAGGAAGGAGAGGATGAAAGGAGGCACCAGAATGTCACAGTGAGTCTATTGTGGATTTTTAAAGACTGAATGTGTTCTTCTGTAGGGAGAACTCAAGCATGCCTTCCTCTGCACATCTGATAATGAGGGTATCCACACACACACACACACACACACACACACACACACACACACACACACACACACACACACACACACACACACACACACACACACACACACACACACACACCTTAAAAAATATATTGTCAAGACATCTTACTATTGAAAGAAGCTTTGCTTAGTCTACCTATTCCCATTGTATAGCCCTGCTCCATAAATAGATGAAGCCAAATGGTATAACATAAACTCAAGACTGACTTGTGTCCCTTAGTAGCATCTGCCATGGAGTAAATCTGCCCACAGCCTGCAGCTGTCAACAGGAAGCCCAGAATGACCTCCATATACACACACGCACTCAGTCAAACAGTCACACAGAGCTGCACGCACACACACACGCATAGGCTTTCATCTGTCAATGATTGGCTTACATCCAGCAGTGTATATCTGTTCCACTCAGTTTTAATAAAACTTCATACTCAGGCTTACTCAAGACCAGTCTTGAATATTAAAAACTGCTCTTTAACTTTGTCTGTGTATTAAAGGGAAATGGAATTAGTAAGACAAACTGTGTCAAAGAACTGTTAGAATAAATAAAAAAAAGTGCTCTTGGAAGGTTGGAAACACTTCCTATATTTAACTGGAGTGGCAGCACATATACCTTGTAGCAGAGTGCCGACAACCACGTTCTCGAAGGAGGGAAGGGCTTCTGGTTTTTGTCAGCGCAATAGCTCCCAGCACCTCAAGTGCTGCGCCTCGATTGCCAGTTTGCTCATATTTTCCCCCAGCCCCTTGGCAGAAAATTTACAAGAACGTTTTTAACAGTTTGTTATTTCATGGGCTGGCAGAGTCAGTTTTGCTGAGAGCCTTGTAAATGTCTTTTAGGACCTTGGATAATCAGCGGGACTATCAGCTGCAGAGACTAGAGTGCATGAAAATAACAGTTTCCAACAATCCATCATGAAGAGACAAAGGTAAAGCAGACAATAATTGCTGCATATACATATGTGGGATTGCCCTGTTTTCAGGCTGTATCAGAAAATGTCACAATGGCATTTTTTTTTCATTTCTCACAGCTTGTCATTAAGATCAGATGGAGCTGCTGTTTTAAAATTGTACAGATGGGCTTTTACAAAAGATGTTTTTCAAGTGACAGCTGATTCAACCGTCCTGCAAACATCTAAACTCTCACCAGTCTTTGTAGACAGCTGGACTAAACTGCGATAAACATCATCAATGGAACAACAGAGAGGATGCGCACACACATGCGCAAACACGCACACAAGCAAAGCATCATATGCAACAAAACAGACCAACAGCAATCCCTTAGCGATAATGGCCATATACCAGTGAGGGTGTGACTGTGGTAGAAAGATAGGGGGTGTGCACCCTGTTTCAGTGCCAATGTGCCATCTGCACCCAGTACTGGCTGAACTAATGAGAGGATTAGGCCCACATGCACAGCCCTGGGACAAGGCCCCTACCCTAACACCAGCAGGAACCCACCACACCAGCACTTTAATATGGAAAAAAATGACAGAATCAAGGTGTGCACATGCTGAGCAGAAACCCCGCTGACTGACAATGTGCAAGGGCATGTGGGTTGTCTGTTTGGCCATTCATGGATGAGACTCAGTTTAGGTGTGTAGAAAAATACCAGTGTGCACTTGTGTGACTACATTGCATGGGCATACTAATAAAGGACAAAGCAATGTGAACATGAAGGAAACCAGAATCAAAAGCTCAGCAAAGGGAATAGTGGGGATCACAGGGAGTCTTTTCCTCATCTCTCACAGACAAAAGATCTGCTTGATAAAATAAAACAAAGAGAGAAAATAAATCTGTTCACCTATGAAAAAAAAAAATCTGGATTAAAAAAAACATGAATATGTTAGCTGTTCAGATAGCATCGACTCTATGAGTACACTGTTTATACCAAACATACCATCAACACCAACACCAGAGACTGCATATCCTAAGGCAGCCAGCCCTTTTACACGGCCCACAAGGAGTAAAAGCTCCCTTAGGCATTCCCAGCTAGTAGTGAAGCCTTTATGGGGCACTGGCTTCCTACTCAAGGCCATCATCACCTCCAGCGAGGTGTTTTGTTGCAGAGGGAAACACGAAAGGAGGGGTACAGACCTAAATGACAGCAACGGATATAAAAATACCACCAGAAAGGATGATTACTAAACAAATGAACAGATAAATGAATAAATCCACTGACCTTGGGTGCAATTAGTCGTTAATTACTGCACACCATGTGCTCTGGGAGACACATTAATTAAAAGGGGATAATGGAAGGCAACAAGGGAAGCTTCATGTGAAAATGGTTGCCGGCAAAGAAGATCCACCAAAGGCACCAAAATGAATTTTTCATTTGAAGACTGGTGCTCATCTATACTGCATGATAGTGTAGCACGACGATGGTGTGAAAATGACCACAAAGTAAAGATACACCATGAGAAAAAAAACAAAATACAACAACAACAAAAAAAATAGTTGGTCAAACAAGTGCTCAGATTTCTTGAAGCTCGAAATTTATTATTATGGCTTTGGGAAGTAATGAAATGTGAAATCACACAAAATACTAATCTGCCACAGAAAATGCCATTATAGGTATTATAGCAAATATCTACTAGCATTCATGCTGGACATTTTAATTTAAACCTTTCATGTCCAATACTGCCTCCTGACCACAGTGAGGAAACTTTAATGACCAGTCAAATTGGGTCTTGGCAAAAGAGGTAATTTGCCTTGTCCCCCTTTTAACTCCATCTGTGTCTGAGCATATTTCTGTTCATAGTCTGCTTATGGTTCTGTTCCCACAACTGAGATGGACATTCTTTCCTTTTTCTTTTCTTTATGGCTGTGGAAACCATCATTACCCTGGCCACCACCTACACTAAAGCACTCCTCTGAGGGCAAGAACAGAGACAAAATGAGTTTGCATCCACATTCAAGGGTCAAACAAAACCTAACCTTTATCATTTGGGCCACAGTCTTCCTTTCTCATTTTGTGCCACATGAAGCAACAGTAGTAAGGGCTGAATACCAAAGGACAATTATGTTTATGTCTTGACTGTCTCCTTCCTGCTCTCTGTTGCCCGTCTCTCCACACTGGCTGATCAAGGCCCTGAGAGTCCTGTAGTAACACTGAGTTTAGACACTCACTGACTGTCAATTAGAGTCTCTGTCTCTTGTGACCCCCCACACAGAGACTTTAAGGATCTGTTGACAGAGTCAGTCATCTCTACCTGGTTAGTCACAGTACTATTTAAGGATAACGTCACCTTAAAACACTGACGTACTGCTGAGTGTCTGCAGTGTGTCCAAGACAAATGGACACAGCTTCAAACAGTATAAGATGACAACTAAGAAAAAATAGTGTACAAAGCTGGAGTCTAACAGCTTGATAAAATATGTGCTCATAAATTAATAAAATAAAATCACTGGCATGCTCAGAAATGGAATGACTCACCGCTTGTTCACGCAAAGCTAATAGAGAAAAACAGACCCAAGAATAGACTTAAATAGAATGAAGGGCATGACTCTCCTGTGCCTCACATACAGGGCCAATAGCAGAGCTGGCAGAACATTGTCCAGCGGTTCTGTTTTATTGAAGTCTTGTATTTGTTAATGTGTCTGGGCTCCTGCACTGCTGAGAGAGACAGCCTCACAGAGAGGCTGTTGTGTTCGGGTCTGGCTGAACTCCACTGTCCCCTCCAACCAAACTGCCATATTCACACTTTTTTATAAACCCTTATGAACTGGGGGCACTATGTGTGGGTGAATAGTCACTCTACCTATTCACACACAGAACACTGTTTTTAGAGTTCACAGAGTCAGCTGAGCTGAGAGCAATTGTTCCAAGAGTGTGTTTATGCTTTATTTCCATCACTTTTTCTTGTTCAGTCTTCCTCTGTGCCTTTCCAGGCTGCTGAATAGTCTACACCCTCTCTTTCATGGTGCCCTCTCTGTTGCTGGAGCAGTGACGCCTAGGCAGGACTTGGGTCTTAAATAAGGCCTTGAGGCCTGACACATGTGGCCTGTGAACTGACAGCAGCTTTGTGGCAGAGGCAAGAGGCGTGGGAGTTGGAGGCCAGGGGCCAGGGACACTCGGGGAAGAGAGACAAGCTAAAGGAGCCCCTTGAGAAAAAGCCTGAGCCAATAACCACAACAACACCTCAACAAGGGCTCCAGTCATCCAGTGGAGTCGAGCTGGAAGAAAAGTAAGGAATGGTACCACTGCTAAGTGCCAATGAGAATCAAGAAATCCAGTGGCAGAGGGAGATGAGGAACAGGCGTGCTGTGGAAAACCAAAAAGGCAAAGTGAACAGATGATAGAGTGCTGGAGAGAGGAAAAGGGAAGAAGAATGAAAAGGAAAGCAGACTTTACGGGTGGGCTACTGATGGCAGACAAAGGCATGTGGAAAAAACTGTGAGGAAGCCAACCTGTATAAAGGCACAGTAAATGTGAAGAACAGGAACAGGCAGGTGAGAGAAGAGAGGAGCTTGAAAGTGTGTTGTGTGTCACAACACATTGCTGCACATGGTGTGGTACTTGTGAACAGGCCAGCAGGGAGGTAAACAACTTCAGAAAGCATATTACAGAAAAAAGCAGCCAGAAATAGTTTGACAGCGGAAGAAAACCTGCAAATATTTAAGAGTGTCTCTATCAAATTAGATAGGGAACAGGCCTAAAACAAAAACTCTTAATGATTAGTATTATTGTTTGCCACCTATAGATTTCAACAAAGTATGAAGGAAACTCACAGCCAGGGAAAGAAACATTAAGAATAAAAGAAAGGAGGGAGTCGGTGCTTTTCCAGAACAGCAGACAAAGAGAAAGACAATTACAGAGGCTCTAAAAATCTATTCAGTGCATTTTGCTGGGAACAGTTCCTCCTCCATTTCAGTCACTGTGCACTTCTCTGGCTCAATCCCAGCTTAATCCTTCAATTTACCTCCATCTCAAGTGATTTCACAGTTGTCACCGAACACTGAATTTCCTTTTTCCCCTCTTTCCACAACTGTTATGGGGTACATGCCAAGATGGCGCCAAGATAGAAAACTGGCGTGGGGGGTTGAGGTGGAGGTGTTTGTGAGTGTGCGTGTGTGTGTTTGGTGGCTGCAAACCTTTCCTTCACGGATGTTAACATTCTCGAAACAGCAAGTTTAAACACTTGACTGTCATTTAGCAGGTGAAAGCGTTCAGGCTGGACCTGCTGTCGTTAAGACTTTAGAGAGCTGGAAGAGCCGTCGCAGCAGCTAATGTCCCTCACTTAACATTGGAACCATCGACATTTCACTAACGAGACAAGAGGCCCTCTGAGAAGTCAGCAATCCAAGTCAATGAGTTCCTGAGGCACAAATAGACACACACATACACACACATATACACGCAGACACATACTGAAGGTCAAAATGTTATCCTCACCTGTCCCCAACCAATCAACTGATGTCCACACATCATGATGAAAGTCGTGTCTGTGGCTGGTCTCCAAAGCACCGAACTGGAGTTGTCTAATTACAGTTGGAGAGGTCACTGTCCTTCCTGCAGCTAATGTGGATTTACTGACACTAAATCCTGCCTTAACAAGGCATGGAATCTATCAGACACATAGAAAAAAAACAACATACAGCTGTGCAACATGGGCATTTTGGATAACAAGACAAGAGACGGTAGCTAATGGTTTAAAATCCTGCTGAACACTAAATCTCCTCTGTCATGTCCACAATTGTGCCCATTGATTCCCTCCTACAGCTGCAATACTGTTTTGTTTTCTACACTTCAGATCTCTTGAGCTTTGTGCCATGAAGCTATGCCACTGGTATGCGACGACTCTGGGCAGCGGAGTGAATTAGGTTTGAAATGGGGTCAAAATAAATACACTGGGGCAATGTTCTTGGCATTGACAGCACCATGTGTTACCCAGGCTGGTTACCGCTACACAGAGAAGTGAGGTGTGGTAATAGTAAACAGCCCAGACACAAGAATGCACAGTGCAGTAAAACGCTATACAGCACCATTCATCACAGCACCCCGAGCGCAGCAAGGGCACAAATATCAACATTTCCTCCTCACGCCCTGTTCTACAAACAGATTTCAGCATACTTTTAGTCTCCTGCTGTCTATAATTCTCCCCCATGTGCCCCACTGTCTATAACTGACTGACATTCTTGCTGTCTGTTACTGATGTGCTTGTCACTGAGGTTTTCATTAATAGCTCTGTGAGTAAACCATTTGAGGTTTAGCGTTATGCCACATAGGCTGTGGTGAATGCCAGACGGGTCACCTCTGGGACAGAATCTCAGAAAAAAAAAGGCTCTGTAGTGCAAAGTGGTGTAGCAGTCTAATGCACAAGGTTGGAATACTGTTATTTTTTTAAATTTATTTTAGGTGGGAGGACAAGATTAAGCACATTAAATAACACTGCACCGTGCTGATTTGATGATAAAATACGAGTCAACATTTGTACGAGCTAACAATAAAAAGCAAGTGTCTGTGACCAGTAAGAGGAGGTGCAGTCCATATACACCGCTATGGATCATTTAGTGCACCATCAACAGAGCAGGGCTGCAGAAGTAGAAGCATGTGTGACATTCAGGCGTTGGAGGTGTCTTTGCGCGAGTGTGTTCAAACGCTGAGTGTAGGAGTTCCTCTAAACCCTTTTGGTGATAAATTCAAGCTTTTCCGGCCAACTTAAACACAGCATAAATCTGTCCTCAGAGCCAGTCAGCAACAAACAGCCTCAGAGGCAGATTTGTAAGGAAGAAAAATCCAAGAGTGACAGCCGGCAATCTATTCTCTGCTCAACGTGTCCTTTTTCATGTTGAACACCATCAGCATTTATCTCACTAAAGCTTTTCAAGTTTCAGTCTTCATTTTCTTCAATTTACTGTATGTAAAAATATACTTATATATATATAAATGTTGCAAGCAAGCAATTCAGATAGTAATAATACATATACCGCACGCTTCCTTTTGTTTTTTTCTTTCTCAAAGATTCCCAAGGATATTGGATAGGCAAAATGATTTAACAAAGAGCTGGGAGTAGAACAAGGTGCTTGAAGCAGAAAACAAAAAAAGGAAACAATGAGCGATAAGGAAGACTGCACAGAGAAGATAATTAATGAATAGCTGCGTCAAATAATACAAGCTGTAACAGTGGGACCTCTTGTCCTACTTCTTGCTGTGTGTTATGCACTCACAAAGACACGCACGCTCAAATAAGGGGGAGGAGGAGGAATTAAGACGTGGTTCCGAAAGGAATTTACGAGTGATTTACTAACGGACTTTCCCATTAAAATAAAATATGGAACAGTATGGGTCATTGAGAAAGACAATGAAAACAGAGAAAAGCTGGCAAACACAAACAGTCTTATAGCAGTGACACGACTGCACTGCATTAGTTGGTTCAGTAAAAAAGAAAAAAACCCCACAGAATTTTAGGTGGAAGCAGCAGCAGTGTGGGGGGGACTCATGAATTTTGTTCTGTGGACGGGGTGTTGGAGTTCACTTTCTTTGTTAGGCTGTTCAGCTGGTCAAGGCCACGGGAGAAACAGACATGCCCACCAAAAAAAAAAAAAAAAACTGGACAGAGCCAAATGGTGTGGAGAATGGGGAACTATTTTATATGGAAATCCCAAAGGTGCACTTGCATTAAAAATAGAAGTCAGTCTAGGAAAAAAATATACCGGTCAGATAATGAAACCGGTTTCCAGATGTGCATATTCACCACAAACTGTGACTTGTAAATTAATATTAAAATATATTCAGTTCACGGGTCCTGCTTCGAATTATGTGAGGCAATTTTGCCAGTGTTGAGAAAGTGCCTGATTTCTGTGGCAGGTAATTGAGAGCAGTGATGTGAATAGTGTCGGATATGGTGAAGACCTGACTCTCCCCTCAGCGTCAATGTCTCTCGGAGGCCCAGGAAAGAACCATTGTTCCATCAAGGGACACAAAAAAGGGATTAATTTGAATTTGGTTTACAATGCCATGCCTTTCAAGTTAATCCATCTGGCCTGTGCCCCGGAGTTGCCAGTTACTCCCTCCATTCCTCATTCACTCTGCCAGTGCTCTTTGTCTACAGGAGGGCTAAATGTCAACTCTACCACTGCTTGCAGACTAAGAGCCCTGAGAGATGCTGAGAGACAGAAACAGAAAATGAAGACAGAAAGAAAAGAGCGTGCTTTACAGATACATGTTTATACTGAAATTTAATTATCCTTTCACTCCTGTTTTGTGCCAGCAAAAGCTACAGTATTGACAGAGAGATGCATTAAATGATAAACTTTTAAAATCTCTCTAAATGCAAAGGAATTTTGCAGTGCTGTACTTAACAGATGGAGATTTGGCATTCTGATTCAGTAAACAGCTGCCTGTGTGGAAAATAAATAAGAAATATAGTCACGTCCTTTCTTCCTTCCTGTGTAGTTGTTAAGTGGCCCACATTATCTGGCACCCCTGCTGAGAGTGGTAAGATGAACCTTCCCATACATCCATCATGTCTGCTTCCTCTCTTTCTCTTGCAATAAAACCAGCTTCTACCAAATTACTATAATGGACTAGGACATTTCAGTCATTCTTTGGTTCTCTATATTAGTTCTTAATATTTTCTGCCATTTAAACTTTCACATTTTCCAAATGTTGTGGCTTTAAAGGTTTAAAACATAAATCTGGTACATTTTTTCTCTTTAAATGGAACAAAACTAATTGGGGAAAGAGTACAATACTTGATGCTGTCACTTCTACACTCAGTACTTAACATTTTGTGTTTGTTTCAGCAATTTTAAAAAAAATACACATTAATGGTATCTGAAGAACTGCAATAATTCATAGTCATTGCTGCTCTATAGTATATGAGCATGGTTTGGAGAACAAAGTGAGCCAGTGACTGTGAGCCACCAATGGGTGAAGCATCTAAAGGGAAAATGTATGGCGCTTTAGGGTACGGAGTGAAAGATGATTTAAAAACACTTTGCTAGCATCACTGGCTGAGATAATAGCAGCACTTCTCCTTCACTTTCTCCCTTATGCTATATCTGCTGCCAGAGGGACGGTCACATTACTGACCTGTGTTTTTTATCTTTTGTATTCTTTTTCTGCACAACTCCCATCAGACTCCTAATACACTCCTGTAGTACTCACATCTCAGCAGATCAACACAGGAGGACACTAAACAGTTGCGGTAGACATCTGCAGGGTGAGTGCGAAGTGGAGAAATACAGATGGGGTTTTTGAAGTCTCTTGGCTGTTTCCTCGCTAACAAGCCTTTCAATTAGGAAGTGCGGCAATTTATGGCAGCAAATATATCTAAATGCATGAAGATGATTCATTTGGAGCCGAACTTGATGAAAATTATTTTGGTCCCAAGAGAACAGAGCAAAACCCAGATAATAAAAAGAACAAATAAGAAAGAACACTGATTTTAATTAGAGATGTTTTGTCAATGCTACTGTCTCAGCTGATGTCCTCACCCATTCAAATACTCGTCAGTATTAAGCAGACAGCTCGCTGAGTAGATTATGCATAGAGAAAGGTCTATAATTCTCCACAGATGGAGAAAAATGGGATCAATTTTCGACTTTTTCTTCCCTCAAAATCAGGCCCAGTAACACTACTTCATACTTTCCTTTTTTTTTTAGCAAAACGTTTCAAAAGCCTAACACAGGAGGATGACTAACCCAGTGCACAATACAAATTAACAAACCTGCCTGTGATATTTTATTTATAATCATGCACAGAGCTTTTCAAAGACTAGGTGCTAATGATACCAAATGATGTCTGCAGCTATCAGATTCATCTAACTTAAAAGCTGGTGTGAAATGGAAAAGAAAAGAGATCTAAACAAGGAATCATCAAAATACATACACAATCGACGCTCCGCTGTGGTTGGTACTAGACTTGAGGTAATCGCTGACAAACATAATAACAAAGAGATGATGATCTAATTAACTTAAGATAAACACAATGGTAGAAGCCCAACTGTGATGCCTGAAGTGGGCACAGTACTCCAATTACACATTTGGGCTTTTTAGGTCAACGCTCAGTAGTATGGCAAGGATTTAACTAATATTCAATTACACAGTGGCTTAGTTTTTCATATAAGCCTGCAGATTTAGCTGTCACTCAGAGTTTATTTCCAGCACGTAAAACTGGAAATAAACGGACACAGTGTTTTGACCAGGTCAGATGTGTTTAGCCTACAAAGATCCTGCATCCTGCTTGCATTTCCTGGTACACAAGCGTGCCATCAAACCTGTTTACAAGAGGTATTTTCCCACAAATATCAAAATATCTGTTTTACTGCCAAAGTGTCAAAAAGACAGAATCAAGTTGCGGATTTGGTAAACAGCACTATGAGTTCTACAATGCAGCCATTCTTAAGTAATGAATTTGAAACTTTATACTTGAGTTAGAAGTGCAAAACATTGTGGGACTGATGACTGGAGACACAGTTAAAGAGGTGTATTGAGGTAGACAGCTTGTACCACCCCCTTCTCATACACCATTAGCCCTGGCAGTGGTGGGGTGGGGCCCCACAACTGTGGGTCCATCTAAAGAGTGCTAATCCACTGCTGGGCCATGCAAAACAGGGGACGACCAAACATAAATAAATAAGAGAGAGCTGAATCTCCGTCGACTTTTCCCATTTCAATCAAGTGCAGGGATGGAAGCCAGACGGCACGGTCACATTCAGGGGTCAGTTCAGGCCATAGCTGGACTGGCCATCGGGCATACCGGGCATTTGCCCGATGGGCCGCTGGCGATTTTTTGTTTTTATGGGCCGATGTTTTTTTTTTTTTTGTTTTTTTTTTAGGAAGGGTATATATAATGAAAGGTGTTGGATTGGCCAATTGGTCATGATCGACTCTGGGCTGGACCAATTACAGCCGAGGAGGCTGGCTGCACCCTCCCCCTTCTTTAGCAATCACGTGATTTTCGCGCATTGCATGCCGGGAACTCGTGGCAAAACAATCCAAGTACCGCATCAAATGCAAACATTTGCAGCACCGCAAAACGTTCATTCTCCGGTTCCAATACCTTCTTTTTTTTTCTTTGCCGCACAAAAAAGGAATGTACAAAACAAAAGGAGAACAATGCCGGTCCGTACAAAGACAGTCTCGACGAAAAGACAAAGAAAAGATACGAGGAAAAAATCAAAGGAGTGAAAGAGTGGACAAAAGACGTCAGCGTGCTGCCCAACTTTCACCACGCGCAGATTTATAATTACACGGTTCTTGGAGTGAGTGCATACACTCATGAACTTTAGTAACTTCAGGTCACTGCAACAAGCCCAGGTACAGTTTACCGACGGATGGGTACAGGACCTTGAAATGCACCGTGTAGAACGAAAGACTATTGCACATATCATAAGTTTACCAGTCTCACAAATCGTCTTCATAAATACACATTCATTAACAGTTTAGGACCTTTGAGCTCAACGGTAATTAATTAGTAGTGGAAATAATTTCTGGTAGTGTAACAGTGTTTATGTGGTATTATTCCACTTGCCACAAATATCAGTGTAATGGGGAAACAGCGCCCCCCTCTCGGTGTGGCTGGCTGCAGTAATCGCTGCCAGTCTGCCGTACGAGCCATACGAGAGGTGAGTTGTATTGTTCCGCACACAATATAGCTAAGTAGTACAGACACATAAAACATGTTTGATTAGCTGACGAGCATCGAGTGTAATAAGTGCTTAGTGGACACATGTCCAACACCAGTTTTATGTACTTTTCATTTGTTTATTAATGTGTGAAACTGTATGCTAAAGCGGAATGCTAATGAGATGTTCTGCCGTAGTGTGCTGTGCGGAGTGGTGTGTGGCGAGCCTGTGCACTGATAATACACTGTTGTTTCCATTCAGGTACATCATTTGTTGTTGCTGTTATTTTATTGTATATTAGAAATTGTAATATTGCTGCAGTAATCGCTGCCAGTCTGCCGTAGCCATACGAGAGTGTGCTGTGCGGAGTGGTGTATGGCGAGCCTGTGCACTGATAATACACCGTTGTTTCCATTTAGGAAATAAAGTGGCAACGATCGATCAGAGACTCCTTGTCTTTTTAAAAACACTACACAACGCAGAGTCGAGGAGTCTGTTTGGGCCGAACTGTTGCAGCGGGATGAAGCAGAAACCGGTTACAGTAGCATTACAGAAATGTAGCAGTGACAATAATATTGTATATTGTAATCGCACTGGACAATTAGTGATACAAAACAACTGTTTTATCCTGTGAATAAAAGTATATGTTTTTGTCAGTGTACCATGGTTATAACGGAAGCGAAACGCAATATTGTGTCAGGACAATTCACTATTTATGCACAATAAACAAAGGAGCATAGCGCGACAATTTCTGTTCAGCGCCAGACTTGCTTGTAACCTATATCACCAATTATGTTAAGAAAAATGACGTATTAACTACTACAAAACTCTGACCTTTGTGGGAATGCTTGGAGCAGACTAACCTGTGAGCTGGAGTGTTCTGAGACGTTATATTTGGTATATCCAGACCATCCATCGGCTCTTACTTCGGAAACATGGCTTAAAAAAATTTCACTTCAACGACGTAATCCGATAAAAAAAAAAAAACGATCTCTTTACCCGTTGGCTTCCTGTGGCTGTCATGCGACCGGCTATTGCAGTTAATAATAATACAACAGCTTCTTGCCATTTTTTGGGTTTCTTTTTATCGCTGTGTAACTGAGTTCAATTGAAAGCCTGCGTGCGCTAGTACCTCTTGCCACAAGTTCCCAGAATCCTTTGCGGTTTTATCCCTGAATGACGTCACATTTTCAATCTTTATCCTGGTGGGCCGGTCTCTAGTCAAAATGCCCGGGCCGATTTTTTGTCCCAGTCCAGCCTTGGTTCAGGCCCAATTAGAAAGCCCTCCATTGAAAACGGGAGTGATTATTTTTAAACCTTTCGAGTGTCTCTGCCTACTGGCAGACAAGTGGGGAACTTAGGCTAAGGAAGGAAGGGGGAGAAAAAAAAACCTTTGCCCCCCCCAAACCTGCCTTTCTCCCCACACTGCCTGTCAAAATGCACAAGGTTTATAAACAGAGACAGACAGGATTAAAGGTGTAAAGAGGGAGGTCAAAGAGAGAGAAAGGACCTCCAACACTCTCACTGACACATACCAGTCGCAGGCAAGCTGAGGATCATCACCAAGACCACACTGCTATTGAAAAAAAAAAAAAAATACAGCTGAGCCAGTAATGTCTGGGAGCTGGAACAGACTTTATTAATTATTATCACTCATTAAGAATTCAGGTAAAATGATAGGCACCACACTGGGGTGGAAAAAAAGAGTGGGAAGGTGTAGAATGGGCTTGTGTTAGTGCTTCATATACCAAGGGAAGATTATCATGTAAATGGTATACTGTACAGTAAAAACCCTGCTTTTATAAATGATAGCAGCTGGGCCTCAGAGAGGGAGGGATGGATCCGAGCATAAGTGCTCTTCAGGGATACTATCCCTGCATTTTGTCTGCTACATCAAAGAGATGCAGCTGAAGAGCTTCCATTTCCATAGTTCAACACTGTGAGCTTCCTCTATGACATGTCCATAATGCTTTCTCCCTGACAACAGTCATGTGCATGTATGACAGCTGCACATGTTTGTGAAAGTGAATGGTCCTCTCCATTTTATATTGCCTTTCATTTCAGACATTCACAATTATTCTATTTGTGACCTGGGGAACACTTGGGAGGATTTCATTAAAACTCTGCTTGATAACACAATTCGTTTGATTAACTTAATGGCATCCAGCTAGTTTTATGCTCTACTGTTAAACACTTATTAACACCGTAACTTCCCTCATCATCCAAAGTGTAATTCCACATGGAGAAGTATGCATACCACAACAAAATTTCAATATTTTGGTGCCAATCCCTGTCATTTTCTCAAATGTGTGTTGACACTTATTTGGATTAGGATCAAAGGAATAACAGCAACAAAAACACAGCTGGGTGGCAACTGTTGTAGTTCAGCATGCAGCATGCATGATTGGTGAAATTACATCCAAGTCAATTTATTCTCTTTCTACTTTAAACACTGTAGAGGTAATACGGTCGTCACTCGCAGGTCACATTGTGCAACTGTCCACATCAGACTACTTGTCTTCTGCTTGTCTAGTGCAGAGATGTTTAATTCTGTCAGCCAATTACAGGCCAGTGCTGTCAGCAGATTGGTGCTGAAGCTTCCTGATGAATGCACGCATGTCAGGGATATGGATGGGTTTCATCTGGAGTCTCTCCACACGTCCAAAGTGCACATACAAACACACGCATCCACACACTTCCACACCCTCAGACACACATCCTTGCTGAAAAATGTCCCCTTGGGACTCATACATCTCACTTTGTTCCACAAACTCACTTGGGCTCGTTTGCAGAAAAAAGCCTTCAGTGAGCATCTGCTGAACACAGTTGTGCAGGAGTACAGTCTTTTAGCTTGACATCAAAGTTGACCAGTGAGTGCAGTACTTAGCAAGTATGAGAACTCACTACAGATCAAATGGAGAAATTGTATGAATAAAAAAATACTGCATGGAAAAAACAGGCAAAAGTGGACTATAATATGCTAAAACTGGTTCCCACCATCGCTTGGATAAAATATTCCATGACATTCATAACTAGGATGAAGTGTTTGTATAACCCAAATAACTGTATTTTATCCTGCTTTCTAGGTGCTGTAGCTCAGGAAAGCCCTGCAGGGATGAACAGTCTCATTCTGCTACGTACAGGCCTGCTAAGAAGAAATATGGCTACAAACTACCACCAAGTTGGAAAAACAGTTCCTAGTTCTCCCGGAAATGTATCAAATCCCTTGACCGTCTCTGCCTCCTTGAAGATATTCTTAAAATTCCACTGCCAATGAGAACCCCGTTGAGATTAAATATTTTCCTATTCCTCCACTAAATTCCTCAGAAAGGGGAGATAGCCTAGATAATACAATTGTGCATTTAATGTGTAGTCTAACATTTCCATGCAGCAAACCTTTTCTGTAAAAGCTAGATTGATGCTCATTCTCCATCTGTAGTAGAGAGGATTAGCAGACGGGCTGAGGGAGTGTCTTATCTCACCTTGCACAGATAAATCAGACAGGGAAACAGCTCTGTTCATGCACTGCTCTGGAGAGCAGTAGAGAGGAGACACAGGCATTTGAACAGAAATGCCACACACAGCCTCGACACCAGACTGTTTGTTTAAAACCTGCTTTAAGGGTTTATGCTCTGCTCTGGCTGCCCCAAGGAGCGAGTGGGCAACGGCCGTAAGCTCTGAGGTTGTTTGGAATGAGCAGAATAGTCACCTTGATCTCATCTCTTCTGACAGTTTCCACACAACACGACAAAGAAAGCTTCCTGCTGAGAACTTGGCCTAGTTTTTCTATACCTGACCTGTTTCAGATATTTATTCTTTCTGTGGAATATCCTGGCACTCATTTGCATAAACAAAATCAGAATCTTTTACCCAAACAAGAAAATACCAAACTGACACGTGAAGCTTAGCGATGAAAGTCACACATAAACATCAGACAACACTGGGTTTACGTGCTCCTCAAGGTTGCACTAACATGTACCAGGCAACAAGAATTTCCATAGTACTGTGACTGTTATTCACACTGGAGCATGCATACTGTTGTAACACCTGCAAAGACTTTAATGTATGATTCGGTATCACAGAAAAATTGAATGCTGACATTTCTATTGTGTCCTGCATGCCACAGTGAAAAGCTACAGGATTCCTACAACTTTATGGCCAAAAAGGAAAACAGTTGATGTTCAGAATGAATATATTTCTAGTTATGAGGACAGCTATAAAAACATGTGTGTGTCTGGAAGACAAAGATGGCTTTATGTGGACTTGCCTCAAGGGGAAATAGCTGGACCCTTGTGCAGGATGAAGGGAAACTATATTTCAGATGCCATTCAACCTTGGAAAGCAGTGCTGCAGAAGTTCTTGTGGCAAAGCGAATGTAAGGAATTGACCATGTCTGAATGCAAGCAGTGTGTGATCTAATCACTGCAGCAATTTTTCATGTAGCATTTTCCACAGTCACTGCCGAGACAAGCCTGTGCTGCTCATTTGTCTCAAGACTAGGAGACACTAAATGGTGAATCTCAAAGCTAGCTGTTCTGTTAGTGTGTTAGCTGAACAAAAAGATCATTTCCACTCACAATATCTATTAAGCAGTGGGCGTGTATTTGAAAGCTCCCAAGCAAATTAAAATCATTGATCTGCAGAATTATCTCCACGACTGTTAATTAGATATTTAGTCAAAATTAAGAGATACACACGAAGGTACCAGGAACCTTGAAGGAGTCATTCTGCATAAATGATGAAATATGTGTCCCCATTGGCCTGAATGCAAGTGTCATTATGGTCTTTAAACGATTTTAAATTTCATTATGAGTCTGCTTTAACAGCTGATTAGATTTGGAATGTAACCATGATTCATATATGGTGAAATGTTTAGATTCTAATCAAGACTGATAGGGAAAATAAATTGAGCGTGGATGCAGAAAGTGCTGATAGTGCTTTCATCTAAAAAAATCACCATCATTAATTTTTGCATATGAAAAAGTTCTTTGCCACAAAGAAGGCACCCTCATCAAGATGACCTCTGGGGCGTGAAACATCAATGAATCAGGTGCAAGCCAACTGTTCTATTGAAGGTGGGAAGTTGAAAGGAACTTCAAAGAAACCATTAACAAGAACAGAGAAAAAAAGAACACTCATAAGAGTTGACACCAATCAATAGCGGTCTAGGAAATTGATTCCTATTCGGTTGACCAAAAGCAGTGCTGGAGGGGAATCTGTTTTCTGAGCCTCCACCAGAGCACGATGGCCACGCAGAGCATGAATTACATTTAAGAGCAACTTGCATTGTGAACAAACTTTGTGGCGCTCAGGGATGAAAGCCAGCTGTCAGGCCACTGTGGCAACTGAGTGCTTCACCACTGAGGACAGTGCTTGTTTGCCAACAGCAAATAAGCGCCTCTGGACCATTTAGTGCCATCTCTTTTTCTTTTCTGCAAACAAAAGCAGTCTGCCACTGAGATGACACAAGCTCTTCTCAGTGGCCGCTACACTGCCAGATCAAACACAGCGCTGTATGTGGAACGAGCCCAAAGCCAACACAGTAAAGAACTCCGAACTAACCACAGTACACGCATGCTACATACTGCCAGGCCAGCACAGAGGAATTTTAAGTCCCTTCTGTTTTGGCTCATTTGTCAACCCAGCATTTGCTTTGCATGGAAAAGTCTTCATTGGTCATGAAATAAAGTTCATGAGGCACCGCAGGGTGGTACCATATTGATGCAGAATCCTGCCTACAGTAAAAAGCCTAACAACAACAACAACAACAAAAATCTGTCAATTTTGTTGCTGTTCTCACATTAAGGGTGTAGGTTAAAAAAAAGGCAACAGTTCAACTGGTCATTCATACCTCAAAATGAGCACAAACACAATTGGTTGTGCAACTTTTTGTCATATAGAAAACTGAAAAACATTCACTTCTTTAAGCAGGGTTTGTTAAATTCTACTAACTAGCAACCTATCATTTCTCTCTATCCTCCCTGGTTTTTGGCTGCTAATTCTTTCCCCAAGCACTGTGCACTGTTGTGCACTGTTGACCATGACTGTAGTGGAGGCACAGATAAAGGTAAATGTACGACCCCAGTACGCCCCCAAAAGTTGGGACACTGCATAAAATGTAATCAAAAAGAAAATGCAATGATTTCAAATTCATAAACCCAAATTTTATGGGTTGTAGTAAATGTCAAAAATGTGCACCTTCCATTGCTCTTCTACACACAGAATCTACAGATTATTGACACGTTTAATCCTCAACATGCATGAATAAAAATAGTCTAATAAAATATTTACAGGCATAAAATCGTCAAAAGCTGCTGTGTTTCCAGAGAGAAGAAAAACAAAAACAACTATAAAAAATAAAAAATATGACTCGAGAGTGACATCAGCAACATATCTTAGCTGCCAAGTGTTTAAACAACTTTCCAAATGCAGACACATGTAGCTATAAACACACAAGAACTTATAAACAAATGTCACACAAACATGCATACACGCGCTCTCGGAGACATGCACACATTGTATGGCAGCATGCTTATAGGCAGAGAGTTGCCAGCTGTCTGAGATCTTGGAGAGAACAGAACACCACCTGTCCCCTTATCTTCCCCTCACAAGCCAAAAGAGACTCTCTGTCCAACTGGAGCCACCTTCTTCTACTCTCTCATCCCACGCTTAATGGCAGCCTGTCCGCAATTTTCTCCTCAATAGTTTATCTCTCTTTGTTGTTCCTTCCTATCTCTCCTTTTGCATGTTTGATCTCAAAGCACCAGATACTGCGCAATTATTTAAAATCGCATCAAGGCTTCTTTTTTTAAGTGGACAAGAGAGTAATTTAAATGTTGTACCTGGTGGAGATGGAACCTGATGACGTTTAGATTTGGGCTTAGGTGGACAGTTTTGCCAGATGTTTCTCCTATTGTTGCCAGATAGGAATTCGGCCATCAGGTCAGTGTCGGTGTGTGTGTGAGACAGGGTGTGAGGTCAACATTTTTCTGCCTCTGTGTTTACATTATCTCACTCCTTCACCTCTCTCCTCGCTGTGCCATTGTTTTGCTTTTGCTTTTGGTTAGCTGAGTCTTTGGGTGCAGACAGATTGATAAAAGGCAGACTAAAGCATGGGCAAAGTCCAACCACAGCTAAACCAAGTTTTGCTGCTTTCTGTGTAAATAGCAGCCAATATGATGTCCTGAAAGAACACAAAAAGTAAATGTGATGAGCAACAGATTTTAGTCCCAAAATCAACCTTAATTGGGAAAGATGGGGTTGGGGGGAAAAAAAAGGGAAAAAAAGAAAGCGCTACAGAGCTCTTCCATAGTCTAAGTATTGATCTAGAGCACACTTTTAGTAGCAGCTTTGCTTGGAGCTTTTAAACAAGAGAGATTGTGTCAGTCTGTTTTGGTAGCTAGACGGCAGCCAGTCAAATAAAAGCAAAATGTGCAGTCTCCAGGTAACCAGCCATAGTAAGAATGTGCATATGACGGCAGCGCTAATGGGCCAGAGTTCCTCCAAGGAACACACACACACACACACACACACACACACACACACACACACACACACACACACACACACACACACACCTTAAAAAATATATTGTCAAGACATCTTACTATTGAAAGAAGCTTTGCTTAGTCTACCTATTCCCATTGTATAGCCCTGCTCCATAAATAGATGAAGCCAAATGGTATAACATAAACTCAAGACTGACTTGTGTCCCTTAGTAGCATCTGCCATGGAGTAAATCTGCCCACAGCCTGCAGCTGTCAACAGGAAGCCCAGAATGACCTCCATATACACACACGCACTCAGTCAAACAGTCACACAGAGCTGCACGCACACACTGAGTGATGATTAACTTATTCTCTCCCCTCTCCATGCCCTTCCATGTTGCTTTTTGCATCTCTGTAAGACAATCAATAAGCTATTATAGCTCCAAACAGTGGGGTAAATTAACTTAGGCTTCCACCTGCAGAGTCGGCACTCTGGACTAATCCCATTGGCAGGGGAAAAACGCTACTGGATGCACAGGCCTGGTCTCAAGATCATGCGCTTCCACACTGCGATTACTGACATGACTCAGACAGCAAAGTAGCTTCTAAAGCCCAAACATTAAATAAGTTGCACTATAAAAGCAATGGAGTAAAGGTAAGGTGTGGTATAGTGCCTCTTAAAAGTTTTCCTTTCTCAAGAACAAGAAAGGAATAATGAAAGTGTTGAAAACTAGAATCAGTAAGCGTCCAATCCCGAGGTATTTTTAGGGGTTAAGGGAAGAAACCAGCTAGATCCCAACTGGTTATTGACAGCCTGTCTATCCGATCCATCAGATGTGAGCCAATCTGCTAAAGAGAACTAAGGCACCATTGACAGATTTGAATCTGATACTAGTGTAAGGTGGACAGAGAAAGAAACATAGAGAAGGCGGTGGGAGAGGGGGTGGTAGGGTAGGTAGAATAGAAATGTCACCCCTAAGCTTAACAACATCACTATGGTCATACAATACCATGCCTCAGTGAGTCACATGTCAGCTATTTCAAACTTACCCACAGCAACACTGACTACTGTTTGAATTTTGAATGGATCCTCTCTACTTTTCTCCTTTTACACATGACGTCTCCCGTCTGTCTTTTATCCAACTCTTTGCCTGTATATGGTTACACGGAGCTCCCTTTGTGTTGCTGCCACACCCTGTTTAGAAAGGTCAAAGGGGCACAAAGAAGAGGTGAGGGTGTTTCTGTTCTGTTCACTGCTCAAGCAAGCCACCCTCTTCTTCACTGTCCAAATTAGACTGTTAGATGTATATGTTTACATACCCTCCATCGAGGATTATTATGATCACTGCACATGTAATTAACCCCAAGCTGCACAAACAACATTCGCTGTGAAGCTAGTGAGCCAGATGCTTAAACATGTCAAATAAAAGCTTTCAGATACAACCTGCATAGCATTAGTTTGTTGCTGTTCCAGTTCATCCATTTCTTTTCATTTGCTTCATCATTAGTACACAATCACTGTGGTAATGGAGCCAATCCCTTCATTTGTAACATGACCTAGCATGTTGAATATCTGGGGCTTAGAAATGAACTGTTAGAATTACAGAAAGGTCAGAAGAAAAGAAAGCTTGTGGAAGAACTACATTGTGATAATGAGCATCAACTTTCATTCATACTGGTCCTATTCTTGGACACGCTCTTGTCTATGTAACATGACAAGGAGAAACTAATTTTCTCCCAATTTGTGCCTTAATGATCAGAGTAGCTACCACAGCGACCAAGGGCGATTAAATGACAAATGAATGCCATCATATATCTCCTGTTTGTTTGTCACTGAGTGATTGCAGGGCTCTGGCTTTCCATAATCAGTAGCAAGAAGACTGCATTTCATTGGCAGTCAGATAGCACAAGGCAGATTATTATCACTGTTTGGGTCGACTGCTTAGTTCTCCAGCTTTTCCTGCCTGTCACGCTCCAGGCTCAGCAACATGCTACATTTTTGATAAAATTTCAGATGTCTTTTTTTCCCCCACTTTCCCCTCCCTTTCCTTCGCAGAGGTCGTGGAAATACACATCGGTACTTCAATCTTTCTCTTCTTATCAAGTCACAGGAGACAGAGCGAGAGAAAGCAAAACAGTGAGGAAAAAGGGGAAGGCGAGAAACACAGTGGGCAGGAAAAGAGGAGATAGCAGTTTAAGAGGGAATACATATCACATAAAGGCTCGTATCACACGAGTGTGGCATAAACACTGTTTTCTGTGCTATCAGTCCACTGAAGCTGAGCAGAATCAGCCCATCTGTGCTTATACTGCCAGACAACCACCTAACTGCCTCTCAACAGCCCAACAGAAGCTAGAAATCCACAAATTACACAACCAGTTCACATATTTGTGTGCTGTCCACTTGCCACAGTTTCCTGTCACTATAATTTATATTTAATATTTTTTAACCATTTCTAAAGTTTGTGAACATTACAGTTCAATATAAAGGAAAAGAACTAGCAAAAAAAAAAACCCTAACCCAAAACTTACAACTAAAAGTTCTTAAAGACTTATCAGTCTCATGTTATTTGCTTGATACATGATTCATTTGTATTTAACAGTGTATATATTATATTAGAAATATGCTTATTGTTGTTATTGAGGTTTATATATATCTTTTCTTTTCCTAAATGACCTTCTGTGTATTGTTTACATGATATAAATAAATGCTAGAAAAAGTCTGAACAGTCTGTCACGTGCAAAATTGGTGTCTGTCTTCATGAGTAAATCACAGTATGAGACATTAGTCTTTTAAGATAAACACAAAAAATATTTACTATACTTTTTGATTTTTGGTGAAATTTTACTGGTTGTGTTTTTTACCCTAATTGTAAAACAAGCAATAAGTTTCATTCTCCCATTCATGAGAGAGTGAGAGTAGAGCTGAGGCTATCAATAGATGGTATGTTACACAGCGAAAATCCCTGGATCCTGACCTTATAGACTAATGCCTGTGCAATTTTAAAAACATTTTTCTCCATGCACGCTAGCCTTTCAACTAAATGCGAACACAGTTTTGGGTCAGTAAAAACTGACCCTTTGCAAAACTTGTTTAAGGCTGAAGAGATTCAGAAACTGTTTGCAATGCAGACAGGGAAATCTGAACTATCAGTGCTTCTGACTGGTCAACATAGCTTTGATGTTAGGTTTATATTGCCAGTGATTGGTTCCCAAATCTCTTAACAGCATGCTCTTGACACAGCTTAAGTTTTGAGTTATCGTATAGACAGAGAGCACTTGTGTGGGCAAGATTACATTTTAGAATAAAAATATTCGTGTACACTGGGGCAGAATGTGCCTCTTGAGCACACTTTCAAAACTTTGGCAAAAACCCCTAAAGTTCTGGTCTCCAAACCCCTTAATCCTCCCCAACGCCATCGTCTCGGATCGAGAAGCATGATAGAAGGTTTCAAGTGAGGGCTTAACCCAGGTTTAATAACCAGAGTGTGTCTGCAGAGCAGAACACCTCATCATATGACCAGACACCAGAATGCAGGCACGTATGAATGCGCAAGCCTCAAAGACATATGAACACTCATACGCAGAGACTCTCTGGCCAAAGGAGGGGCTCAGACCAACAAGAGATTACACCTACCAACAAGAGTAATACCCGACTCACAGCAGAAGAAGGGGAGATTAGATCTAGCAGCATGCATTCATCTAGTTCTCACCAGCACTGACGCAAGCTTTACCACCATATGGAATATAACTCAAAAAATATGGACACATTTTCATTAAAAAAAAAAAAAAGAGCACAGTAAAATACACTTGCTGGACACAACTCAGTTTTTAAGAGTAGAGGAAGGGAAACTACTCTGTTATCAGTGCTGCTCCTAAGTGGTAGTACAGGACCACTGGTCTCAAGAGCTCACACACTTTATCTTATCTGTCCTAGACTAGCACTTCATAATGTTAATATCATACTTCACTATCCTGGGATCCAGCAGCTGTCCTACAAAACCTCCTGTTCTGCACTACAGCCAAAGGCGAGGATTACATCAAGATGAATAAGCAGTCACTGTGGCGACCGGGGGGTGAAAAAAAAAAAAAAAGATCTGACGCACAAGAGTTTGGGGAAGTGTCCAAACACTCAGACAGACATAGCTGTGAGGTAGTTTTGCCTTTTCCCAAGAAATCCAGAGATATCTGGGCAATGTCATCATATGTAAATGGACGGATTGCAAAAGCCATCACAGAAACAGAGAAAAGTGCTTGACGTGGACTCGGTAAGTCTGGGCTAGCTACCTCGTTAACAGAGACAAGTTATTTACTGCATGAATGCACACTGAGAGATCTGTAAGGCAGAAAGCGCCTCGTGTCAGTGTGTAACAGCTGTGTTTAGCACATCTAATGCGCTACACTCATTCTGTCTTTGTATATAGGGAGATCAAAGAGGCCAATATCTATCACACTAAAAAGACTAACCTAATATAAAGGAGTATATCGTCACCATTACAAAGTGCCTTACTCACCCAGGCTCTGTGTCTATCGTTTAATGGCGAAATTCTACTTGTGACAATCAGATAATATAGGTGATAGATACAGAGTGGGAATCAAATGGACTCTGGGTTCTCAGGTACTTTTGGAGGACACGTCCTGCTTGTCTCACCTGTCCCACATTGCTGTCAGAGATGGGTGGAGCATAAAGGGATTGATGGCACATTGAGCTTTACCCATCCCTATACACCTGCACCTCTAGTCTCTTTCACAGAATACATCACTAGACATTGTTCAGTAGAGCAGTGTACACAGACTGATGGAATTAAACATGAACACACACGCATACACACACACAGGAAATCTCGCTCTGTCGAAAGCATCATTCTTGTGTAAACCAATCCATTCATTCGAGTTTCTCTCACTCTGCAGGATGTGTGTTTCTCTTTAGGCTCTGTGCCCGTGTTCACTGTAAAACACCACAAAGCGCCTAAAACTCTGTCAAAAAGCTGCTCTGGCTCTTATCTGCTGCTACTCTACTGTTTCCCATGGTGAGCAATTTCAGCGCTTGGCCTCCGATCGTGCCAGCAGTATTAGTTTTGGTGGGGGAGGGCTGTGTGGGCGAGGTTACGCTTGCATGGTTGCGAAAACCATGTTCCAAAAATCCCCAAATCACTGTGGCATTTGACACATTTTCACATGACTGAAAGAGACACTAGCATCTTCTCTCCTTCACCCCAGGTTGCCATCACTGCTCAGAGTGACAACTCCATTTTAGGGCAGTTATGTCAGCCAATATCTGCCAGGATGCTTCTTATGAATATTTAGTGAACGTGGTCAAAGTTTTAAGGTACATATCCAAGTCACTAACAAGAACTGCATGCTAGTTCCGGGCTTGCTTGTGTATCACAGAAAATATCATCTCAAAAGGGGACTTGGGTATCGACCAAGCATAGCAAATGGATACTCCAGGTTTAATTAAATGGAATGCATTGATTTATGCAAACAGCCTGAAGCGGCAAAGACGCTAAGTTCAACAGACCACACGTAACATGCATGATAAAAATTGCTCTATGCATATATGGCTATACAGACGACTAATTGAAATGCATGTGTTGAGCATATCTCCCCTGCAGAGGTTTCACAAAGACTAAGCTGACAGTTATGTGCTGTGGGGAGTGTAATTAGACAGTAACCAGTTGCTACCCATGTACTGCAATTTCAAAATTAACAACAGCGGACTGAAATAGGTTTGAACAGCAGTACACACCCTGGAACTATTTAGAACAAAATAAAAAAATAAACATGAATAATGAATCCAACATTTCATAGGCAACATGAATATTTTACTCTAATAGGAAATGGAGACTTTCTTTTTTTGAGGCAGCTTTGACAGCTACACATGCACACGCCATCGGGCTCAGAGATTGTGGACCGGGTCTGCATTCCAACATGAAACAGATTGGAGTGAAGGCCAAGGAGCGTCTGTGGTGTGGAGCCCACGCCTCAGCTGCATGTTGACTCACGAAGCAGACCCTGGCTGTGCCGTTTGCACCAATTTGCTCTGAACCTCCCTGAGACAAATAACTGCCACAGAGCTGTAACGCACTGCCTCCAGTCCACTGGCAGCTTGCCAGCACACTCACTGGTGCTACTGGTGGAGTAAGCTATCCTGTTTTTTTTTTTCTTTTTCAAAATCAGTCAGCTCTTTCACCCTTATTCCTTTCTTTCTTCACCTCACAGTCTCATTTTGCTTCTCAAAGTTCTTAATATTTGCTGAGCTGAAAAAGGGGATTAAAAGAAGCGCAATACCCAGGCAGGGATAGCTCAGTAGGTAAAGTGGTCGCCCCATGATCGGAAGGTCGGCGGTTCGAATCCACTTAACGGCTACCCTGAGGTACCCCTGAGCAAGGTACCGTCCCTACACACTGCTCCCCGGGCGCCTGCTTAGTGGGCTGCCCACTGCTTCACTGAGTGAATGGGTCAAATGCAGAGAAAAACAAGTAATTTCCCCATGGGGATCAATAAAGTATCCATTATTATTATTATACCCCGAAAATGATAATAAAAAAAGATGGATGTGAACAAGAAGTTGATGAAATTTATAAACCCAGACCTTCTGCACTATATTGCTCCTCTCGTAATAAGTTAATGAAAGGCAAAGACCATGACAAATAAATAATTACTCTGCCATCAGGCAGTGAAAGAAGCTGTTTCAGTCACAGAGCGTGTTCCATTTCAGTGGGCAGCAGTGGAAAAATAATCACAAGAGAAGAGATGAGGAGATGGGTAAGGGCAGCGGAGAAAGAAATGTTTGACAAAGTCAACTGGAATGTTTATGTTGTGTGTCAGGTGGAGAGGATTAGTCTGAAACGTTTACAATACAAAGACCCCAACTTTTCGATATTCAACAGATGTAGTACAAGAGATGTCCTGCAAAAGAGACAGGAGGGTCTTAAGATCAGTGGGAGGTGGCTTCTTTGCCTTTGGACTGCTGCATGCCAGCCAACTGTCCTCCACTCTGCAGATGACCCTCAGGCATGGCCCAGAATCTGTCAGGATCAACTGAGCCGCCTTCAACACATCTGACGCCCTGACCTACCCCTACTAATCAGAGAGTCGGCGAAGCCAGCTGGCTGCACATGGTGACAGAGATTTCACAGCAGCATTGAGATCAATGCGATTCTGGGGTAAACTTGGCTGAAAAGAGTTATATGCTGTGGACCGAATTCAAGTAAACATCCCTTTGCTTCTGTTGTTAGTGGCTGTAAAAAGTAAACCCT
Source organism: Astatotilapia calliptera (assembly GCF_964374335.1). Lineage (NCBI taxonomy): Eukaryota > Metazoa > Chordata > Actinopteri > Cichliformes > Cichlidae > Astatotilapia > Astatotilapia calliptera. Next base: position 10,651,238 of record NC_137435.1, read on the forward strand.
GCCTCTGGAGAAAGGAATCTGTGTGTGGATATGAAGCCTGCAGCCAACCCTGTGCGGTCAGCACTGTGCAGTCAGCCAGGCCACTACACAGCAGGCCCTGAGGTTATCGCCTACTCAAGTGGAGCAGTGTGCCGTCCATTACCTCACTGTACTATCTGCACAACCAGGAAAAGGGAAATAGCTATTCATAGAGCCTCTCAGGGACTCGTACACAGCATGGGTAAAACAATCTACTCTGACAGATCACAGGGTATATCGACGATTATCATTTTGTGCCTGTCTGGAAGTGATTACTTGAAAAATTATAACCATTATAAATGATTCTCTTACTTAATATATAAAAATTAATAAAGGTATTCATTTCCATTTTAGTGGAACAGTGGTAAGAAGATTCAAATAATTAACTTAACCCTTTAAAGCACGCTCTGTTCTGCATAACTATTTTTAAATCCCGGTAGCTCTGCAACCACGTAAGCTAGGGTAATAAGTTTTTTTTGCATATGAAACCGGAGGAGTTGTACTTACATCTTATGCCATCAGCCTGTCCTAGGTCAGTTTCCTTCCACATATAGCTTTGCAAAAACTGCATAAAAAGCACTTGCAGCAACAAAAACATAATATTCCAGAAACACGCTTTGCCGATCTGATCAGCTGTTTGTAACACTTCAGCTCGAACTATCCCGTGTCTGCCATGACCTGCCCGAAACCGGAAGTGACATAATGTTGAGGAAATGTAGTTTTTTTTGTTTGTTTTTTTTTACCATCAGGGCCTTATGAGCCTATACTGGTGTTTTTAAAAGTTATGTTTGACTTTATGACTTTCTGTGTCGTTTCTGGGATGCTTGGAACTAAAATTGCACTGCTGGAAATGGTTTATTTTGATGCATATGCTGGTTTTTTTGCAAATTTACATTATAATATTTATTTTTCGTTTTTCCTGCACTATATAAAAATTGGTGTATTTCAAAAATAAAACTATGAAGACACTTAAATTTCCTGTGGTGGGAAACTATTTTGTGCAACTTTTTTGTATTTACAGTTTTGAGGGACAGGCATCTTAAATTTCTCTAACTAGAAATATATATTAAAAAAACTAAAACGATTTTCAATTTTTTTATGGTTTATTGCACTTTTTTGCAATTTATGTAATTACTATGCACTTAATGCATACATATTATTAAAATTTGGGCTATAATGGTTGTATTGATGTATATCAACTTAAAATGCTCCCAAAAATGGCTCTACAGCATGTAAAAATATAATATAAGCTCTGGCGGACTTGGTTCTATGGTAGGTCTTAAAGGGTTAAGAAAAAAAAATCAGTTCTGCTTCTTCTGTTCACTCACATTAAAGTAATCTCAGAAACACTTTTTACTTTTACTTTCCCCTGCTGAGTTCAGAGTCTTGTTTGCTCAGTGTTTTGCAAAGAAAAAAAAAGAAGAATGGCATTTGAAGATTTATATCATGGAAAAATAATCATAATGTTTGAAATACTTTTAGTTACAATCTTGAACAAATGGTCTTTATCACCTGGCTGTTCTCAAGCACAAAGGCATTTCATTATTTGTCGCTGACATCTCTAAAGCAAAGAAAACAATAACACAATAGGCAAAGAATTCTATCTTAAGCTTGTCTCAATGCACCAAGCAAACATGATTCATGGTAAATGGCTTTGGGTTAAGAGGCTGAGATAGAGAGATTGTGGGCTGTACTGTACATGTGGTTAATGATAAACCAAACAAACTGGGCTAGCTCTCCTAGCTGGCAAAACAGGACTTGTTGAAATGTGGATTACGTTGACAATCACTGGTGAGCACAGGAAACTGTCAAAGCCAGGGTCTTAGAATAACATCACAAAAAAATTCATGTTTTCAGCTTTTAAAGTGCTTTTAAAGCAAAAATGTTAGAGAGGGAGAACGAGGCAAAGTAAACACAATTAAACCCATGACTTCCTTCTTTGGAGTTTCATTGGAAATTAAAAGTCTGGCTAATCCCTCAACTTAACCTGAGTGAAAAATTCTATCTACTATATTGAACTCATAACAGTATCATTATGACAAGCATCTGTAATGACAACAAGGGGTAAAAAAGGGTTTATAACTTTCCTAAACCCTCATAAGTCAGATATACGTCTCAAAGTTTATTTACTCGGGAGTTTAAATGTAGCCTCGAAAAGAAATCTCAGAGTTTCTGAACTTTTTCTTTTGCTTTTCTTTTTAATCTCCAGGGTTCCATCCTGGTTGCTCCAACAACATAATTACATGTAGTTAAGCATGAACTGTGGAGAGGGGTGAGCGAGAGACACCAGCTAAGCGAGAAGGAGAGAGAGTGCTGGAGCACAGTGGCTTGTCATTATGCATCTGTTTGAACCTTATACAGCATAGACCTAAACTTGAGACTGAGCCAGTAGTGCTCTGGTCCTCGTGTTTCCCGCCAAGTATCTTGTTTTTCTACTTGAAGAATCCACCTCTGAAACAAACACAGCATATTGCCTACTACAAGGGAAAGTTATTTTTAGCACTCTGGCCTATGGAAACTTGTAAGTATACCAAACTTAAATGGTCTTCCACTTTTATTAAATTGTGCAGAATTGTAATTTTTATGTTAGAAGTTAGTTGGGAATATATATATATGATACTGATTCTCTGCAGCTCTTTGTCATTATCCTTACTTCTAAAGGAAGACCTTGACTCTCAGCTCTAAATCAGAGCATAGACAATACACTATAAAAACTTATAGTCTGATCAGCAGGCCTCGAAATGTCTTGGATCTATTGCGTCTGCTTTACATTTCAGCTGACAGTTGGGATAGAAAATATTAAAAAAGCAATCAGAGTGGGGAAGTTTTGTTACATTTGTATATTCCAGATATTCCACTAATTCAGCTTAAACTACACAGCAATCCCTTGACTGACACCTCATACCCAGTACCACAACAGCAGCCCATGCCCAATGCAGCAATGGCTCACATTCATTCACACATGCTCACATTCAAGCGCACACACCATTCTTTCTTTCCCCATCTTGATTAGATTACAGTGAGTGAGGTTGGTGACAGCCTCTGGGCACGCTGGAGGAGCGGTTGATATCTGAGCTCCTCAGCCTTCACTCTCAGCCAGTCAAGAGCGCAACGAGATAATATATCTGAAGAGCTGACCTCACCAACAAAATCAGTCTTTTAAAGAATCATGGGAACAATTTTGTCAACACCAGTCACAACTCTTAGAAAACACTTAAGGTTTTAGAAAGACTTTTTTATTATTTGTCCTGCATTGCAAGCACACTGACAGCCAAATATTAGCCTTGTTAATGTGTCACAAAGGCCTCTTGTTGACCCTACAGATGCTTAATCCACTCTACATCAAAGCTCAACTGTCATAGCACAAGCAAAGCAGACAATAAAAAGACATCGCCGATTCTTCAATGAAATGAGTAGGAAGGCTCTTTATTAAAAGATGACTAAACACAGATGCAGCAATTGCATTCCTTTTGCTATAAAACCTCATATCTATCTCTTTGACAAAAAGCAGAGGTAGGATGAAAACAGAAAGGACATTGTTCCTATTGTAGCTCATGACCACCTACCAAGGGCCCTTTAGAGAAGCATTCACCCTGGAATGATCAGGCCACTCTCCCCCCCCAAGGCTCTCCAGGCCTACAGAGACGGCTGGGCCAAACACATCCTGCCCATCGCCCGAGAGATTATTCAACTCAATGAACACATTGAGCGCAGAAACACAGGAAGAAACTGGAGCCTGCTATTCAGCAACATCTGAACCCAAACTACTCTATTCACACCCCACACCAGAAAGTGGCGTGGGTGTGAAAGTGGGAAGACATGCTGCACTTACTGGCTACTTCCAGCGAGGCGTTGTGGCTCACTGCCTCTCCCAGGTAGTTGCGAGCAACACAGACGTAAGAACCTTCATCCGGTTTACTCCGCCGTCCGTGGACGATGCGCAGGAAGAAGAGAGAGCCACTGGGAAGAAGCATGCGCTGAGAACGGGGATTGTCCCTGTCCGTTTCCACCCGCTCTCCATCCTTGTACCACTCCACTGTTGGGGTTGGACGGCCCTCTGCTTTACAGTTGAGAGTTGCGGGCTCCCCTTTGGAAACAATCAGGTCAGAGGGGTGCTCCACAATCCGGGGTGGGGTGTCCTCTTGGCGCAGACGGGATCCTGAGAAGAAATTACAAAAGTGACGATTTACATCTGCGAGTCCTTATTTAAGCTATTTAAAGGAATGATAGGCTTGTTGTGGACTTTGTCTTATTTGATTGAAAAGTTTTAAAGGGTTAGTGCAATGTGGCTACAGTAGATGCATGTAAATTTTAGCAGCTGATGGTAGGCCACTTTAAAATACTTTTTTCAGTATAAATTTTAAACAGTTAAATTAATTCTACTTTACATATATAGCAATAATCAGTTCTTAAGTATTAAACATGCTGATTATTTTTAAATACAGACAAAATTTGATAGTAATAGATGTATTTAAGGTACTATTTGAGGTTGTGGTGATGAAAGAAGTAAAGAACACGTCTTCCCCCCCCCAATAGCAGCTCCTGTGGTAAAGGTTAACATTGCTGCACCTTTGTGAGTGTCATTTCACAGATTGAAGAGCAGAAAAGGCAACGAAGGGAAAGGTAAACAAAAATATGACACACCTTGAAGGTTAAAAAGGAAATTAAGAGATAAAAGATAAGATAAAGGTGCCATGTGTAGCTTCATGACAGAAAAGGAGCAACAGCAGAAATTGCACTTTTGAAGAAAGACAGATGAGCCACAGCAGAGCCAACAGCAGTGCCAAGGGGGTTAACACCCCAGTGCTATCTCTGGTCATTAATATTGCTCTCTGACCAGTCAGCTGTAGCTATCAAACCTGCTTTACATGCAAATTAGCTTCCTGTTGTTAATTCCTGAAGGGCGGGACTGGATGGCTGTGAATGCATTGTGTGGCTACACACAAAAGTGTGTTGTGTGTGTGTCTGTGTTACCAAGAGAAAGAGCTCTTCCCCTCTCACCATATCTCCCAGCATAGGCCTTTGGAGCCCATTCAGCACCAATTAAAGAGAGTCGGGTATAATTGGAGGCGCAGGCCTGCAATTAATTTACCCAGCATCCCGTGAACTTGCCACACTACCTCATTTATGTGCCATACACCCACCCATGTTACCCAAGAGAACTGGTGCTGAGAAGGCATCTTCTTGTGGTCGCCACATATTTTTGGTAAAGTCAGCATAATTAGTGACAGCTTTGTGGAAAGATAAATCACTTCAAGGCAAATGTGTACTTTGGTCAATGAGATATAATTAATCCAGTATCCCAGTGAAGGACATCACGATCCCAAGTCTTTTGAAATATCCCAATAGTAATGATTTTGACAGGTAAGGGCTGTGCGGACTTTTTGAAAATTGCTTGATTGATGAAAGAGACACTGTTAAAGAAATGGAGTTTTTATCTCAGAGGGTTGAGGCTTCTTCTGCACCTCATCATTCTTACATGAACCCTACACAAACACTGAAATGTGGCGTCAGCTCCTCCATTGGGACCCTGTTTGATGTTCATATGATTCTGCACACTTTTTTTTAAAATTATCGGTCACAAACTGCAGTGCTTGATTGCGGTGCTTGTGGGGAAAAATATCACAAAAGCAAACGAGTTGACTGTTTGCAGATTGCAAGGTTGCTGATTATTTTCTTCTCAGGTAATTTAAATTCAATGTTATTATTTTATTTAAAGCGCTTAATCTGGTGGAGGACAAAAAGAAAATCCTCCAATAACTTTTCCAAAAATGAAACACTTGGTGACACTTAACGTGAGCATTTGTTTAAAAACTGGAATTAAAATAATGATAATTAAATGAAATTCTGCGATTAAGATGGTAGCATATTAATGGTGCAGTGCAATAATTGTACACCACAGAGAACTGCAGTCAAAATGTACCCGTAATCAGTACTGTATCTGAAATTATTACACTAACGCCAGCAAAGCTGAAGTTTTATTATTTTGTGGCCACATGACACATAAGATAAAGTCACACACAGAAATCCCCACAATTCTGAAACTGTTTTGGTCCTGCACGTCAGACGCTCCGTGGGTATAAAAAACACATTTGTAGATTAAAGCATTTCTGAGAGTCGAACAGAAACAGATGGAGAATTAGAGAGCGATATATCAAGCCTTTAGCAAGAATGAATTAGTCCTCTATCTGGCACTGAATAAAGTTTATAAAAAATACATATCTCTGCTTTCTGGCTATTGAAACCGTCTCAACCAGTACTAGGCTAATTAACCCCCATTTGTAACCTGCTCTCAAAACAGACCTTTTAACTTAAAGTCCATATGCTAATAAAGACCCAGCCCTTTGGTCAGACAGCATGGAGCTGCACTAACTTTGCTAGCATACACAGGCTGATTACTACTGTAGCAACTGTACCACTACCACCCCTCAGCAGACAAGGCAGGCTAATATGTTTTATTAAAGAGGACTTTGAAGAGCTCAGCCGCTATCTGCTCTGCCCGTTCCCTTCCTGATTTAGATAGCTTCTCTCTAATTTGAAATGGTCTGAAGTTTGGGGCCTTATGGGGGAACCATTAACTATTTAGATGTAGCACACTGTGAAGAGAGCTGTGCAGCAGGCGGAACTGTGTTTGATCATTGACTGTTTACTGTAGATGATTATGGCCGATCTGCATGATGAACATGCAGACTGATGATACAATATGAAGTGGGCCACTGTGTCCTGTAACAGAGAAGCTGGTGAGAATAATTGTATTAATAAATATTCAGCAGTTGAACTACTGAAGTACACTAATAAGTGTTTTGTGTGCGTTTGCTGAGAGGGTGTGCGTTTTGAGCCGTGACTGGGTGCACGGGATGTATCAGTTACACAATGCTATCATCCCTTCCTCGTCACGACTGAATTCTTTCTAGGCATATTTTGCTTGTGTGTGCGTATGTAGGCTTTGCCGTGCTGATCCCCGCAGACACTTTGAGTGACCTCTGTTACTTCAGCTCCATTACCCCTCACCAGGGGAAAGAGAATTATCCTGTCAAGGAACAAACACTCCCGTGCTCCCTTCTACAGGTGCAAGCTTTTAGGAAATGGAAGCTCACTTCACTCCTTCGATGCAGCACACACAGACGACCAAATTTGAGACCGAAATAAGAGATGAACAGAGTGCGTACTTTCACCATTGCTTTCTCGCATTACTTTAAGTTGCACTCCCCTTTATTTCAAAGCGCTGCCCTTCCTTCTCCACTGCCGCTTTCAACCATCCTCTCCCCTGTTTTCTATCCCCCTCGTCACCCCCCCCCTCTTTGCTTCCAGACAGAGAATGCAAGATGAGCTAATGCAATACACAGCTTCACCAAAGGGAAGCTGGGACTTCTACTGCAAGGATCTGATCGATTGGTGCCTGAGGCAAAATTCTACTTCTCCCTTAACCGTCTCACTTGCTAGAGAGCTTTGTGCATCTGTCTTCTCATTTACTCACATAGGGAGACTCACACTACACAGTGTTAAACTATGCTTGAGGGAGTCTTTGCTCACTGGAGGTAATTAAAAAACAACAACAATGGAGTCAGAGTTTTCTCACTCATGAAAGTAATCTTAGTAACAAACAACAATCCCAATAGCAAAAGCGAACACAATGAATTGGAAAGGCTCATGCCAAACCACATTGCCACAAGGGTGCAGACCTAGACATTGACCCATATACTGTACGCATGCAAGGATTCATGAAGACCTCCAGGCGTTTGCTCACTCTAAAACCCAGACTCTTCCCCCCACTCTAAACATGGATAGACATGGCATAAGAATGAGATTTATGATGGTTCTCATGAAGCAAATGGCCATTATATCACTAGGAATATTTATGTGTATTGAGATTATGGCTACTAGCTTCACATGGATTCATCTATATGTCTTGGGGCTAAACTTCATTTTCACCATGCAACATGAGATGATATACTCTGACTTTATATTCCAAAAGATAATCATGCTTCCTCAATCGGATTAAAGAAATATGCTAAAAAGAGACAGACTACTTCCAATGAAAACAACATAGTGAAACCTCAGGAGGGGACTATTTTTGCACTGGACTTGTAAAACTATCATGAGAGATGATATAATCAAATAAAGTCTCTTTAACTTTGCAGTGTAAGAATTTATTTGTTAATGTTTACTGCCAGTGTTAATCGCCCAGGTATCAACATGAAGAAGCAATAGAGTGCAACTGTACGGTAACAAGTTACAACTATTCCTAAGTCTGGGATGTGGCAATCAATCGAGCTAACTATTCTGACTTAAAATAGAGAAGAAGGCCCTCCATCGACCTTAACTCTCAGCAGCCTGAGGACAAGAAACCCCCCCAAAAAACACAAGGTTAGCTTTCGTAGAGACACGGGCCATTTCGTTAACACTTTTGCACTTTGAATTTAAAATGCAGTTGGAAGAAATCTAGAAAAGAGAAAAATAAATGAATAGGAAATAATAATAGAAATAAACAAAGAAAAAGAGACAGAATTAAAGAATTAAAAAATACTCTTTACTTCATAGCCTCAAGGATATACTTCTAATGCACTTGAAATAATTCAGTGTATATTTTTGGATTAAAACCATTGCTGACCAGATGAAAGTCCTCTGCTTTGCTAGTTATGTCCTTAAGCCTTTTTTAAATGTTTTTTTTTTTTTAATTTCATGTCATTTTATTAATTTTTTGGCTCTTTATTCTGCTTCATAGTAGTTACCTTCTTTGCGCTGAAAAGCTCTATGATTGACTAAAACAGAACCTAGAGGAGGAACATGAATCCAGTTCCTTGTGAGACCAACTCAATACCAAAAATATTAAAATGTTAATATGATTTTTTTCTGTCCATTGACACCAGTCCATCAGTGGGGAAGACAACTGCATTTATTTATTTATTTATATATATATATATATATATATATATATATATATATATATATATATATATATATATATAATTTTTTTAACTAATCATGCACCACTGACTAAATCCCTATATGAAGGACTGAAGGAAAGAAGAAAGACAAGCTAAAAAGACGTAAAACAATTACCTAGCTTCAGCAATCAGTTCTGGTCCAGTGATTTCCCTAACTTCAAAAATGAATGTGCCTTTGTCCCTCACAGCTGTTTTCCATGGCTACTATCTTCACAGAGTGTGAGGAAGAGGAAGGGAGCCAGGCACCTGCCCTTTACCCCAGAGTACTCACGGGGGAGAAGGACAGTGAAGCAATTTAGATCCGTTGTCAGTCTGGTCCCCTGAGGTAGGGAGACAGGATAATGTGTCTACTTCCTTGACTGATAAAACAACTTCACAATGCCGGGTCATTTGACTGTCACAGAACAAAGGATCCCAGCGACAAATTTCATTTGATTATATGAGTGAAGTTGCTGCAAGTTTAATTTCCCCCATCAAAATGGGCAAGGTCACAGAATATCATAAAGAGAGGCAGTAAAATTGAAAGCTATTGCAGGAGCCTTAGCCGTATCATCACAAGCCATATCAGATGTCCAGCTGAGCAATGGTAAGAGATATGGAATATGGATCTGTGATAAGGAAGGCCAAGCACAGTAGGGCACTTTTTATCTACAGCCCCATTAATCTGTGATTAGGGGACTTAAGAGGGATTTATGGCAGAGATAAGAGCAAAGGGTGTGTCCCTCGGGGTAGCCAGGCGTACACAGGAGCCACGCCTGCTCGGGACAGGGCTGGCCAATAAATGACTTAACACAAAAGAAAAGGCACCCTTTTCTGTTGAATTAGAGACGATAAGGGAGAGAGGGGCAGAGATAAGCGGGAGAGACGGACACAGAGAGAAAAGACGAGGTACTGTACTCCTGCTGATCAGATGACATTAACAGGAAAGTGAAACTGAATCTTTTACCGTTTCAGCCTCAGAATCCCACCCTGGAATGTGCTGCATGAATGACTTTGCCAGTTGCATCAGATCAGACCTGTTTTTAATGTTACACAAGGCTATCGCTTACACTCCTAAGAGGCAGGATTAGAGCCCTGTGTGTGAGTCTGTATGGAGCTCCAGAGGTTGGGTGATGGAGGGGGTTGATGGATATCTTTATGGCCTCTTTTCCTCCTCATCTCTTTGTCTCCATTTACCAAACACAACAGGGTATGGTTACCTCGCTTATACTACATCAGCACTTGAGAATAGTTATCAATTTCCAAAAAATGGTATCTCTGTCCAAATGCTTTTTTAACACAAGCAAACCAGAAGATTGTTATCTATGAGTTTATACACAACAGTACACTATTGGGTTGGCTGTATTTGTTGTTATAGAAACGAACACTCTCACAGATTACAATGCTCCCATTGATATTTGAGCAAAATATGGCTGTGGCAAACTGGCAATTTGCATACACATCACAACACCCCTTGATAAAAAAACAAAACAACCCCCCTCCACCCTGCTTACTATTGTGCGTTTCAGCAGAGCCCACTACAATTTATCCAATCAATTCTTATAATTTTCACAATATGATAAACATAGAAGAAGAAAAAGTAAGCCCAATTACTTGTTATCTTCCACCATACTTGCTCCAATTTCCAACTTGTGCAAACACAACCTAACTATTAAGATCTGTCAGAGTCCCTTTATCACTGTTGTTGCCTTTGATCATCCTGTTGCTTGTTCTCACCTGCAATAAAATCGTGACAAATCAGCTGATGATACCATAAACAAGGCGTTCTACTTCCTTTACTCGGGGCCAAGGGTTACTAGCATAACTTCCAACGCTCTAGGATATTCACACTTATCGCTCATCAGGACAAGAGCCAGCAGAGGTCTCAAGGCCTGAAGCACCAGCCCGAGTTCCTGGCTGTGTCAGCTGGGAAACGCATCCTGGCGCATCCCTCTGCAATGCGAGCCAGGTTGAGAGTAAGACAGCATAGCAAAGTACTCCTTTGGGAGGCTGGAGCTCATCCTGCTCTGGGGCCCCCATCTGAATCTAAGACAATAGTAGCAGGATTTTAACTTCTGCACCAGGCTGTAGATACAAGGCACAGGAACAAGTATGATGAATGCAAAAATATTTGTTTCGTGTGTCTTTGAAAGAAAATGTGAGCACAAACGTATTTATAAATAATGTTACACACTGAGGTTTACCCCCACAGTTTAAACAATCCAACATAATTTCACATACACTGTCAGCAACATACCAAGCAGGAGTAAATGTGAAAAGATGTGGCAAGAGAAACACACACACTAAAAATAATGAATTTTCAACAGGCACCCATGGGACACAATTGTGAATGAATTGCAGTTCTTCCTGATACCAATCTGCTACAGTCAGTGTCATTAGACACAAACAAAAGCTGTCAAACTCTGCAGAAGGCCATCAGGGCAGATTTCATTCCTACAGGATAAGTATAATAGCTATTCTTTATTATATCAATTCACTGGGAAGAGGAGGAAATCTGCAGTGGAAAAGACTGGAATGCTTGTTAGGATGCAGCCTGTCAAATTGGCTCTGGAGACCGCAGGCAGATGGGATGAACAGAGCAGCGTGGATGCAAGTACAGAGTCCGTCTGTCTGCATGCATGTGTGTCAGTCTGTCTGGTATCTATCTATCAATCTATTCACAATGTGTGTGTTTGTGTGTCTTTGAGCAGACTTGCAGACTCCTCAAGTTGACCCTGTATATTCACAGTGATGACCTGAGAAGAAAACCTAGCTCAGACTTCTCATGAATGCCGGTGTCAAAGATGTCATTCCATCAGCAGTGCAGATACCCCAGGAAAAGAGTTGTAATTAATATGGAGTGCAGATGACAGGCTTGGACCTTCTATTAAGGAGCTTCATGCAGCACAGTCAAGGCTTCAAGTAAGAGTGGGGAGGGGATGGGGGGGATTACTGAAAAGAAGCACAAGGGAGCAAGACTGGGCAATTACTTCTTGTTTTTGTTTTCCAGCATTGCCGGTTTTTAATGAGGTTTGACCAGTGTGATCTCTGGGATACATCAAAGCTTTCTACAACAGCAGGATAGGAGAAGCAGAGGTAATTGAATACACTGGTACATTTATTTCCCAACAGGGGACAGTGAGTATCTCACTGCTGACTTACGCAAGCTGCTAGACTTGAAATCCTCAAGTGATTAATACAACTGTATTTCAGCAAAATTAAGTGTTTACTGTTTTTGAAAAAATAAAAAAAAGCATTCAAGCAAGAATTATGAGCATATTTCGATGGGAATGGCACAGTAGAGTAAATGTAAATAAAACAGTTTGCTTAATTTAATTTCGAAAAGTGCTGCCTGCTTAGTTTTGTGTCAGTAACAATATGATCAGGTGATTCTCTCCTCCCAAGGTCGCTCTCTGGGCTAACTGCAGTATTTCTGTCCAGCCACTAGACATGTGGGGACTGAAGGCAGGGGAGGGGCTGAAAGAGCAGTGAGGAGGAAGAGGGACCAGCACACTCAGCTGGCACAGCCCAGTCGTGGGGAGTAGGGCATGTGGGCTTAATGCCAAGAAAGAGAACTGCTCTGAAGAGATGCCAATGTGAATTGAGGCAGGCATGGCCAAAAGCACCTAATGCTTTTTTAAATGTTATTTATTTGATGGCAACAGTGATACAAGTCTACTTTGGACCAGCGTTACATTACAGTTGCTTAGTGCAAAGCTGAGGACCTTAACTTCTTATGTGGGCTATTCTAAACACTCAGCCAAAAACATTCTGTAGTAAATCTCAGACAGCTGCATGCAGAAAGGGAATTTCATTTATTGCATTCAGTCGAGGGCACAGTGGTAACATCTGAATGTAGAAACCCGGCACATTTCCTTCTGGTGCCCTTTAGGTTAAAAGGGCAAATACAGAGCACATAGTATTGATGTGTCAATGTGTGCAAGCTTAGGTATTGGCATATGCAACAGCGGTTCACATACTGTTGGCTATGATGGTATTCTTAAAGTAAAACGTGGCTCCCACAGCATAGGTTAAGACTCTGTGGAGCCATGTGGCAAAATCCCAGATACACCAGCATGGGCCTGCTGAGTGGGACATGGCCCAAGTCCAGCCAAATGGAACACAAATTGCCCCAAACTGTTCAAAACCTTGCCTGGAAAAAATTTAAGTGGGATGTAAGGTTTGCCATGTGATGCACAGTAAATATTTGGTCAAAATTAATGAAGGGGCAAAGTCTGCCAAGAAGCCTTTTTCTAGACGTCCACAGAGGGGAGACTGTGCCCAGTCTGGCATTAAAAAGAAATTTCCTTTTGCAGACAACTGCTCACTGGCCTGAATGCTTTCCAGCACCCACTTACCACGTCTCTTCCTCAAAACATACACACCAACTGTCCAGGTACACAATGTAATGAACCAAATACTGCTTCCTTTGATGCTTCAAAGTGAAAACAACTTGATCGCAAATTTAGTTACTCCCCATCTGTCAGTTTTCCACATTTGACAGCAGAAGCACTGCTCAGACTAAAGCTGTGAGAAATGCTAGTTTGGAAATATTGATTTAGGATGATTTAAAAAAAAAAAGAAAAGAAAAGAGAAAGTATATCTGAGTATATCTTAACATCATGCCCTGCCACTGGTCTACTCAACATCCTCTTTTAAAAGTGACCTGTTGAACTGCCAAAATAATGATTTTCAGACAGTACTTCATCATATATGCAGTGCAATACATTATGGTGTGAAAGTCCTTTGTTAGGATAACGGGAAATATGACCATATGTGGAAACGTGTGGAAATATACATGAAAATACAGCACACAAAACAAAAACTGAGTTTGTAAAATTTAACAAGCTTGTAAGTCAATATTTGGTATGACCAATGCCAACGTATTCTTCAATACACTCCAAGTCTTTTAGGCAAACTTTCTTGTAATTTCTTTAAAAAGTCTTCAGGAATAGTTATTCAGGACATTCAAAGTTCTCCTTTGGATGTTGGCTGCCTTTTGTGCCATCATCTATCAGGATGCCACACTGGTTCAACGTTAGTTAGATTCCTTTTTATGCTGAATGCTCCACAGGTCACTGTTAAGTCATTTAACGAACAACAACAAACCAAAAAAAGAAAGAAAGGAAAATGGTCAGGTTCAAGGACTGTAATTAAAATGAATGAAAAAGCAGCCAATGGCCAAACTTTAAAAGATCTTCAGAAAGCCTGACCAGACCAGAGAATTATAAGTCTGGCTCGTTGAAAGAAAAAATAAAGAAATAAGGGGTCGCTCAAGACTTTTGCACAGTACTGCAGCTAAATTGAACATTAGTTAGATTTAGAAGCTACGAATGGAAGAAGAGTTCTGAATTATTTTGGTCTTGTCTAAGATGCTCAACGTATTCCCATCATTGTCACTGTACGCTGTGTAGAGGTGAAGAAAGAACTGTAGTATTTTCTGGCTAGACAACCTGTCAAGACTACATTTTAGCAGGAAGTAAAGCCTTTCTACATTAATGACTTCTAAGACAGGAAAGGTGAATCTGTCAAGGCAAAGTGCAAACAGGGAAATGGGGATGAGGCCCTAAACCTACAATGAACCTGTTTTAAGTCAGAAGTATGAAGCTCACCATTGAGAGTTGCTGACTGACAAATACCAAAGCAATCTTATGTTTAAACGCTGAGGAAGCTGTCTTTCACAGAGTACCTACAATTGTTATTCAATTAGAGCTTTCATGGTTTAAGCAAAAGACGGCACATCAGAAGGAAAGACGGGAGGTGACTGCAAAACAATCACACAGTTGAAGGACTCTGAACTCTTTACAGAAGAACTGAAGCAGATTTGCAAGTCTCTCGAAACTGAGAAGTAAAAGCTTTCTGAAAGAGGGGAAATTCGGAGCCTTTACACATAATTAAAAGGCGTTATTCTTGTTCAAAGAGTTCAATAGCATTTGGACATTTTAGAGACTGTGGCACTTCACACATTATCAACCAAGAAAATAAGAGGAAAAAACAGTTTGGGGTTTTTGTGTGAGATTCAATGGTGACATCAGGTTTCAGAAAAAATAATGTCACCAATTCCCAGAAAATATGTGAGGCTGATAATGGGCTGGGATTAAAGTTAATCTCTTAACTCAGAGCAACAGTGTATTTACATGATGGGAAAAAAAAAAAAATCACCCAGTTATTTGAAGCCTCCTCACCATGGTTACTGCTGAATGGTAGAACAGGCTCCAAAAGCAGTCCTGTAATAGTAAGTTTCAAGGTCACCTTCCCATTAATTATGTTTTTCAGTGCTTCCCCTTAAATAAAGTGCACCCCTCCTACTTCTATCACTGTCTTTTGTGTGACAGAATTAGCCCCCAGGAACCAGTAGATTTAGCTGCTGACAGAACTCACAATAAGAGTGGCTTTTAATCATGAATCTGCACTGCATAAATAGATAACAAATGTTTCAAAACATAAAATAAACAGAATAATAATAAAAAAATGTTTGATATAGGAAGACAACCTTGTCACCAAAGGGAATCTTGAATCTTAACAGTGGCAGCATAGCTGAGAGGGGGAGGAACCAAATACATTAATCAACTAATTAGCAGTCTCTCTTTTAACTGCTAATTTAATCTATTCCTCTCAGCCTCTTTAATGGTATTTTCCCCTGTCAGTTATAACCAAAGGGAGGTTTAGCATTTCAAAAGTGTATCCAGGCCTTGAAATGAGAGGGTAATAGAATGGTCACAGAGGCTGGGAGGAGGCCTGAGCTCTGGGAGTGAGAAAGAAAAGACGGATACAGGGAAAGGCTGTCCTCAATGCCATCTCTCAGTCTCCCCAGTGGAGAAAATGAAAGGGAGGGAGGTCTGAACCTTTTTAAAATGCACAAGGCAGAGCACCCCACGGTAGCACAGCTTCACCGCCACAGCAAACGGTAGGCCCAGGGCAAGCCCTGTGAGAGTTCCTGAGCATGCAAATGTTAGACACGTGAGGGATGTTGGCCATGCAGCCCGAAAACCAAACCAAACCCTCACCGCACCACTGAAGCTTTGTTCCAGGATCTTTAATTTACTCAGCACTTCTAAAAATCAACTTCACCTGTCCCCACATGTCCTCCTCTAAAAAACCCAACTCACAGTTTACCACCTCTATCACCCTAATCAGCACATTCAGCAGTGCCATGAGGGAACAGTAAGAATATGCAATGTGCGCACAGGGAGCCATATCAAGAGTATTCCCACAAGCTGGCGTATCGTGGTATGTTTGACTGCTCCATCCTCCCCTTCGTCCTCTGTTCTTCCTCCCTCCATCCCCCTTCAACACCCTAGGGTAGCCTTTGTGTGTAGCTGCACTCCTCTCTTCACACACCCTCAGTCTCTGGTGAACTATTCTCTTCCCCTCCTCCATGCCTTACAATCGCCCCGTTAAGGCAATACAATACGGCCTCCTCGTCCCTTCCCCACAGGCTTTTTCTGCGTGTCGGCCTGCTTTATTTAAGAAAGACTCTGCACTGACCAGTCACAAAAAAGGCAAGTCTTAAAAAAATTGGGCCAAAACAAAAAAAGAAAAGAAAAAAAAGTGGGGGATGGGTAAAAGGATGAAGAGATTTCTTAAGCCCCTTTTGCCACCCCACACAAACACAAGCCCCATGTGCCTGTCTTTTATTCTTGATCACATCTATATTACTGAAATGATCAGGACACCAGTAATACATTCAGGATAGATCAAAAAAAGCATGCATGTGTGATACAGAATCAAATGTAACTTGTAGGGCTCTGTAGGAAACAAAAAAGGTCTTTATATTTTTTTAATAACAGAAAGCTGTGGGAATTCTAAGGGTGCCATTTGTGAAATGGGACGGAAACCAGACAACACCGTTCATCCTATAAGGACACAACATTCATCACTTTTAGACCGAGTGGCAAGAGGGAATGTTTGTCCTCCACGTCAACCGACAGAACAAGATGCATTAACTATATTGGCCCAGGAGTCTAATAGCCTAGACATGCCTGCTGCCTTCAAATATCAGCCAGCTGCAGACTAAAATGCTTATATGACT
This sequence comes from Astatotilapia calliptera, assembly GCF_964374335.1. Taxonomy (NCBI): domain Eukaryota; kingdom Metazoa; phylum Chordata; class Actinopteri; order Cichliformes; family Cichlidae; genus Astatotilapia; species Astatotilapia calliptera. The sequence goes on from NC_137435.1 coordinate 10,668,215, forward strand.
TATATGAAGTTATGTTCCAGAGTATTCTTAGTGTAGACAGCTTATCTCTGTCTGGCTATACGTTTTTGGGGCTTAGACCGACAGACAACTTGACAGACAAAGTGATACTTGCTAAGTAAGTCATGACAACATTATCAGCATGGAGCGAGCAATACTCTACGAAACTCACACCGTCTAAACTGAATCCTGGTGAGACACAGCCGTTAATTCCTGTGGTACTTAAAATACCAAGAAGTTGACACAAAGGACATTGAGAAGTATCTTCCTCAGGTTTTTTTTTTTTTAATCTAAATCCTCCATTTCTCCTTGCAGACATCCGTATCAGTTGAGCTGCAGCCACGGCAAATTACAAACTATTGACGTCAGATGGATTTGTTAATTAATCCAATTAAGCAGTCCTTTGAGGTCATTAAAAGAAGAGCAGCCGAGGGAAGGCAGATCATCAAGAGTCACTGCCTAATTTATCTGCCCTCAAACAAACTGTTTTGAAATGTTTATCTTGTCGGTCATTAATGAGTTAGCCACAGTTCTCATGGACAGGAAGAGCACACTCGCTGGCCTCCCACATTCCTCCATGTGTTTTCACTAAGCCAAAGTCTACCTAATCCCGGATCTTAGGGTGTAAAACCCAGTTTGATTCGGATTAGGATCAGATTAAAGTGTATTAGTGGAAGTTATGGAGCTACAGCTTTATGGACACCATCATCTCACGCAGGTGTGAGATTTTTAGAGGTGACACGACAGACTCGAGACTCAAATTTCTTAAGAAATCTGCTTTGCTTACCCAAAATCAGTTCAGAAGGTTAAACGCTCAGATAAATCATTATTTCATCATCATCAAATTTTCATCATATTTTATTCGCCACATGCAGTAAACTGCAGTGAAATGATTATTTGTATTTTGGGGCCATTTGAAGCAACTCCTAAACACTATTTCACAGAACTGATAAAGAGAAATGGGTAAGGGAAAGACTGGCTTTAATGAGCATGTTTCCAGGCCATGTGGTAAGAAGCCAGGAGACAGAGATACGTCTCACCTGTGGTCTCTGGCCATTAATTGGCTCTGGAACCTGCTGTGTCCTGTCATATGAAATGTTGTGATGTAGCAGGTGGAAGTGCTCCACGATTTATCAGCACTTATGGGTCAATTTGTCAAGACCTCCACAGCTTGAATGTGCCGGGGCTGGAGATGCTTACCGAGGTGGTACCACTCCCACTGTCTATGTTTTTATCAGCATGACTACACATTCACACTTAGGCACTCTGTTGGGCTGGATGTAATCACTCCAAGGGTTTATAACAGCATAGAAGCCAACTTTTAGAGGAAAGTCTGATATGTGCCTTAAAGGTAGAGCCTCCCTGTTAATATATATATATCATTCTAACAACCCTTATTTCCTCAGAGTAATCCATAGCATCTTTCTGTGTGTGAGAAGCAGAGCCACCTCTTGCCCTCATCTGAATGGCACCTCTGAGGCGAGTGCAAGGTTTGATGAGCACTTGGAAGAGAGATAACAACCATTTAGTGTATAGCAGGAGGACAGATCATTCTGATAACAGGGCAAGACAAGACAGAAGGAGGTATCAATTTACACCCTTCACACACAGCAAAGCGGCAATAAGCAAGTCATCACAAGTCTGTCAGGGCAAAGGTCATTTTATCTCTTACTTGCTATTTCACAGATACAAGAAGTATTAAAAATATATTCTCTCACCCAGGCTAAATCTTGAACGTTTAGAATAGGATACAAAGACATGTTACTAAATGCCACTGAGAGTTTGCTTAAGGGATCCGATATATTCCCTACTCCAGAATAAAGTTCTCAGCCATGCAATTAGTGGCAAATGTGAAATATTTTTTCCTGGGAAGTGGCATGAAATCTAATTTTCCTGACACTTGTGTCTAAACCAGGGCTAGTCATTATAGTATTTCTTGTCCAGTCCATCTCTCCCCAGAAAACATCCCGAGACATTCACAGACGGGAGTAATTGGAAACTCTGCTCTCCTACAGGACGGGACCATTACTGGCTTAGGAGCCAGCTTAGGGCGGAGCAGATTCAGTTCTCAGCCCTCACCTCTGACCTGACTTCCTGTTTAGGTGCTACAATATTTTCTTGTAGGTTCACAAGCTCTCCCCATCACCATACAATAAACAATGGCCAAACTTGCATGAAACAAGTCAGAGGTTCAAATAACTCAATGCAGAAACACTGAATCAAAAAATGGATGAATATGGGCTGCCAGACCTTATAGGGAATGAACTGGATATTTTATTGGGGATAGGTCACTTTAAGGCTTCATAAAAGTCATTTAAGTGTGAGTATGAGTTTTGCTGACTATTACTTAGGTAATGAGGTGTGCAGTAGCAACAGTAAACTGCAGTAAAGGGTTCAAATGTCACTGCTATTTCTCTGACACAGTAGTTTCTTTACAAATATAATGTATATTGAGCATCTTCCTGTATAGAAGTTCTGATAACTAGTTTTTTTTGTTTTGTTGTGCAGTTCTTTGTCTACAAAATGTCCCCATTCCAAACCCTCTCCTCTTAATGTCCTAAAATGAGGTGGTAAGCATTTCTTCTCAACTCTGAAGCAGCTGACCTGGAAACCCCAGCTAGCACGGTCCAGAAACTCTATAAAGAGATCCATGTGATGGGTGAGAAGAAACAAAATGTGAAAGATAATGGGAGGGGGGTAATGCAGGATTAGGCAACAAAGACACCTAAAACTGTTGTAGTTCTACATGAGTTGCATACATTTGTATTACAAAACAACCGATGTAAAAAGAAAGAAAGAAAAGAGAATAATCTCTGTGATTTGATTTTAATTTTATAAGCATAAAAATAGTGTTGCACTCAGCAATAATCGTGGTCCAGGGGGAGAATCTTGACATACACAGAAACATGTTCCCCATAGGGGCATGTGCTGTCTGTATGACCGATGATAGCTGCTCTTTCCACTCATCCCATACGGCCTCAGCACTTTATGTGTGACTTTATGTGTGCTCAGCTTTTAAAAGTTAAGACAACCCCTTTACCCTGGATGTTGACTTTTGTGGTGAAAGAAAAAAAAAAAATCACCGTTTCGTGTACTTTTCTCATTTCAAAGCATGAAAGTGAAAGAAAATACATTAATAAAATAGGATCATCTTACAAAGGGCAGAGCAATGACTACAACACACTTCCTAACAAAACTCCAGCTCTCAAAATGTGTTTACTTATTTCTGGTAAAGTTTGTAACTACATTAGTGCAGAAACCATTCTGCACGGAGTGCTCCTAAATCAAATACGTTTGTGTATCCACTGTCACTTAAATCATTTTAAAATGGCCTTTATAAAATTAAAGATTAAAACTTGAATTTAATTCTTCCCCGAATTTTTCATTTCAGCTAGTAAAACCCCAGTTAAAGGCTAGCAGATTACTTTGAATCATTACCAACGACTTACCTGAGCACACATGGAGAATTCCTAACAGAAATACAAATCCAATTAAAGTTGGAGACATCATTCAACGTCTCTCTTGTGAGAAATGTTCTCGTATAATCCAAATTATATAAATAAAAATTGAGGCATCCGCTTCTTCATGTCAAACTTCACTCAAAGGGAAAAAGCTTAAAATCCACAGTTTAAAAACAAACACACTGATTTTCGTTTGTGAGTCCCAAACGCAAATGATAAAAGTCCAAGATCAGTCCAACACGAGCCTGATATGGCTTCTTGGTGTAGGTGAAATTGGGGAGTTGAGATGGGAAAGAATAAAACAGAAACAGTCCGAGATTTCAACACATGTTCTGTTCCAGTAGTCCAGTTCAACTGAATGATAGCATGTGTTAAATGTGTGCTAGAATCTCTCAGCGCAGAAGTGGCAGAGCTTTATCCTTTCTTTGGATTCATCCCGTTGCTGCTTTCACTGATCAACCAGGATGTGTTGTTTAAATCGTTTAGTTCCTTTGTGCAAAAAAAGTAGCAAAGTAATAATTCCAGCGCAAAGCAAAACTTAAGTCCAAAAGTGCGTGAAATCACGCCAGCGGTCGCCAGAGTCCACGCTAAACTGCTTGCAGTCACATTATTTCATTCCAGTTCTGAATGTGTCACTTGAGATCGGAAACTTTGCGAGTTAGTCCTATCCTCTCTCATCCACCGGATCCGGACACAAGATCACTGCAACTTTTCCATCACTTTCCCCCCCGTTTCTCCTCCGCTGCAACTCCTATCACTTGTGCGCGTCGCAGACACCGAACCTCAGGCGAGTGGGGGGGAATACGGATTCATATTCACAGGATTTCATTCAAGGAAAGCGGAATGCCTCGTCAGTTGGTATGCGCCTTTCTACCCCCTCCATAGACCCGAATCTTTCGCAGAGAGGAAATTTAACCTCTTCCTGCCTGGATCCCACCGAGCAGCAAAGTTTCACAGAGACAACTGGCAGTCTACTGTAATTTCTTTCAGTATGTCCAGTCATGAGACAAACCCTAGAAAGCTAGTCTATCCGGATATGTGTTTTATTATTTCTGTGGCTCCTGACCACGAACATGCAACAGCCGATTCCAGTGCTATTCCTACAGGGATTTAATATAATGTTTTCACAACTCATAGTTAGTAGTCCCTGTAATGGGTTTAACATACTTTAAGGTTTTGTTTTCCCTCCGATGGTTTCTTAGACCAGTGATTATGCAACTTTATAAACTACTTTAGGTATAAAATTTTGTTATTTTAATCATTTTAAGCATTAGGCTAGAGTTGGATGAAATATCTCTTCTTTAAATATCCAATACTGTTTTTAAAACTCCCTTTGTTTTACAGTACATGTAAAACAGTAGTCCTCCAGTCCAAGCAGCTAAATGCTGAGACTGGGAGCTGAACTCATAACATGTTTTTCCAAATACCCCCAGCCTTTCCACCGTTTCAGAGAAACAGTATGAATACATTTTAATATAAACCCAAAGAAAACAGCTCACAGTTATTGCGACAAAGTGCACCGTCCATGACCACAGATAGTTAATTGAATTCTGACAGTATTTATATTCTAGCTTATCATTTCCTTAAAACAAAAAAAAAAACAACAACAACAACAACAACAACAACAGAATAACCTATATAAAATGTGTCGTCCCGCTCCCCCTTTTTTGTGAGATTTCTCCGCTATGGTCAAATCAGTGCAGTTTATAGATCCCAACTTCTGAGGCGCAATAGTAGGCATGACGACTTTAGACAGCGAGTAGCTGTCTAACATGTATAAATTACAACTCAGCAGGATATACTATATACTTTATTAGAAGACCCAAAATGTGGAAAGAAAAAAAAAAGGAATAGCAAAAAAAGAGCCACTGAAAGACACATTGCCTCACATTAGATCAGAGCGTCTGTGTCGGATCAATTGAGCATTTGTTACCACACAGCGCCCTCCAGTGAACACTATGTGAAATAATCCAACAACGACTGCTTTGTCTGCTTTCGTGAAAGAAGGTGTGGCAGTATTACCACCTGGCACTGAAATATGTGCCCCAGCTTTTTTCAGACAACAAGGAAGTGTTCACACTGTGAAACCTGAGCACACTGGCTTGCTGTGATTACTGTTATAAGGCGTTCATCTTCATTAGAGGGAAGGAAACAGAGTATAACAAGCCCTAACAATCCTTTCTGTTTTACCATGACAGCATTTTGGATGGTAAAAATATTATTATGAATACATAAATTAAAAATATTTCTAACACGCATGGTTTAGAACACCTCTTTCTGCATTCTTAAATTTAAAAAAATATTCTTAGATCTACTTTAAGCCTTCGCTGCTTTGATTGTTTCCTTCTCTGTGCCCCAGTTTTCACTCCTGCTGATGAACAATTCCACATGACTGACATATTAAGAGAGCAGTCTGTTTTTGTTTCTCATTCATCCATGTGTGCATTACATTACACTTTTACACACTCCATTCTCACTCCATCCTTGTGCCAGGTTTTCCTAAAAGCTTTTGCAGCCCTGGATCTCTAAAGTGGCTGTTCAGTTGATCACTACCAGTTGAATAGTAAAATTTCCTCTAGCCAGCAGCAGATGACAGTAACATAGAAGCAATTATCAGCTAAGTTCATGGTTGGCTCCATCAACACAGGAGGGTGTATGAAAATGCTGACTGCTACAAGAGGACGTGAGTATTTTAATGGCTAGATGTTGCCCAGCAAAGACTAAAATGTAGGTATAAAACTGAATTTCACATAGCAGACACAGTTATCTGTGTCACAGATCACTCATAGGGCTGTCTTATGTCTTTTTTCACATTAGCTACAAAAAAGGAGACCCCCCCCTCCCAAGATGACACAAGAGAGGCCGAAAATTCTTCCCAACAATAAAATGCTGTTATGCTTTTATGCCATTCTTGGACTCTAACCAGGACCAGGACAATAACTAAATATGGTCAAATTACATTAAAGTCTTTTGTAATCTGTCTTCTTGTAGTTTATTTTCTTCTTTCTTCACTCTTCTTCAATGGTTGTTAAGAAAAGAAAAGAAAAGACAAGAAAAGACAAGAAAAGAAAAGAGCCAGTACAAGTTATGATGACTGAGCTCTGTAAATGGAGGTTCTTTGTCCTCACACTTCCTTCTATAACCTTGATTAGACTAGCAAAGGGAAAAAAAGTGACACAATATCAAGGCTGTGATGGCAAGAGCCAAGCTGAGAGCTTTTAACACTACAGCCTAACGTTTCCTACAAAACATCTTCCAAGAATTTGTGAGGTAAAAAAGGACACAAAAACACCCGCTCCCAGACTGCAAAGTGCTCCAAATAATGTTTTAACAGTTGTTAACTAAAATTACTTTTTGATCCTGTCAAAAATTTCAACTGGTAGTTACATGGCATTGCAGTTTTGTACTTACTGTGAAAGATCTGGCTACACTTGTGGAATCGCCTCAAAGTCTGATGTTTTCTGTGAAGTTCAGGATTGTTTGGCATCTGTTTGCACCAATGGGACTTCTGTAATCCAGATAGGCGATGGGTCGCGTGTGGACCCTTATGGTCTTTAGGGACTCCCAGCATGACCAACATTGCAAACACCATCACCAGCAAACCAACAATCTGCATGGCGATGAGTCTACACAACACAGAGCCAGGGTAATGTAGATGTGCATATAAAAACACACCTTTCAAACAATCTACTGAAGTAAGGAAATTTCACAAACACTCCTTAATTCATCCCTGCTCCAATTAGATAAAAGACACTCCTTAAAATGTAGCAAATAATAAAAATGCAATCCAAATTCTCCAAAGCAACAACTTGCAAACACTGCCGCACTTCCCACCAGTCCTTCATGCTGCTACTCCTGAGATCTGCCAAAATACATAAACCCCTGCAGTCTTGGCTACCCTCCTAAATCCAGGGACAATGTTTCGCCCCAGAGTACGATGGGATCCTAATGAGGGCAAGTCTATGTACAATATGCGTGGTGAAATTCGCTCCCTTCTCCATCTCTTCATCCCAATGCTCAAAGGAGAGACTCTCTCTCATCTTCCCAGTCTTTTCTTTCTCTGATAATTCTTTTTAATATTCAAAAGGAGTTTGTGGACATTCTGTCTTTTCTTATGATGTTTCTATGCATGCAGCAGCACAGGGGATCCTGTTGACTACATGCTGGGCGTCTTTTCAATTCTGCTGGCCTCCTCACAAAACCTAGGCCCCCTCAGCACAGAGGTGATGGGGTGAAACACAGGCAGGCTATAGCAAGGGAGCCTACATCCCCCTTTTTTCTGACTAAGACTATTTAATGGCTTTCATTCCCATCTCGCCAGCACACCAAACAAGATCGCATAAGACAAAAACTTTCCCCCTCAAAAAGATGCTCCCTATTGAGAGGCAAACACAACACTCTTTCCCAGAAGACAGAAAAGTGATGCAGTATGGGATTTAACGTTCCACAGGCTAGCGTTGTTACTCCTAAATCCATTGAGGCATAAACAGAGACAGACTTGCAATTGGAGTCACCTTGGAACCACAGGTACAGTATGTTTGAGTTTCATTCACAGGCATTTCGGCTGGACTGTTACCATACTTTACTCGCCTCACATTCACTACAGTCAGCTTCTTCTCATTCATGTCGTGTCCTTGCAGAGCCATCCTTTTATTTATTCATTGTGCTACTTTTATAACACAACAATTCAAATTTACAGTCTCCTTGAGTTAGCAGTGGACAGCACAACCCCAAGGTGTTTTCAAAAGATAAAGACAAACAACTTGAAGAAAAAAGGACTTGTTTAAATGGATTCTCATAGCATTTTACAAGACAATCAGCAAACACCTCCAGGGAAACTTTGTCCTGCTCCTGATTTTGACTGTAATGCATTTTACAGTTGCACAAGTAGCCCATCACAAATCAAAGAGAATATCTGAGATGTCAGGAGAGAAATGTCCTTTGACAAGCAAGGTCAAGTCTCTCTGGGCTTTATGCTCAGATCCAGACCTGAAGCTCCATGAAATAAACAAAAGAAGACCAGAAAAAAGCCATGTCCTCTAGTCACCACAAAGCAAAAGATGGACTTAAAACAGATTCAATTAAAGATATGAAATTGGACTTCATAAAACTCCTGTGCCAGTTTGCAGAAATACCCCTTTTTTTAACAACGTAAAACAAAGTAAGTGTTGCATATGTGCTGGATTGAACCTGCAGAATATATCATGTTGAATAAAGATTGCTTCATCATACATGGATCCTACAATGAGAACTTCTTCTTTGTCAGGTCTCTCTTGAGACAACTTGATTTTTAGGAGGCATGACAGACTCAGTGGAAGGAGTGGGAGACAAGAACTGATGTGAGGTGGAAAGAAGAGGTGACTTAGGGTCCTGAAGAAGTTGGATGATATTATTGTTACTGTGTCACTGTGGCAACAAATCATTTCTGATTGGTTGGTGAGGGGGTGATAAAGCTTCAGGAGCACCAACCACACTATAACTAGGTGTACAATCATAAGAATTTCACTACAGTTACCGTAAAGAGAATTACTGCAGTGTTTAACCACAGAACAGTCAAAAACATTAACATATCAATGAAATGGGGGAGGCTCATCAACCAGTGTGGACAAGAGTTTAGTGCACACATCTTCAGGAGTTAGACTGCCACGGTGCCAAACAATGAATCAAATTAAAAACACAGCTGTCTAGTTAGTCTCAAATCAGCCATATTTAGACCCTGACACTATTCAGTGTGCAGTAAGTGCAGTCATGTCATATTTCTGGAACATCTATGACAGAAACCTCAGCAGCTGTCAGGCCATTTCGTGATGCCTCTCCACTATGCACAATTACACTGGAACATCAGCTCTACAAGAGAGCCCAAGAATGTATCATTCTGGGCTCTGTCCCAGGATAAATACAGTTAATCCACTAACGTGCAGCCAAGGAACAAGGCAAAAGCCAAAAAGCCTTTTAAAACTGGACATGACCAAAATGTTTTTGCTATTCTCTACTGACAGAAATATCACAGAATCAAAAAAAGGACAGGCAAAACAAAAAAGCAAGATGCAAAGCTGCATGTAACAAAAGCTGAAGAAAAGAGTAAGAGTTTTTGTCTTCTTACTATAGAATCTTTGTTCAGGCATTTAAAAAAAAAAAAGTAAGAGATCCACTAAAAGAAAATCACAGAACAAATGTGTTTCTGTTCAGGGAATGTCCTCATGCATGACACTGCTGCAAGAAATGCGAGGCCGGGGTGGGCACTGACGACAAGAAAGAAGGGGTGCTTTGCAGGATGCCACAACGAGGTTTGGAACACAAAACAGGATGAGGCGATAAACAGGCTGTTGCTTTTCCGCTTGCCTGCGCACACTGAATCCCTCTTTCCCTGTGTCTTTTAATGGGCCTCACATTAGCATCTGTTTAGCGTCAGCCTCGACATGGCCTGTGGAGTCTGATTAAAATAACCCAGCTATCACGTAACACGCTGGCAGCGACATCAAAATACAGTCAGACATTGGAATATGTGCAGCAACAGACATTGGGGAAGTTAACATGAATGTTCTCTACTTCTGTTGTCCGAACATTTTTGATTAGTCGCTTCTGTTCAGACTCTCGTCTTGCGAGACCACATTCCGTATGGAAAGACATCAAGCGTTCAGATTACTGTGCAGCGCTCACTATGGTATCTGATTGGTTTTTTTTTTTATTCATGACTGTGCTTGCATCACGTGGAGATAAGATTTGAACAGTACAGGCCTCTCTGGCTGTCCTTGGATGCTCTTATTTTCCTTGAATGCAGCTTGTTCAGTGACCAAAACTTCACTCCTTCCCTCATAAAAATGCACAACGGAAGAAAGAAGCAGCATTGTGTTTCATGCTTAATTGGCTTAATTGCTTTAGAGACACAGGAGCTTTAATGACTGACAGTAGGACTCAGTAACTGAGCCAAGAGATTCTTTTGTTCTTATCACTGCTGGACCTCAGCCAATCACATGGCAGTGAGATTGAAAACAAGAGCCAGAGTGGAGCAGCAATCTGACTTTAATTTAGGTGGAAACATAAACAATCATTTCCTGGTCAGATTCATTTTATGCAAGTCACACACTGCAGCTGTCTGATACAGTATATTTAGGTTTTGACTCTTATGTCCAACTGAGTCAACTCTGTAGGTACTGGTTTGCAGATACGGCATACCTGTACAAAGAAAGTCACATATAAGGAAAAGTATTGCTATAGGCAATCATATATTCAGAATGTTCTGGAGTGCGTCTATGTCAAGAGCAGTTGCTCATTTTACCCACATTCAGGTAATTTTCTTTAAAAAAAATAGTCAAGTTTTAACTGAGAAAAGCAGTAGTTCAGCTAAGATGGAAGTACTGTCAGATAGGCAAAGTCAAAGTTATTTATATAGCACATTGAAAACAACAACTGTTGACCAAAGAGCTATGCATTTAAAAAAATCAAGAGATAAAATAGAGAAAAGAAAATCTGATTAAGAAATAAGACAAATAATAGTAGTAAGAAAAAAGTAAGTAAGAAAAAATCTAAAAGCTCCTTTACTTCCCAGAATTCATAGAAAGTCTGAGGCACCACTTAGAGGTAAAAACAGAAATAAAAATTTTCACCTCCAAAAAGTGAGTAGCATGGCTGCTCTCTCACCTGTTAAAACAGGTGTTACCTGTTTTAACAACCAGGCATCTAAGAAAAATAGGCTTTATAAGATTTAGCCAAGCTAGAAGTTAGCAGGAAGTTAGAAAGATAGTTTCCACCTAAACATGATATACCATATCCCAAATGAATTATTTCTAAAAAAAAAAAGAAGTACAGCTCTGTTAGCAATGTTTGGAGGGGAAGTGAAGTTGTGCTAAGTGGGGTATGAGGATGTCCTCGCTACAGAGGTATGGTTAGTTTAATATAAACGCATTAGCACAGAAAAGGTTGGGAGGGGGGATAGATTGTTCTTGACAGTTCTTGAAGTTCATATTGAGGGTTCCTGCTGGGCAGAGATAAATACCATTATATGGCAGGAAGAAGATGCTGAAAATAGATCCGATTTTATCCAAGAGAAAATCTGAGATGATCCCTTTCACTACAAGGTTTGTCATTAATATGTTGCTATGTGGTTTGGATTACTTGCTGTGAAAAACTCCTGATCCTATACTCAATATTCACACTGAAGTCTTAGTTTGCCTGACTGGGGATTTAGACTTCAGCAGGAAATCTACAGCATAGGTTCGTCGTACCCACAAACCTCTCTGAAACCCTGTAACATAGCCTGATGTGCAGCCCCCTGGAAATGTAACTGCACGACCACAAAGTAATTAACACAAGCATAAGTACTGGCGATGACATCAGCCACTTACATCGGTTACATTGTTGGCTCTACAAAGATGCACTGCTGAAGTCTAAGACATTCTAATATTTGGTGTCCAGAATCCATGAGCTGTAATGTACATTTGTTTTTAAAACTTAGTTTAAAGACATGTTGCACATACAAATAAATAGTGCTTATAAAACGCTGGAGGGGCACAGAATGACTACTGATTATTTTTGGGGGGCTTGTTTTTTTATTAAATAAAACAACACACACAGCATTACCACATGTTAAAAACATGACAGCCTTAATCACTCAGACACTGGAAACAGGGTTGATCTGTCACTTAACAAGTGGATTTTCTAACAGTTTTGAGCGTACACTATTGTGAAATTACTACAATACTACCAGCTCTCTGAGACTGTAGCACAGTAGCATTTAAGGCTAAATGCTAACACACTCCACATCCTGACCTGAGTTTGGTAAGTGTAAAGGACAATTGTAGTTTAGAATATTAGAATACAAATATTTCTGACTAATAATGCATAAGGCTTGTTGTGATGCCATTAATTTTACAGCTATATTTCCTAATTTACTAATGACGGCCGGAGACGATCACTATTTACAGTTTTAATAATGAAGAAGCCATAATTTTGTATCTGCAAAACCTTGACAAGCTATCCAGTTGTAGTTTAGTGTTTTCACTAAGCTACATTGTGGTGGTAGGTAAGAAGTCAGAGAAAACTAAAGCTCTCAAGGTAAACCTTCTAGGACCACATTTTATGCCAGTCCAGTGATTCAGCTAGCCAACAGGCCCACACTGCCATTGTCAGAGTCTTACAGCTACTTTTATTATAGCCGGTTACTGCTTAACATTCCTAATTCAAAATGGTTTGGTTTGTAAAATCTTTCTTTTATATTTTGAAAAGAAATTGATCAGTGAAGCAACAACACAAACAGTTGTTTCAATAATCCACACAAACCTAAAGTGGCACAAAGCTGAGAATTGATGGGGCATTAATATTTTTCCTGTGAGGTAGTTCTTATAGTAACTTTCCAAGTGTATTTAGAATATCATTCTAGTTGCGGTTACAGTGGATGCTTTGAGCCAACATCAGCGATTGATCTTCTAAGATCCCGAGCAAGGAAAGACGCTGCTCATGCTAAAAGCATTCACATCCCTCAAATAAAAAGCCTATTCTTTCTTTTTCTTTCCCTGGTGCGATCAGCTGCCAAAACAAACTGGTGCTGTGATGAATGCAATAAATATGATCGATGGGATATCTGGGTGCTGCTGACCTCACACCACGCGCCAGAGTAGAGGGAGCAGGTGCTGCTCAGATTTACAGCCCACCTCCTCGTGATATTCCCCTCTCTCACACACACAGACAGCGAGCCCTTCTGAGACACAGTCACACTGTTGAGTTTCCACAGCACCCCTGCAGCTCACGCCGACTCTCAGAGAAACAGGCTTATTATTGTCTCTGGCTATACTTCATGTCCAACATGACTATGCATGAATCATATCACCACTAATAAAACCAGCAATGATTTTACAGATCATCAACCAGTCAGTCCGGCTGACAGTTATTACAGTAATTTCTACTGGGAGGAGCACATGGGGTTGTCGGCGAGGTCGAAGAACTCCTTATGCGTTGGCTCGTAAAGATAGCTAATTGATCTGAGGGCAAAGGCAACTCTGGAAGTGAACATATAAACTACAGAGTTTTGCCAGGAATAATAAACACCAGTGCTTTGGATGGGTCATTACAAACAATAAATCTGGGAGGCATACAACAGGTTCAAAAGAGCCACTGATGAGTCACAAGATTAAAACCAACGGCAAAATTTCTTTGGTCCCCCTTGTGCTGCTTATGCATCAGGGTTTTTATACTTTGGTGGTTGTTTTGGAATCCTAGATGTAGTTATGGGACACTTAGACATTTTAGTACACTTTAGTAAATGGATCAGGGCTTTATTGAACTGTAGCTTAAGTGAAAAAATTACCCTTGCTCTTAGATCCTGATCAATCCTGCCTTTGTGCCAGGCTGATTGAGGATAGGTAATTAATGTGCATTTGTGGATAAATAACTAAACTCAAATGCTCTCTCCCTTTCAAAAAGCTTGTGAATAGATTGTAGTGCTGTGTAATGCTTCAAGTACATAATGAACTGACAACAAACTACCTTCAGCTCCAGTTAATGTTTTGTCAAACTCAGCTTAATGATGAGTCTAGTTTGACCAGTCCTACTTTGTCTTTAACAGTCTTTAACAGAGGTTACTTTTTTGAAAACAAATGAGTTTCACTTGGAACAAGAAATTGAGTGTAGTGTGTTGTACCTCTGCTCTCAAGTCAATGTTTTGATTGTAAATCCACCGAATTTCATCACATAACTAACTAACTCCACATATCTGTACCAAATGTTGCTGTGCTGAACAGATTCAATTCTGATTTTGCAAAAAGCCATTCTGCTCACAGCTGCCTCTTTTGTAAAGGAAAATTGTTTGGGGACTTGTGCGCACAACACTGTTACTGCATTGTTGTACCAGAATTATAGTAGCCTCTCTGTGTGTTGAGCAAAGAGATCCAAACAGGTCAATAAAATGAGGTAAAGATTTCTTCCTGAAATTATTTTATTGGCAGGATCCTCACCCTGACATGTGACAGGTTTGCCTTTCTGAGCTTTCATTTGAGGTCCCTGTTATAGAAACTTTGTGAACCACCAACTTATGTATGGCTGGACAAACCAAACCAGTTCGACCACTACCATTTAGGAATGGAAAATTTTGACCCATTTACACTCTAAAATACCTCCAAAACATTTATTATCCTTTCATTTGGAAACAAAGCATATTTGACAGGACAAGAGCAGAAGATTATTAGCACTTAGCAAAACCCCATCCAATTTTCTTCCCAATTATCATGAGGACACTAGAAACGTGAATCTGAATATTCTAATTTAATTCTCACCTCATAGTCTTTGTGTTTTGACCCCTTTGCACTCATGCTAACTCCCATCTCCAATCTTACTGCCACTCCAGTGCCTCTTGACCACATTACTACACTTGCTATCCTGACAAGAATGGCTAATAGACCTATTTTTTTGGACAGGGCTAAGCTAAGCTGTGCAGATCAGGGAGATGAAAAGAGATTGGATGGGGAACAAAAAAACCTCCAGCAGCAAAGAGACTACGGGGAAGCTGTATATAGGGCATTAGTGCTTGGTTATAACTAATTATATCTCAAGTGAATCGCTCCTCCAGGCGTGGCAAGGGATATCTCTCTATTGTTGCACTGTTATGAAATGAGTGCTGTTGCCATACTGGGGATAATGTGTGTGAGTGCAGCAAGCTGAATGTGTACAATTCTCTTTGCTTCCTGTATCATGATTATCAGGGCACTACGTCTGATGAACATAAATGAGTGTCATGGAGATGTGACACGATGATGCTGTGGGGACTCTTGGGTAATATATGTGAAGGTGATGGTGTCAAGGAAATTGGTTTTCAGGGTGGGGACTCAAGGCCAGCGCAAGAGCCCAGTAATGAAAAGAAAGGATGAACAGGGAATAGAGTTCTCCATCTCTATCATGATAACGCTGTCTGTGCCATGTATCCAGGCACAGTCCACTTCAGCTCCACATCAATAAGGTGAAAACAAGCGCCAAGATCATAAAGACATCGAGTAAGCATTAACTCCATCCACTCCAGTTAAATAGAGGTATTATTTCTTTTCCTAGAGGTTAAATTGCTTTTTGTACAGTTTGGTAGCAGCAGCTGATTTTTAAAATTCCTTTTCTGCTAAATTTGTTTGATTGTGCAGTTTGATAGATCATGGATTAAAATGATTTTATTATTAGTTTATGGACCAAAATCAATACTTGGTAAAACTGAGTGTAAATGATTAGATATTGAGACTTTATTTAGTTAAATATGCTGGATTTGAACATACAATAACTACTGCAACATTAGCATGAATATAAAAAAATACCTTCTCCCTCCAAAAAATTAAATTTGTGTTTGCTTTTATCATCATGGTAAAATAAAAATGTGCCATGTGACAAAATGACACCTGACAGAACTGTGTCACACAATGTATGCTTTTACTACAGTATAGGCAAGAAGCTAGGCTCAGCTCAGTGTTGCCTATATTCTTTTGAAAGTACCAGCATGGTTCAGCATGAATAGGGTACACACTAAATGTTTTTCTACATTCATGCTGCACTTGGTATATGCATCAGTCTGGTGGATGTTTCGGGTAGAATACTGTTTATTCTTAGGTAGACATCAGGTGACTGCTGTTTGACAAATACAGTATTTTAGAGTGTGAGACATCATCAGAAATGACTCGACTACAGTATATACTACAATGTGACAACCAGTGCTTATTGCTTACATACAATTTAGAGATAGAAGTATGCATATGAGTAAGTCAGTAGAAGTGACTGTAAAGACAAAAAGGAGCAACAGCCTAGAGAATGAATATCTTACATGGTGTATATACAGTCATCATCTTTATCACTCGCACTACACCTTTTTTCATTTCACTACAGAAATGTGGACTAACAGCCTGCATTGCACTATGTGAACGCCCTGATGGATAATTTCTATTTGATCACATCTTCAGCAATATTAACCTTGATGCCTCCGCAGCTCTCGGCTAGACACGGCTTTGTTCTCCCATCACCTGTCTGCACATCCATCAGTGTCGTGAATGGTTTCTTGGAGACATTGAGGGGTGACTGCTTTGAGAGAAGATAAAATGCTGCATTTTGACATGCCTGGACCCCTCTATTCTGAAGCCAATCAGTGATGACAGCGTGGCAACCTTCAGTTCCCTCTATTCCTCCCTATTTCTATTTCCATAACCTTACAAATAGAGCAGCTCTCTGAAGTTGCCGTCCTTTGTGATCTGTGACAAACGCAATGGTAGCTGTCAGCGGAGAGGGAGGATATGAGTGCTGATGTGCTCTCTGAAGTAATGCTCAGCCTTTCATGTTGAGGCAGAAGAACCAAAGACCTGTCTCCTCTGTGTGTGTAGGCCTGCCAAGCACTGGCTAGCAAAGTGTAAGTGCAGGAGTTTTAGCGTGCCTTTCTAATCCACTGCTTTCACACAGGTCAGTCTCATTTATTATGAATGTGAAGTTCTGTGCAAAGCTCTTTGATATCGGGAAACAATTTAGAGCTGGCTGAGAGTCAATATCATAAGGGACCAATAAAAAACATTTTTAATGTGTTACAAACTTCAGGTCAGCTTGTGTTTCCTTATAAAATTCACAGTAGGCTGTATTAGTCCCGGGTGACCATAATATAAAACATTACTGAGTCAGTGCCTGGACATGTGGCAGTTGTTTTTAGTTTCACCTAAACTAAAGAAGGTCAGGTTAAAGTAATGATGATATTGGTAGTGATTTCAGACATGTTATAAAAGGACATGGATGACAAGGACATAGGATCCTTGAATCGCGTGCATAGAGTGTGATTAGTTAATCAGTGAAACTTACACAGAAATCAATGAACTTTGTTTCTGGATGAAGGTCACAGAGATCGAATGAAAAACACTCATAATTAAACAAACCCAGGCACCTAAAAGGTTCTTCACCTTAACAATTAATGGAGCAGTCTTTTTTTTTTTTTTTTTTTTTAGCTCAGACTGGCAGCTGTCAAGATTATCCTCACGTTTCATCCAGAGAGTCACGCTCCTTGTAAATGGAGTCTTTGGCAGCAGCCCACTTTGTTCTATCAGGGGCAGAATGAGGTATTAGGGCACATTAGTCTCATTTCCAATTCACTGACTGGGCCAGATCGATTTCCTTCATTTTCATGCACAGATGGGATTAAATGGCCAGATTAAAGATGAACTCTTGGCACTGTCCAAAAGGTAGATTTATCATTCTAAAGATGAACACAAATGCAGTGAAGCAGACACAACATGATTTTCCTCTTTAAACCTGCATTCAAAGTCTTCAAGGCCTGTTAGCTAGGTCATTAGCTGCCATTTTCTAGGAGATATCTGTAATGTCTCAGACCTTTTCCCTTGGCATTACTGATGAAGGCCACACTATGGTGTTTCTGATGGTTTTGTTATAGTTTTGCTGGTTATCTTTTAGAAGTCCAAGTATAAAAACAAGCTACCAGGCTACAACACATTGTGATGGACCACATAAAGATTTTGGCAGTCAATTTGGATTTCCCTTTTCTTCACAATATTTCCTGAAGATGTGTGAGGTCCGGTAAATCACCTAGTGAGGTAGGCCTTCTTGCTACAACAACACAGGGGGAACACTATTCACCCGCACTCTGGGAAAAGAGCCCAAAACTCAAACAAAACACATGCATCATCAATAATTTTTTCCAGACTTGTTTCCTTTTTGAGTTTGTGCGTATGTGTGTCTGTTAGTCTCTTGGGCTCAGAAGCTGCTTCTGGCTTCTCATTTCCCTACAGAGCACTCATTTATTGAAGACATCCAACTACAAATGCTATTCAGTTTGGTGCCTCATTTTCCCACAATTCTCCTCTTTCAGAAGCGGCTTCCACTGAAACACATATGGAACATGGTGTCTAAACTAAGTGCTTATTTATTCTGTGAAAATACTTTCTGATTGAAAAATATAAACAACTGGCTGTTCTGAAAGCATTCTGAACTCCTTTTGACTGCCAATCTTAGTAAAGGATTAGGTACAGTATAATTGGCTGGTGTGCCTTGCTGTGACAGTCAGCTCACTTTTTCTGATTTTAAATTGAATTCCAAGTCTAAGTATAACCTGTTTTGCAGAAGAGAGGCCTAATGTTTGCTTGTTCATTGCAGATCAATAAAAAAAAAAAAAGATGAAAATTGAACTTGAAAATTCTCTCGAAAAGTGAACCTGGAAAATATTTCGATTTTTTTCACATCCCCCAAGAAAGTTATGTTTTTGGTACCACTGACATGCATGTCATTCTGTCTGTCAACATGATAAGTATCATATTCCTTTGGACTTCTGACCTCTTCTTTAGAGTAAAATAAGGTCAAACATTCACAAAATGCAATTTATCTTTAAAATTATACTTAAAATTCTGCTGCCTTTGTTTGTGTTGGCAACATTTAGGAAATGATACTAATATACGGGGGTTCTAAATACCACACTTTAGTTTGCATCCAAATATCATATCACATTTGACCTCTGATCTATAACCTTGATTTATGTTCAGTTATTTACAAATCAATGCCTCTTATCTATTATTATCCTCTTGCATGTTTATGTAATCAAAGTAAACATCTATCATGCACGATTAACCTTAAAAAACATTTACAACATAAACAAACAAAAATCAAAAATGAATGTGTACTGCTCTCTGGGCAGGTACCTTGGTTGACATAGAGTTCCTGTTTTGTTTGTTCTAAAGTTTACTGCTGGACACAAGGCCGGTCTTACTTTACTAAAAGTTTGCACAGAGGACTCAGTGGCTTCAAAACTGATTGGCAACAATTTAAGGTGAGCACTGAGACATATTTCCACTAAAAACAGCCAAAAGTAGTGTTGTGTAACCAATAAACACAGAACATATGTGAGTGGACTTTTAAGTTAAAAGCAGCAGCAGTACCTGTGTAGCCCAAAGAGTTGTCATCCTCATGCTCAGTGGTAGGAGCTGGTGTTGCCCCTTCGCTGGCACCATCTTGAGCGACTCCCATCTCTGTCAACAATAACACCAAAGGGACTGAGAAACTAGATGCATTCTGCCCACTTTCCACACCCACGGTCCAGACCTCCAGCCCTCTGCCTCCCTGACACAGGCAGACTGTAAATATGCTCAGAAGTGCCAGGCTCCATCCCTGTAAACGCTGTCTCTTGCAGAGGAGTCCAAACACCCACATCACGCAAACATCAAATAATCCAAACACTTGTTTAAATTCCTTTTTATGTGCCTAAAACAAAGCAACCAAAAACTTTTGAAGTTTCAATCAGCCGGTAGGTGAGAACAGATCCATCAGAATGATCGGTTGATGCAATCTTCAGCTTTTCTTTGGGCTCAGCAGGAGGCTGTTCTGCTACCCTGTGTTGGGATTGAATGTGAGCATGTGTGCGCACAACAGAGTCATCCCTACAATATCAATAGCCATAAGTGGCTGCACCCCTATAGGAGCACATGTGGTGGACAGAAGAGGGAGGGCCAGGGCACACTCTGCATGACTGACAACATCACTCTATATGCACACACATACACCGTGCACGCAGTCCTGATGCAAATACAATGATGCACCATTAATCGCTAATCAGTTTCTTTTGATTTGTGCCCGTCTTTGTGCCTGTCTCTCTTTTTGGATTGACAGATTGAGTATGTGTGACAGACTGCATGAGGGCGGGACAGCACGGGGAAGAGAGTAAAAAGAAAGGCCAACGGGGCCCTGGTGTATCTGGCTTATCGAGGAGCCGAGAGGCCCGCTGTGCCCTTATGATGACTCTGTGTGAAATAAATCAGGCTCAGCCATGCCCATTCTTTTTGTGTACCACTGACAGGGGGTTAATGTGGGCTGGGCAGTTGGGGTGGGTGGTGGTGGGGGTAAACTGAATCTTAATCATCTAACCCCTTTAGCTAAGTGAGTGGCAGTCTGTCGGAAGTATCTGTTTCCTCAATGAGATCTGGCATCACTTCAGATAAATAGCAGACGGGCAGACGGAATTGTTCATTGGAGAGTACTTTAAGCCATTAGAGTGAGAAGAAGAAGGTGACCTACAATATCGTCTGCCACTCCCACCATTAGAAAATTGACAGTCCAAATTTATGCAAACTTTTCATACACAGCAATGACCTGAAATCACATTTAACAACAGCACTGGACACATTAATGATGGTAACCACAAAGAAGACATTCAAAATGCAGCGATTACGCACCCCTGCTGTGCTCGCAGTGATGCAATTAGCGTGGCAGTAAAAGGGCTTCATGCTGGCCCGAACGTATTATCTGGCACTTTTCTGCCTGTGTGTTTGTCTAAGCAACAGGATCCGACTGACACAACAGGAGAGCAGAGCCACTGAGTCACACATTAATAACCATGTAGGTTACTCAGTATCGTGCATGCGAATGAAGTGTGATGACACATGTAACGAATGAGATGAAAATGTGCATGGCATGAAGAAACACAGACATCAACAGCAGGTCTGATGCACTGTCTGACAATTATAGCCTGACACCGGCAGTCAGAGATTGTTTTTAATTTGTTCACAACAGACAGATTAAACACAAACATCTGCTACTGGAAAAAAATGTAGCTTGACACTGGCAGCAATTATAGCCTGAAAGCAAGGACAAAAATATAAATGTGTGTTTTTGCAAAAAAATAAAAGAAAAAAAATAGTATACATAATTCCACAACCAGGCATATATAAACTAAATCAAATACACCGACTTAAAGGCTTTTTTCTCATTCTAGTGGAAAAGGATGAAATTAAAAAAAATGTTGTTAAGTTTATAAACTGAGTCCAAAGGTCCATTAATAGCAAATAACACTAACAAATATTGTGGAAAGTATTTTCAGCTTTACTTAGCTTTAATTGAACATCTTCCTTACAAGCATAAGGAAAAATATCAATCTGCCAATTTTAAATAAAATAATATCCTGAATTTGTTTACTTTTTGGATGATTATGACTTACTAGTTTATTTCAGAGCTTTCAACATCATCTTACAGTTTTTAATCAGCAGATGATCTTTGCTCAGTTGTGAAAATGGCCTTTACCATCTATTTCTGCTGGTGAAAACAGTTTGATATGACTGACAACCATTGAGCTAACCTTTGAGTTAAGATAATTGTGTCAAAGACATATCAGCAGAAGCATGTTATTATATAAAAAAAAAAAGCATAAGATCAGATAGTCTTAGACTTTGTGTTTCTCCATCTCCACTAGCTTCGAGTCTTGTCTGCAGTATCTGCCCTTTACATCTTTATGCTGTATTTCCTGGGTGGTCCATAAGCGGAGGTCCTATTAGAGACCACTTCAGAGTTCATTAACAGGTGGTGTACACAGATCCCCCTGGGGCATCAAGACAGATATCCAGACCCACAGTCTGGATCTCCCTTTCCTTTTAGCCCAAACACAGCACACAACATCAGATCCCATGCTAACTAATAAACATGGTCCATGTGGAGTGAACTAACTACTTATTTAAAGATACAAAAGCATACATTCTGTCTCTTAAACCACTCCCTTGTTACTCACGGGCCCCTGGTTATAAGCCCTGGCCTCGGAGTCAAACAGAACAGCACGTTGCTTTTTCTCCACCACAGCTGTTTCTTCATGTCCACAGGTTAGGAACTGTTAGTATCTTGGCAACAACGCGAAGTCAATCAGCACTTCAGCTGCTGTCCAGTCTGACTTATGCAGTTATTGCTAAGTGACAAACGCTGGGAGCTTGTAATAAATGTGAATGAAGAAGCTGAGAGACTTGCTGTTGTCTCATTGTTATCTTGTCACTGGCACCCTGGCAGTCTGCAAAAGTGATGGATGGGCTTAAAATGATTAGTTTGGGGAGTCTGACTGTGGAGCTTGTTAAGAGGACTGACTGATTATTTGCTGTAGGACATGTTCCTTCACACAGGCTGATCAGAGAAGCAGCATATTTCTGTAAGGGACCTCAAGCCATTTCACTTATTAAATTGGTTTCTTTGAGAATGTTCTCCACTAACATCTGTTTACTTTTTTTGTCTGATGACAGAGGGGAAAAGTATGAACAGCCAACAAGAATGCTAATTATTAAGCACAGTCAACAAGATTCCCACTGCTTTCATTTGTAGCAGTCATTCTCAAAGCTGCAAATTTAAATAAAATCTTTGCTGCTGATAGTCAAACGCATGACATCATCTTAAAACTTCATTTTTTTGTCGTTGAGGAGCTGAATTCAATGGCCTTCACTATAACAAAACGGTAAAGAAAGAAAGTACAAAAAGCTCCTTCAAAAGAGCCCTTTTCAGCAGAATCTACTCTGTCTGCTTCATCTGTTTCCACAGCACCATTACATTCATTTCCATTTTGATTACTCTTTCTTTGTTTTCTGCATGACTAATGGAGTTTTAATTAGGCCTTGAGATAATACATACGTACGCATTAAGGACAGAAAGCTGGAGAGAAGTACAAAGTCAAAGTGGAGAGGCAGTTTTGTCACATACAGTGTAAAGAAGAATGGTGGAGGGTGAGCTTAAAGAATAAAAAAAATCAACTTGTGCCAGACAGTGGACGAACTGAATGGCCACACAATCCCCAGTATATAGTAAATAAGTATTTTTTTTTAAACTGTGAATCATGGAAATCTGTTTTAGTAGAGTCTGAGAATAAAACCATGATCGTCAAAATGAGCATATTAGGACCTGTTTAAATGAGAAGTTTGACTTTAATTAAAAAAAATGCATAGTTTCTTTCCCCTTGAAGATTAGAGATGATCAATACTACTCACATTATCTTATAGTTGGGGTCAGCAGACTTAGTTTAGTACAAACACTAAGAAAATCTGCCTACTGCTGCTCACAGTTTTTTTTTCCTTGGAGTCCACACTCATGGCAAATAAATAATCCAACACAATTGCCAATAAAATCCCTATTTTTCATTTTTACATTTCAGTTTTTGTACAGATTAAACTACTGATATAATATAATATATATAATATATACTCATTTGTGACTTTAGAGATGCTGGTAGGCAGATTTTATAGCTTTAACACAAAGCCAAGCTGGGTATCACCCTTCACACTAATCTAAGCTAGCCAGCTGTAGCTACATACCATATAGACCACATTTCACATTTTATTTTCAAAACTGGTAAACTATTGTTTAAAGACAAGATTAAAACGGTGCGTTGACAGCATAAAATACCATGTCACAAATCATTAAGTTGTGCAGCAGCTGTCGTGAGAAAGTGGAGCAAATGGCTCACACTCACACATGCACACTTCAGCTGTGCCGAAAGGCTGGCTCTTAACGTTCATGTATGAAACCATACCCCTGCAAACACGGTAAAGTACATTAATAGCTAGCTGATAATACCTTTAGCTCCAAGCATGAACTAATTATTATACCAGAGCAGTTTAATTCATGATAAATGAGAGGAAACCAATATATACAATCCACAAGCTGTTACTGTTTGTATTTTATGTTGCTCTGCCAAGCCCTGTGCATATTAGTTGTCTATAACCTGATCTGTGAAGGATTAAAGTATATTTAACCAGCTAAAACTGCCCCATTAGAAAGAACAAACATGACTTAGAAACTGAAAAAGATATTTTATGTGTTTTTCAATAGTTTCTGTAAGAACAGGGGGAGCGCTTGAGTATGTTTAAGACTCTATTTAATTTCCCACACAACTATTATGTTCTCAACAGATATTTAAGAATCAAGCCATGATATTGACAATGACAAACTACAATAATCAGGCCTGTATTAGTTCCCATGAGTGAACTGCGGGGAAAGGCTGACTGAATGACTTTGCAGCTTTTCCACCAAACCCTCTGATGTCCTTAACAGCCACAGGTTCATTGCACCAGCTGGAGAAAATAAAACGAGTATAACGACAAAGTGTTCTGATCAGACATGTTAGTTTGTGCATGAATGCCTGCAAACAGGATTTTGCTATTGACAATTTCACTGCGGTTGTGCGAACTGTATCCTTTCCCCCCTCATGGTTTCGTTGGTTACAAAACTGCCACACACCTCAAAGTTGGAATGTGACTCACCTCTGAATACATGATTGGTTGATTGTTATTAAATAGAAGCGCAAACGTCAAGGAAGAAATATGTGCCAATTTGCTCACTGATAGATTTGCTCGGAGGGCATCGGCAACCAACCACAGAAAGAAAAACAGTGAGACAGATCCAGGACAAAGAGTGCTGATTGGCTTGAAGGGTGCTAAATATTGCATGGTCACTCTGCTGAGCTGCAATCGGTGAGTGCCAAGTAGAATCCCACTGAGCGAGCAGCTCACGCTGAAGCTCTCATAGCTGCTTTCAGGGCACCTTTATCCCTGAAAAGCTAACTTTTGCAAAACACTTTTTTATGGACATCTTATTCCCATACCTTTACGTTATGTAAAATAGATATTATCATGCTCACTTAAAATGTTGCCTCTCAGATTTGTTTAACCACACTGATGTCAAATAAGTTCAAAGCCTGCAAGGAGTCTGAACTTGCTTTGACATCCCAGTGGAGCTGAGGCAAGCATACTCCAAGCTGCCAAAAGCCCAGATGTCCATTTCTGTGACACTGGAACACTTTTTCTGCTCAGAGAGAGACAAATTGGAGGATGGAGAAAAGAGAATGATAGAGAGGGAGAGACTTCTCATAGGTGAGAAAAATATGATCTTTCTAGAATTTAAAGTTCTGTAGCCAAGGTGAACAGCTCATGGTCATGACTCAGAAGCAGCTTGTCAACATCCGCACCATCGCTGCCGACAGACTAGTGACCTTCTCTGACTTCCCGGTATAAAATCTGCTTCATGCAGCTGCTCTACCCTGCACTTCACTCAAATACCATAAGATTTCTTTGTATGTGGGGGTGGTTTGTGTGAGTAATGACAGCTAATACTAGTGTTCAGATTCTCTTTCTTGGTCTATATAAGACAGAGGATGGTATAGGGGAAAAAGTAATCTATAAGAGAAACTGGAGGCTCGTGATGATAGAAAATGAGTTTAGAGGGCAGCAGAGCAAATAAATTAGACCTCACTTCAAAGCAGCGGCAAATTACTGACAAAATACAATGATGGCATATTGTCCTGCTCATTGATTCACTTAATCAGGCAGTGTGCTCTAAACATACAAACACACATGCATGAACACACACAGGGAAAAAACACCCTCTAACTCAGTTCACATGTGTTTTTTAATAATCTCTGAAAATTCCATCAATATGTTAATGTGAACAATTCTTTCCCAAACCAAGAGACCAAAAAGCAAGCCTCTAATCCGTCATTCCTCCCAGTAACATTTTCTGGAGCTGCTCCATCGCCGAAGTCTGACTTTCCAGGGACAAGGAAAATTTCTTGGGTTTTTATGCTTAAATGAGATTTGGTGGTTACTGACCAAAATTCTTGACATGTGACCCCAAAACTTGTTGGTGTATTTAAACTCGAACTCTTCTCATGCAAATTATGCAGGACAGAGATGTAAAGACTTGATAGTTGTTTATCATTTCCAGTTCACCTGTGCCCTCAATGCCCAGCAAAGTTTCCTGGTAAACGCCTCGAGGTTGTTTGTGGCATTAACGTAAGCCAAGGGGAATTCTGCGACTTTTTAATTAAAGCTCATGAGAGGGGAAAAGATCCACAGCTGATGTAAAACCTTGTCAGTCTTTGATGTTATGACACCCGGCTTTCAGTTCACACTAGGCACACCTCTTAATCTCTTTCTTCTCTCAAGCTGTGTTGTGGTCAAAACAAATGAGCAAATATGAAATGCATCTTGGTTTGGCAGTGTTTGCTGAATCGCTTCAATGACATGCAATTATTCCTTCACATAATACCTTTTTCCCCCTGACCTCTACTTAGAAAAAAAGACCAGCTGTTAAAGGATGTGTGCATACATAAAGACAACATGACAAATTAAAGGAAAAAGCCTTGACCCATAATAAACTAGTCTCTCTGTTGTACTACGGAAGAAACCGCATTATGAAGGAAAGATCTGGCACTTAAAGAATTTAAGGAAATAGAAGGACTCCATAACCAAAGCTGGTTGTTGTCCTTCCCTGTCAACTAAAGAGCTAATCATCTGTTTAGTAACTGTGGGATCAGGAAACATATAAAGCCAAACATGTTGTTACACAGTTGCTGTTCACGGCAGCTTCTGACTTATGGTAGCAAGGATATTTCCTCATTAGAGATGTACGCTTATAAGTGTGCTTTTCATTTTTCCTTGCATATTATGTTCTGGTGAGATGAGCCAGAGTCACTAATTATGGTGACACTCTGGAGTGAACTGTAAATGATGTTGTAAATTTGCATATGTAGCAGAAGTAAGCAAACCATATTTTGCGGCAAACAACAACAAACTTTTGAGGGATGTTTTTCTTTAATCTAATTTCTATATTTATCATATACACTGGTCAATGCCCATGCCCTGCTCTATTATAGAAATATAATTGTAGTAGTTATTAGGTGGTTGCCAAGCAATGTGATGGCTTAATAATATAAATCATACTATTCAAGTTTTGCTTTTAAAGTGGAAGTTAATTGTGGTGATATGAAAAATGTCTATAGGTACAAATGCTAAAATATGAGGAATTTTAGTCTATTTGTAGGTGGTTGCCAGGCAACACAACAATGTCGTAATATCTGATATAGATAAGAAAACTCAGGAGCCTAAGATGTACCTGTGTGCTCGCTTTTGTTGCTCAACTTTTGATCATGTAGAAGGAGTTGGCAGACAAAGGAACAAGCACACAGACAGAAGGAAAGAGATTTACTGTAATGACTCAAGGGAATGATTCTGTCAATGTACGATATTTAGATTAAGATTTTATATACCATTGAAATTAAAGTTACAGATCTCTCCCCATTTATTTAGGTGGGGCCTTGTTTAACCAGAAATAACGATGCAGAAGGTTAGCCCAGAAGCTTTTAGAAGGACTGGGGGAGCATTTTGCTGCCATAGTTTTGGTCCAGTTCTTCTCTTAGAGGACAGATGCAATGCCAACAAGTACAAAGTTGCTCTAAGCAATCCTGTTAGAAAACATAAAACATGCGATAAAACATTTCCATAAGGTAGTGGTGTCAGTACACTCAATTACCAGTATCAAAACATCAAATATGGGATCATTACATTGTATCACATTTTATTATTTATACAAATAATTAGTTTGCAGTTTTACAAACCTGAGTTTCCATGCTTCAGCTTTAGTTTGATGTATAAGACAACACTTACTGGCCTTTACTCTGAGATACAGGTATTTTGCACATAGCAGTTTTGTAATGATTCTGTTCATTTGCCCATGTCACAGTTCAGTCACGATCTGATCTGAAGTCAAGCAAACTGAACAAACAGCGAGCGCTATCTCTCTTTCCCAGCCTATCTCCCTCTCTTTCTGCCTACACAAACACTCTCATTCCACCACGGACTGGTGCTTGTCAGGGAGAAACATGTGTATGCTAATTTACTGGAGCACACACTAACCATTCACAGTCCAATGAGAGAGGGCAGATAAACCAACTCATGCTCTGAGTATGCCACTTTCTGATTAGAAGAGATGAAAATGAGGACTTGAGACGATGTGCGGTAAGAATGTTGCAGGCATGCAGCCAGTTTCTCAGCACTCATAAAACTAACAATCTCAGTAGACAGCCAGATCAAGTTGGTAAGACCACAAGGGGACTGTAAGGATTGTTTAAATCTACAGGTCAACTTGAAAAACCCACCTCTTTTTCTGATGTTTAAGTTACAGTGTAGTTTACAGCTGCCAGCACGGATCAAATGTCAGGAAACCTGCGGCACGGCTGTGATTTTGGTCTATATCACACACAGGCACGTCTCAAGTTTGTCATACAGTCTTGCACATCTGTGATGCCATTTTTAGTATAACAAACCAAAATCACTGTTTCAAACTTCAACTAACTCAGTGGACAAGAATGTGGATGCTGTTGGTAGGCCAGCTCAGATTAAACCCATTTGTGCTCTTGTTAAAAGAAAGCCTTTCTAAAGACAACAAAGACAGTAAGAAAAAAAGAAAGAAAAGAAAGCAAATGTAGTGTCTCACCTGAGGCAGTTTTTAAGCAAAATTCTTAAGGATGAAGACTGGATCAAGTTTTACAATGTGAGACCTCAACATCTGCTTTCTCTGACAGCTTAAGCCATTCATTGTATGTTCACAAAAGCAGTTTTAAAGCAGTATAGTGTATTTATGCTTTTTTAATGTCCAGCAGGTTTAAGGAAGCTATCAACCCAGTCACTTTACCAACGTAAGAAATACACTAAAATTGAGCAACATATGGCTTTTGACAATATGACCTCAAACATACCCTTGAAACAATATTCTTCCATGCAATTCATCTAACTGTCATCTCATTAAATCAAAGCTTGTTTCCACCTGAAATTCTGCCTCTGCCACGGGGTGTTTAGATGACGACATAATTATAGGCCATAAAACAAATCACAATATTTCATTCACCAGTTTCCATAAGTCATTTCAGTCCAAAATCTTTTCTTAAAGATTTACAACCTTAAATGTATCTACTAACCTCCCACTTTATATCTCCTTTAATATGATTCTCAGCTGTCTAAGAAAAACTGTATTTGTGTGTAGAATAGGAGCCACATACAAAAAGGGACGATCTGTGATATCCAACCTTATACCTGATATGGAAAATAATAGCTGACTGGCCTCATATAGGACCATATGAAGACTTTTTTCCTATCACATTCCAATATATACCAAGAGCAAATTCATTATTTAACCTCTTATTCAGTCACTGTATTAGGCAGATAATAATAATTTGCATGGGCATATACAATGTTTTCCTTAGACCCTTACTTTAAAAGCTAAAACTTTAAAAGTTATACATATAATAAATAACTTAATATTATTATTAGCTTTGGCAGTGTTAAAAAAAGCCCACAAGCAGCTTCCCAGGCATGGCCTCTGATGATTTTTGCTAGCTGTAAAGCAGAGGTGTCACATGACACATGGGAGAGCCGAAGCACCGGAGGGCCGGAGGCTGTGAGAAGCACATCGTAAATCCAAGAAAGGCAGGAAATGCAACAAAAGGACAAAGTGCAACCCTCCAGTCCTCCTGTAAAGGCATAACAGCTCTCCCTTCTGTCACCCCTTCACCAAATGAAATCAGCAAAATTTATTAGTGACAGGTGAATTTCTGGATTGCAGCTAGATTATGGAGTGATGTGTTACAGGCAGGGTATTGCATTACCATCTGCTTGTGTTGAGTACTTTAAAAAAAAGGGTGAATTTCTATCCAAGGAAACTTGGCACACTGTCTATGAAAGATGAGAACGTAAGGTGGCTGCACACAATGGAATGGGTGATGTTTTTAGTTAATGCTTTATTGCAGTACATCTGAAGAAATATAAAACGTGCAAGAGACCAACAACATTTTTGTTACATTCAAAGGGGTTACAGAGGGTGAAACAAATCACATGGTGTCAGACATCTGGTGGTAATATGTCCAATAGCGCCTTTATGTGGCTAGGGACTATTTCTGTGCTCATTCCCTTTTATCCCACCGTTTTCTGAATGATGTGTAAGGCTGCTTCCAGCATCTAGTACAAAATGAAGTGAGCATCTAAATATAATACCTATAACATTAATCAAACTCAGTTATTAATTGTATTCCAGCTGCTTTTTCTACTTACAGTCTTCTCAAAATTAAGTTACAACAAGACAGTTCAATATAAGAACACCAACCTTGTATTGTTCCAGATTTCCAATTAGCAAATTAATTAGACAGGTTCATTTTAGGTCTTATGACGTGAGACTCCACAGCCAGTCTTCATTAGTGCTGATTAGTGTCGCTGCCACAATAGGCCTCTCACTGAATCATAAGTAGTGGGTGATTCCCTACTGTTCCATTGCTCACGCTGCACTTAAAAAAGATGTTACAGCAAGACATCAATATTTCATTCATGCAGTAATGTGACATCATTTGAAAATGTTAAAAGCACAAAACCAGAATACCTCTTTGAATTAAAATCGTTTTAATTTTTTATGCAGTTTTATTAGAGATGCTCCGTGTGGTGGCAGTAAAGAGCAATTTAACGTCAGGAGTCTACCCACTAATCAGCCTTGGATTCTGCATTCACTTTGTAAGCCACGATCATCGTAGCTCAAGAGTTGGCAGTTCATCTTGTAATCGGAAGGTTGCCGGTTTGAGCCCTGGCTTGGACAGTCTCAGTCGTTGTGTCCTTGGGCAAGACAATTCACCTGCTGCCTACTGGTGATGGCCAGAGGGGCCAATGGTGCGATATGGCAGCCTCGCTTCTGTCTGTCTGCCCCAGGGCAGCTGTGGCTACAACTGTAGCTTGTCTCCACCAGTGTGTGAATGTGAGAGTGAATGAATAGTGGAATTGTAAAGCGCTTTGAGGGTCTCGAAAACCGCTATATAAAGGTCCAGATCATCAAGTGGCATTATTATTAATGCCACTTGATGATCTGGACCTGGACCAAGAGAAAATCTCTTGTATGCCTGGGTTGTGGAAACAGATGGCTTGAATATCTCCACACAAATGCAAATCATGAGCTCACAAGTTAACCAGTGTCTGAGGAATGGATTTCCATTATGACAGTGCTGATACTGTAAGATGGAGCAGGGGATTGTTGTGAGTAAATGGGGTGTGTGAATGCTGTGGAATGCTGATACATAGACCCTCTCCCACGATGGACGCCCAACCACTGGCACAGCTGGATTGTGCTTAAACCGATGTGTGTTTGCCACTATTGAGGACATGCAGACAGCAGAGGTGGATTAGTTATTGAGCTTTCCAAAAGAAAAAAACAACAACAAAACTGTGGGGGAAAATATGTTTTTGTTTATACAGGGCAGCTCCAATGGTTCTTTAAAAAGATAGGAAAAGCATAAAAAAATAAATATAATCGTTCAAATGGAGTGAAAACAATTAGTTGCAACTCAAATATTTTTTGTTCCATTTGATAAGAACTTAAATTTATGTTAAATTTGTGTAAACCATGAATCAGAAATCTCGAAGCACAGGCCGAGGGGGCGGTGTGGCAGCAATTTTTCACACCAGCCTATTAATTAATGAAAGACCAAGACAGACTTTTAATTCATTTGAAAGCCTGATGCTTAACATTGTCCACCCCAGCAGTGAAACTCAGAAACCAGTCTTACTTGTTATCATCTATCGTCCACCTGGGCCTTACACAGAGTTTCTGTCTGATTTCTCAGACCTTTTATCTGATTTAGTTCTGAGCTCAGATAAAATAATTATTGTGGGTGATTTTAACATCCATGTAGATGCTAAAAATGACAGCCTCAACATGGCATTTAATCTGTTATTAGACTCAATTGGTTTCTCTCAAAATGTAAAAGAACCCACCCACCACTTTAATCACACTCTAGATCTTGTTTTAACATATGGCATCGAACCTGAACATTTAACAGTGTTTCCTGAAAACCCTCTCCTGTCTGATCATTTCCTGATAACATTTACTTTTACAATAATTGATTACACAGCGGTGAAGAGTAGACTTTATCAAAGTAGATGTCTTTCTGAAAGTGCTGTAACTAAGTTTAAGAATATAATCCACCCACTGTTATCATCTCCAATGCCCTGTACCAACACAGAGCAAAGCAGCTATCTGAACGCTACCCCAACAGAGGTCGATTATCTTGTTAATAATTTCACCTCCTCACTACGTACGACTCTGGATACTGTAGCTCCTGTGAAAACTAAGGCCTCAAATCAGAAGTACCTGACTCCGTGGTATAATTCTGAAACACGTACCCTAAAGCAGATGACTCGTAATCTGGAGAGGAAATGGCGTGTCACAAATCTAGAGGATCATCATTTAGCCTGGAGAAATAGTTTGCTGCTTTATAAGAAAGCCCTCCGCAAAGCCAGAACATCTTACTATTCATCACTGATTGAAGAAAATAAGAACAACCCTAGGTTTCTCTTCAGCACTGTAGCCAGGCTGACAAAAAGTCAGAGCTCTTTTGAGCCAACCATCCCTTTAACGTTAACTAGTAATGACTTCATGAACTTCTTCACAAATAAAATTTTTATCATTAGAGAAAAAATTACCAATAATCATCCCACAGATGTAATATTATCTACAGCTACTCTTAGTACCATTGATATTAAGTTAGATCTTTCTGAGTTAACTTCAATAATTACTTCCTCCAAACCATCAACGTGTCTTTTAGACCCCATTCCTACAAAACTGCTCAAAGAAGTCCTGCCATTAATTAATTCTTCGATCTTAAATATGATCAACCTATCTCTAATAATCGGCTATGTACCACAGGCCTTCAAGCTGGCTGTAGTTAAACCTTTACTCAAAAAGCCATCTCTAGACCCAGCAGTCTTAGCTAATTATAGGCCAATCTCCAACCTTCCTTTCATATCAAAAATCCTTGAAAGAGTAGTTGTCAAACAGCTAACAGATCATCTGCAGAGGAATGGTTTATTTGAAGAGTTTCAGTCAGGTTTCAGAGCTCAGCACAGCACAGAAACAGCTTTAGTGAAGGTTACAAATGATCTTCTTATGGCCTCTGACAGTGGACTCATCTCTGTGCTTGTCCTGCTAGACCTCAGTGCAGCGTTCGATACTGTTGATCATAATATCCTATTAGAGCGATTAGAACATGCTGTAGGTATTACAAGTACTGCGCTGCAGTGGTTTGTATCATATCTATCTAATAGACTCCAATTCGTGCATGTAAATGGAGAGTCCTCTTCACACACTGAGGTTAATTATGGAGTTCCACAGGGTTCAGTGCTAGGACCAATTCTGTTTACATTATACATGCTTCCCTTAGGCAGTATCATTAGAAGACATAGCATACATTTTCACTGCTATGCAGATGACACCCAGCTCTATCTGTCCATGAAGCCAGATAACACACACCAATTAGTTAAACTGCAGGAATGTCTTAAAGACATAAAGACCTGGATGGCCGCTAACTTTCTGCTTCTTAATTCAGATAAAACTGAGGTTATTGTACTCGGCCCTGAAAATCTTAGAAATATGGTATCTAATCAGATTCTTACTCTGGATGGCATTACCTTGGCCTCCAGTAACGCGGTGAGGAACCTTGGAGTCATTTTTGACCAGGACATGTCCTTCAACGCACATATTAAACAAATATGTAAGACTGCTTTCTTCCATTTGCGCAACATCTCTAAAATTAGAAATATCCTGTCTCAGAGTGACGCGGAAAAACTAGTTCATGCATTTATTACTTCCAGGCTGGACTACTGTAATTCATTATTATCAGGATGTCCAAAAAACTCACTGAAAAGCCTTCAGCTAATCCAAAATGCTGCAGCAAGAGTCCTGACAGGGACTAGAAAGAGAGAGCATATTTCTCCTGTTTTGGCTTCCCTTCATTGGCTTCCTGTTAAATCCAGAATTGAATTCAAAATCCTGCTCCTCACATACAAGGTCTTAAATAATCAGGCCCCATCTTATCTTAATGACCTTGTAGTACCATATCACCCTATTAGAGCGCTCCGCTCTCGCTCTGCAGGCCTACTTGTTGTTCCTAGAGTATTTAAAAGTAGAATGGGAGGGAGAGCCTTCAGTTTTCAGGCCCCTCTTCTGTGGAACCAGCTTCCAGTTTGGATTCGGGAGACAGACACTATCTCTACTTTTAAGATTAGGCTTAAAACTTTCCTTTTTTCTAAAGCATATAGTTAGGGCTGGACCAGGTGACCCTGAATCCTCCCTTTGTTATGCTGCAATAGATGTAGGCTGCCGGGGGATTCCCATGATGCATTGAGTTTTTCCTTTCCAGTCACCTTTCTCACTCACTATGTATTAATAGACCTCTCTGCATTGAATCATATCTGTTATTAACCTCTGTCTCTCTTCCACAGCATGTCTTTATCCTGTCTTCCTTCTCTCACCCCAACCGGTCGCAGCAGATGGCCGCCCCTCCCTGAGCCTGGTTCTGCCGGAGGTTTCTTCCTGTTAAAAGGGAGTTTTTCCTTCCCACTGTCGCCAAAGTGCTTGCTCATAGGGGGTCATATGATTGTTGGGTTTTTCTCTGTATCTATGAAGCGCCTTGAGGCGACTTTTGTTGTGATTTGGCGCTATATAAATAAAATTGAATTGAATTGAATTGAATCAGCAGAAACAGTAACAAAACACTGCAACAGCCACAAACCTCCACTAGCCACGTTGCCTCTGGTTCACAGTGTGACCAAAATGTGTTACAGACAGGCATAACACCACAGCGACTTAAGATTGTGCGCTCTCTGGAGGTGTGAGACCTCTATAATTACCACTTCATCAGTGAAGTGAGGGGAACGAGAGCCTCAGCAGATTTTCATCTGGGCTGGTAAACAGCTTGCTCTGTCTTTGCTGTGGTTGGACGGTGTGGGTTTGCTGCTGTCTGGCAGACAGACTGCCTGTCCTATATATGCACAGTTATGTCTGAATGCCCTACAGCATGTAGTTCAGAAAATCAAAGCAAACCTGTCTCATCAGCAGAAAAGTTAATGGAGTCGACAAATGTACCTTAAATTGAACTCGCTCTATCAAACGTGAATATTTAATGTTCATGCAAGAATGTGCAGTCATCAGTATTTCTCTTCAACAATAGCATAGACTTGCAAAACCTCAACATTAATTTCTGTTAAACCAAGAAGGCAAAGACATGAAAAGTGTGATTTTTTTAACTTTTACCGCAACCTCAATATACTGTGCAACACAGACTTAGTAGTACTATAGTGAGAGCATAAACACAACCATGTTTCCCTTCTAATAAACACTGGATTGACAATTTCCGCAGACTGCAAATAAAACAGAAGGGCTACTATGATGTCACCCATGACTTGTTAGTTTTTTGCAGCCAGAAGTTGCCATAATTGGTTGAGCAGCTGGAATGCTAACTAAGATTAGCAAGCTATCTCCATGAATGTGCAATGCACAACATGCATATCTGTTCATTTGCACAGACCAATAAACTAACAAGACAGAGTGCACCACCATGTTATTTCTCAGATAATTTAATTAAAAATGGCAAAAGGCACAAACATGAGAGGTCCAGTATAGTGTTTGCTGGCAGCCAGCTGCTATAGCTACCAGTATATCAAAGCAGAAACATAGTTTTTAAAGCTATACAGCTGGGCATATAATAATGTGACTTGCTTTAAGAGCTAGTCAGAAGTGATGTCAGTGACTTTGCTGAGCGCAAGTCCTGAAAGCTGAAGTTCTGATAGGTGAATATTTTGTGTCTTTTTAAAGGACGAAACACTGGCACCAGTTACGTGTTCAGAAAATTAGAATTAGAAATAGAATTAGAAGCGCTTTTTGTCATCATAGAATGTGTAATAAATTTGCAGATTGGCTATGCCTCAGGTGCAATGAAAAAGACAAACATACAGTCATATACAAAGAAAATGTAGAGATAAAAGTAGTAGAAATGTTAATAGGGCTAAATAAATAAGGTAAATACAAGGTATGGTGAGGTTATTCAAGGTTTGATGTATATGTACTCAGACTATAATATGTGTTACATATCTGGAAGATATATGGGTGTCCAGACTAAAACAGAATAAGAAAGTGAAGTAAGAGCATGTGCTTTCCCCCCCATTTTATATATCTCACATCCAGATGTACAAAAGAAAAGCATCTGCGTGTGCAAACATTTCCCTATAAAATGGCTAAAGTGAAAGTGGCGTGAAAAAAGGAGGAATAAAACATCAAGGAGTGGTACCATTTGAATTTTAGCCTTTAAAGACATGCCTCAGTACTTAATGACCCTTGACCCTGAATGTTCTCAGAATCCTGTGATTTCCCTCTGGCTCATGCTCCTCTGAGCCCCATATTTATGGGCCATGTCTGATCACAGTATCCACCTGTTTTTTTGACATCTCTCTGCTGAAAAGTTTAAATTCTTCTCACATGAAGCTGTTTTTGTGAACGCATTAGAAATTCAAGGATTGGATTACTACAATAAGAAAACATTTATTTAATTATTTATTTATTTATTGTGCAGGCTTGTTTGGAAAGCAAAAGAATAGCCACTGAACAGGCATAGAAAACACACGCATGATTATCATGTGTGCCATGTCTTGCTATAGATCCTGTTTTTACAAATACTGAGTGAATCAGGTTCATTGCATTTTAGGAACTGTAACAAGATAAATGATCCAATATCAGTGACACTGAGATTCCATTTGCACCCTCTTCCCTTTTGCCATCCCACTGTGCCATAAACTGACCTTCCATCGCTTTGTTTCTGACCTTGTGTATGGCGTGCGGTAATTGAGATTCCCAGCTCACGGTTATCTAATTAAAAAATGTCTGTACCTCTTAGAGCCTTGGGCAGGGAGAGAAATGGGAAAGGTGTGATGAAGAGCACAGCTTAGAGGAAGCAATGCATAGAATGACCAAAAAACCTGGGAAAAAAAAAAAGAGAGAACACATCTGGGCTCCGGTACTCATTAGCACATCTAATAGTGAATTAATTAGAGTGTGAGTGTGAATAATGAAGAGTTGTTTCTTATTTGGTTCCAAATATGGAAAAAGTAAGTGATGAGGGTTGAGGAAGGTTTCTAATATTACAGCAAAGAAAAGATTTGGATCTGGTGCTCATACCATGAGATTCACTTTATTCCTTACACACAGTGAGACATCTACAATAATTGTTCCACATATTTACAAGCTTCTACTGCTTTGGGCTTTGTTTCTGATGACTGTGTGTCTGTGGTTAAGACTGTCTGGACTCCATCTGGCCTCTGACCCAAACCACATGATACAGTCCACTGCTCTTTATCACTCATTATTTCCCTCAAACTCAAACCAGCCCAGCATGTCGCTGTTGCCATCTATTGGATGTATCAGTTTATATCTTTGCATATGCAGCTCCAACAAAAAATCATTTATGCTAGCCACAAACTCCCACAGAAAATCATTTATGCTAGCCACAACTAAATTTGATATTTACAATGTAGCGTAAAGCTGCACACAACGAGGTTTCATAAGTTCAGGCAAATGAAACCAGAGAATTATACCAGAGACTTATATAGGCCACATACTTTAAACTACATACAGCTAGATAATTTATCATGACAATATTGCAGGCAGTAGTATTTTTTGTCACACAAATCGACCATGTAATGGAAAAATATGGCGATAAATCAGTCAGTTTATTTACTTTTTTTGCAGAATAAACTGGAATGGTTATAAACCGTTTGCATGGAAAAGATTTAGTATATCTGAAATAAATAAGGCACTTTGATCAAATTTTGAGAGGCAGCCAGCTAGATTTCTGTGGATTCTGTTAGCATCCAGAGCAGAGTAAATCAGCCATAAATCCTATAATCTGCCTCATAAATCACAAGGATGAGGCTGTGACAGAAGCAGAACCGAAACCTCAGCAAACAGCATAAAGCTGGTGGTCCATTTGTGGACTTGTTCATGTAAGGGTTCACCAAAGCTCATGTTTATCCATGAATACTGTAAATATACTGTATCAGTTATAAATAATTATGTCATATCTGCTTGGAACAATAGAGCTAACACACTCCTGAGTTGTCTTCTTGACAAGCAGAATGTTGTAAAAACTAAAAGTTACACATAGAGATGGTGCATCTGAGGTGTGTGGAGACAACTTGATGCTAAAAACAGAAAATGTAATATTTTATTTATTAACTGCATGCACTCATACCTGCACACCAGTTTTATGGATTCTGCTTCGAGTTCATGCACTGGCCAACGTGTAAGATCATGAGAGGGTGTGACATGAAAATACAAAAAACCCACTGTGTGCTGACATTAGCTGTAAAAGTACACGTTACTCTTCCAGCGAGAGGAGCTCTGCCTGCACACTCTTAGCAGAGATTTAGTCTCGGATAGCAAATATTAGCTAGTGACATTATTACTTATATCGTCAGAATTCACTTATGCATATCTCTTTATGCTTTGTGTGCTGCTAAATGAAACTTGCATGCAGCAGTCTGCATGCCACATTCAGTATCCAGGAGATGAGTCGGATAAACCCATGAACATTTTATGAGTAACATTTCCCCATTTTCGTGGTTTTTAGAGATTAAACAATTTTTTTCTGTAGAGTGGATAAGGTGACAAGATAAGGCGACTCTAAGGTGACAGCCTGCCACAACAGAAAGGTTAAATGATTATATCACCACATGGGCTTGGATGGAATACAGATGAATATTATTGTGGAGACATAAACCCCAGCATTAGCTCATTTGTTGACCATTTTCACTGGCAGCAAGCTATAAACACTAAAAAACTGATGTGTTATCACTGGCAAACAGCTGTGTATTTACATATCTAGCAGACATAGAGGAACATCTGTGTTCATTTTGATTTGTAATACAAAAACCTTTTAGACATCTGTTAATGCAAAATATGAGGAAAATGCATTAAAAGAAAAACACATAAAATTTGATCACGTCCTATTGCATTGATAAAACTACATTAACACTTTAAGTAGTCCTTAGAATGCAAATAAAACAAGAAAAATATAAAAATGTAGCATATTGTCCATCATTATAACCCGTTATTGCTATGTTTTGAGTCATGTTTTATTGTAATAACCACACATCCTGTTAAATAGATAATTAAGTGGTTAACCAGCTTGGTTCACACAGGGGGCTAGAGCCTAACTCACCCAGCATTGGAGTGACACAGACATGACACAGACGTCTATGTCACAGACATCTTGGAGTTTGTGAGGCTTCACTCAGAACTAACAGAACCATACACTGCATATAAAACATGAATATGACTTATTAGTTTGTGAAGTTTTTGCTGGAAAGTTTGCCTGGCTTCTTTTTAAGGTCTCATTATACCTGCTGTGTGGGATCTGATGAAGAGCACTGTATGACAAAGATGATGTCAAACTGACATCACAATCTGCTGTCACGAGCTGCCCTTCCTGCTTGTGCTGTACCTCTTGATTTTTGTGAGCTGGCTTGTTGTGCCCCCGCTGCTCAAGCTGGGTTGAAGCACAGATGTATGACTGTGTCCATTTTTACTGTTGTTTTAATGGCGTATCAGAAGCTTAGAGATTCACAGATTATACGGAGAGATATATTTCAACCATTTCCAAAGATGAAATTTTGCAGGGACAAAAAGTAATTTTGAGATTACAATAATAAAGACTATCACTGCCAGGGTACATTTACTATACACCCTCCACAATTCTCACTGTGTTGCCCAAACACAAAAAACACATCAGCACTACTGCTGTTGGTCAGACAGATACACATATTAAGGAGTTAATTTCCCACATTTGTAGACTGAGCATATACAAAGTTGTTCAGTTTATATGTTTTAAATGGTTCAACAGTCTTTTCCCCACTCTTTATCATTCTCTCCAAACACACAGGGACATCTTTCAGTGACAAACAAATACACAAAAAAAACCCCAAGGAGTTGTGATCAACCAACATCTGTGCAACCACACAGTTTCATTAACTCTAATTTAAAACTCAAAACCAACAGACATAAATACCTCACTCGACCCTCTCCTTTTTTCTCTCATTTTGAGATGAAGATGGATTGCAATAGCTGAGTCTCACATGTACATTCAACTTTTCAAAAACAGCTTGCCTGCAAGCTTGAACCTGTGTACACTTCCACCTGGGCATGTCCTTTTTGTCCATTATGTTCACAAATGTCAACATGAAACTGTAGCGAGATATATTAAATTTAACATGAACTGCCCCCTGCAGGCCATTAGAAAAAATGCGGGTTCAAAACACTGCCGGGGTGATTTCTTTGTTCAGACCCAAAAGCTATGTCCATCTTTTGTGTACAGTCTGTGGTTGGAGATGATGATTGACAGCAGGTGACAAAAGAGTAACAAGTCTGAGTGGATGCTGCAAGTTTGTTTGATAAACACTGAAGCATGGAAACATTTCTTATCTCTTATTATATCTAAAATAGAATTATGAACATGGGCATGAGCAACCAGCTTAAATAACAACCTAGAAACTCTGAACTAAAATTACTTGAAATTTGAAAGTGAAAATGTATTCTAGTCATAAACCAGTCAGACAATACACACCTGTATTTCCCTGCGGATGTTAACTGAGTGAAACTGCATAACTGCATATTAATGTGTATGAGCGTGCTTCTGTCTCTAGATACACAGAAGTTGTTTCGAGCTTAAAAAAAGCACAGCTTTAGAGCACAAACTTGCTGTGGCTGCTGTAAAAAGGCAAATTATCAGTAAATTTGATTGACAGGGAGACTGCATAACAGAAACAAGGCTTAAGCAATAATTTGTACAATTTGCAGAAACAGTCTTTTCTATATTTTCTGGGTAAAAATGTTTCACTTATTCAAGATGATATATTTTATAGAGAGCACACTGTGTGCAGAAGTGCTTCCCAGAGTGGTGTAGGTTTTTGAGAGTCTCGTACCTTTTTGTATTTACATTTCACTTCCAACGTTTAGTCTCAGTGTAGGTTTCCAAACCAAAAGCCAAACATTTCTTTCAGTTTGCCATTCACTAAAAAAGAAAGAGGGTTCTTGTAAAAAATACTCTAGTGATCTGGTGACTGAGACTACTAATGCACTTTACAGGATTTCCAATTCCTTTGTCAAGTAACTAAATATAACACCAAACGCAACACTTCCAGTGTCATTGCCATCTAAAACTGTTAACAATATCAATTTTCATGCCAACTTGAGACCAGCTCTGTCTCCTTGGGAAGGCAGTGACCTCCTCTAGGCTGACTTAGTGTCTTTTCCATCCCATTCCAGTCATTTAATCTTGGAACAGTATCAAGATAGCGATCTCCCTTTAACCTCCACAGAGGGGACAGACACAGACACAAAGGGACATACCCTGCACTTCATCACTCAGAGTCAAGCAGTGGTGGCATGCCAAACAATCCTATTAGCCAGCAGCCAAAAGCCAGGGACAGCAGCAATGTCCTGAAACAACCGCAGCTCTCATTTGAACATTCTCTCTCCTCCCAACATCCATGCACTCATGTGTCAGCATATATAATGAAGTCGGAGCTACTCTCAGCTTTTACTCTGAGGAAATAGGCAGCTCTATCACTCTGAGTAGCTTTTTACAACTCCACACTGATCAATTAATGACTACGAATGAGACCCGGAGAGATATTCATACAGGAATATTAGAGTAATGCTGAGCGAAAGAAGGACACATGGAACAGGATAATAAACTATGGATTGCAACTCATAGTAAATTCAAAAGCAGAAAGGCACTTTGCAGTCACGTACATATTGATACCTCTTAAAGCTGGCAACACATGCCAAGCTTGCTGGACTCATATAAGTGAGTTATTTCACTCTCATATCCAGGTGCCTGTCACAGAGAAATGAGCTGAGACTCAAACAGCAACCAGAGCAATCAAAGTGGCACACAGTGCTTAGTGCTTCCCAGCTCGTATGTCACAAGTCCCAACAGTGAAAAGAGCAGTAAAAAAACAGCCAGAAAAGAAATGCTGTTGGACACTCTTGCAAAAGAGGAAAAGGAAAGACAAGAAAGAACAAGTAGAGAAAATCTGATGCAGTAAAGGAAGGAGGAGTTACTCACGGCTCCTGTCACCTTTCCACCTCCAGCTTCCTTTGTACTTCCCTGAGCCATCTGCTGGTGCACAGACTCCACTCAACACCTCCACCAGCACCACCAACAAGAGAAGAGGCAGCTGCCCGGTGGCCATGCGCGTCTCTGAAGCTTGCATCAGGGCTACAGCAAAGAGTCAAGGGCCATGGGGAGTGCTGTCCCACTCTCAGACATATTTCACACAGCTGTTTGGTTTGAGAACACCTCCTCCCCGGCTTCCCCTGGAGCGTTATTCTCAGGTCACAACAGTGAAGCCCCAGAAAGGGTCACACAATCACAGCAGAAACCACTCCTCCTCCTTTCCTTGGAAAGATCCTTTTGAAAGAAATAGCCTCGCAGACTGACTGTAATCCCAGCATTGATAGGAAGTGAAAGTAAGCCTAGAATTTTGGAACTTTGTAAGTTTTTTCTGTCTTTGCACTATTTTTCTGTGCCTCACAGAGTTAAGAAGCTATCTGTTGCAGTCCTGGTCAAAGCAGAAGAATGAGCTAGAAACTGTTGAAACAGCAATAAATCCCCTTCATAAACATACATAGCACAAGAAAAAGCAAATGTTTCACCCTCTTGCAAAGCTGAAGTTGTCACACTGATGGTGACACATCCGACAGCAGCTCACGCTTGTCACCCACACCAGGTAGTAGCTGAGTGAGTCCAGGACTGTGTGCAAATGCATGTGTGTCCTCCCCCTCTCTCTTCATCCACCAACCACAGGTCTCAGATCACAAGAGGTAGTGTTGATATAAAAAAAAAAAGAATAAATCACAGAGATAGTCACTTCAGAGCAGCCTTGACTTTGTAAACAGAGCGTCTGAGAGAGGGAGAGAGAGCACATCCACAGAGCAAGTGAGGAGGGAGGGCAATGGAAGGAGAGAGAGAAGCTGAGTGAGGGGGGGTGTTAATAGCAATTTCACAAGTGCAATGGCACTCTTGTATCCATATCCATGATGCTCATTCATGAGCGGATTTTCAACGTGGCCAGAATGATTGAGCTAACTGGTTATAACATGTGGCATACATGTTACTAGAACAAGATCACAGAAGACTAATGCCTTGCAACAAACAAGACAAACTCTAGGACCTGTATGCAAATAATCAACCGACACGGCTGTTTAAATAAGTAAACAAACCTGCATGACAGCCTGTGTTAGTGCGTGTGACAGTAAGTCTATAATTCAAATTATTACAAAAGTCTGGAAAGGAAGTCAGAACAATATCACTCCTGTGAAACAGATTAAAAAGTTATTATGACACAATAAACGTAAGCTTGTTTCACTGTCAAAGAATCATTTCCCATCATTGAATCAAACTGATGAGTTGTTCAAGTTTAAACAAGTTTAGGCTGGTTTGGATATATATTAACACTAGGAAGGCCCAGAGCCCAGCCATTTGGCTTTTCTACCTTTAAAACCCGGAGAGCAGCCAAATGGCTGGTAGGCTTTTAGCTAAGCTTTAGCTTCAGGCAAGTGGAAGCTAAATTGGCTAGTCATTCATATGTAAATTGGGTTGTTACCTGGGAATTCTGGAGGGAGGGGAGTGGGGGTGTGTGGATGAGGGGGTGGGGGAGCTGCTAAAAGCGGTGAGCTTCCTTTTGTTTCATCTTGATGCATTCTCAATCATCCAGGGAAACAAATCTCCAAAAGTCACCAACTTGGAGTGTTTCAGTTTGCCATCTTAGGGAGAAATCAACACACATGGGTGTATGTCCTTTGTTGCTGAGATTTATTGATAAAAACAGTACAAAAAATCAACCATTTGTACACATTTTTACAAATAATTATAAAAAGTGAGTGAGTACATTTCAACATTTTCAGCAATCACTCACAATCCTGGCACTGCCATGGTATCTGTAGTCTGCATTTACCACATGTGTATCTGT
Source organism: Astatotilapia calliptera (assembly GCF_964374335.1). Lineage (NCBI taxonomy): Eukaryota > Metazoa > Chordata > Actinopteri > Cichliformes > Cichlidae > Astatotilapia > Astatotilapia calliptera. The sequence goes on from NC_137435.1 coordinate 10,712,079, forward strand.
TGCAGTGAACACATCGCACAGTGGCATGATTGTTCTTGCAATTGTGTTTGACCTGACACATGGCTCTTTTTCCAGGGCTCGGTGTGGAGGGTTGTGTCAAAGGCAACTGTTCTTTTCTTGCCTTCTTCGCAGCTACATGAGAGTGAGCTAACTCCCTTGCAAGCTCCACCAGGAAGTCCACCCGTCTTTCCTTCGTCCCGGAGCATGCTTGATACAGCACATGTGCATTCAGTGCTGCCATGTCAATCATGTTATAAAACACGGCAACTGGCCAGCGCCGTGTTCCTCTGCGGACAGTGTACTCCCGAACCATCTGGTCCATCACATCCACGCCACACTTTGTTTTGTTGTAAAGGGTGACAGTGTTTGGCTTCCTTTTGGTAGTGTTATCAGTCTGAACCACGCCGTGCATGCTGCTAAGAATATAGACTGTCTTCTTCCGTTTGGCCGCATACGCCGTCAGCGTGGCAGCAGAGGTTGAAGGAATGGAGAGTTTAAATGTTAGTTGTAAACAGCTATATCATATAATAACTGCAGCTGTAGCTGTGATCAGACATCCCCCTGCAGGCCCTGAAGCTGAGCTCTGAGGTCCTCACAAACCTGCTGGAGCCAGCTTCCATCCTGGGGAGCACGTTTTTGTGTTTCAGCGCGGGGCGAGGCACAAAACCCAGATGGTCCAGATGGACCAGATGGTTCGGGAGTACACTGTCCGCAGAGGAACACGGCGCTGGCCAGTTGCCGTGTTTTATAACATGATTGACATGGCAGCACTGAATGCACATGTGCTGTATCAAGCATGCTCCGGGACGAAGGAAAGACGGGTGGACTTCCTGGTGGAGCTTGCAAGGGAGTTAGCTCACTCTCATGTAGCTGCGAAGAAGGCAAGAAAAGAACAGTTGCCTTTGACACAACCCTCCACACCGAGCCCTGGAAAAAGAGCCATGTGTCAGGTCAAACACAATTGCAAGAACAATCATGCCACTGTGCGATGTGTTCACTGCAACAGATACACATGTGGTAAATGCAGACTACAGATACCATGGCAGTGCCAGGATTGTGAGTGATTGCTGAAAATGTTGAAATGTACTCACTCACTTTTTATAATTATTTGTAAAAATGTGTACAAATGGTTGATTTTTTGTACTGTTTTTATCAATAAATCTCAGCAACAAAGGACATACACCCATGTGTGTTGATTTCTCCCTAAGATGGCAAACTGAAACACTCCAAGTTGGTGACTTTTGGAGATTTGTTTCCCTGGATGATTGAGAATGCATCAAGATGAAACAAAAGGAAGCTCACCGCTTTTAGCAGCTCCCCCACCCCCTCATCCACACACCCCCACTCCCCTCCCTCCAGAATTCCCAGGTAACAACCCAATTTACATATGAATGACTAGCCAATTTAGCTTCCACTTGCCTGAAGCTAAAGCTTAGCTAAAAGCCTACCAGCCATTTGGCTGGTGGCGGGTTTTAAAGGTAGAAAGGTAGAAGCCTGGGACTGCCAGTGTTAATAGACCTAATAATTTAAGATGAATTTTGTATGAAAAAAGCAATTACAGTTATAGAAGCTTGTTTTGCAAGATGTTTGTACCTCTAAAGTCTTCATTCAGGAAAAAAGAACAACATTATTCCACTAAATTACCATGCTTCTTTATTTGAAGTGTAGTAAATACCCCATATTTTGTATATCTTATTAAAAATATATGCAATACACCACACACATACACACATTTGCAAACACATACACGCATTGCAAAAGACTATTTTTATAAAACACAAGCTCAGCAAGTCTGAGTTTCAAGTTACATTGCCCGTTTCCTCCCGCTGCCCCAGCTGTCAGGAGGCAGGTGAACACAGGTTAACGTGGGAATCTGGAAGTGTCAGCAGCACCTCCCCCTCTGCCCACTCCCCACATCTCTTTCACATGCCCTTCATTACTGCTGTGTAATTGCCAAGTGTAAAATACTACACAAAAGCAGCCAAGTCCAAAGTATTTCAAGTATGGGAGGTGAATCTAAAGATAATAACAAATGTGTATACTGACTTTACTATAAAATTTATTCTACATATTGAGTTCCTAATTTAAGTCTAGTCACTTGATGTTCTAACCTAATTGAATAGTATGGACAATGCCTTACAAAACCATGCCTATTTGTCAGTCATGTAATCCTGATGTAGTGGTCCTTAAGGATCACGCTGCTGGAGATGTAATTAATCACGTTCCATTGGGCACTGATGGAAGTCTGATTAAAACAGCTCTCTAATGATTAGGCCTCTGGAATAATTATCACTGCAGTGACGACAGGCCACTTCAACCCCTCGGGGTGCCAATCTAGCTCTCCCACTACCTGCGAAATGTCACTGCTAATGCCAACAGCACAGACGCTTAGACAATGCAATGCTAATTCTACTCATGAAGAATAAATGGTGTGACAAGTTACAACAGAGGCAGCATTTGCAAACTGTCCGCCTGGTTGCCTAACATGTATAAGGTGTATCTTTGTTTATATGCAGTGTGAAAAAAACTGTTTCGCCTTATGTTTACTCAGAGTATGCCTAATGAAAACATATAAATAACCCTCTCTGACAGGTTTTAAAGAACGGATTTATTAATAAAAGATTCTAATGCAAACTCTTAGCATGGCTATTATGGACTCCAGTCATTTTTCTTTTCATGTGTGCTATGAAAATGTGACAAACAAAGGGGCTAAAAATTAGTGTTCGCACAAAGAGGGAGAGAGATGAGGAGATTTATTGTACTGTCTTAAGCAACTCCTTGTTTCTTTAGATCTTGCTTTGAAGGACCCACACTTTATTGTAATTTTTTTTTAAGTGTGTCTTCCTGTCTTCCAAACAGTTCTCCCGGTGTTTCAAAGCTTTTCTTTGGATATTGGCTGGTTTTTCATTCATTTTCAGTCCAGTTCTTGTACCTGATTATGTTTAAAGGATTTGTTTGTTTGTTTCTTTGTTAATTTTGTTAACTTAACACTGACCCGTGAATTGGAAATGAATTACTATTGTGTGTACATATAAAAAAAAACAACTTAGCAATGCAGTGTGGACAGCACGGTGGCATGGTGGTTAGCACTGTTGCCTCACTGCAAGAAGGTCCTGAGTTCAGTCTATCATCAGGCCGTGGCCTTTCTGTGTGGAGTTTGCATGTTCTCCCCATGTTTGAGTGGGTTCTCTCTGGATACTCCGGCTTCCTCCCACAGTCAAAAGACATGCAGTTCGTTGGGTTAGGTGAATTGGTAACTGTAAACTGTCCATAGGTGTGAATGTAAGTGCGAATGGTTGTATGTCTCTCTTGTTAGGCCTGCGGCAGACTGGCCAGGGTATACCCTGCTTTTCGCCCTGTGACAGACTGGGATACGCTCCTGCGACCCTGAAAGGATAAGCGTAAGAGAATGGATGGATGGGGTCTTGAGGCATTGTGTTACTGCTTTTTGCACATCATTAGTTCCATCATTTTTTCTTTAGCTGAATCTACAAAAAAGAGAAGACAGTTTGACCAAGGCGATTCACTATTAGCCAAGAATTTGTCGGAATTTAGCAATTAATGTGCCATGTCCTTAAAAAATCTGAAGAAACTGTACAAGTGGAGAACAAAAGAAGTAGTATCAGGCCTGAAAGACAATCTACAGCAGATCAACAGTATCTGATGAGTCCTGATGTGTCCTTACACAATCAAAATATCTTTTCTATCTCTTAAAGAATGCTGTTTTAAAGAAAGAGCTTAAAGATGTAAGACTCAGCACAGTAATAAACAGTTAGGTCAACATATATTTGAACACTGACACAAGTTTTGTTTTGTTTTTTTGGTTTTTTTATCTGTTTACTGAAAGATATTGTAATTATAGTGTTGTGGACATGGACATAGTGTGTAGTGTCTTAGTTTTCATTAGTGGGTAACCACATTCAAATTGGGTGTAGGGCTTAGAAGTTTCAGCTCCTTAACATGTGCCACCCTCTTTTTAAAGGCAACAAAAGTAATTTTGGACAATTGACTAAAAGGCTATTTCATGGCTGTGAAGAAACAACATGGGGTCAAAGGAGCTCTCCATGCAGGTGAAACAAGCTATCCTTAAACTGTGAAAACAGAAAAAAAAACATCTGAGAAATTGCTACAGTATTAGGAGTGGCAAAATCTACAGTGTGGTACTTCCTGAGAAAGAAAGAAAGCCCTGGTGAACTCAGCTACGCAAAACGATACAGAAGTCCATGGAAAACAACGGTGGTGGATGCTCAAAAAAAAAAAAAAAAAGATATGCATATCACATCACCAGCATAGCTGTACCAGGAAATCTAACCTGGTTTGTGAAAATTTAGCTGTAATACCATTGAAGTTGACTGTTGTAGTATATTGTTTGTTAACTTGTTTGTAGATTTTTATTTGATTTTCTTTATAATTAGAATGAACTGTAAGATAAAGCAAAATCATCTACGCATTATTATGTAGCTTTTGGTTTAAAATAAAAAATGTGCAGCTTTCAAAATAACTTTAAAAAAAGACAAATAAACACTTCAGTTCTCGCAAAGAAACTGACAGATTATTGTGCAAGGTTACACCATCTGCTATTTTGTTTTATTTAAACTTTTGTCTCACCTCCACATGCTATTATATCTCTCAGGTTTCACATGCTCTGTGTGTACTTCTTCCTTTTTTAAATGCTGGTTTATGTGTAGGAAAAGGTATACCCATTGTTTTTGCCTGTGTATGTTGTTTATACATAAAATTCTACATCTCTTAATGCTGTATGGTACAAAACAACCTTTCTTGTGCCTCCACAATACAATAAGACTGTTATGTATTGGATCTTTCAAAATTTACCTCCATTTTCTTACTGCCTGAGGTCAGAGGTCATACATATTTGCATGTGTGGGTTCTAACAGAGAAAAACCTTTGCCTATAGGGAGTTACAAAAGCTGCCATATACAAAGTCACAACCATAAAGTGTCTATAAAAGTCCAGGGCCAACAGCGCTATGTAACACTGATAAAAAAAACCCCAAAACATTTATCTCTCTTTTCTACCTCCACTGCAAGTCTGCACATAAGGTTTGGATGGACAATTAAACTGAGAGCTATTACATCAACAACCTAAGACCTCGGTCCTAGGCAACAACATCAGACTCCACCCCACCATAAGCTGAGATGAAGAGGAGATGAGAGGAGCCACAGAGTGATTTAGCTTCAAGGTTAAACCACTGCAATGTACTCTTTACTGGGACCTTTTCCAGAAATCTCCAGAGACTTCATTCAGTGCAGCAGACTACACTCAAATCACACCTCAGATTAAATAGCTACCCCCAGGACTAGGGAGGGTGAAAAAAGTATTAAATGTTTCATTAGTTAGGAGTTGTTTTTTCTTTTAAGACAGTGGGGTTTTTTCAGCCAGAATCATAAGCTGAATGCACTATGCCCAACATATTTGATTTTCCATTGGTTTACTCACTATTTTCTTGATAAATGTCGGATATAACAAGATTATTGGATGGCACTATTCAAAGCATGCATCACATGCCCACAGCTCAGCCTCTATAAAATATAGTCTTGAAAATTAGATCGCCATCTTGTGCCTCCCCCCTTGTGCAAGTAGGGTGTTTATGATGCTTCCTTTCTGGCTCCTCTTAGTTCTGGCAATGTGATGTGACAGCAGGGTTGATGGGTGGTACAAAGACTCCCACCAGAGATGAACAGACAAATGACTGGACATTAGCACACAGCTTGGAACACAGCAAGATACTGATTGGGAGGTGGGCGGGGAAAGCGACTCTCTCCCTCTTTTACCAGCATGTAGCCTCAACCATTGTGAAGTGAATGCCTGCAGGGGTGATTACAGGGCCGGTTTTCCCTGCTATCTTAGTGTGGACTTTTAGAAGTTAAAAACAAATAGATAAATATACATGGACAACATGGACAGTGGAAAAAGCCCAGAGATCAGAAAAACAGGCTAAGTAGAAAAACCTTTGGGCAACTGCAAGCTTACATCTATTTTTTTTTAACATTTTGGCTGACTAAGAAGAGGTTATACAGGATTGATTTGGGAAACTTTTAAAGGGTATTTCTCTGCCTGTCATAAATATTGCAAAGATAGTCTACAAGCTATGAGTCAAGCTAGGGTAAAGATAACCTGGCTTACACACAGACACACTTGTTTAAAGTATGGTTTGGTGTGGGGTGATACAAACATTCATTCAGACACTGGCTGCTGATAATCCAGATGCCAACGTGCATTTGAGTGCACCAAGAAAAGCTTGCCTACCCAACAGCCACTTAGCTTAGCGCAAAGCCTCAAAATAAAAGAATGTCACTGGCTCAAAATGAAATACAATGTGCTAATACTGTATGTGAGATTAAAAGATGGTGGTAAATGGATTACTTTAAACTGAATTTTTCTCCAAACTTTAAGCAGAAGTTGAATATTGGCTGTTCCATATCAACGTTTTGTCTTCAAGAGTGATATCAGTTTTTTACCCAGCACGGGGAAACACAGCAAACAATGAAATTCCCAAAATGTGAAACCATTACTAGTGAGTGAGTAGCTAAAATGTAACACCTTTACCAAACTTACCAAACAAACTTGACTATTTAATAACTGCTTCATCTAAAGTATATACTAAGCTCATCAAAGTAATAACATTCAACTTTATAAACTAAAGAATAATTTTAATAATTTTTCTTTCACAACTTTAAAATATAATAACTTAAATAGAACTTTTTTTCCCCAAAACTTGATTAGGATTTTAATTACAGTGGAGGATGGCAGCTGGAGCTTAAATTAGCCATCGTGATGCTGTACAGTAATACTGTATGATGACAGAAGGGTTCCTAGTGATTCATGTTTCATTAGTGTCTCAACCTCAAGAATAAAAAAATCAGTACCCATCCACATTTAAAGGAAGGGAGTGTCGACCCAAGGTAAGAGTTACAGCACAGCACAGGCTGTAAATATAGTTCACAACCTGGATGTGCTGTGGTGTTCCAGTATGTAGGCACGCTCTTTGGAAGACTGCAGCAATACTGTACTGCTGTTGGAAACACATGTGCTGCACAGCAAAGCCCTGATGTTTCTCAGTGATTTATGTCAACCATGTATGGAGGATGATAAACAGGACCACACCCAGCATTCCCTGCATGATCATGATGATGGCCCCACTCAATCAACACCACTGTCCCACCCACACCTCCATCCTTCAATCTGTCTTCTCCAATACAAATATATCACCTGCCTCTCCAGTGCAACTCTCCAATCAATGAGAAGTCACAAGAGGAACCTGGCTGAAGGTTAATGTGTGCAGGGGAAAACACACGTGATTACTTACAAAGATGCAAAGGGGAAGAAACTGCTTCTAGACAGTTGCTTAGTTACAAAACTCAAGTTTTACAAAATGTTTTCAGTCTTTAATGTTCATTTGTTCATTTTTTCTCACCTGTACGCTTCCCATGTTACCATTCAAATAATGCAGTGTGTAAGTTGAAATCATGTCTGAATGCGTTACTATCATTCAATCTCTAAATGTAATCAATTAAAAATGATTAAATATGATTAATGATTGCAGCAGTCAAACTAAAGAAAAGAAAACAGTACAACAATTTTCTCAAATTGTGTGTTAAATGAAGCTGGCTGACATTAGCATTCAAGAAGAAGGCAGAATGAATGAGTTCAAAATACTTCTGTTTATGTCAGATGATTTTATGGTGCCACACTGCTCCACTAACATCTGCCATTTTATAGAGACAAATAGGGTGAATGTCATTTGCCTCCCCTACCTCCACCCAAGTGTCCTGGTTTCATTTCCTGTAATGGCCGTTGTCAGCAGTCTCACCTTGCAGAGAGATTCCAGCCCGCAGCACTATCGTCCAGATCGTAGAACACACTGTGATTTACAGCTGCTGTGGCTGCAGGGCCATCTGGACCATAACCACTCCTGAACACTCAGCATTAGGCTCTACATCTCTCTCTCCTTAGCGCTCTCTTGGTGCATGCTGCGTGCTTTCGGTATAAATCTTCTTCTCTTGCATATATACATATTCCCTGCTCTTTCTTCATCCAGATGCAAACTTTCTACCTGGACACCCTCTCTCTTTCATCTTTGGATGACATACATGCGTACATCTGCTCCATATAGACGCATTCATGCTTGCTTTCTCCAATGTCACTGGGTTTTGAGGCATCTCAAATTATAAATTGCTACTGTTAAAATGAAAACAACCAGGAAAACGGCATGCAACACCTTTTATTATCATTATAGAAGACCAAAAAAGCAGTGTAGATTATATTACTGAGTAGAACACCCTATACCATCTAATCTAATCTAGTCTTTTTCTCTTTACTGTAAACATGTTCACAGGAACAGGTTCACAATTACAGCAAGGGTAAAAATGTGCTTTTGCTTGCAAAAAATCAGCTAACAGGTGCCTGCATTGCATTTAATGATGTCTAATTAAGAAAAACACACACAATATCAATGCTGAAGCTGCACTTAAGGTTTGCTGGCTTCCTCCCAAGTGCATAGGTGATAATCGCAAAACCTACAGCGTAAATGTGCACCATTCATGATTATGGGGTTGTCATAAATGTGTACCTGCATCTTTTACTGCCCTGTTCCTCTGATTCGGTGTCTCTCAAAGGGCTCCTGCAGCAGTATGCGCTCGCTGAGCTGTGTGATGAGACCCAGTTGAAACATCTGGTGTCATATAAAAGGTGTTAGAGCATTAAGAGCATAGGCATACCAGCTTCAAAATAGCTGCAGATGTAAGAAGGTGCAGCTGAGGTCAGCTGCTGCAATGTACCTATTGTCCAGGAGGAGGCAGTGTTGGGTTTGACATCAATATCAATCTGAGCCACCACTGAAAGTGATTCCACCCCAGGGAGGTCAGGGACACCTGAGGAAAATCAGGGTTTTGGTGTTGATGTGACACCTAGCAGCCAGGCCTGAATTAGAACCATTTAGAAAACATTTCTCATTCAGCCACCCTCAATCTAAACGATAACTTACACCACAGACTGATTGGAATAAATAATTGTCAGTTAATTTATTTAACCTTATATCCTTTCAAGGACAAGCCCTTGTACTGCTCAGGCTGATGGGAAAATCATGTGACATCCAGAGGAGTGATCTGATTTTGGTAGTTTACTCAAGGAATGTGACATTTTTCATCTAGTCGAAAAAGGAAATGGGTTTAACAGAAAATATGCAAATTTCTTTTCTGTGGGCTACATAATATACCTGATAGAGTAATTTTAAAATGCCAGCTAATTTTAAAGTCTATTTTCAGTATAAATTCTTTTTCTGCTTATAAAGAGCCCTTGATTACTTTGGGTCCTACGTGGGTTTAAATTTCATTCTCAGCTCTCAATATCAGCAGAAAATATGTGTGTGTATTCCTGTAACTCGGTGCAGGACGTATACCCTATCCCATAAGTGTGCATCGTTTATATTAAATTTGTGCATCACAGAGGAGCACTGCAAATCAAGTGGGATCTCACTCTGTTTTGTGCTAAAAACCAATCTCTGCAGAAGCTGTGCACATAAAACATTTACCCTTTAAAACGGCACAGAAGAGTCTCGGATATAAAGTAAAATTCTAAAGTTATATTTATTTGTGAATCAAATTTTAGTACCTGCTGTTGTGTGAAGCAGAAGATAATGGGAGAGATATGAGAAATACAGCCTCTGACCACAAGGTGGCACTCTAAACCAAGATAAACTTGGAATCATGACTGGAGGCTCTGAACGGATCTGTTCATGCTGTGGAGATATTTCTTATATCAAACAGCGCTTTTTGTGGACCTCAGTTCACACTAAGACGACTTTAAATCTTTCAGTTTAATACACAGATCGATGTTCTACAAAAAAATCAAATAGACCTACAATTAAAAACATTTTTGTTAATGGTACCACAGCCCGACACTGAGGAAAATTATGATAACAACAGATGCAGAAAGTATAAATGTATATGCATCTTTGACTTGTTCCTTGCAGTTTCATATCACTATATTTGTGTTCTCTTCTCTTTGGAAAGTTTGATGTTTTTTATTTAACTTTCTTCCCCCATTTTTATTTACGTTCTTCTAAAATCCAAAGTCCTTTACTTTTAGATTGCTGTGTTTTGTGTGACGTTTTCTTTTCTTCCAAAAGAGGGCAGTAGAGTCTCATATTGTGAGACTGACAGGGCCAGCACTTAAAGCTCTGATTGTTCATGCTATAGTTTCCTCGAGCCTATGCTCGTCACGCTGTTTCATCGGGACTAATTAAAGTGTCCTTCATCAAAAGCAAAATGTTAATGATTTGCTCCCAAATTGGTACTAAAATGGCTGCACTGGGTAAGTGTTCACTAATTGTTCAAAGTACACACACACACCTACCTGAAGTATATGCTGACATACTGCTCACATTAAATACTCAAGTTTCTCTCTCATTTCTCTTTCCCCTTGAGAGCCCACTATAGGGTTTATTTTTCCACTCTTGCACTGTTCCCCCTTTCTATCTGGATGAATTGACACACCAATAAGCCTTTAATCTCTTTAATATAAACTTAACAGAATGATTTCTTGTGGCATAAAATAAACAGAGAGTGTGTAAACAGATCTTCTCCCAGGATACGTTTAGTTCGGCTGCATACAGCGGATTAACTTGAGAAGTAAGCCTGCAAGTTATTTTAAGAGAAAAAAAAAGAATGGAAGTGTGGAGAATAGCACTGAATGTCACAATAAGTCCTGTGCAGAAAGGAGTTAGGCAACACATGAGGAGAATAATCATATGGAGATGATGGTGGTGGTGGCTCTGTGATTAATGGGCCCATTTTCTTTGCACAGCTTGGATAGTGGGCCTACTTGGCCCCATTAGGAAGAAGCCTAAAGCCACCCGGTTCTGCTGTATGCCATTCATCAGAAAAATATGAGCAACAGAAATGGTTTTGCCCCAAAACCCATGAAATATGCACTGTAAAATTCCCAGAAACACATTCCTAAATTCCTTTTATCCTATTTTGGGTTATGATCTATATAGGAGAATACCTGTGTCAGAGGTCTTCAGTAGTCAGTGAGATGCGCCAAGAGAGGCATTTTTTCTTTTCTGCTGTGCAGAATTGGAGGCAGAAACTAGTCCTTGTGTATTTTCTTTCTTATTTGATGGACTACAGGGAGCAAAAGTGCCAAATACTGGCCATACAAGCACAGAGACATGCCAGTCCCCCCTTTTAGAGCAATATGCAAATCCACTGTTAAATTTCATTTTTCTAATCCCTTTAATCAGAAACGGGGGAATAAAGCCAGCTGGTAGGAACCCATGTTAAGATGTAATTAAGCATCTGATTGAATTTCAGTGCATACCAGAGTGTGTGTGCCAAGGCGAGAGCAGGAGTAGGAGGAGGGGGTAGAAGATGGACGGGGGGGAGGGATGGGCACTTGTACACCAGATTGAGTGTGCGGGCTGGTGGGGGGGACACATTGCCCAGCGACAGGGGACCTAGAGCTCGTGGTGGGCTTGGTATTTTCCAGCACGCTCCACTGCATGAGTGAACAGTGATCAGAGGCACATTTTTATACATTACTACAACGGCTCCCATGTCAATCATCTCCCTGCTGGCACTGGAATGGTTTTCTCCTGCTTGAAAGTCAACAAAGTTTCCAGAAAACAGACACAAACTGCATCGCAACATGTCGTTCCCATTAGCAAATATGTGAAGGAAAGTAGCGCACGGGTTATTTGCCTGTTAAGTAAACTTCAACACGGCCTTTTACTCTTCCATCTCATTCGGTCTGGTTTTGTTATCGCCACACAGTATTCTTTTGGGGTCAAAGATAATCCATGCTTACCTTGGTAGCAACCAAATATGTGACCCAATTCACGTGCAGTCAATAAAGGCAAATGTAGGAGTGAAGAGAAAAGAAAAGAAAAGAAAAAACATGTGAGCATACACACACACGAGAGCCTCTAATGAAATTCATTCACTCAAAATGTATTCGCTCCCAGACAGAGACAATATAAAGTCTGGAATGGGGAGAGGGAAGAGCTGTCACTCTAGTTTAGTTAAGCTTGGATATAGAAAAGATCCATTACTGAGACCTTTCATCACCAAATGATGCATAATACCTGTGGGGCTCTGAGGCAGACCCTGACAAGGGGAGGGTGGTGGGCCACGAAGAACAAAAAAGCAGACAGAGACAGGTGACAGAAGTTGACAGGTCATCATGTGTGTGCCCTCCCACTGTCCTTTCCCAGTCCTCCTTCACCCCTGCTCCGTACTATGGCTGTCAGCACCCAAGGCCCATCTGCCGAACAAGCTGCCTCTGACAAACAGAGTTAAATGAGACCCAGACTACACCACCCTGACCTCTGCTACCCCAATTACACATAACTAGTCAACAATATTATGCAGATATTATGCAGGCATCATTTGCCAGCAGATAACCAATTTTAAACTGATACACGAGCTTAAGAAGTCCAGATTGATCTCAAATGTCCCCGAATAATGGCTAAGTGCCTAAAAGCATTCATTCAAACTACATTGTCTCAGTCTACAGCACAACAGCATCACCCTCATCTGGTATGGACTCTGTGAAATGAACAAGTTCCAATATTCAGTCTCTTATTCATTCTTCCACTTGGATTTTTCACAGCAGTTCAACAACATCTCGGAGTAATTTCCTTTGTAGTAATGTGTGTAACATTCAAAGCTGACAGGGGAAATCCTTTTTTTTTCTTCTGTTGTCAAGCTTCACTCAGACAGATTTAATGCTGCATTCTCACAACCAGTTACAGTGTGTATACATAACTATAGATAGCTCTTTGTCTACAAGCCACAAAAAGAAGTAGAACTGTTATGTGTTTGTTTACAATTCATTGTTAGAGATCCACGGTTTCTTTCAGGGAGACAAAAGGACAGAGGTAAGCACTAGTTCAGTGAAAGGTGATGTATGATCAAACGTGAAAGCAGTATTGATTTTCCTGAATTGTGTTTGCTCCGTTTGCCACTATTAAATATGGATTCTGCGTGACTGCCAACTTGACTTTGTCTTGAAATTGACACTCTCTCTATAAAGGGCTATAGCTTTTTCAACAAAGTGTGTGTCAAGAGAGACAGAGCCAGAGATTCCACGTTGGACTTGATTCAATGCCACAGCTGGGCTCAGGTTTAAAACAGCCCAACCAATGGTAAGACAGGGAGCAGCCACATAAGAAAGCGACTGATGTTGGATGCTCCTCTAAAAACAGTACTGTCTAAAATTTGATACTGATTTCAATGCATTGCATTTATTGCCCAGGTGCACATGTTATTTATTTTCACAGAGGTTCTAGATGTAACAGCTCCAAAAACAACCACACAGGGCCATGTAACAAACTGAAGAAGACCAAGCTTCGTAAAGCTGTGCCATGATGCTGCCCTGGTTCCCCTAGGGTGGTGAAACTGTGTCTCCATTTCCCACCCACTCCATAGTTACTGTAGCTAAACTTCAGTGTTCAAGATGGTTATGTGCTGTCAAAGGAGAGCAGGAAAATGATTATGAAGTTGATTGGGCAGTTGTGTTTTTATAGCATACTAATTATTATTTTAAAAAAGAAATAACTTGCATAAAAAAAGATAACAGAACCTTTATAGTAAAATAACAATATACTTTACATTGTTAAAAACAAAAACGAGTAACACATGAACATGTCTGAGAGACGAAGTATCTGTAGCTTGAAATGAGGACAGTCTTTGAATTGTGACAGTGAACACAGAACAATCTTTCTTTGCAGCATCGATTATGGTCAAACATTTCATTCAGTGCTGTTCCTGCTTTTGTCTGGAGATGAATAAATCCAGGCTGATGCCCATCTAATGCAGTGTTTACAGCCATCGCTTGTGACAAATTGCACATTACCCTGGATGCCATGTCCTTGTGAGGCCGTTCCTGCATTGTAGCATCTATTAGACACATTTTGTTTGAGTTTTTCCTGACCATTACAACCCCTTCAAAGAAACCAATGCTGCTCAGCATCACACTGAGGAAGTAGAAAGCGTGCGTCACTCTGGCTTTCACAGTTCTTTAAACTGAGAAGGTGAAGCTATGAATAATTGTCCGTTTAAAGCACATATGTAGACACAGGTCTGTTTTGAATATATATATATATATATATATATATATATATATATTCTGATATAGAGTTGGTTTTCAAGATACTGGCTCACATCTGCGTATATTAAAAAAAATATTAATGCTACAGTTAACAATGGACCAGAGAATGAATCCTATTGCAACAGCCAGAGTTTGATAATGAGATATTCATCATCATGTATAGTTATAATAGCAGTATAACTTGATTGCCTAACATTACAAAGTAATTAACTTAAAATCTATAGAGACCAGTAGCTATAACTGTGACTCCAGAGATTAAATTAAGGATATATAAAATAAGCGCAATAGTCCAGAAGATCTCAACACAAATGAACACCAATGGGAAATTGTTGAATAGTGTCTTTGACAGTGCTCTCCAACACTTTCATCAAAACAACAAATGAAAAAATATATTTTTCCAGGAACAGCTTTATGCCTCCAGCAAAGGCTCACTACCAAAGTACAGTGAAACTGCTCTGGTAGCACATGGCGTAGCCTTTACATTGTTTTTTCCTTCAATTTGTATTGTGCCTTTATGTGCGAGTGCACATAGTCAAAGTTAAGTAAAAAATATGCTGATTTGGCTTTTAATATCTCCTGCAGCAGTGTCTGCCAAGGGTTGTAATCTTATTATGAAACCATATTAAAGAGCACACATTTTGACCTTCACATTAGAGTCACCACTGATACTGGCAAGCCTATAGCCATTGTGTGTCTGCATATTGCAGAATCACAATGGCTAGCATGTGCTCATATAGGTATGTTATCCCTACAAAGCCACTCTCATTATTCCGTGCCCCTGATATTTCAGAACCGCGGACAGCTCCCATATTAATCTTGAACTGTGTATTGCCTGTTCCCCACACATTCCTGCCCCTAATGACAGTTTTATCATAACTTATTATTGCTGCCCCAACCCTGAGCTGAAATTATGTAAATGTTGTATGTTTGGTGGGGGAAACATCTTTATGTTTTGCTCAATGGTCGCTCAAGCAGGAATCTAATTCTGCTCACCGACAGCCTAAATGAATCGTCTTGTTACGGTTTGAATAATGGCCTAAGCAATGGGAGACGGGGTCGGGCTAACTGAAGGTTGAGAAGGAGAGACCCACTTAGTTAGATGCCGCCTTATCGGATTGTACCCCCGCCTCATTCATTACCTTCCATCACTTCCCTCATTTGCAATGAGCAATATCATTACAGGATGATTTGCCTCAAACGTGGGGTTGAAGTAACATCTCCAGGCAGGAATAACTGCTCCAAGATTTGTAATTTGGGGTGCAATATAGGCCAGTAATAAAGCTTCAAATTTACTCTGAGACACACACACACCCACCCTGCTCTCTTTGTTTTCCCTTTGTCTTTTTCACTTTTTCACACACACACCTACACACACACACACACACACACACGCACACACACAGCGAGGCAATAACACAGAGAACACCACTTTAGCTTTAATAGGATTTTCTTGAATGCACATCTTAATTGGCCATAAAAGCTTCACAGATGTCCAAAAAGTATCTACTCCTATCTACATTTCTGTCTGTGTTGCTATCAATTTGTCCATTTCTGACGCTTTGTCTTTCTCTCTCTTTCTGTCTCTTGAATTCTCTCCCCTTCTCATTTGCAGTCAGCAACATCAGACTCCAGCCATATTATTCATTAAGGTAGTTAAGTTAGCAGCCTCACAAGCAGCAAGCCTGATTTCCAATTACACTCCATTTTTCTTCCTATGAGAACATCTTAAGCTTTAGGAAGTTTGTGCTGCTGTTAGTGCCGGACTTAATTTATGTGAGTTTACAACTTTCCAAAGCCCCACCAAGATTATAAATCCACCATGATTGATATCTATACAGAAAATGGGTCTATACATTAGAAAATTTCTTCCTTCCACTCAATGCACATGACAGTCCATAAAGTCTAAAAGTAGACTCAGATAAAACAAAATAGGCACTGGTTTTGAGTACTCTTAATTCAATCTCATTTTGACAACTCACGCTGGCTTAGCAACAGCATCTGAATCCCTCAACCACTCCTGCCACCATGTGGTAAAGCACCAGTGGGCACGTCTAGCGTCTTACTGGTGATGGAATCCCATCCTCCGTAATTAGATAAATGTCCCCTAACCACCCTTTCAGTGCACACTAACATGACTAAGTATATGAGTCCTAATAAATTAGCAGCTTGTGAAAATGAAATTAAAAGGATCACGGACCTATTTTGAAAACTAAGCCTCCACCCCTACGATCCATCACTCATGTAGCATGAATTAAGCACACCCAGGGAGCAAAATAAATTCAGAGAAGAATATAAAGTATAACTTGTGATATGCGTTTATGGTTGACATTTAGAGTCTCACACTTCATTTTCTGTCTGGAAATGTCACACAAAGAATATAGACGTTCCTAAATCCGTGCCCTTTGCTGTAAAGCAGATGCTAAAAAACACAGGTGTCTTTTAGGGATAAATTGAGGAAAGACAAAGAAGAAAACAACATGATCGTAATCAGTGGGTAACAATGGGTCCCTGACAGGAAAACAAACCAGAGATAAAAAAGAACGTTTGCAGCTGCAGGGTTCAGCTGCTAACGCTAATGATGAAGCTGTACAGTTGCCTTTAGGATCGTAATTACTATTGCAAACAGCCTCACTGCTTCATGTTTTCCACAAGGTTTGTGTAATGGGTGATGGGGTTCGATAGCACTGGGTGTGAGTCACAGACAACAAACAGAGGGATATAAAAAGAAAGACAGCCTTCTTGAGAGTAAACACACCACACCTGCAAACTGGTCAGAGTTGGAGTTGGAGGAACATTTCTCCCTTCGCCTGTATGGTCATTGATTATGAGACTGCTGAATATCGACAACACAGCCTGCAGGCAGGGACAGATGGGCCGGTGCTGCTGGAGCACACCGACAGCACCGAGTCTATCTCTGCTGTTGGGGCCAGCTGATCCCAGATGGCTGGCTGGACAGGGGACAATGAATTATGAGTGATGCAAAACCACTGGGTAAGTGCACTGGAGCATTTTTCATGGTTTGTGTAGCTGTATGGCTAAGGGAATGGCTTCTCGGTGCAGGACAAAGTAACAGAAATAAACAAGTATGTAGCAACAGCAGAAGACAAAGAATTATTAAATTACTGAAACAGCATTTCAAGTTGTGTTGGAGTATTTTTGGTTTTTATGTTTGCTTGTTACAGTCTGTTATCGTCTTCTTCTTGTTTTTAAGGTCTGTCTCAGACACACTGTTCTCTTAAAATAAACAAAGAGTGGCCTTTCACCTTTCTTGGCACACACACAAACATACACGCACGCACACAGCTTTCTCCATCTCTACTGAACTGGAGGCAACTTCTTATTCTGTACTTATGTCTGTATATTTAGGGGAGTGGAGCTGGAGTGCTTCTCCTTGGCTCTAGGTCAGGGGTTTTGTCCGCCAGGGACTCTGGCTTCTACCAACTTCTCAGTGCTCTAATGGGGCATCGAGGGAGAGGGGGTGTCAGCCGGGATCGTCTACCTCCTGTGGAAAGCTTAATTGGGTATAAAGAGGTAGCCCTCTCTGCGCCCTCCACCTCAGGGTAAATCATATGATATGTTTAAGGAAAGGCTCTAGACGTGGTGTGCAGGTTAAAGCTTTCTTTGCCTGGAAGGGAAAGACAGCATCTGCCTGAGCCTTTGTATTCTTAGATGTGTGCAGGACATTACCCTCAGCTGAACAGTTTTCATTTTTTCTGATGACCACAGTGGTTCACTTAGTGCTCTGTTGGAATTGCCTGTGTTTCAGGAGAAAACTGCCCTTTACATTGATTAATGGGCCAGACTGTCACTTCTCTGCAGCTCTCGTCAATTTCTTCTTAAAACTGATAAATCAAGTCAGAAGCTATTGAATGCTCTGTAGCATGGGGGCATTTACGGTGGTAGAAATGAACATGAAACCTCTCAAAGAAAAAAAAAACATTTTGAATACAAAGGTGGATAAATCACCGTGCAGGTCAATATTATTGAACAATATACTTTTTTTTTTTTTTTACCTTTCTTTTATTAGTGATCAAAGAAAGGCTGGCAACACAGGTACAGTGGGGGTTGGTTCAGCATTGAAGGAACTGTTAATGTGTGCCAATACACTAAAAGCCATGGGGCCTTTTCTAGGTGATGGATGGTCACTACTAAATTAGTGAGCATGACAGCTCTAGTGCTGCACTATAGGTCAAAGGAAAGCTGTGGTAGTGATGAAGGTAGCGATGGATAGGCTGAGGTACAAGTGAAAGACAGTGGGTTAGAAATTGAGTGCCAATGGCAGGCAGTTAGCTTCAAGTCATAAACGAACAAAATATCCAAAACATGCTGATAGCAATACTTGTGCTTCACATGTAGAAAAAAAATGTTGGAATAGATGTTTCTGACATTAAAAAAACTTGATAAAACTATAGATTTCCTGAATAAGTTACCTACTCTATTAAAACAGATACAAACATGTTGTCTCGCTCAGAAAAAGTGCAGATATATAAACCAAAGATACACATAGCAGAGAACCATGTTACGAAATACATAGTTGGATCATTTTGATGATATTTATCCACTAATGATATAGTATATTCCATTTATCCATTCTATTACCAATAAAGTATTGGTCAGGGTTGGACCATGCATAAGCCCATGACTGATGGCTAATCAATATCAAGCGGCACAGGTCTTATTGAACAAATGGCTATAGATAGAGAAACATCTGGAAATGCTAAGCCTTCTGAAAGCTCTGGTAATGGAAGACAGCAACACATTCACAAGAAAACTGGTGAGCACAAATACATGTCTGTAGTGAAAGTTGGAGTATACTGTGCACATCTTTAAAAACCTGACCTGTCAAAATCCCAACACGCAAAGCAATAAAACTATTAAACCACGCAGATCTGTCCCGAAGACCCACGTAATGCTGGTGAGGTGGAGCACAGTGGGGAGGGTCAGTGTTTGACAGCAAATGTCAGATCTGGTGTGAACATGTCAGGTAGGAGTGAAACAAGCCCTGTCAGGTCCTCACTCACACTCCAGCCTAGAGCGCTGTGTCAGCTATCTTGCTATTGATTTGTACGCTTCTTTGGGGAATTTTGCTTCATCCATTGTCACAGGAACAGCAAAACCAATTGAAAAGAGAAATCAGATGTATAAATAAGCAATGTTCTGCATGAGGGCGCCCAGGAATGACACACTGACATAGTCACCTTGACATAAACCTGCAGCCCCCCTCCCAGAGCAATCAGTGCTGACCAGTGCTGTAAAGCCTTTACACAATGACACACTCACATCCCCTAATGACTCTATATGTGCTTTTAAGTAGATAGAGTCCGTGTCTTTCACTGTCATCAGTAGAAGATTCTTTTTTTTTTCAAAGTGGAAGAGAGATTTCTCCATCGATTTTTATTGCTACTATAAAATTATAAGACAAGTTTTAAATCTGCCGTTAAAGGGATCATTAAAGACTGTTATAGCTATGCTTGATACTGTCCTGTCATTCGTAATTATTACTATCACAGGATATCTTAAGAGTGTGTATAGTACTGTGCCACAAGACTGTCTGACCTGCTCTTTGTGATTGACTATAAAGATCTAAAAAGTAAATATTTAAGCAAACTAATATTTGATATGTGAGGGTGGGTATGATGAGGTCAAATTATGCTCTTTGTCTGCTCCTTCATAGGTTTGGACAAAAGAAGACTGATCAAAGAATGAAATGTACCATTTATTTATTCACCCTAGAGTTGGCGATATGCACTTTTAGGATATTTAAGCAACTTGTGTGTAGAGGGCAAGAAAACATCTCTATTTTGTTATTCATTTCACTCTGTGGGTAAATTACACTTTATCACAGTTCATAAATAACTGTCTCTTGCAATTGCATTTTTCATCTCTCTGGCATGATAAGCAGAAGACTCTTTTTCTAAAGCAGCCACACTCACAAAATCACACAAATGAAGCATTAAAGGGGATTGTCTAAAATGGGCACAGCTCACACAGTCATCTTACTACTGTTAAGTGAGAGTTGAGTGCTTCTCTTCTCTTTTCTATGCTTTGCTTCCTGCTGTTGCTGGGTCAGGAAACATGAGCTTAGCCCCTTAGCTTCTCCCTCAGACATGCAAAGAATGGTCATGTCAGCAGACACTAAGGGCAGTTTTCACTATGGTCCACTTATTCACCATGCAAAGATGTTTACTGTGCAGCTGCACAGAAGCTGAAAATCATTTTGCGGTGTGATTTGCAATGCACAGAGGGCCTTTGGAAAGTAACAGGAAAGCTCATTCTGCAGTGTAGTTTAGTTCCATCATAGTTCTACTTCCAATGAGAAGTAGGTAAAGATGAGCCACCCCATGGGTCTCTTCTGCCCACCTCCACTCAGCACACTCATCATCAAATACAGCTCTGATCAAGTGATTGCATGAGTGGTAAATGGGTGGAAGCCTAAGAGGGATGGGACACGCTTTCTTTTGCTTTTACAACTCCGGGCGGTCAGGAAAAAGAAGAAGAAGGGTGAGGACGAGGTAAAAGATACTTTGAAAGACAGTTCACTGACAGCAAGATTAATCACCCAACACAGAGAGGTCTGGGGCAGTGTAGCCATTTGATATGGAACTCTGTACCCCCTCCACACCTGGCCACAATCCATATGAGTCCTGTAGATTTCAGCACCCATTAGCAGCAGCCTTGGCAAATGATACTGTCCCTCACATCCCGTCCCTGCCAGCATCTACTCTAGATAATAAAATACCGCATAACAGACAAAAAGAAAAAGGACCTGTCAAAGATTGTGAAGGGCAGTTATATGGTAATCTGGGATATGTGTGTGTAACTGTGTGTGTATTAGCGTTGTGCAATTTATAAGCACAGTAGAGGTAAGTGGGCAGGTTGAAGACCTCTTCACCACTGTTGTTCATATGGAAATGAGCAATAATGAAGTCAACACTGTCAACTTCACATCTCTCTGTATTGTCACAGTGATAAAGGGCACTAGAGGCAATTAATTTCAGTCAAAATAGTGAATACAGAAGGCCGGGGAAAGGATGTCACAGAGGCTGAAGAGGCTGTATTGTGCCATTGTCAAGTTTCATGTCCTCACAAATCTGTCACAGCACTTCACACAGTTTCACAACAGGCCTCTTTAAACACTAATAACTACCTATTTACACATTAATTTATGTAATTTATGAAAAAAGGAAAACCAGGGCTACACCCCCCCCCCCCCCCCCACCCCCACCCTCTTTTTCCCCTGTTCGGTTGAAATATGCAAAAGCACTCTTTGTCCAAAAGAGTGCAATCCATTGCATGCATGGTGCGACACATAATGTGTAGATGTGATGTATTATGCAGCTCAGTCAACACTGTTGGACATAAATTTATTTCTTCCTTCATCTTTGGGGTAACTGTGGCTCAGGTAGAGCAGGTCATATACTAATTGGAAGGTTGGTGGTTTGATCCCAGGCTGCTACAGTCTGCATGCAAAAGTATTCTTGGGCAAGCTTCTGAACCCCGAGTTTATCCAGGAGGGAATATTAGATAGAAAGCACTTATACACAAAAAAGGAGTAGAAAGGTGCTACAGAAAATCAGTCCTCTTACCAATTTAAAGGAACATCTTCTAAAACAACTTAATCTTTTTGTCTTTGAACAAAGCTAATGCAGTGGAATGCAACAGCACATTGAAGTCGCAACAGCATATTGATTGAAAACATGAACATGACATGAATACATCACCGGTGCTCTTATTTCAGAAATGACTGATCTGACGTCATATAAACCCGTTTAACTGTGGCAAAACACAATCAAACGTTTAAATATCAGATGTTAATTATATTATAATGCATCTGAAAGGCTGCCAATAAAATACATAACTCTGTAATTTGCTACAGTACATTGGTGCATTTTCATCACCTCAGCTCAGTCAGTAAACTCAAAAGTATATCTTTAAAAATTACAGAAAGAACATACGTAAACATAACATTAGCCAAAACGTGTTTTTATTTAAGTTACTGACTTTTATACAAAATTCCCTCTTGGTCTCACAACAAGTAAACTCTATCCAGAGACACACAGAGAGAAGCTTCCATACTGTGAGAACTAACTTTAAAAGGTAATATAATTGTGGCATTAATTATAGCTTCTGTTTACCTTCAGAATATATTTTTGCACAGAGCGGTGCACAGCTGCGGATTTTATCACCAACCGCTTAAATCCGAATCGATTCTTTCACAGTCCGTATAAACCGGAGAAACAATTACACACAGCATTATCTCTTTCAGTGTACATACAAGTATGAGAGTGTTATATCAAGAACACATCTCAGAAGTCATCTCTTGATGAAGGCTGTTGGCTAATGAGGCTAATAATGTGAGTGAATCTTGAACAAACAAAAGAACAAGCTGGTACCTGTATTACACAGGTCAGAAATTCTCAAATAATGATCATTAACTTGCTATTAAAGCCTTCAGGCATAAAAAACCTGTGACTAATACTAATGTTATAGCACTAAAATGATCGTGAAGGATATATCAATACATTGTTTTGAATTGCTGCTACTCGTGGGGCACTGTAACCTTCAAGCTATGCCTCCTGCAATCAACTCCATGCAGCCGATAAAAGTGAATGTCGAGTACACAGCTGCACTTTTGTGCAGCAAAGCCTGAAGGTGTGACAGACACAGGCAATAAAACTGCGCAAAGAAAAGCAAGATGGTAGAGGAAGCTCGGTTTCCCCTTACCTTTACTCGAAGAAACTTGACATTAATATGACAGGGAGAGATGTAGAGTGGGGGGAGTGCATCATATGGATTCAAGGAGAGGGAAGCAGGGAAAGAAAAAGAACAAGGTAGAAAAGCTGACACTTGACATCAGTCAAGTGAATGTAGTTGGTGGTTCTATCACCATCAGTACCATCATTATCACCACGAAGCTGTCTCTACAAACAAATGTGTACTTAAAGTATGCGCAGGTGTGTGAGAATATTTACTGTGAGCATATCTGGACTCTTGTGTCTGACTGCATGCGGAAAGATTCCCTTTTCTTTGATGCTGCGGCCTAGCTGTGTACGTTTAACCCCCCACACACTTGGCTCTGCCATAGGTCTTCTCATCCAGGCAATCACATGACAAAGGCCAACGTCCTCTCAGCATCCTTGAGTGCCTGTGATGGGCACCCAGCCAGTGACTGATCACCCGCTCGTTCCCTCTTGTCAGCACTTTCGCTCATCCAGCTCGTCATCAGTGCTCCGGGGTAATAAAACCAATGTCAACCTGCTCCTTGTGAAGTTCACATGGAGAGATAAGGGGAAAAAACCTTCCACTGGCTTTTTGTTCCAAATTAATTTCCCGCAGTCTTTGTGCACACCGTTTCCTGGGTGGCATTTAGTGCTGACAGAATGCTAATCTGATGTTTTCCTGCCTGATTTAAGTGTTCATTAGGAAATTCTGCTGTTTTAAAGCCATTTTCCATTTGACTTTTATAGTCAAGTGTGTGTTTCTAAATGGAAATAACTGATCAGGTGAGGCTGTTCTAGAGCAACAGGGACACCTCTTTCGTTAATTAAAGCTGCATGGGGCTGCTGTAAACATCAGGAAAATAGGGCTGTATATCAGGCTTATTACCTAGATATGATCATCAGCATGGGGACTTTGTCCAGGGAAATCTCTTTTAGTCCGTCAAACAAAGGCTTTGCTCCCCCTAAGGCCACCTGTTCTATATACACACATCATGAGATCCAGAAGAAATTGTAGTCATAGAGAAGGTTAACAGCAAGAGAAATGGAGCAAAAGTTTTGGTAGATCTGCTATAACTCCAACTGGGACTTGGAATGTGCCTTTTTTAAATTTCTGCCTATTTACTATTATATAAAAAGTGGAACATTCCCTTTGTACAGTAAAGAATCCTATCTCCCAATGTCCCCTAACAGTTTTTACCCAAATCATTACTTGGAATTGCAACAGACAGCAGTATGTTGGAAGCAAGAGGACCTGTAGGGATTATGAGGGTACAGGTGGGACAACATTAAGAGGAGATAAGGGAAAAACAGAAATATTCTTCCCTAAAACCACAATAGATGCTAAGGCAGTCTTACAGACCGTTATCAGGCCATCATCATAGCTTGGTTATCGTCCCACTGAATGGAAAGGTGGACCGAGACCATCTCAGCACTGTTTACTAGAATGTAGGCATGCAGGCAAACATTTTCTGATTAGTGAGCTTACATTCATAATGACTTGACAACCTAAAAATGTGATAGAGGAACTTTTTGTCACAATAATAACTGAATTTTTACTATAAATGAATTCAATATATAAAATATGCTTATTTTTTTGGAAAAATATACACCTTCTAATTAAATTAACTTTTAGAAACATTATGGAAAATTCAATTACAAAGTCTACTGTTACATGCAATATGTGTTGTCTCAATTGGAAGTGCTTCCAAGCAAGCCACTGCGGTTGTTTTCCACTCTCAGCCATGATATATAACATCCAGTTAAGTCTTCAATGTTAGACTCGATATGAGCAAATACACTAAACACATTATATTTGTGGTAGAATACTATTAAAAATTACTGTATAACACTGAAATCCTTTTTACATACTGAAATAATGGATCAGATGCATCTTTCAGCTGTGGTTTATTGATGTGGTTGGAAATTTTATTGTAAAGAAAAATATATAACACTGTCCACAGAAGGAGTTGTTTTTTTTTTAATGATTTTTGGTGTACACCGTTTTTCAGCTCCAACATTTCCAACAAGTTGTGATCTTTTTTTTTTTTTATTTTTTTTTAATAAAAGTCTATTAAAATCAGCAAAATCATTGTGCTACTCCACTATATATAGGCAATGAGGGCAGCTTCTACAGGTGGATCCAAATCCCTAAATATTGCAATTTTCACTCAGAAAGAGCCTTAAAAATGGAGACAGGAAGCCTTCATCCTGCTCGCTTTTTCCTCATCGATTGTCTGCATGTCTGTGCCATTGTGCCTCACGGTGGCAGAAGCTAAAGTGATGGAGACAAAAGGCAGTTTGAGTATTAATTCAGCACTCACGTCTTCTTTCAGGATCTTTTCACATGCAAAGCACCGGGCTGCGCATTGGGCAGAAGGGGACGCTGACAATTACAGCCTCACATTGAGCCACCGTCAGAGACTCACTCTTCAGCCTGATTGACAAATGAAAGAGCTGAAATAGCTTCCATTTAAAATGGCCACTTGCCAGAATAGGGGGATCATCTCCAATATCTTGTCTCAAATGGGAAAGGGAAACGATGAGCGTGCATAGGAAATTGAGCTCACAATTCAGTACTTTACAAAGGCCATTCAGGCTACATGCACAGAATACCCAGTGGTACTGCAGAGGCTTTAAAGCTCAAATTCAATGGAACATCAATTAAGACAGAGCAGCGACTTTAAGAGAGGATTTGCATCCAACTGTTCTTTCCCGCAAAACCAAAACATTTTCATACTTTTCCAACTCACCCACCCCCTGACAGATGCACAGATGAACATATACAAGGAGTGCATGTGGAACATAAACATACACTGATGAGTGAAAATTGCCTTTTCTATATGCCTGGAAATCCCTGAAATCCCTGCATGTGATTTCAGCAGGAACAAATAAGATGCTCATTGTCCCAAAAAGCACGTAGGCAGGCACATGGATTTCCAATCATGGGTGATGCTCAATTTGTCTGCCAGTCCTTCAATACATCTCCACAACTGAGTTCAGAATCCAAATCAACAGTTTGTAGAGACGGATGCCTATTGAGCTCCTCATCAAAAGTGAAACTGGAACGACATGACTCCTGTGTGAGTGAGAAATGACAATGTTTTCCTGTTGTGGCAGTGTTATATTTTACTGACCTTGAAAACGTTAATATCCTGTCATTACTGCATGCAACTATGCTAGATCCAAAAGAATAAAGCAAAAAAGCCAAGAGGAGTTTTCAATAGGCTGGACATTCAATGTAATCTAAACCAAAATCATAAAACGATAGCTGTGACTACATAGGAAACAAGGAAGCATGTGATTTTTGTAGTTTGTCTGCTTTCTTGATCATGACATTAAATTTAAAGACCACCCTTTGCAAGAATGCAATAATGTCTTCACACTGACTTAACAAATTCAACAACCTTGATGGGAAAAACTAGTAAAACAATGAGAAGCACACATGAACAAAAGCACATGAGAAATGCAATATGGCAAGAAAGAGTCTCACTGCTGAGTGCATGAGATGCAGGTAGCCGGAGCACAAACAACACAGGTATATAAAGAACAAGTACTTGTGTCTGAGAGCACAAACAGCTGCAGGGGAGTTCTGCGTGCTGCTGTAGGAGCACAAACAGGTTCTTTAATGGAGAGCGGGATGTGAGGAGAAATTCATTTGTGAGATGACACTCTCCCGTAGCCCCACAGCACAAACCCCATGAGAGGGATGTTTCAGCTCGGAGAATCAGGAGGGCGGGGGGGGGGAAAGCAGTGGGGTCGTGCATGTATGTATGTATGCATGTGAGAGAGGGCCAAACTTGAGGTATGAGGTGAAAAGATACAAAGGTGCCTGTGTCATGTCTCTGTGGAAATCAATAAAGTCTGCTGTATGCATAGCACACCATATCACGCGTGCATACAAGTGTACACACATTCGCAACTGGGGAGAAATAATGTATGAAGGAGCTGCATGTGAAAAATATGTGCAGCTACACTGGTATTGTACCATCTGGTACTATATTGCCAATTATATTTTATTTAAAACTCCTATAGGAGCCTAATAAAGAATAGACAGGAATATGATTTTTTCTCTCTCAAATGTGTCCACTGGAATGTTTCTGAATGAAATCATTAAGCCACAAGCTGAGTCATACTGTATGAATATTCAAGTGAAACACGTAGTGCTGCTTGAAGGATGTTCAAAATTAGATTAACAAATGCCTTAAACAAGGTTTCCCAACATTCAGTTAAAATGCCTGTGAGGTTGCTGATGTATGCGTGGCTGGTAATGGTTATAATTAGTCAGCATATTTTATGATGACATTACAGCTTCAGCCATTTCTGTTTATCTTGCTTAAAGTGCCGGAAATGGCTTGCACACACTTGGCAAAGCATGTGATATTAAAGTTTTTTGTAGTCTCATCATAGTTCACCTCTGCGCCTCTGTGGTATTTTATCTTTTGTTGCCTTAGAGGAAGTGTGACCTGAGCTAAATCTTACCTTCCCCTTGGACTAACTTTGTTACAGACCCATTCTTAATGGTAGGGAGCTGAGGTTCAAGATAAAGTCACACTTCATACGTGAGAAGCTATAGCAGAGGGTGTGAAATACAGAGAGCACTACTTCTAAGCTCAGAATATCAAATTTCAAGCCTGCGAGCAAAATATATTGCCAAAAATATGCTGGTTGTGTACAAAAACACCCTCCTTTCATTCACAGACACACAGCTCGATGGCAAAAAGAGAAAAGAATGATAATAAAACAAATGCCCAAATCTCCCACAGCAGATTTTTCATCATTAAATGATGGCCTGAGGGTGGAGGGAGTGTGATGAGGAAACACTGGCTTCTGCTCTGCTCTGTAATTAAATGGTGGCCGAATGAAGTGAGAGGCAGGGAGATGATAAGCACAGGGCTCTGTGCCCCAGGACAGAGGAAATGTGTCAGATGCTCCCAACAATATGGTTATCTGTGACCGAAAATGCTGTTTTGCAAAAAGAAAGATGGCAGACAGATTGCCGCCATTTCCTAATGGAACACTGGAGGCTCTTACACAGAAGTGCAAAAAAAAAGGCATATTTACATGAAAAACAGAAAAAAAACCCCTCCGTCAACAATATATGATTTTAAATCCTCTCAATAAGACAATCAATAATAACATCAGATACATTTGGTTCAATTTTTACTCCCCGGGAAGCATAAAAGCAAAGACTTTGTTTTTCTGAACACAATTATTGCCATGTATCATTCTTAATGTTGCAACAGATTAAAAACACATGAATGTGAATGCACTAAAGACAAAAAAAAACATGGGATAGAAAGTGCAAAGGAAAATAACGCATGGCCACAGCACCACAATTTCAGATGACAAGACTGGGATCGGTTCGCTGAAATCAGTATGGACAGAGTTCAGAGGGAAAAATGAGCACTGGTGTCTTTGACAAAGCTTTTTAATATGTCTTAATGGAATGAATAGTGTCACTAAACTGTATTGTTTTAAAAAACATTCTATCACAAGAATTTCATTATATTAAATGCCAAGCGTTCAATCCTTCCTCTTCCTCCAATAACGCCATACTCTCTCTTGAGAAAGAAAAATGAAACAGTGGTGGTGAAACGAGGATTTTTCATCTAAATACAATTACTGAGCATTTTGCAAAGTGCTGTGAAAAGCAATCAGGAATTACTCTTGAAACTTGGCTAGGAGAGAAACAGACCTGGTTTTTAATGTCTGGGTATTTTATTCTGACTTTTTCATTGCTAAAAAGCTTTTCCTGCCCTTTGCCAAGCAGAGTGTTGTATCGCTGCCAGTCAGGTTTAGAATTCTTTTGATGGGGATTGAAGATGAACACAGTCATCCCTGAAAAAATGGCTGTGACTCCAAGAAGTCACGTGACTGATGCTGAAACTGGCGGCTTCATTTTTTTGGCGTTAGCCTCAAATTAAATCAGACATCAGAAACGACCTTCAAATATCTGCAAAGCCAATGTGCTGACTAGGATGCATCGGAGAAAAAGGCCAGTGATCAAGATTTATGGAGTGAGGCTACTCTGTGCGTCAAGAGTGATACATGTCTCATCAACGGTGAAATGAAATGTCAAATTAGTTTGTGTATGCAGGACAGCTGTTTCAGCTCATCTACGCGGATGCTCTAACAGTAAACAAGATACAGAAACAAAACGACCAAAAACTGCAGTCAAATGAGATCCAGAGTGAGAGAAAGGAAGGAAAGAATGAGTGTCAAATAGGGTGCTTATAGCGCAGAACACTAATAAGGAGAGCGTCAGCAGGACAGTGGCAGCAGATCCATTCTCCTCCAGGCTTCATCTTGGCAGTACCTGTTATAAACTTCCTCTGCCGTCTCGCACAATTGGTTCTGTAATTTAAAAAGGTCAGCATGGCTCCTGTGTAATTCAGTACTCTCATGGTGCTGTATTAACCACATATTTAATCACCCTCGGGGTGGTGTGCAAGCTGAATATTGAATGTAAAGGGAAAGAGTGGGACCCACAATACACCACAGGGTCTGGCTCTCTCACCTGACAGAAAGCACTCACACTATGTGGTGGCGCAGTTTAACCATGAACTTTGCTTAGTGTTTCAATTTTTTAATAGAAAAGCATTGGAAACCTGAATGTTTTAAGAAAAAATAGAAGGTCTCTGCAGGAAAGTTTGTTTCTAGTCACACAATGGATGAGTAAATTGAATCAGTATCTGTTGCACTTTGAGTGTAACAGATGTAATATCGTTTGTTATGGATTTCATTTGTCTAGAGAATCACATCAAAGAGCAGATTCACCAAAAACTGCTGTATGAAGAAAAGAAAATTCTCCTTTATGGGACATGCAGAGCCACACATACTATATATTGAATGTTTGCTACAGTACAATGTTAAAAAATCAATATAAAGAAGAAATTTAAAGTCAAACTGCCGATAAAACAGAGAAAAGCCTGTATCTGTATCTGCAGTAAATGGACTACACTAGATTCAAACCCTGGCCTGTACAAAAACTTTACGCCATATGGTTGCCTGATCAACCAAAACTGTAACTTTATTCAGTTGATATATAAGATACCCTGGAAATGGATTTGGCCTTTAACATGTCAAAGCTGTACCGTTAAAATTGTATTCTGTAGGTAATATTAAATAATAAAAGAAAAAAACCTACATCAATGTCTGAAGCCATATTTGACACAAATATATTTGCTTGTATGGTTATATCACACATTTTGCAATGGCCAACTGTGAGGTTACTAAAATTATCCTCCAACCCTTTCACCAGACACAGACAAGCTCATTATTTGTAACGTATGCAAAAAAACCCTCCAGATCATGTTCAGCAACAACTTTGTGTGAATTTGTGCTCGCTGAAACATCTGTGGATGGCAGCTACAGTACAGTAAAGATTACAGCATGTTTACACAAGTCAACTTTCTGTTGCATGCCAGTCAAATGTAACTTTTTTCATTAAAAAAATAACTTTATCCATTAACTGTATCGGTCTTTGAACACTTTCAAAACATGAGTGCCCTATACTCAGTCCTCCAACTGAATGCAGCCTCTCAGATCACAGATGGAGGACTGAAGATCATGCTAACAAGCTGTTCAAGCTATGCAGTCTGAAACAGTCGAGATCTGGGAACGTGAGATACACTGACACCCACCACCATGATATCCCCATCCACAGTGTTACAAAGAGTACTTCTTCCTGCACTGGCCCCGAACAATGTCACTGAGTGCAAATTACTAGCTGTAGAATCTTTTAGAGCAAACAAAATTTTTTTATGGTGTCCTATTTTTTCCGCCAAAGTTAGATAGTACACATAATAATGGTGCATTACTCATGAATCAGACATGGTTAACAAAGAAGCTCTGAAAACCCAAATGATGAAAGTGCCCTAAATAAAGGAAACAGGGAGTCACTGCTTTCGGGAACAGCTGATATTTACATTAAAGCAAGGAAAATAATAGCACTGTCAGTCATGAAGTATGTAAAGATAAAAAAAAATAAAGCGGCGCTTTGACATTTCTCTCTCATTGAGAAACACGGTCCTGGTGGAATTCAGCTTTCCTAAATCTAGACATTACTGAGAGCTGCCTTCCTTTGCTGACACATGTACAGAAGGTACAACCCATGACTTAGATCTTAGGTTAAGGTGAATTGCCACTGAAGCTAAACAACAGGTGCCTTACATAAGAAAGAATGTCTTTTTTCATATCTTTGTTCCTGACACAATTTTGACTTACAGATACTTCACCCGCCACTTAGAATTCTTGTGGGTATCACCTTGCATCTCTTCAGTGATAAGCTATAGAGATAAGTAAAAGCCCTTGGTATAGCACTCTGATGCCATCAGATTGTTAAGCAAAAATGTTTCGATTCAATCTTAATATAGCTCCTACTGCTGCCAGTCAGAGATCGTGCTCCAAGAGTGTGATTGAAAGCATTTCTGCCAAGGTAGCGATCCCTCATACACACACACGCACGGACACCATCACATCGGAGACCAGGGAGCTGCATACTGCCCTCTGCTTGACAAGTAAATTGCTTCCTAGATAGTGCTGGCGAAAGAAAATACAAAGAGAAGAAGGTGGTGGCGTGAGCATGGTTAAAGAAAATGAATGAGAGGTGAAAGGCAATAGAAAGAAGCAGAGTAGCCAGAATGAGAAGGTAACAGCAAGCAGTGAATGTGAAATGCTCTGCTAAGCAGGACTGCAAGGGCCTGTTGTCTTGCTGGATGAGAGCTGGGTGGAAAAAAGAGAAATCAGCATGGTGGAACTGAAATGACTGTCAATTGCGGTGACAAAAGCACATAGTGTGGGTGGTTCACTTATCTCAAACAGGGAGACATTTCAGTAAAATGTCACAGGTTAGAAAATCAGTCATGTAAAAACAACCATATCTTAAAGTCTTAAAGCAAACAAGACATGGAACAATTTTGATTATTTATCTCATAGACAGATAAGAAGAGAAATCTGTAAAAGTCAACAGACCAACTTTCAGATATTGATGGCAGAAGCCAGTGAAGTATTCATTTAGCAATCTGTGGGTTATTTCAATCTATTTCCCACTGTAAAAAATGAAATAAAAAATAAAAAATCAATTTTTAATAACTTGCAATTTTCAAAGGATGTGAAATCCTTTGGTGACCTTGTGAACTTGAACTTTTTATCAGAAACTACAGAGTAATTCACTTACTCAGTCAAAACTAAGACTTGAAAAAGTTCACCCTCAAATCGCATACACTACAAAAACAACTCCTAATACTTGAATTCATGTGCTTTCCAACCATGCAGCTTCATGGCATCCATTTCCATGCAAGAAGATCCTGCAAATGTAACATGTTGCTGGTCTGGTACTTTTGTCCATATAGTGCATGTATTCAATATATGTACATATATGTTGTCAGGGATCTTCAAAATAACGTCATCAAACATGTAGAGGACTCCTAAAGAAGTTGATAATAATGATCAGCGGAAGGATAAAGTGTTAGTAACATCTACAGTATACTTTGAACACATATAATGAACATAACTGAATGGTGGCTGGATGTGCAGCCCCCACCACAGCTGGTTTTTCTTTAATTCCTATGATTCCTATGACTCTGCTTTATTTCATGTACTTTACTTGTACATCAAATTCCCAAACAAGTTCAAGAAAAATTGTTTAAAACAAGATCATCTTACTGGCATAACTTTAGAATCTCTATGTCTGTTTTACTGTCCATCTAAGGTTTCTGTGTATTTTGTGTCTTTGTAACCCTTCCATTCTGTATTGTATTGTTTTACAAACCCAAGAAGAGGGAAGAGGTGGGTAAGGTGTAAGTTATTTTCATACTGACAAGCCAAATTAAGTTCATAGCAGTGCAAAATTAAAATTTTCTGAATATTAGTGTGCTCAAGCCACGGAGGGCCGTTACAAAGTAGTGTACTTCTTTATTTTGTTGTTTGGAAAATCAGGGACTTTTCTAAATATTCCACAAGTACAAGTACCTTTCAGTGAATCAGGAACAGTTGTGCAAATAACTTGAGGTTTAGAGCTGCAAACGCTTTTACTTGTTGTAAAAAATGTCACCAAGAAAATTACTTTGTGCCAAAAAAAAGTTGGCAAAAAAAAAGTTATCTTAGCTCCAAATGATTCAGGATTTAAGTCCCATGTCAACAGTAAGTCACTAAAGCTACAAGAGCGGTGTCAAGCATACAATAAGTCAGACAGCCATTGACTGACAGACAGACACAGACAAACCATGACGATGGAGGCAGACCATGAAGTCTTGATCACTGATGAGCTGACAAGCACGTGCTGAGAAACATGTCATGTCTTACCTGGGATTAAAGGAACCTCTTGACCCCAAGCTAGCCTGAGGAGGACCATAATGAAGAGGGGCGTGGCCCCTGACCATGTGCCACGCATAATGATGCTCACTGTCCTGGCATCACTTAAGGTCAAACTGAAAAAACAGATTAAAAACAAACCGTTAAACATCGGTTATATAGCTGGGAATTCTCTCACACATGTAAATACCAACCGGAAAGAAAAAAAAAGTTGTGTAATGCATAAAATTTCCTACTTCTTACTTTCAAGAATCATAATACACAACGCAGCTCTCACAATCTTTTAATGAGTTCCTTCACGTTGTAATTCAGTGTCATTCCATAATTTTTTGTCAGAAGAGAGTTCAGTCTTGCTAACAATGCCAAGAAGGCTACAAATCAACTTTCCTTGTTGCAAAACTCTGACCTAGCATCTTATTTTGTTCACAACACAACAGAAGTCGGTGTCAAATTGATTTCAGACGCGGGAGCCAAGATGTCAGAGTTTAGTGGTGTGTGTGTGTGTCTGAGAGAGAGAGAGAGAGAATGCTGCCCTACTGAAATCACCTGCACATAGTGACAAGGACCGTCTGTGGCATGGAAATAAATCGGAGGATTCTCCAGATCAGCCATCTGTGGAACAACCTGGTCACCCTTGTTTGATTACATCCAGCAGGCCAGGCAGCCTTGACTGCTTCGTTTCTTGGTCTTTCAGACTTCCCTCCCTGCGCTGTGAGGCAGTATGATTTTCTCTTTACAGCCTTTTTTCCAGGCATGACATACTCCTTGAGTTGGATATGCTTCAACAAAAACATGATGGACATGCTTTATCAAATATTTCAAGGCACCACAGCAGTGACTGAGTCTCTACAAGCATTGGATCATTTATAATGATGATTTACATTACCATTCCACAACAACCAGTGGAATTCAACATATGTTGCAATGACAGTGAATTTGGCACTGCTATGAAAACTTTCTGGTTTCATATTACTTAATTCTTCCAGACTTGCATGTCTTTTAATAACGCACTAAATGGACCATGTATTTGCCACTTATCATGGAAGCTTTTATGTCATTCTTTTCCTCACAGCTGCATCGATTTAGTCTTGCACCTCTTTTATTTCCTGGCTTTTGAATGAGATAAGTCACTGAAAAGTCTCTCTGTTAGATCTCAACGTTGGGGTTGCACCAACATGTGTTTTCATTACTTTATTCCTTCAGTGTCACAGCAAACTCTAAGAATTATTTGTTGTATTTGCACATTTGTTTCCATATGACAATCATTTTCCTGCCTAAATGTCTTATAAAGTCCCAGTTGTTGCATTCACTACTCATGGCCATGTGAATCCATACCATACTAACAGTTTCCTTGAAGACTAGCAGGCTAGCATCCCCCATTATTGTTGATAATTGTGTCAGATAAACACTGCATCTTCCTCTTGCAGGCAATCTGATAAATACCCAATTACCAGTAAGGAGATGGCTGTGACAAGTCAGCATCAGAGGTCTTTGGTTTGGGAATGGCATTGGGAGGACCCCCTCAACCCTCCATCAAGTAGGGAGCTGGATTCATAATTCAACTCATCACAGTGTTCCATTTGATTGATGAATGGACAAATTGGAGATAAAAGAAGATTTATTTGAGCCCTACCTCCTGGAAACTACAAACACACATAAGGATGCATCACAGTCCAATCATTGACTATTGCTCAGGACTCATTATTAAACCTGCTTCCATCAAAGGGAATGCACATGTTTCGCTAGACTTGTTTCAGCGCCTTCGACTTTGTTCACTACAGATTCAGTTCGGGAGGAATGAAAGGACTTTATTGTCTCTTTTTATCTGACTCAATGACTGCTGAATGGATTCAAGCCAATTAATCAGGCACTGACAAGCAGCATTGCTGCTGGCTCAGTGACCAACTCCAACAAAAGACGGGAACCATCAGCAGAACAGTCGCTGCCCACAAATTGATTTCTGTAGGCCTACAAAACCGAGGCAATGCCAACTCAACAGGAATCACAACCTGTGGGTGAAATATTATCGAACATTAAGGAACAAAGACATATGTTTTTCTCAACTTGCAAGTATTTCGTGATGAATTAAGAAAACACAAAATCCATGTGAACTATCCATGAACCTGGAAATTCTCAGGTGAAATGTTTAAATACAGGACTGGCAAATAACTTTCGGGAAAGCTAAGTGGAGACCTCTGGTTATAAGAATGAACTTCATTTTACCTCTGACTGGGACTTCTACTTTTCATTGCTTAATCCTTTTTTTTCTTTCATCTTCTACTTCTGATACTAACTGCACACTAACCAACAGTAAAGCAGCTTGGGAAGCAAAAGCACCGAGGGACAGCATTGGGGATGTATTGGCTGAAAAGGCTGAAACTGCCGTTGTCGAGTGCAATCAGCATAACAACAGACAAATAAGCTGACAATTACTAAAGGCAGTTATTTGCCAATGTTTGTTTATTGTAATGCATCAGTTTTATGCTTATGCTTAAAGATAGTGTAATAAAAAGCCGAAAGACTTCAAGATTTCAAAGAATCAGCCCAACTGGTATGACATAAACAAATACAATAAATGCAAAACATAAAGTTAAACTGTGACATAAATGCATGGTATCATTTTGCAATAACTATTTGAAAGATTAAATTGCAAAGACTTCTTGTAAAGTACTGGTTTGAGTGTACAAGCAGAAATTAGTTTTCTGTTCGCATTTTCTCTTCAACACTTGTTGATCACGTGATATAGTTTGGGAAATGTCACTAACCATAAAGATGCCCCATTCCACACTTTTTTAGCTCATGGATCACTTTATGCCAACTACCATAATTTCATCCATTCTTAGAGATTAGATGACATAAAGCACAAAAACATTAACACAAAAACATTGTGGTTGATGGTTCGATCTCTGGCTGCTCTAGTCTGTATGTCAAGTATCCTTGGGCAAAGCACTAACACCAGTGCATTCATTGGCATCTGAATTTGTGTGAATGTTAGATAGAAAGCATTTGAGAACAGAAAAAAGTGCTTGTATGAATGGCATGTTGTATAAAGCACTTTGAGTACTCAGGTAGAGTATTTAATTTAATAGTTAATATTTAAATCTGACGTTTTCTTGTTATTTTCTATCCAGAATAAAGTTTATTGCTAAATACTCTACCGACGTGCTTCTTTACCGTCTTTCTTACAAACAAACACTGCTGATATGCTCACGCTGTTTTAAATATCTGGTCACAATTTGTCCCCAGTTTGAAGAGAACCTAAAATTTCAAATACTGACAAGCAATATTATCTTGGTGACTTTGATCAGAAAGCTCTTAGTCTTTAACCACAGGGTTAGCAGTTCCATTATAGACCCTGGCCTCTCCAATATTAATGAGTATTTCTATTTGCCACTGACCCTACTTCTGAAATGCATCCGATGCCCTTCACAGCCTCATCTTAGCTGAGTGTGAGTGGAATATTGCTGAAAGTTAGCCAAATAAAACTGGATATTTTCCAACATTAAGGTATTTTTAGGATTAAATCGGTACCTTTGTTTCTTCCGTGTTCCTTTGCCTTGCAGGACCAGAAAGATGATAGTCACATGCAGGTTTGTTTTTTAGAACACAGCAATAACAATTACCCACCACTGGGACAAAAATATCCACAGGGTTTGTTAACTCAGACTGCTATAGCTTCAGCAGTTAGAAATAAAATAGATAGAAATGCCTTTTTGCATGAAATATTGACTGTAGATGTCATTTATTTCTGAAATGTATTCCTCACTATTTAAAGAAATCATATTTTCTTTTCTTTTATCACTTTCTCTGAATATTTTGGCACACCTGGAAATGGTCAAACAGATTTGAGAGTAGGTCAAACAGTATTATAAGTATTAAATAAATCTTATATTATAAAAGTTCTGTGCTTTTTCCTGCTCAATAATAAAAAAAACTGCTTTAGCGATTCATTGACTACATTTTTTCTTAGATTCAGATTCCAGAGTTAAGGATTAGTGCGCCATGTGCTATATATATCTATAAAAGACTTGAATCATATGTACAGTAACTGGTACAACAATAGCGACCCAAACAAAAGCGCATGGGAATCACACTTTAATGAACAATGAGCTTCAGTTCATAGCAGTCCATTTCTGATTTGGTGAAATGTGCATAAACTGATAAAACCTACTGTATCGGAACAGGTTACAATGAATGAGTGAAAAAAGAATACATTTACAGTACATGTGCAGTGGTCATCAATACCATTAAGGGGATTTGCTGCTTCTGTACATACACCTGCAAATCTCATTAGGTGTGGTTTATCATGCTGTGCCATGTCAGCACTGTATTTTGATGAATAGTCCCTGTGCCTCTCATGCACTCCGTTCTCTGTGTCACCATGTCTTCTCCTTTCTCATAAAAATGCCAACACTGGATTAAGGATCTCACATTCACATTATGCTCCTTCACTTCATTAC
The DNA here is from genome assembly GCF_964374335.1 of Astatotilapia calliptera. Classification (NCBI taxonomy): domain Eukaryota; kingdom Metazoa; phylum Chordata; class Actinopteri; order Cichliformes; family Cichlidae; genus Astatotilapia; species Astatotilapia calliptera. Next base: position 10,749,703 of record NC_137435.1, read on the forward strand.
AATAAACGGATTAACCTGCCTGGGTGGTGGAAAGTGATCGGTAGGGAGGGTGGATGACACGTGGCTGACCTGTCCTTCCTTCTTTGTGTAAATCATATCTCTCATGCTCCTCCAAGACCTACTACCAATCTTCCACACTGCTGTGGGAACCACAGTGCAGACAGTGGCAACATTCAGGGACGAGAAACAAATCTGCAGCCATTAAGACGCCCTGCAGTTGACTTACATAACAGCATATGCTCCATCCATTCCACCGGGAGAGACCCGTCTTCACTGTCCCACTTTCTGTTCATTGCTACTGTATGTCATGTAGTGAATGATCATTTGGATTTGTTTTAATGGTGGAAGCTACTAGCCTAGATGGAGGTTTTTATTCTGGTATAGAAAAATTAGACAATAAGCAGATCCAATTTAATAAGCATCTCTTTGTCTAGAACCGGGAAGTTGATGCAGATAGAAGAAAAAATAAAACTCAAATCACAGCTGAAGCCACTCCAGTATCTCTCCGGAGATGAGCTTGGTAACTTGGCTTCCTTATAGTGACCTGTCTTCTCATGAATGTGATCTTTAAAAAATTAAAAGCTTATTATTTCCTGGAGTGAGAAGCCAAGCGCACGGCCCCCAGCCCCTTCACTAGTGATGATGGATTAGTCCATAGCCTGCACTATGGACCTGTCCCCACTGACTGCACAGCGAGTGACGCCACAGGCCTAAGTGCCTGCTATCAAGATGCCATCTTTGACAACTCTTAATTTATTTGAATAAAGGCTCCACCATTTCTTTAAAGGACAATTCCATTATTTCAGGATACAGATGGGTGGTTCTTTGATTTTTTCGAAGTAGTATTACCATAAAAACATCCAATCCTATTTAGTCCTATTACTCCATGTGGACATATTTTTAAAAGCTGGGCAAAGTGCTTCTTTCTGTAAACAGAAAACATACATTTGTTTTCTAATATCAATAAAACAGGCCTTTAGTTAATACAAACTTAACTTTATTCCTTTTGAGTGACTTTAGACCATGATTGGGAGATTCCAAAAGCTGTTACTCGGTGAGAAATGTCTCTCAGTGAAACAGTATTATTGAAGTCAGAGAGCACCAGGGAGCTATAGGTTCTGTGCTCAGGTTCAGTGTCCACAAGCTTAAAGTAGCCGAGGTTTTCGCATTATGGGCCCGTTCTTATGTGTCTGAACCATTTTCCCAGGGTCAGCATCATTTGGACGACTTACAGCGCAATTTGTCTGCAGTGATTGGGTCTGCCTGGGTTTGAACAAAAGCAGTCAGCCTGGCTATTGTGTCCTTTTGTGTCCCATATGTCAGAAGTCTGCTACACAAACAATGCAGCAACTGCCAAGAGCACAACAGTCATTATCGGCTGCAGAATCGCTGTCATTATCCTGCTGCAATCATAACTCTAATTACAAAAGTTGCTATGTAAGCAGGTAGATTATGCAATGTTAATTACGCGTGCACAATGCGGCAAGCGTATGTTCAAATGCCACTCTCTATTATGCCCCGCACAAAAGCAGCACACGTTTTACCCTCTGCCACATGCAAAGCAACACCGAGTCCCTTGATGGCCGGTTTAAGCACTCACAGTAGAGTCGCAGACCTCTGGTCATTAACAATATCTTATTAATAGTTGCTATTAATCATCCCTAACTATATTTTCTGTAAGAAACTAAAAATGATTAATTGATGGTCTTCATCCCACAAACTGGTCCATCTCATTACTCAGACTCACCTACATTGGATATCAGCTGGATGAAGATGAGCTGCAGGCATTTTCCAATTTAATTCACAACCAGTTCCCACATACTGCATACAGATTTGTAATTAACCTCTCACCAAACACTCTCAGATTTAACATCTGTCACATCCACCATATGACAGGCACAGAAACAAACTGTTAGATATAGAAATATACATATAAAACTGATTAAAATGTCACACAGGCAGGTTTACAACTGCACTAAGCTTACTTTTCAATTCCAGGCTAAACACGGTTGAAAAATGTGTGTTAATAAAATCTCAGAGATTTTATAGACAAAAGCTAGACAGTGGACGGTTTTCCTAAAGCAGAGCACAGGGTTTTTTGCATTAATCATCATGAGGGTGCACTTTCCCAACCCACTCTGGCAAATTAAATCCTCAGAATAATATCTCCATCATTGCTGTATTTCTATGCTCTGTCACAAGCATCTATCTGGGTTTGGAAAGGAGTGCAGCAGAGCCTGCCAACTCAGAAAAACCTGAAACCAAGGGGCAATAAAAAGTGACATCAGCAATGGGAAAGTTAATAGTGTGTTTCAGATGCACTTTCTGGAGGACAGGAGTAGCAGAGGTTTCATTTACTGTAAGTGACAGTGGCTGACAATCTCCTTCTGCCTTCCATATGCCCTTATGAATCTCAACCCGCTCTGTGTAATAACCTATAAATAGATAAGGCTTCTGGGGGGAGGGGGGGTTCTTTGACAGTTTATAATGTCTGGACATATACTGCATTTACAGTTTGTGTACAGATCATAGTAACACCTTGTTTTTTCTATTCATCTATTCACTGTGATGTCTGATTGAAACCGGGCTGCAGTTCCCTGTGGGGTTGTATGGTGTAAGAAGTGTCACAATGGTGGTTGTGTAAGACTACTTTTTTTTAACTTCAGAGGTCTGTTTCTAACTTTACAGAGCTCATTTCAGCACAGCTGTCAGAGAATGCCTCAAGCTGAATAAACAGAATACAGAACCACGAAGGCAGACTGAAGACAACATGACTCCAGGCGTCTGTTTGAAATTGGGCCACAGGCACATTTTCTTCTGTTTCCTCCATGCTACATGTTCTCTTTCTCATTTATTAGCCAACATAACTCTTGCTGCCTCTGTAGTGAATTATCATGTATCATTTATCTTTACAGACCTAGTTAAGCTTTTTGTCATAACAGTATGATGTAAGACAGTTAATCCTGAAAATAAATAGGGTTCTTGTATACAACACAGCAATCTCTAATACAGCTTTATGGACTCCATTTTGCAATACTGCTCTAGGCCTGTATTTATCAAACTGTTAAGAAAACTTTATAATGTTTTACTGAGCAAAAGAAATAAATAAAATTGAAGAATAAGAAGCATTTATCAAATGACTTGATAAAGCGTAAGAGGAGCAATTATGGAATGCATGCTCAGTAAGTGTCGGAAAAAATAATGATACAGCAGTATCTTCTACAGGTTTCTGTTATGATACGTTGTCTTTCAGTATTTGACTTACCAGAGTCACTATTCCTTATCTCTATTATCAAATGAATGAGGTAAAGTAAACAAAAAGTAACTAACTAAGAGAAGAAGAAACACAGACTAAGACAAATCAGACAGCAAATTAACTAAATTATGTGCCAATTTAATGACAATAAATAATACAGTACACAATTCATGCACGTTTAGGGTATTTTTTTCTCTTACATATTGGATAAATCTTAGATGACTGTTGTATATGGGGTATGGTATAAAAATGTCCTGCCCTGTTATTGTCATTATTGTGAGCAGAATATTGTAGCAGCATTGTATTATATGTAACTGAATCCCACCCCATTGTACAGAGCAGAAAAAGAGGAATTTATGCTTCTAATTATACTTTACTTATTATACTTATTATTCTAGTTTATTTAATTTATTCTCCAGTTGAGTAAAAAGTAGCTCTTTGAAGGACACCCTCTGCCTGCTATGCAATTTTATTTTGTAAACTTAAATCATAATTCTAGCATATGTACTCATCTTGAACATCTGTTTCATAGAACACAGGAAGAGAAACAAAGGGATTTTTTTTTAAATCTCTCTTTGCTGGGACCTAGATTTTAAATAGGTGACTTACACCTATACAGTTAAGGTAGGATTTGGCAGATGTGGGAATCCTAACTCTCCAGCAGAGTTGGAGCTGAGCTGTGCTGCTGCTCTTTGTGTTAGCCAACTAAATTTAACAACCTATAAGTAGATGGTGTGCAGTCATCATAGCTAATTTGCTACTCAGTGTAACCCTAACATTGACCATGAACATCATAGTCACTTCGCACCAGTGGAACATTGTGCATTACTGTAAACTTCACCAAAATTTTGCAAATTAATCATTATATCCTGTCTTAAACGTCGCAGCACTGCCAGTCACCCAAATAGCATAGTTCAGTTTGTTTTGCAGGACTTTTCACAATATGAAATAAATAAATAAATAAAATTTTACTTCAGCAACACATCATGAATTCAATAACATTCTCGGATAAATAAGGACATTCTTAGCAAGCTTTATAATCCCAGTTTATTAAATGTCACTGAGCAGTCCCTATCTCTCTTCTTCCTCTCCTGCTTTCTTTCATCCTTCTCCATCTCTAAGTAAAGCTATCCCACATTCCTTTCTCTCCCTGAGAAATACAGCAGCTGTACCTTTAGCTGGCAGACACATGTGACAAATTGCATGGATACAATTTGCGTGTGTGATTAAATTTGCTAAGCGTTTCAAAATGTTGCATTTGAAATTGCCTGCCACTTAAAAAAAAGTTACTCTCTTTATACTGGCTTTTTCTCTGTAGTGCTACCTAGATGCTGAAATACTGTGAGTCCTCATTGTTCCAGATCATTCTGGCACAGTCTATCCTCAGAGTATAGTGCAATGATGCATGAATTATATAATCTTTGCCATTTTCATCGCTTCATTTGCATTTAGCAGTAATGGATACACCAATGGAATTGCATTTCATGTTTTATTTTTGCCTCCATTTAGCTCCAAACCAGTTTGATTTGACTTACAGCTAAGACAATAAGCATGTTATGAAAATGTAAGTACAGAAATTAGTACTGAGAAAGTACCTAAATTTGTGTTAAAATGTAGATAATAAAAGTTAAAAGTTGAGAAAAAAGCAAATATTCAAGTATAGCTACTGAAAATTCTGCTTAAAGTAAGAAAGTATTTGCACTTCATTACTATCAGTTTCTATGTTTATCCAATCACATGGCAGCAACATAGTGGTTTTAGGGATGTAAACTTGAGTACGATGATCTGCTGAATTAAAAACTGAGCATATTGTGGAAATCTGAAATAAATCGAGCTACACAAACTTTGTAGGTCTTTGTAGGTTTTTAATTCGCCTTAATAAAAGGTCTCTAATGACGATACAGGGTAACAGTAGTTTGCTTGGCTTTTGACGGACAATAAAGATAATCACAGATTCATTTATAGCAACATATTATCCACGCACCGTTGTCACAGAATACAGTCAGAAGATTCCATGCAAATTATAGCTTGAACAGTCGAGTATGTCTTTTATTAAAAGATTACATAAAGACAAAACATGGTGCTATGGAACCTTCATTCATCCAGGTCAGCTTATCACAGTAAAGGGCAGAATGTTGGGGGAGAAAGATGATTTAAGTGACTTTAAATGTAGCATATTTTTGATGCCAGAATGACTGGTTGGAATATTACAGGAACTGCTGATTTACTGGAATTCAATGACACAACCACCTAGGGTTTACAGAAAATGGTCTGAAAAAGAGAAAATATCCAACTGGCAGCAATTCTCTTGGCAAAAATATCTTGTTGAGGTGAGAGGTCAGATAAGATTTGATTAATGGGAAGACAACAGTAACACTTGTTGCAAACAGAGTATGCAGAAAAGCATCTCTGACATTGACATTGAGTCTCAATGGGACTACCCGTATAAATAAAGGTTAAATGAATTACATAAAAAAAACAGCAGCACAAACCTTGAAACAGCTGGGCTACACCAACCACACCAGGCGCCATTCCTACCAGCTAAGCACAGGAAAATGAGAATACAATTTAAATGCGCTCCCCCACAAATTGGGCAATAGAAGATTGGAAAAGTGTTTCCTGTTCTGACAAGACTCCATTTATAGTGCCACATTTTGATCACAGGGTCTGAATCTGGTGTAAAAGACATGAAAGTATGGACACGTCCTACCATCTATAAAGGGCTAAGGCTGGAGTTAGTGGTATAACAGTATGAGGGATATTTTTGGCACATTTTGATTCCTTAGTATTAGTGACAACAGACCACCCATCCCTCAATGATCATAGTGAACCCATATTCTGATGGCTGTTTCCAGCAGGATAACATGTCATGTCACAAAACTCAGACCATCTTAAACTGCTTTCTTAAATGTGACATTTAGTTCATTGTATACTATGGAACCTTTCATCTATACAGGTCGGTGTGAGGTTGTTACTGTACATGCTGTAATGTTTCCAGCACCTTGTTGAATCTATGCTATGGAGAATTAAAGCAGTTTTGAAGGCAAAACAGATGATTCTAATGTTTATAAGTCATAATGATTACAAGACGGCCCCGATCTCAAGAAACTGATACTGTAAATCCATCTTTAAAATGGACCAGCTGTGAAATGGATACAGTTCATTCCTCCCCTTTCAACATTCAAACCACTGGCCCTGACAATTCATAGTGGTAGACTTTCATGCTCCAGCAAACAGCAGACAAAGATCAAATGTGTGATATGAGACATGAAAACTATACAGGGATAAACAGCAGCAGCTGCAACGACTGCCACAGAGCAGGAAAGAGAGGAAAAATCAGGTAGATAATGAGAACACAGTGGGTTTGCACTGCCTTGTTGCTGACAGACAGGAGCAGTGGTCCTGAACATGTACGTGGTTCAACAAGGCTCCGACATGGTGAGCCTTTCTCCTTGGGACTGTCAGCCTTCAGCCGAGCACATCATCTCTCCATGAGGATTTCAACACATTAGCCTAAGCCGGGTGCACAGATAGTAACAACAGAGAGTGTATCGTCGACAGGCAGGCACACAGTACCCAATTAGAGCTATCACACACACTGTAATTAGCAAGACTGACTGATTTCAGTTTGTGTAAAATGTATTCATATTATCCAGATTACAAATAAGCACATTCATCTAATTAGCTCACGTAGCTCACAAGCTTAATTAAAGTTAATGCATTATGATACTCCAAAATCCAGAGATTACAATGCTCCAAGGTTCTAGTTAATTAGAGTATTCACACACTGACAGGCAGTGATCCCAGCCTCCTTTTCCCTTAGCCAATTAAAACAGAGGGTCAAAGTGGACAAAAACTTTGTTTCTCTTGTTTTTGAGGTTTTTCCACAAGCATCTGGTAAATGTAATGTGCTCAGAGAAATGCTTAACAGACTCTTCTTTTGTCAAAATATGCTTTTTCTGTTTCAAACTTTTTGTCTTTTTCTCCACAAAGTGACACTACCAGGTAAATCAAACTGGCAATTACAGAGTCCTACCTTAGAGTCAGGTTATGAAAATAACTGACAAAATCAGATTCATGCCTCTTCATTTATCTTTACAGTGGCAGTCAAATAGAAAGAAGACTGAGCTGAATATTCATTGACTTTCCCACTACTCAGAGTTCACTTTGCACTTACATGCTCTGCAAAGCTGCATTAACATAAAGTCTCTTATAACAGTATTGCAATGTTAGCAGGCCTGCTTTGTTACGGATGGTACTTTAAATTTGAAAGAAAAGTGCCAGTGTTAATTTGTTGATAGGGCAGGGTATTAAATCTGAAAGTGCTAAAAACACAAGCTCTTTAAATGTTGCCCTTGTTAGTATTAGCCTCGTCCTCTCAAGTGTAGGTATCACCTGCTCTACTAAATCAGACACCTACAGAAACACATGCTGGCACACACCTACATCTCCAGTGTATTTTATCATTTGAGTGCATACAAGGACAGAGACATCAAAAGAATTCATTTAAAATGCATCTCAAGTTCCATTAATAGGCTGTCAAGAGAGAATTACGATATGGACAGAACATGGGTTTTTAAAAGTAGTAAAAACTCTTTCTTGGTCAACTTTTTTAAAAGTTTTCTTTCTGAAGGCAATTGGGAAGATCAATATCACCTCAGATCTGGGGTGTTAAACATATACTGACTATGGTTGTGATCTAAACAGTCAGTCCTTAAATCTCCTTTCTCTGTCACACAAAGCCATTTAGCTCTCATTGTTCATGTGTGTCCCCCCCACATTCTTTCCTAACCTAAACTGTTTGAGGTACACTGTCTTCAAGTCCCTGCTCAAGGGTGAATTATTGTGTTAATGTTATTCTATGAAGTGCCAGAAGATGACTCATGATTTGGCACTTTCTTTTTTTTAAAGATGAATTAAACTGAATGAAAAGTGAGAAATATGAGACTCTTTAAAATTGTCTCCTGCAGAAAGTGAATGCTTCCTGATGAATTATACGTAATTAAAAATACGTAACAATACAAAAAAAATAATCTCCACTTAACTCCACAATGCCATCAACAAATGAACAAGTTTTCACCCCTTTCTATCAGCAGGTCATTTTTCTAAAACCAGGTCCCACACATTAAATTTAAATTGGTTGCCAGCTGCTAATCTTAGACACTGGGGAAATGTATTAGTTACACCTCACCTTGTAAGTATTGGTTTGGACCACCTTTTGTGACATGGCACATTATTTCGCTGGAAGCAGCCACGAGTTGATGGGTACAGTGCTGTCATAAAGGGATGGACAATATTCAGCAACAATACTCAGGTAGGTTGTGGTGTTTAAATGATGCTCATTTGGTACTCAGGGGCTCAAAGTCTGCCAAGAAAATATCCCCCACTCATTACAAGCTGAGGAAGAAACATTGATACAAGGCAGCGTGAATCCATTCTTTCATGCTGCTTACACCAAAGTCTGACCCTACCAGTGGGATGTGGCACCTGAAATTGAGACGCATCAGATCAGGCAGCCTTTTTCAATCTTCTGTTGCCCAATTTTGGTGAGCCTGTGTTAACTGTAGCCTGAAGTAGACATCTGTGTCAAGGTTTGTTACAAGTTACAATTGCCTTCATGTCAGTTGTATCTAATATATTGGACATAAGTTCTGTTTAGTGTAGCATGTGTATTTCTTTTGTTATCTTCAGACAGAATCAGGCTAATTGTTTCCGGCATTAAATGCTAAAAACAAACATATTTATCTGCCAAAACAGGCTTACTTATAAAATTACTCATTTAGAATGTATTTATGTAACTGCAGGCAAGGAGGGCAATTGGCCAATAGGTGCGAGACGGTTTTCAGATGTGGAGCAGAAAAAAAAGATTTGCAGAGAAAGGGCAGGGGTTGAGTGTCTCTTTATTTTATGGCTTGACTCTCTATTAACTTATATATTTATTTCCTATAGGAACAATGGACTTACATCATTGTAAATGTTCCAGTGTAGTGGAAACAGTGCAGGTAGTTAAAGCATCAAACATGACTTTTAAACACTACACTATCATCTCCCAGACTTAATCTGAAAAAAGAAGGTGATAAAATATTTACACTTTGGTGAAATACTGCCTGCTCTAACCCACCTTACAATTATGACTATTTATTAAAAGAACGTTTATAATATGCTTTATAGAAGCCTGGCATAAAGAATGTGAAATATAGTTTGGGGAATCTTGACTGAACAATGTCCTTAAATTTTGGATGAGGAGAGTTATATAAAAGATGTGATCAAAATGTTCTGAGGACAGAACCATAAAAATATAAAACCTTACCTGATTTAGATTTTGCTGTTGGCGATCAGTTGTCTCATGCGCTTGGTAACTGTTTTCACTGAGTTATTTATTTTTGTCCCCTTGAACTTGTCCTTCTGCAATGGGCATTGGATCCTCTCCAGTGTACCAAAACAGCAATCTTTCAACTTGATTTTGATTTTCAGGAAGTGGGCGAGGCTGTGGGGCTGCCAAATCTGGAGAGTGGTCCAGGTGTTCAGGAAAGATTGTGTTTGTTTGAGCAAAAAATTCAAGAGCAAAAAATGCGTTTTCAATGCATTCTGAGCTGGCATGAGATGGGACGCACTGCTGTTCTGATCGTTTCCTCTGAATGTTCTCCCTCAGGCACCACAGTATGTTATTGTACAAGTCAGCTCTGCCAGTCTTACCTTCGGGGACGAATTCACAGTGTACAACCTGATGAATCTTTAAAAAAAATAAAATAAATTGAGCATGCTTCTGGTTTTGCTCTTCACCTGACATGTTGCCTTTAGGCTAGAAAACTGTGGACTCTTCAAATAAAAAACTACAGAAAATTGCTCAGTCAAAGCCGGAGACATGCCTTTCATCACCAGAGATGATCCTTCACTTGAAATTTGGATATAAAAAAGAATTAACTGTTTGCCCTTTGCACAAGTTATAGGTTTGTTGTAAAGTCATAGAGCACACAGGTTGGAACAGAACTTCCAGGGAGCGGTGTAAAAGTGATAGCCATGCTAAATGTGACATTGACCAAGTTTCAGAATTAAAAAATTTAAGTCTGTTAAAGATAAAGTGATAAGAAGAAGTCAGAAGTCACGTGTGAATGCTAAACTTCTTAAAAGGATAAATCATCACTTAAATCATAGCTAGAAAATGTTCATAAACTTTCAGGGTAAAAACATTCATAACCTATAATCCCCTTATGCAATGGGAGATGCCAAAAACTAATTATTATTTAATGTTTAATAGATAACGTTAAATAGAATAGAAGTTGCGTCCAGCTGCAGCAGCTGATTCAAAATTCATGATCAATAATAAAATAGTACTCTACTGAACTATAGTCTTTTTCTTAAAATTGGCAGATATTTGACATTCAGTTTTAGCAGTAAAAGGTAATGCAGCACAAAAGCCTAGCGCATAGAAAGTGTCTTCTAAAATACCCAACTGCATTACTCTTGGATTGAGGCATTCGGGCATACTCAGTAGCTAAACATTATATGTTCACAATATCATAAATATCTCCAACAAATATTAAAAGAAGAACTTAAAAGTTTTACGACCAAAACAAGAGGCCATTGTTGCATTCAGGTGGTGTAAGTGGTAACTGAGAAGAGCAAGAGACTGAATAACTTAATAAAAAAAAATAGCTCATTTTCACGCCAGTCAAAGTGAAAGTATGCTTATCTTGCGCTGTGCAACTCTGGTGCTAGAACACATTAGGTGGATCAAAATGAACCCTTCCAAAAGGCTCACAATACCTCAAACTAATGGTTTGAGACATCTGTAGATGAGCAACTCCATTGTTCTTCTAGGTGAAATTACTATTCTTGTCAATGGATTCTGGTGGCTTTGAAGAAAGCGACTTAACAGCTTTGAGTCCTCTGTTGGAAAAGAATGTTTGACTGCTGGGTAAAAACCCCAACTGAGTAAAATCAGTATACCCAGTGAAACAGTTACATTTAAAATATTATAACAGAATATGAAAAATGATCTTATTAAGTTTCTCAAAAATGTGCATTGGCTCCTGACTGCTTTTAAGTATGTCATCACATTTTTTTTCTAAATCACAGTTTTTGGTTGTAATAGATGTGCTTCTGACATCTCACATAATGCTTTGACTTGCAAATGAACAGCTAGCCCACTCTGTGGAAAATATCATCTAGCACCATTCAGTGTAAAAACTCCAGTAGGAATTTTATGCCCATATCTCCTAGACCTAGTTCAGGAACAAAAACGCTGTTCTTATGTGAACAGACATGAAGGGACAAACATAAACACACACACACACACACTCAAGCTCGCAGACAGACTTGGAGGGTATTCCTGTCTCCTGCACCCTGATGTAGATGGATGTCCCGGGCTGCTGATTCTGAATCTACATCAGGTCATTACAATAAGCTGTGAGGCCCCAGTGAAACCTGAAAAGTGGAGGGAGCGGAGCAGCTTGGGAGGAGAACTACTCTCCCAGCCCTGTGGGGAAACAACCTTGACATAGTCATCTGTCTTAGTTACATCGGAGTTAGACCTACTGACACATACACAGTGGAGCTGCACCAGCCCATGCAATCTGTGCCATGTTGTTATGATACTGCATTAAAGGAACTAATAGAGTGCACCTAAAAATATTGAAAATGTGTTGAATATCATAGATGACAAAGGTATTAGGCTGTTTGGGGTGGGGGTTGTTTCATGGTCAGCTGGTGGAAAGGGTGCAGCAAGGTTAGCAATAAACTCGCCTCAACACAGGTGGCTTCTGACCCTGAGCGTCAGGTGAGGGTAATGGGAAGAGGTGGAGTAGGGAGGCCGAGGGTGGACCAGGTCATGACAGATAGACACACAGAGATGAGAAGTCTGGAGAAAGAGAGAGAGGAAGAGGAAGAGGGAGAGAGGCGGGACGCTGGTGTCGCTGCAGTGAGCTCTCACTCAGTCACCCCAGGGCTGTGTTTACGGAACTGTCAGTCACGTGGTGACGCGTCTCCCAGGGGACATAGGCCACCAGGGCGATGAGAAAATAATAGCTCCTTCTGTCAGAGCTTCGAGGGACAGGGGTCTGATGGACACCACAGGGAATTAGAGCCAGCCTTTGGGACATATCCAGCCCAACACTTAAATACAAGCGGGATAGAGACTCACACACAAGACAAGGAGGAAGAAATATCTACCAGCCTTCCCAATAATATGAATATTCAAATGAACAGTATTCATATCCAAAACTGGAGTGCCCAAATGAGCCTTGTTGATAATATTCAGATAATGAAGTAAATAGAGGTAAAAGGTATAAACTGTGCTTTGTAGCGGTATATAATAGACGATGTAGTTGTTACCCTCATTTTCAGTCCAGATTACCTAATTGTGTCGGAAACCTGAGTGACATCAGCTATCCAAATCCAAGAAATCATCAAATTTGCTGGAACGCTACAAAATTTTGTTTCCTGGGGTTGCTTTAAGGGCATCAGAGTCTGTCAGTGCAGTATTAGCCAACTCTAAAGTCCAAAATGTCTTTCCATCCTTGCATGCAACAACAAACCGAGTTCTCAAAGTGCAATTGAGCCTAACAATAAGAGATGGCATATAGCTGAAAAATGTAATTGATTACCTATCGCAGAATAATTTTGAGTCTCTGCAAGTTAATTTTCACATTGCACTAAAATGAACAGTGATCAATGGCTGTCTGGCTGAAAGAAGATCGAGGTAGACACGGCTCGCAGTGAATGGGACAAATTTGCTGGTTTGCCTCAAAAACAAGCAGTACCAGATCTGACATAAAGCTGTCTTTACATCAACCTCTAAAGGACAAGGCAAAGTAAAAAAAAATACAGTATCGCTGTCTAAAAGCTGCAGCGCAGCCCTTGGTTATGAGAAAGACTAGAAACTACTGCTCCATCCATAAAATCTGACTTTAAATCAAGCTGAACCTCCATTAAAGGGTTGAAAGATAGACTAGTGATGCTCATCATTAGTACAAACACTCAGAAATCATGGGGTAGCATCTGTTTTCTGCACATCCTCCCACATCAATGCTCAGAGCAGCAGGCCTCAGGGAGGGGGGGCGTACAGACAACTATTCCCCCGTCCCTTACCATGAATAACAATCTCTACCTCCAGGTAATTAAAGGGGACAAACGATGTCCACAGGGCCACACCAACCCATCATTAAGCAAAGAAACTATTGCAAAATGTGTACACAGACAGGGAGAAAGGGACTCTTTACACATGTATCCAAGTAGCATAATGGCCATTGATCGGAGTCGGCTACGAGAGAGAACATTTCAATATATCTATTGCGCTGATTAATCCATATATCTTTTTTTAATCTACCTGCATTAATGCAAGTCTGCACATTTAGTGCTTTGTTCCCAGCTGCTACAAAGGGGGTATCTACTGCCTTTGTCTCTGTGGGGAGCTGAGACAAGATGATGTGCTCCTTACTGATGACCTGGCCTACGTTATGGGTTACCACTAATCCCAGTGGCTGCATACACCTCAGCCGGCACATGCACACATTAAAAACAAAAAAGCTGTGCACATTTGCACTGCTAACTGATTATTCAGATTCATATTTGGGAGTGGATGTTATTACACACAAATAATGCAAATGAATGTGCACACATACACAGGGTACATTTGACTTTGTTGCAAATTTAGAGCAGCACAGACAACTGAGAGACTGACAGACAATACACACCAGGCAACTGTGTACTCTTTCTCATCCCATTTGGAATTGGGTATTGACATCAAACAATGAGCCACTGCTGAGTATGCAGAACTTGGCCACTATGTTTAAAGAAACTGCGTGAGACAAACAAATGCATGCAAATAACAGCTGGCATTCAGAATTTGAGTTAACAAGAACACACTGCAGAAGTGACCTTGCCTTGGTTTTTGTGCTCTCCACTCAGTCCAATGTCGCACAGTAAAAGGCACTTTATTCATTAAGTGTGCTTTGGGTAATATGGAGATTGAGGGACTGAGGCATTCTCATCCCAAGAAGCAGTGGAGCAGTTACTGCAGCTGACCGTGATATCAGAGGCACATGAAAGGAAGAAGGTAGAGCTAAGGCAGAAAAGGAAAAAAAAAGGGGGAGGACAACCTTCTGATAAGAAAAAAAATGTGATATTCAGCAGCCCCTTTCTGCCTCCACCCCACATTTCAAACTGTGTCCAGGCACAGGACAGTCCCCCAAAATCAAAAGACGCTTTAAAAATCCCCAGAAATGAAAAAACACCCCAAGTACAGCTCAGTGCCTCCCGCTGGGACCCAAGCTGTTTTATGACTTTAAAACCTGTTAAATAATGCAGCACATTATAGCAAGAAAAACACAAAATAATAAACCACAGATATCCTGCCAGATACTGGCTAGTGTGGGTGCCAGTGATGTAGGAGATGTCAAGACACTAATATTGAGTTTTATCGCAAAGTAGGCATACTCCAATGAGCTAGAGGAGAAAAATCAAGATATAAGATATGGCAGGGAAGAAAACTGAATTCTTATTCCTAACCCTTGGGTAAAAGCTGAATATGTAAGTGCAGTAATTCAAAGGTAACACTTAAAAAAAATTTTTTTCAGAGGCAGATGATAGGCCTTGGGAAATGAAAGAAGGAGAAGAATAAGACTTAAAACTATTTTTTTCACATTTCATTTGAATTCTTCACAAGAAAACATAAACTGAGATGACACTAGAACTATTGTGTACATTTTCCTGAGAAGGATAATGTCAGCAGTTGACTGACATTTGTGCACTAGTATTGTTAGTAAATGTCATAGCGCTAAGTATCTGACTGTACATCCTCTGTATGGTCTTTAAGCAGTAATAGAGTGAGTTTTCAAGCGTTGCAACAACACATAGCTGCTTATTTGACATTTCCAACCTTCAGCATATGGGGGACTTGTGCTATTCTAGGAACGTGTTCCTCTCAGAAATAGCAGCCAGCATGGTAGACTTCTCGATAGCTAACCCTCACTATGAAGAAAGGATTGAGAACTGGATAAGTTAGCTTTCTAACATTAGCATTAATTCCCTCCTGCTGTGTCAGCAACTCCAGCGCCCTTAAGTTGGTCCCAGATTATAAAAAGGAGAAGCATCCTGTTTCTGTTGGAAGGGTATAGTCACGAGGATGGAAAATGAGAAAGTTGCTGTCAAAACCCACAGCGAGGAGTAGGTTTGTGTTGACCTCAGATCCGTGTAGACTCCAAGATGTAAACCATTACACTGACAGACTGCACAGATCTGCCAATCTAGTTAGAAGTACTAACAGGGGGTGCTGTCATGACAACAGCAATCTAAAAAACTGGTAATATTATCCCATTTTAAATGGTACTACCTTAATACGAACTTTAATCTTTAAATATGATTATTGTACTTTTTTAACTTTTGGACAGAAGAAAAAAAGCTCTTATGTGGCCTGTGAATGCAAAAATGCACAACTTCATTCACTTTTGATGTTAAACAACAGAGAACAACAACTTTTCTGTTCAACACTTCTAAACTGAAGAAGAACTAACAAAGCACTTGTCAACATTTTAACAATTAAACTTTTTTGAATATAAGCAACACCAGAAACCACATGACATTTAACAACATAAGCCACCACTGAACACTACAAAAAAGAGCATTTTTTGTCTCTCTTTCTACCCACAGTATATTATGGATTTTATTAATAAACTTCTTTTGTTTTTACTTTAACCTTTTTGTCTAAAAATCAGATGTCTTGTTAGGGATCTTGAGGCTGACAGTGAATAGTGAGGGTTTTTTTTTTTTGCATTCACAGAAAGCTTTTCTCAGCATTTACATTTCTCTGTTAGCTTTACTATGTAGGGAAACTTGTGCATGCTGAGGAGGCTGACGGGCCAGGAGCTTATCACCTGATGCAGGGGCATGAAGCAGCTTACAGCAGCTGCACAACACAAACCCAGGGATAGGACAGCAGTCTATCGCAAAGGCTTACCCCCAATACATTTGGTTTGATACTAAGTGGCAAGCAGCTAAACATTTTTTTAAAACTTTTTTCTGTACTGAGGTGTGCAACAGGGCGTCTTAGAGCCAGCTACTGCTGATCGAGATCACACTTTATGTGGCCCATTTTACTCAGAGTTTTAGAGCAGCAAATGCACAGTTATCTTGAGACAAATCATGGAATACACTCTCAGCCACATTTTCAATCGTTTCCATTTCACACTTTATGGAGCTGTACATTGCTTTGACATTACAGATTTGGGCACAGAACAAATTCCTCTTCTGTGACAGTATGTTCATAGAAAAATACAACTACTGGCCTGGCAAAGACAAATATATTAAAGCTGAAAAACTATAATAGCCCTCATCAAAGAAAATATTGATGTGGTTTGAGAATCCTGTATTTTGACCAAGATGAAAAAGTGGAAAAAAATAGAAAGTGAGTCATTCATGAGACATCTGCAAACAAGCAACCTCTGTTAAAAATACACACATACAGAGTAAAGACAGACTTAAGAAAAAAGCAATCATCCAGGTACTTAACAGCATAAATCTCCATGTGGTGCTGCAAATTCTGTTTGATTCACACAACACTGAATCTCCTTGAGAGGCAAGCATAGACACCTTAAACCACAACTTTGATCACAATCTCCTGCATCCCATTTCTGACTTTTCTAGAAAGCCTTCATCTTTTTCTCATTCTGTTGTTTTTGTTAGTCATTTATTCTTAACTTTGGTCTTATAACATGTTTTCTTAACAATTACTTGAGGAACATTTGATGAATTAAGATAAAAATGTGAGTCCTTAATTGTTTTGTGGCATACAGTAAGTTAACTGATTGTGATGGGAAAATTGTAATCCCTTTCCAGCGTGTCCTCCACGTGCAGATGAATGACAAAATCCAACAAGCAAACATACCCTAACTCCCTTAAGACGTGACTAATTGACTTGCCACCATAGGTGACTGACATGCCATCCAGGGGGCACCATAATGGCCGTGTCATGGGGGAATGATGAGACCTGCCGACAGCGAGCAGCCCTCGACCTTTTGCATGTGAGGTCGGGTGTCAGAGGGAACGGGATCTCCCCGTTGATGGAGCCACAGCCTCGGGGCTCTGAGGGGGATGAGCTAAACTGAACTGGAGTTTTTCAATCAAGCAACCTTGCAGGACAGCAATTTCATCCGGTATGACAGAGAAATGAAAAATAAAAACAATAAAATAGAAATCAATCGTCAGAAGCCTCAGGGTATTCAAACATCTTCAGGGTGGAAAGTAGATGAAGAAGAGTAATGGTTACTTCCTCTATCATTTTCACCTAACAATGGGTTATCGTTGTGGTTTTTTCTTTTTTGTCATTTTCTATTGCAGAAATGTTTCGAATACATGAAATACCTGCAATTTTGAATGATGGTTTCTTGTACTCTTTGGAAATCTTTCAATCTTCTTAACCAGTGAATACTAATAAGTGAGAACAGGTCTTTTTATAAACAGTGAAAGTGAAAGTGTGTAAACACAATCAAAATATTGTAATGCAATTCTGGAGATTTGTGACAGGAAAACCTTTCAAAGAATCTTTACTGATTTTATTAGTTACTGTTGTTGGTTTTACTCACAATGTATTAATGTTTTATTCATTACCCGCTTTGCTGTCTTATTTCCAAATATCCCTAATCCTGTTAGATGAGATCTCTTCATGTCCCGCTCTGACTGCCACGCACAAAATTTCAAGTCTGCTGATAAGCCCCAAATTTGCCATGACGGCATATATGATCCGCCTCTCTGGATTAGAGAGATTTACTGAAGCAACCATAGACGTGTGACCAGCAGTTCACAGTGGGCAAAGTCACCCATTCAACAAACAAAAGCAAGAGTAAGCTGCAAATAAAATGATTTTAAATTCTGCTATTATTCTCTCTGAATAAGTCCCTAATATCTCATTCTTTGTTTTGTCCCTGATCTCAATTTTTGAACCTAATTATTATCAATTTGATGCAGTGTGATATGGAATATCCAGCATGTTTAATATGCATGTAATATCATTTTCTTTGTCACGACAAAGAAAATGGTAATATACCGACATGTGAACTGGAAGTGCAGTGAAGAGGGAGAGATAAGATTACAGCAAAAATGGGATTTGGGAAAAATGAATTGTCTTTGTAATGTAACAAATGCTAAATGCACACAAAAGAATAATTGATAACATAATTAAATGTCAGTAACACAGTAGGATTGGGTATTATAAAAAGACTGATAAAATTATTACAACAGGAGAGTCGAATTTGCATGAGAAATATGTAATCTTATTATTTCCAATAATAATGTGTGTTTTTACATTAAAAAAAAAAGTCTTAAGAGAAGTTCCAGAAATTCTTACTTGCCTTCAAAAATGCTCAAGGAGGGACTTATATTATAGCAAAAAAGCCATTCATTGGTTTTAAAATCCAGCCAGCCCAATTCATCACCACCATCACTAAAACCAAAAATAGGAAAAAGATAAAGAAAAAGAAAAAGAAAAGAAAACGCTGGTCAGCTCTCTGAGAAAGTGAATCAGTCTGTAAAGTGCCACTGTGCCAAATGCTGCCAAGACTATTAAGACTCACACAGTATTACAAAGGGCAGTCTGCTCTGGAGCTTGAGCTGAGATAGAAAATACTGTATGAAGCAATGCCATGGCAGCAGCATCAACGGCACTCCACCTGTCTACAGAAATCCTCACAGCCATATTGTAAATCTCAGATGTGAAGAGCTTCAGATTAGTGATAACAGCAATCACAGACAGGAGCTCCTCACAGTGAATCTGAGTTCACATAGCTGCAAGCCTTCAGCCAAGCAAAGTCCATAAATAGACCAAAAACTGTTCAAAACTGACTATAATGCATAACCATAACTCTTAATGCTTTAAATCTTAATATATAGCATAAAGTAGATCGTTTTACAATTTTAATTAAATTCCGTTTTTTTTTTAAATTCCCTTTGTGTTCATTCAAATGATGCCTGTTCCATCCCTCTCACTTTTTACTGTAGTCCCTGTTGAGATTTCAGTGCTGTAAGTCAGTGCCGTGGGAGTTACACGCATCACTCTGTACGAACCATGTTGCAGGTAGACCGGTAAAGAGCTTAGTTGTGTTTACCTTTCAAATCCTAAATGTCAGTCCCTGGAAATAACAAAAATACACGAGTACATTGCTTGATTCCTGTCACTGCTCTCCTGTGATGCGACAAGCCACGCGGCCAGTTGGGAAAGTTTCAGCACCACAGAAAAGGGACAGCTCCGCCGGCGGAGTATGACAGCCCATCAGTCAACAGGGTGCTTTGACAAGTAACAGACACACTTGTCAAATCACAAGACGACATGACACTAGCTGTGGAAATGGCTTTAAAATAAAATGTTAATTTTTACGACACAATTTTATGTACCCGAATACATCAAATTTGCTGTAAAAGTAGATCACCGTGTTTTATGCGCTATAAAGAAAAATCTACCAAAAGGCACCAGTTTTACGCATAGAAAACCAGTGTGTCTGTGCAATGTGTTTAGTCAGAAGAACTGCAGACTAGCCTCCATGAATCACACAGACAATAGTCCACAGCAAGCCTCCGCACCGACAGAAAGAGCACCATTTTTCACCAAACTGCGCTTGTCATCGCACTTTTCGCAGCACTATTCACTAACAACAGCGAAATTCAACTTACCTCTCCAAAATGACGCGACGGGCTGCTGCACGTGTGTGTGTTTCACTTAAAAGCCGAGGTGATCCATGCCGGCTGGTCCGTAAAACTTTTATTTGCTGTGCACGTAGCTGTGAACAAAACCCAGGGACATGGACAGCCTACAACTAGTAACTGAGCGACTTGAGTGGAAGCGGGTTATCCTGCTTCCTAGAAACAAACCATTGGAAACTGGAACCAATGCAGAGTCCTTTGATAAACCTTATCCTTCAGGGTGAAAATGAGAAATTCCGGTCCGTTATGTACAGTGGTGTTAGGGTAGCGGTGGAGAGCCAGCGCATTCAAATCTGTTCATGCTTCTTCTGCAGGGAGCAGCCGCGTCAGCCTCTCTGGGTCCTAAAGCTGCGCTAAACTAACGGCACCGATATCTGCCTGCGTGTCTGTCAGAAGACTGCAACCAAACAGCCTCCTAAAAAAATGCCTGCTTTATAGATGGTTCTCGAGGTACTCGTGGCCACATCTTCTAAAACAAACGAAATTCAAGACATTTTTGAATAATAACCTATTGTTGTTTTTTTCCCTTATAGAATCATTTTGAGAACAGTTGTCTTTTTTATATGAAACACTGGGAAGAACTTAACCTAGCTGTGTTTTGAAAACTGAAGCTTTGGTCGGGGTAAAACTGAGATTTGATAGTGAATTCATCAGGTAAAAAGTGTTTGAAAATTCACAGCTACTTTTTCAGCTCAGTAACAAGTGCAGGTAACAGCAAAGTCAGCTCTGGAAGGACGAGTACCCCACTTGAAAAATCACTTGTATGTTCAATCAGCTGCTCAAAACCCGGATACGATTCAGTTTAATGAGCTGCCAATCAAACATATTTATCTCACAAAACTGTGTCCCTGAAACGCATCATTCAGTGGTGGCGGCTTCGGGATGACTGTTCGGTTTGCTTTCCCCAGGTAGTAAAGGTCCATGTTTGCGCAGCTGGACAGTGCCAGCAGCCTTAATTTATGCGCCCACGACGTCACATGCGCCAAGGCGTTGGGTAAAGTAGAATATAAATAGGAGGGTGTGGCAATTAATTATAGTCTTCGCAGGTGCGTCACTCATCTCATACATTTTAAATGGCTTTGAAAAACACAAAAGGGCAAACTGCAAGCTGAGTTCAAACCCGATTCTTACTGTTGTCTGGCACAGACTGATATATTCACACATTCTGAATAGTTAAGATATATGATATTGTCAAGGCAAGAAATGTATGCACTAACTCATTAGCACTCACCTCAAGCTGTATTTGGATAATGATACAATGATAAATTCTGCTCTCTACTAGCAGCCCGACTGGCTGGAGATCCCAAAATTTAGCTGTGTAGCGGGCATTTGTCTCCAACTATAAGTGTATTTAATATTTCTGAAGAAAAAAACAGCCTACAAATCTTCAGATTTGCATCTGTTTGTAATCTGTGCTTAAAGAGGAACTTTCTCCCACTGCCTTCTTTAAAAAGAAAACCAGCATGGACAAAAGATTCTATTTGGCTTTAAAATTGAATTTCTATATTGATGCATTTATGTATTCCATCATCCTTTTGAATCAGTCCATCAATTCATGCATTATGCCTCCCATTTCTTTTTTCCTCCTGTCCAGCTATTCACTTGCCAAGCAATTTTGCAGTACAGTATTTGTATTCCTCTTATTTATTTACTTATTTTTTTACAGTCTCATGTATTTCTATAAGGGTAAACATGAACACAACCTCTCCTGTCAATCAGCGCAGAAGCTGACTTTCTGAGTTGGACTGAACATTCAGACTGCTCCTGCTCTCTTTGCATCTTAACAAGTCTGCCTGGTGTGTCCAACGAGGGACAGAGGTTATGTCCACTGGGAATGAAGATCCACATCACAAACTTCTTATCTAGCAATGGACCTGCAGTCTGACTTACAAGTTACACGTGTATGTCAGACAGAGAGACCGTGTGTGGTGTCTAAATTGATCTAAATGCATCAATGAGATAAAATGCATTGTCTTGGAGTTGTTTAATAACAATTATGTGTCATTATATTTTAAGCTTATTAATTTCAAGGTCCTTGCATAGAGGTTAACATGACAAATGGCTGCCAATATTGAATAAGACAACTGCATACTGCTAGTTTCTGAGCTGCTTCATAACCAGTCTCTTAACTATGGGCACCATAGTAAATGAAACTGCTGCCATCTGCTATGAGCACTGCGCTGAGTCAAAATCCATTGTTCCATAATGATTATAATGTAAATATTCCTGTTGATTGACTATGTTTACTTGACCTGTTTTAATGCAAAAGGTTTCAATCTAAAATGTACTCTAATGCCATTAATCACTAAACCATACTGATCTGAAGACCTGAGCTGAAATATTTTAGTTGAAAGCTTGAATTATTATTCTATTCTTTTTGTCAAATAATCAGACCAAATCCTGGAGAAAGTATTAGGAGAATATTTGAGAAAGAAGTGAAAATATTTAGGTTCCCTCTGCATATCAGTCACAAAGGGTGGCAAGTTCAGGTGTCATGTTCTAGGTGTATGTTTGGTGGTCTGACATTATCTCAAAATCAGTTAAATTGGCAAATTTATTGACAAACAGTAGTTAGCTTGCACCTCATTACCTTAAAAAGTTATTACGCACCTACGTGGAATGAATATCTACTCAAGTTTCTGGTGCTTTGATGAATAAAAGGACGGTATTAATAGGTTTAGGCTTGTTTTCGATCACTATTAACTTTAAGAAAAAATCCTGCTCTTTATCTTCAGCAGCTTGTTGATCATCTTGTCTATAGCTTGAGATTGGTAAGGTACTGTACACAGCAATTGGCCTCTCTGGGGACAACAGCAATACATGTTAATATGCTCTATATTTGACCCCCTTAAATTTAACACAGATATTTGATCCATTGTTAAAAAATATTACTAACGCTGCTTCAATACTGAAGGTACTGCAGCAATGATTAGATGGAAGACAATATGCTTTATTAAATAAAACTCCCATATGTCATGCACATATTTTCATTGCAGTTTGATTTAATTTCATTGATTATACACTGTTGTTTCTTTAGCGGATGAGGTGCCATTGGAGGTCCTGCAATATGTCAGAATGTGATGTTGAAAGGCAGCTAAAGTTCAGATCCATTTATATTCACTCGGTGTTCGTGGATGGAGAAGAAATCTGAAGAGTCAGCTGCTGAGACTATGCTTGATATGCAGGATAACCGGCTGCATCTGCAACTTGTTAATCATATAAAAACAAGAAAGCAATGACACACAGTGAGGTCAGGCATCAGTCTTGAATAAAAGAATAACAAGAGATAATCTTTTATTCATTATTTGTTGAAGCACACAGGTGCAGCTGCAGAGAGAAGCCGTTCACGATGCAGGTATTAACAATGAATAAATATAAAGAGAACGGTGATCAAATACACTGGTGTGTTCATACAACGCCTGGTCATGAAAACAACCTGCATTAGTAAGTGTGATAACTTATGCAAACCACTGTCTCACATATTGCCTTGAGCTTGTGGTTTGGCAGCTGGTAGGTGGGAGAGTGTGAGATTAATTCTTTCACTCATTCTAACAAGACTTTTACCGAACATCTCATCAAACATTTATTCTTTTATGCTGCTTGCACCATAAGCCGTAATTGCCACCAGCATGCAAAGGTGCAAATATCCCAGGTACTTGATGGAATGATGCGTGTGTGCGTGAGCATGTGTGTGTCAGCAGCAGTGAGACGAACAGATGGAGAGAAAACAGAAGCAGTTGCAGATGGGCATTGATGGACTTGAACATTAACTTGTAGACAGACCGACAGGTCAGCTTTCCAGGAGGACTGCCACATGTTCAGCATAACCAGCCAAAAATACCATGCTGCTATTCTAAAACAAAAATACTTCAGTCTACACACACACACACACACACCACACACACACTGAATAATGAAAGCAAAGCACATCTGTAC
The DNA here is from genome assembly GCF_964374335.1 of Astatotilapia calliptera. Taxonomy (NCBI): domain Eukaryota; kingdom Metazoa; phylum Chordata; class Actinopteri; order Cichliformes; family Cichlidae; genus Astatotilapia; species Astatotilapia calliptera. The sequence goes on from NC_137435.1 coordinate 10,773,584, forward strand.
CTCACTGTTACACTGGTATAACAAGTCTGACAAACAGCACTTTGATATCTGCTCTCATACTATGAATAGTGATTAAAGCAAAGAGAAGTCTGTCAGAAAAAAAACTTGTCTTGTTTAAACACTGGGTGCATTCACAGCTGCTCAAAGGGCCCTAAGAGAAAAGTCAGACGAGGTAAACTTTGAAAAAAGAAACTAACTTTTAAGTACTTGGAATGTAAACTCTTTGAGGAGTAAAAAGCTGAAACTTACACAGTTAAAAGTACCAGTCAGAAAGCTGGACTTGCTTTTGATCAACTCACAATATTAGATCATCGGTCTCCTTGTTTTTGAAGGTAGCAAGACTATTTGTGTTGAGGAAAAGACACCATATGGTCATTACATTTTGTGAATTGTGCCATCTATCACTTTTTTATCCTAAGATAATATTGTATTAAATGGAATTCTACAATACAGAAAATATGTGAGAATACCCTGCAGTATGGTAAATTATATTTATGGAAAATATAGAAATGCCCCAGCAAATAACAACACAACCATCATGAATTAATTCAATGTATTATGAAGATCTTCTAATATTGAGTTTTTCACAGATTAAATCGTAAGCACCCGTCTATAGAGTTATATTAAATCAAACAGTCATAAACTGGCCACACTTGGAGCTTCAAGACAGCAAAACAGCAGAGAAATTAATTATGAGCAGGGAAGAAAGGAACTACACAACTGATAAAATATTGTATAAAAGAAATAACATACTGAAAGACACCATACGTGGTTGCAGTTGGGAGAGTGCTGAAAACATTTTGAAATACACTGAAAACGTATGCAAACATTCTCCAGTGTGAATTTTGAACATCAGGTTTGAGCAGAATATAAGATCAGATACCAGCAGAGGTGTGACAGATGTTCTGCAATCAGCATATCACTTAAATTTGTGCTTAACTTGGTTTTTGGTACTTCTTATGAACTCTGTAAAGGTTTGCAAGACTGATCCTCATACTGGTAGGTAAAATAGGTAGGTAAAAACATTATTTAAATATTACAGGTAATTGGGAAGACAGAGACACTACTGATAATGCTTTGTAGTTCACAGATTTTTTTATGACCTGAGTAATTTTTAAGCTTTCATCTGCTAAGAACAGGCTTTACTCATTAGTAAAGTAAAGTAAGACCATAAACGTAGTGTGAATCAGATAACTTGGAATACTTGAACTGCTTATAGTGAAAACCAAAGGACGTGTACTAGTCTGGCAGCTAATACTCCCTCATACACAATGGTGAGTTTTTGCATCGACTTTTTGCATGACTCAACAAATATAAGCAGTAAAGACTACTTGAAAACTACATTGAAGTACATTCAAAGTGGTTCAGGCGCTGTTTTGTTGTAATATCTGAGGCATGCTTGCTGGGTACAGACCTCAGGGCAGGCATATGGTTTCATGGATTCCAGTAGATTTCCCCTCTGTTTTGTGAGGCACTGAGCTCTTATGGTAAAAGGAAGTTCACCCTGCTTTGTTTGTCCCAGAGGCACTGCAACCCTTACTGGGATAACTATCAAGATAATTGAAGCAAAACTGCAAACAGATCCTCAGCTCCTCTAAGACAGGCAGAGGATGTGTTTGCAGGTTATCTTGTTTCTATTAGTCTGTTAAATCAGTTAAGCTGGTTCACATCAGTCCCATTTCACTCTCAGCTAACCATTGTTGAAAAGGGGGCATCATATCTGTTGTTGACATAACTGGACAACACCTCTGTTAGAAAAACCCATGCCTTGCCAATTTTCCCCTTGTCGCTGCTATTCCTGGAAGAGTTGTGTCTGTAAATTTAACACTATACCAGATTTCTGTCAGTGCCCTTTACAGCATCCTTGAGCTTCAGAAAGGACACAGCTCAAATAAAAAGGGAGCTGTTTGAATGCCTGGTGGCTTGGTACTCAGTGGGATAAAGACATGAAATACACCATGTGTCATCTGCCATCCACTCTTTTTTAAGCAATGTGTAGTTGCCAAGAATCCCATCCTGGGGTGTTCTTCTCTTCTATCAAAGTGGGGTGGATAGAAAAGAGCAAGTCATGCTCTGTCCTGGTCTTCAGCCACACATGGTTTTCTGTCACAAATGGAAAGCATCTGAACTGATTTCAAACTCCCTCACATATTCCTACAGTCCTAATTGCTTGCCCTACTTGTGATTAGGATGCTGTCATTTTACTTCACCACAGTTTCCAGTGTGATGACATAGCATGACAAAAACACTTTTCCCTCCACTGCCATACTACAAATAAAGACTTGGCCTCCAATACCAGTGCCACGTTTACAGAGGAACAGAGGTAGTTGTCACAAATTGGTCATGGAGTTGACAGCGTATTGTGTTTGTGTTATTTCCACTTTCTCCTGCCATCTATAAGTCTGAAGCCCTGCAGTATAGCTGCTGTCTTGTTTGTTCAATAAATGCTGTGGCTTTTCACACTGTGTGCCATATGCCACAGTTAACAAACATCCTACAATACCGAACAAAGAAACAACTTATTACAGCTATTCCTTATGTGTACATACATTTGAGATTGCGCTACGGTTTAGAGTTATGCATTATAAAGTGCATGGGCATTTGTAGTGACAGGTGGGGATCTACACACATGTTTGTACACCTAGCAATTAGCATTGGTAGAGGTTAAAAAAAGATACACACATGCTCCATATTTTCCTCATGCCTGCACAGGAACTAACATCAGGTGACTGCAGCCAAGTCAAAGAAATCTTTTGTCTCTCAATCCACTCATTAATAAGCAGCAACATTATTGTGAATGTAATGTGATTATTGAATTTAATACAATTATGTTTTATGTGATTCTGATAACAAGTGATGGCATGGTGGTTATGTCTTTTTTTATACAGCCTACAGCATTTTGTTATAAAATATCGTAACTTTTTTGTGTTAATGAGAGTGACATAAATGATAAATGCTCTGTACTTATAGGCCCCTGCAGTGATCATTTATCCATTCACACACATTCCATGCAAAGGACTAAACTGGTGGTCTTACTCAAGGACATTTTAGCATTTGAAGGAAAGAAGGGTCAAACCTCTAACCCTATCATTACTGGGCAATCTGGTCTACCACCTGAAATCCATCTATTTTCACAAGGAGGGGGTTGAGGCCTGTCCCAGCTGTCATAGGGCAAAAGTCTGGGCTCACCCTGGACAGGTTGCCAGTCTATTGCAGGGCTAACACGGAAAGATAAACAACCATACACATCAAAGGCAAATTTAGAATCATTACATGTAAACTCCACATAGAAAGGTCTCAGCCAGCCTCAAATGCAAAACAACCCTCCCTGATAAAAGTGTTAAGGAATTACAAAATGAATTGCAGTTTATTTAGATTGTAGACTGAATATCTGCACCAAATGATAGTCCACTCAATGACTGTTGAGGCATTTTGTTCAAAACCCCACTGGTGAACCTCACAGTGGCACTAAAAAAAGTAAGACTATCACCAAAACCATCAGGTTTTATCCATAAAAGTTTGTACAAATATAAAAATCAACATAATATAATTGCTATGAGATCAAGAAGATGGACTATAAATGAAATGGATAAAACTTCCATGAGAAAGAGCCTCTGCAACTATGTAGTAAAACAAAAAAAGAACGGAGGCAGATACAAGAGACACAGAACAGAGTAAGGATTTCTGGCACATCATCACTCACTGCCAAGGTGCATGGCGAAAAAGAAAAGTCTGAGGAGGTCAAAACTCTTGCAAAACTTGGAGCTTAAAAAATACAATAAAGTGGACGGTGCCTAAATAGCTTCTGACTTCATGTTCTTTTCTTTGCAGATATTTTGCCTCACCAAACAGGGGAAGCCAATAACATTAATAGTAGCTGTATTAGTTGCTCCAGTAGCAGGATCCCGTCACATGACAACACTGGCTCACTGTGGCACCAAAATAAAAGGCGAGGCATCACATTTTTACTTGTTACATCAAAGCAAAATGTGTGCAACATAAATATCCATTTTGTTCTGCAATATTGTTAGATCTAGGTTCAGTTAAGTCTGACTATTAAGTACTATGGGGCTTCCATTCCATTAGCAGGAAAGGCAGCAGAGCATAGCACATGACAGGAGAGGGAATTGTACTCCATTCTGTTGTGATAGATTCTCCTCAAAAGTCGAGATTGCATTTTTATTGTGGTTTCCACGGAGCACAAAATCCATAGGCACTGGGTATTTTATAGGCAAACCTCAAAGTTTTACCATTCACCTGGGATGGCCACGGCAGTACTTTACCGATCAGCAGCTCCCCAGTTAATAGCTTCATGTATTGGGAGTTAATACAGCAATGGAATTAAATTATAAACCATGTCCAAATAATTTAACATCAAGCCACAAGCAGGTGCATTTTTTGGACAGGCTGAGAGCATTAGCAATCTAACGCACATGCCTTCTCTCCTCTTAGCTGTGGGGCCCCAGCTTCCAAGTAATACACCTGCTGCCCTCCCACTTTCCCCACAATTTCCCATTTCAGAGGCCATTTGGTGTAGAGGCACATGGGGGTGAGAAGTACTACATAGCAGCAAGCTAGATTAATGTGTCATCTGAATGTGGATCTATAAAGAATGGGCTTCATCTCTGTCCAAAAAGTCAAAGGAGGAAATATTATCAAACATCTCATTGGGGGATTTACCTGTTAAAACATTCATTCTCACTTTCAATTACTATTTGGCTTCTCATCACAGAGAAGAAAATTACCACGTATGACATTCCCATGGGATATAGAGATAAATTGAGACTGAAATCCACTTTGATATTGCTATGCAAATAATCCGATGTGAGTAAAAGTGTTCCCCTTCTACATTTGTAGTGCTGAGTTTGAGTTCTTTGTGAGAAAACAGAAGGTGAATGTAGTCTGATAGCAGTGATTTTTTTTTGTTAGAGTTCAGGGACAGAAAAATTGTTGGTCCCTGTGCCTGTTCTTTTGGGACATCAAGCTCTGTAGATGCTAAAATACAACATGCTTTTATCTTAATAGCTCTCAGGGTTCTTAATGTGTTAACTACTTAACCAATGCTTTGATAACAGTGCCAGATATTTAACCACTGCATTCTGCTTGGAGATTAACACTTTTGTATACTCAACATGGTTTTACCAGTGTGGTATTTTCTTCTAATTTTATGAGAATTTAATTTAGATTAAACACGTTGAACAGTCAAAGTGTGTTTCTGTCTTAATTTATTCATCATAAATCTCTATGTGTGATGAATTTTGGGTAAAATAAAAACAAAACTTTGCTAGTTAAACAGTTTGAAATTATGTAACTTTTCTCAAATGTGTAAGCGCAGTTTTTGGCAAAAGGCTGGTTTATCATTTTATAACAAATTGGGTTTTTTAATGAGGTCTAACGAGGTAGGGGGGAGGCTGGGTGTTTCTATCACTGCCATTATTTTTGAACATACACGGGTGAAGTCTGCAGGATCCCAAGCAATGAGGAAGAAAAGCCAGTGTCAAGAGCACATGACTTAAAGTGCATCCTTATCTTCTGCATTTCATCCGAGTCATGCCAGCAGAATGGAGTGTTGCATCACCTCACTAATGAACCTTTTCTTTGCAGAGGAATTTTCACAAAATAGATCATGCCATGTGGTCATGTGGGATTTCATTAGAAAAATCCCAACTATTGCTCCACTCGTCATACTGTCATATAGTGTTGAGAATACTGAATGTTTCCCTCTATTGGATCTGCACAATGAAAAAACCTCTTTCTCTCTCTAGAAAAATATAGATATACACACACGTGTATATCTATCGATCGATAGAGAGAGAGAGAGAGAGAGAGAGAGAGAGAGAGAGAGAGAGAGAGAGAGAGAGAGAGATAGAGAGAGAGAGAGAGAGAGAGAGAGAGAGAGAGAGAGAGAGAGAGATACAGGGAGTGCAGAATTATTAGGCAAGTTGTATTTTTGAGGAATAATTTTATTATTGAACAACAACCATGTTCTCATTGAACCCAAAAAACTCATAAATATCAAAGCTGAATGTTTTTGGAAGTAGTTTTTGGTTTGTTTTTAGTTTTAGCTATTTTAGGGGGATATCTGTGTGTGCAGGTGACTATTACTGTGCATAATTATTAGGCAACTTAACAAAAAACAAATATATACCCATTTCAATTATTTATTTTTACCAGTGACACCAATATAACATCTCCACATTCACAAATATACATTTCTGGCATTCAAAAACAAAACAAAAACAAATCAGCGACCAATATAGCCACCTTTCTTTGCAAGGACACTCAAAAGCCTGCCATCCATGGATTCTGTCAGTGTTTTGATCTGTTCACCATCAACATTGCGTGCAGCAGCAACCACAGCCTCCCAGACACTGTTCAGAGAGGTGTACTGTTTTCCCTCCTTGTAACTCTCACATT